>NC_139826.1:25454437-26162254 GCF_963691815.1 Echiichthys vipera
TTCAGCTACTGCTTTCATGTCATGGCAGATTTGGCTGCTTGGATGACTGCAGGCCCACCTCATTTGGGAGCTAAGGTGGCAGCTGGATCAGTTCCTGTTTACTCACAACTAAAAGACTCACATACCGTGTTGCAACAAAACAAAGAGACCAGACTGTTTGCTTTAGGGCTGCAACTAAAGATTACTCCCATCAAACAATTAAGCTGTTGATTATTTTCAAAATAAATCGATTAGTTGTTTGGTTTATAAAATGTTGGAAAATGTTGAAAAATGGTGAAAAATGGCGATCAGTCCTCCTTGTTTTGTCTGCAACTCAAATATATTCAGATTACTGGATTAAAGAGGAGGAGTAAGAAACTAGAAAATATTCTCATTTAAGTAGCTGGAATCAGTGAATTTAGCCTTTTTTCTAGTGCTCTAGTATGCTTATTTAAATTAATGGAGAAATTATGACAAGGAACATTCATGACAATATTTTGTAAGTAAAAAAATAGATTATAGATCGATTGATTGCTTGATGATTGATTGCTGTAAAGATCTTTTTTGTTTGGGTTAGTAAGGGGTAAGTGCAGGTGAGGCTCTGTCTCTGTCCTCTCTGTTGGCTGCACCAATTTATTTGCTTCACTTCAGTAAGAGCATAGTTGATTGCCACCTGCATAGACAGTGATCTCTTCCAAACACCAAGTTAGAGGAAAATCAAAATAGATATTCATTGACTTTTTTACATATACATTGACCTAGTTGAGGCTGTTGGTTGAAAGTGTCAGGTGCTGAAATATTAATGAGCATCGCTCCCAGTTCCTGCCTGCTCCTCACAGCCAACTGGCAACATGGCATCAAGCTGAAGAGAGGAGGACAGTTTTTTTCTCTCCTTGATTGACTCATTGATTGAAGATATTTTTAAAGGGAATCCCTGGGAGTGTGTGCTCCTGGTACAAAGCAGCCCCATCCTGTGTCAGGGGACGGAGAGGGGGCTGCAAGTATGCTTTAATTGGGCATAGACTTCAGAGTCTTCTTAGCCCACACCGGGCACTGCCATGGCGTGTCATGGCCCCCCACACCAACATCAACAGCGCTGAGCCCTCTAAACGCACACACAAACATCTTCACACCCATTTGAGTAAACACACATGAACACACTGAACTATGCCAGCTCTTATCAATACGGCCACCCTGGACACAGATTAAATAAAAAAAATGTTAGCCTTAAGAATGACTGCAATATCAAAACCACCATGTTCCACTTTCTTTAATAGTTTCTTTCCTCCACTACTTGCAGGAAGAGCTGAGCACTCTTTGTGGTAACTGTTTTTTTTTTCTCTCTATGGAAAAATCTTGCAATGCAAAACTGAGACAGACTATATGATAGTAGTTCTAACCTTGTCAACTCTGCAGTTGTTGAGGCCCACTGAACTGAGGGCGGACAGCTTTGCCTCCATGCCCTGCTGGTGATGTTGCAGCTGTTCCCTCTGTATCTGCTCCCTCATTTTCCGAGCCTCCTGGATGGCCTTCATCACTGTGTCCTGGTCCCCGAACAATGCGGTAGAGTTTAGGCTGGACAGGATATCTATACACACACACACACACACACACACGCACACACGCACACACGCACACATGCACACGTTGCGTAAAAAGAAATACAACTTCACACAACATCCTTACAGTGGCATTTATTTGTAAGATATCAAGTATCGTGGATGTGTGTGTGTGTCGGATCTTGTTTGTGAAGCGAAGGTCTTACCCAGAGATGAGCCCCGGCCCAGGCCTCCTCCGAGTGGGCTAGGGATGCCGCCCTTGCCGAGGAGACTGTTAGGGCTGTGTTTGCTGCCAAGGAACAAGTTTTGTGTCGGAGATGTGGGG
The DNA here is from genome assembly GCF_963691815.1 of Echiichthys vipera. Taxonomy (NCBI): domain Eukaryota; kingdom Metazoa; phylum Chordata; class Actinopteri; order Perciformes; family Trachinidae; genus Echiichthys; species Echiichthys vipera. The sequence goes on from NC_139826.1 coordinate 25,456,301, forward strand.
GATTTCCCCAGGTCCGTTGTCTTCTGCCGAGCAGACAGGTTGAGCGGCTGTGTTCCCTCCTCCTACGGCAGCAGAGATAGGAGTATGAGAGAAGACAGATGTGCGTCGGTGCTCCCTTCCGTCCATTTTTTGGAGAGACTCGGGATTCCCAGACAGCACCGTTTTCCTCTGTACCTGGTTAATTATAGGTTCCCTATCTCACCTCTCCTCTCCTCTCCTCTCCTCCCCTCTCCTTTCCTAGGAGCTGTGCCCCTGCAATCTTCTTCACAGTTGCCCAGTGCCTTTGTTCACACTAATTAAAGCAGATTCTCTGTACATCTTCATCTGTTCTCCCTCTCCTCTTCCCTGCTCTGTGTCTGCACTCCGGTTCGAAGAATAAATAATGACCAGATAACGGCGGTGCCAATGATCAAAGACAGCTGTTCCATTCATCAGATGTCTACTTACATTATCTACTTCAATAACTTGTTTTCTAATTTCACTCCTCATTTGTGCATAGTTGGTTTTATCATATGCTTTGATATACCTATTCCTAAAAAAATCTGATGCGATGTGGAAAAAAAAAAATTGGTGTAGTACTGGGATGAGGTCAGAAGAGGATGCATGTGTTGTATTAGCTGGGCTGGCCGTAGCCTTTTAGACCAGTTACCGATGTGAGATGAAAAGCGCTATGTTCCAAGGCGTAACCCTCGGTAGCTTGTCTACTGGGACCTACGTGATTTGTCTACCTGCTAATAAATAATGGGAGGCAAAGGCAAACCCTTTTGGAGCTTGTTGCTTTGCTCTCGATTGTTTAAAAACAGAATACAAAAACAGGATAAAATGTACACAAAGTGAAAGTAAATTTAAGCAACCTATATGATTTATTCTTGACACTCTAAGCAAAGTTGGGAGTTGTTGTGCTGAAATCATGCTGCAATGATCAAAGAAATAGTCTTCATAATTTTGTCCTAATATTAAAATAGTAAGATACATGTTTAATATCATATTTAAATGAAGTATACAATCAGAATTAAATACATTTAAAATACCAACAATTCATAATTAGATATTGTATCACCTTTAAATAGAACAAAATCTAGGTTGATGGACAAACTGCCCTGCAAGCTAAGACACAACAAAATAAATATGCACAGTGGATTTGCTTAAATACAATAAATACGGAATGATTCTGAATAGAAACAACTCAAACATTCGCACCCCAGAAGAGAAATCTCACTCCACACAGTATAAATTGCCCTGTGTATACAGCAGTGTTTTAAATCAGATTAGGGCTCACGCTGTCGTTAACAGTCTTTTTCAAAGCCCAAGTGTCTCCTTGTCCAAACATATGGCTCAAGCATAGACTGCCCCAAGGCCTTGTTATTGCTGTGCCAATAACAGTTTGTCATGCAGTGAAGCTGAAAGCAGACAAACAAAACTAAGGGCAATCTGATTCCGTTGGACTGTGTATATGTTTACTTTCCATTTATGTATTATTCATTTTATTCAATTTTGTGATATTTGGCAATATTTACAATATTTTGACTAATGTTTTGTTAATGTTGGCATAAATGGCATCCATCTAATCTGATAAATAGAGAATTGTATTCATGTGATCTTGATGACAGTGTTGAGTCAGTTTAATGGCAATCTTTCAATGGAAATCCCAGGAGAGCTGTAGCAGTCTGTGTGTGTATGCGTATGTGAAGAGAAAGCCAGAATGCCTTCATACCATTTCAAGAAATGATTTATGATCCTTCTCCATTGTTATATTATTACGCTAAACTACTCCAAATGGGTGCATGTTTCTGATTATGGCCTTAGTGAGTGGGGATGATGTACATGTCCCTTCCTCTGCATGGAGGTCTAGTGGAACCGTGCCATACAGCAGCAGAAACACACACCCTGCACTTGGTTTGTTTACAAGGCAAACAAAGTCGTCAATTCTACTTTTTGCTTCACTTTTGTCAGCATTTGTATAGTACTTTTGTTTTTGTTTTTTTCCATTTCAGTTACCAAAAAAAGAAAAAAAGACTAATTTTGAAAAAAAAAAATTAGAAACCATGTGTTCGACAAATTACTGGCTTGGAGCAGCCCAAGCCATAGCAACCATGTCCACAGACTTCTGGTTAAGAGAGAGAGGGAGCCTTGTTAAAGCCCCATAGATTGATGGCCTGTTAGAGGCTGGGCTCAGCCACAGCCGGCTGTAACACTGAAGCAGTGAACAGTGTAGATGTTTGTTTTTTTTTCAGACGACACCAAAAAGGCTAGGTTAGGTCAAGTACCACTCAAGGCATGAACTGGTGGGTGGTCAGGTTGAAGGAATTGAGGGTTGTACCTTGACGTGAGTGATGGGGCTGGAGGAACTCTTGTCATTCTTCAGAGAAGAGGGAGAAATGGGCCCGCTAGCATTGAGGGACTGGGGGAGTGGAGGCATCTTGGCTCCAGGAGAGACCTGCATGCTGGCAAGCTGGGCGGCATACAGTTGCTGTAGGGAGGTGGAGAAACCCGTTAACATCCAAATCCAGCAAACATTCAAAGTTTTATATTCTGTCTTTTCCTCTCCCTAGAACGCTCTCTGCTTCTGTGTCTGCCTTCATCTCCCCCTTTCTCTCTTTTACGTCTTTCCTCTCTTTCCATGAGGCTGGCAGAGAACCTCCATCAAAGGTCTTAACTGTATTTCAAAGGCTGAACCCAGAGAGAGACAGCAGTCTTAAAAACCACACAGAGATGGCTTTCATTCAAAATACTTGGAGCCCCTATTTTCCACTCATCACAGAGAAAAGTTTGCAGACTGGATGCAAGTGTGTTAGCAAAGATCTCTCATTTCTCTAGATCTACACAGCTTCCTATTGAAGTTTCTGGCCTGGGATTCATCTCCACACGGCCATGTGAGACAGTCCCATTCCATAATGTTAGAAACCCAACCTCAGTTGGACTGCCATCACACACTATGTTAAATACAAGCATTATTAAGGCTTAGAAACCTGCACAAAGAACACTGATGTAATCACCGTTATTTTCCTTGGCGTTAAATCAGTAAGATGTCCAAATGTTGGTGACATTACCACACAAGAGGGCGGTTCAAATGACTGGCGAAGCACTCAATAACAGTTGGGCTGCAACAGGGTTGAACTCTGAAAGCTCAATTTACATTTCCACCACTGGGCTGATTATGTGGCATATACTAGAAAGGGTGGTTAAAGACGTTGATATTAGGGTTTGGAAGTATTAAAAAAAAATCTGGTGAGCCACATAATGCTAATTGTGTGTTGGATCAGATTTTTTACGTAGTAATTCACCCTGGATAAAGTTACAGTTAAATATCTTGACATTAAGTTGTGTTCCTTTTTTTATATATCATTGAAACCTGAAACAAATAATACCAGACTGATTTGATGATTATTTTGTGCTTGTTTTCTGTGCCTACAGAGCACAGCACTCCCGCGCTGCTGAGACTTCGTTCCACCCCAGGTCTGTATTGACTGGCCACCAGGTAAGTGATGAAATTGGCTTTTGTGTCCTGCTGCACATGGCAGGGGTCTGTCAAATAGAGCTACTGTCTGAGAAAGAGCGTTCCTCCAAGTAACCTTAGACCTCACTACATCAGACAGATAGCACCCCTTAACTCCCCCGCTGGCCAGCTATCCCTATAGTTTGTTGGGTTATTCAGTCAGATGGTGCTGTCAGGAAGAATCTAATTTCTCTTCCTCTGGCCAATCAGCAAGCCCTTTCTCATTTCCTGGTTTGACTGGTCACATACAGACTGCGTCTGTGTGGATGGGAAAAAAGCGACCTGGCCCCTTTGGCCCCAGCTTTGACAGTGTAGATATAGTCTAAAGCCAAACAAAGCACTTTATGTCCATGCACATATCTCCAGTTATAAACACATATGTGCTCCTCCAAGAAACGTTATCGCTGCCACATAAGCGGCAGTACAAAAGGACCATTCTTCCAGGGGACCTGGGGATAACAACAGCACATGGGCAGCGGAAATGACAGACTGATTATGTTCCTACAATGATAGCACTGCCCCCACCTCCCCTTACAAACAGCCTTTTGTCTCTGACAGGAATGGACACAGGAGCGGACCCAACTCTATTTTCTCCTCATCTGAGCTAGACTTAGTTAATGTCAGTGGTAAAGGTACTCTGTGTGTGGGGAGATGAAGGTAGGGATGGGAGGGGATGTTGTCACTCCAGGCTACATAGAAGTCTTAGTAGAGGAGCGGAAGCTGAGTCTGTTGGACAGATGTTGGCTAACAGGCCTTCTGACGAGCATGCCCCTGACCTTGAGTGAAAAGAACTTTATTGTCCCGGAAAAAGAGGATAATTAGACTTTGCCTCAAATTGGACGCAGTCAGAGTGCCCCTTTCCAGCACTGATTAGCAGGTCAGTGCCATGGGCTGAGAAGCACTGGTTAGCCTTGTAACAAGAAACACTCTACCTCTAAGAGCCAAAGAACAATAAATACAATAGGGGAAAGACTGATGAAAGGTCAAGCTCAAGGACAGATATCAAATACCTCATTGTTCAATGTGTGGAGTCTTTTGCATTAGCGTCAAGGTTATGTCTGGATTAAAAATAAATTGTAAATTTACCCTGGATTACAAAATTATTGTTTGACTCCCCAGTACATAATGAAGTCAGAAAAAAAACCTCACGAAACTATAAAGGAAGTTTTCAATTTAAAAAGTTTGGGTGTCAAAGGCTGAAGGATTATGCATCCTGCCAAGGCTGGTCTCCCTAAACAGAAGACATCTGCTCGCTTCCCCCAATTGACTCTCTCACTTCTAATGACCCCTTCTTCATATCTACTTGCCTTGTGGGGGCAGCAAAAGGTTCATGCTATTTAGGGTCAAGCTGAAAGTCAATGCTCCAACTCTGGGGTATTAGAGGAGTATGCGTAAGCCTGCGTGAGGCCTGGGGCAAGTCTGTTTCCTTTTTCCCCTCTACAGTCTTAACACTTGATCAGGTACACTGGTTCAGGACATGAGTTATACTTGTGTTCATGAAAATCCATTGCCATTCTCTAAGGCAGAGCTTGTAAGAAAATAGGAAATAGCTAAATTACTTTAATAGCTAATGGGATTGCAGTGTGGATGTTAAAGGAAATCTGGCACATGAGACATATGTGCTTGAGTACTATGTGTTTTCTCTCAGCTTGAAGGCAGGAGTAGCTTTCTGACATTTTCCACAATTCAAAGTGTTCATGTATTATGAGTATTACAATGCAGTACTGGTTTTGGTTTCTTCAGTGCTTTAAAAGGTTTCACCTTTGTCTTAAAACAGTACTATTTCTTAGTGTATTTCTCTCTTCTTCTATACAGATATAGCACTCATAAATAAGGAGACAAACAAACACAAAATATGAGGTCTTCCTACTGACCCCATCATTCTGGGTTTCTCAGTAAAGCTGAGCAGATCTCGGAAAGCATGGATTCAAAGTGAGTGCAGCACGCCCAAGGTCAGCCTGTTAGCCCCTGGTAATTAAAAACAAGCCCTCTGGAGGCAGAAGAGGTTAAACGGGGAGGTTCACTTTTCTGCCTACGACATTAAACTGAGATTACACACTCTGCTGATGATGTTAGACATCTCAAGTATGATATGTAATTAAGAAGGGCGGCCTCTGTTTGTTTAGTAAAACAACAAAGCTGATACTATTGCTCAAAATACAATATAAAACATTGATTTCTTCATAACTTCCATCAATTTTCTTTTCCTTCTGCATACACTGGAGAGTGTGCCTTGTAGTACAAATAGAAAAAAAAATGTTCTGTGGGAAAGCAAATGTGCATCTTGTTTTTCTTTAATAAAGACAGATTCAAAGTATGTCAATATGTGCAGAAAAATACAGTGGCAGATATTTGTCAGATTTTTTGCTGTCAGCAGTGATTGTGCACTGCACATTTACGACTGCAGTCTTCAAAAAAATTATAACAAATAAAGTATTTTATATTTTATATTGCTGTAAAACCATAAAGAATTCTAATACTTGACATCCTCTGCATTTTTCATGAGGTGAGCATTGTCTGAGGGCTGCCAACAGTCTTAATCACACTCTTTTCTCTTTGTGTGTGTGTGTGTGAGAGTGTGTCTGTTTGTCTTTTCTGTCAATGTCTCATTCACCTCTGCCTGGCCTGGGTGCTGAGCACTGGGCTGGATATGAGGGCATTAACTGTGCTTCAGTGCACCGCACCATTTAAAAGGCAGCACAGCGCCAGCCCCGTTTGCCACAAGGCTTGTACAGGCTCATTGCCCAGGGCGACCGGGCAGGCTGACCCAGGCTAGGCCCAGATGTCAGGAGTGGAGGAAGGCGTCCTGGTGCACTGTGCCGATGCTTTCCAGTATGGCCCAACATCTGTCTCATCTGCTGGCACCCAACCTGCTCTGCTCTAACTCCTCCTCTTGCCTTTCTCTATTTCTCTCTTACATCTACAGTATATATGTTGAAGTCTTTTTCTATCAGTTTCTCTCTCTCTCTCGCACATACAAACACAGCCCATCTTCTCTCAAGTGTGTGTGTGGGTTCTCCAGGCCCAGGGGCCCAAGAGCCAGCCCTCCCATTCAGTGCTGCTCACTGCATTATCCACTCTATCTGTCCATCTGTCCCTCTGTTCACCACTGCCTCCATCCAGCTGCTCACATAGCCGTCCTATTAGCCAACCTTCCACAGGCAGCTAGCATCGCTGCACTGCTCTGGGTTACCTTCAAAGACTGAGCTCCTTTGCTCATAAACACAGAAACAGCTGCTCTCTACAGTATGTCTGTTCTCTCTTTCCTCCCCTCCTCCTCTCTCCCTCTCTCTCTTTCAAAGTCAAAAGTGCTTCACTTGTTAATGATGGAAGCCGTTTCTTCACATCTACACTACACAGACATTTACATCCAAACAAAAGCTAATGTGCAGTTTGCTGCTCTCCCACTTTCTTCCTGTTTGTCCCTGACTGTGTAACACTCTTTCTTATCACTCCAGTCGTCTAAGCCTCTGAGTGCTCCTTCAGATGTGTCTGTCTGCTTGAGATCTGGTCCGGGTTGTCACTGAGCATGTGGGCTGCTTTTCATCTTTACAGTGGAAGCATGAGTTGAGATTGGGCCCAGGTTTATCACGGGCCTATCGAGATGCCCTAGCAAGTAAGGCGGATGGTAATTGTGGCATTAAGTCTTAACTCAAGCAGCTCGACTTCCAGTGCTGTAAAGCAAAAGGATGTGACGGGCCTGGACAAATCAGGGAAAAAAAGAGCAACACAAAACAGAATGAGCAACAAAAAAAGTGGATGGGAGTAATTCAGAGAGAAAAACACAAACTACGATACTTAAAGATGGTTCAAGATGTGGATGGAAATTGGAAAAGCAAGGCAGTGAGATGGAGACAGCAAAAGATGTGAGCTTCAACTGAGTGAAAGCAGAGGGTTTCTATTTATCTAACTTCATTCTAACAGTGATACAGCATACAGAGGACCCAGATGTTCTGTTTTATCCAATAATGCTTTCTTTAAAATGGCTTAAACCCAAAAGTCTGCTTCCAATGATAAAATAGGACCTTCTCAAAGATCCTCCTCCTGTTTACTGGTTCTATAAAAAGGAAGGGTGATATATATATATATTAAGTTCATATTGGCCTTAAGTAAATTGTTTTTCACTTGTAAAGTGATGCAAGTATTGTACAAACAGCAAATTAAGTGCCATCCCAAATAGAAAATTCTTTTGTGGAATTAGGGAAATTCTCTATGTAATAAAGTAGGCGTCCGGACAGATTGGGTTACAATCTGAGCACAATTTCCTCTGTTAGGTGAGAGGTGTCAGTTGTAATCAGGGAAGGACAGGCAGGGATGGAGCCATTGTTTCCTGCTAGTCCTGGGCTCATCCCGGATCTGTATGGGCATTAATGAAGAGGGGCATGTCGCGCTGGGATAGTTTACCCGCCTCCTCTCCTGTGAGTTGAGGACGAGAGCCAATCTGTCAGGAAAACATTGAGTGAAATTGCCCTGTGGTACAGCAATGCCTGGTGACAGCCACTTGCAGACTGCCAGCCACCAGAGTGATGCTACCACCTTGTATTGACAAGCAAATTACAGTCTCCTACACTCAAACATATCTTGGAAGATTCATTTACATCCATCAGCTTTAAGCCTTTGTTACCTTGTTGGGTTTTCTTCTCTTAGGAGAGAAAGGGCGGGGAACTGGGCGAGGATCCCAGACTGTTATGACAGAGGAGATTGTGAAGAGGCTACGTGGCCAACATTAAGACTGACGGAGCGGCTAGCCTCTTTGACTGGATGGCTGATCACATTACCTCTGCAGCATTGTGGGAATTAATTCTTCCAATAAGATAATTTTTGAGGTTCATATATTGCACAATCTAAACTGAGTAAATTGGGGAAAATTATACATTGCCATGCAGCTGACAGGAAGATATATTTTAATTGGGGGGGCCTATTCAGCCAAATGTGTGTGTGACTTTGTCTGTGTGTGATTGTGTATGTGTGTGTGTGTGTGTGTGTGATTGTGTGTGTGTGTGTGTGTGTTTGAAGAAGATGAAGAATAGGCATGGAGGTGAAACTAGAAAAGTTCAGGACAGTTTAAAGGGTAAGTGGAATATTGTGCTTAATGATCCATGCAGAATAAATCATCTTACTTTATTTAAGTTGTGTTTTTACTCCGATTAATCGTAACTGAGCGTTTAAATTACAAGTTGCATCATTATTACACTGGACATAATGTGTTAATTGTAAAGTGGCTGTCACTTAGAGAGTAGTGCAGGTACTTCACTGCACTATTTTCAACTCATATTCATTCATCTTCAACCGCTTGTCCCTGTCGAGGTCGCGGGGGGCGCGGACACACGCACGCACGCGCGCACACACACACACACACACACACACACACACACACACACACACACACACACACACACACACACACACACACACACACACACACACACACACACACACACACACACACACACACACACACACACACACACACACACACACACACACACACACACTTTCCAATACTTTCATTTTGGAGGACGCTGGTGCTATTATTGCTCTAAAAAGGAGGAGACAACTCTAACTTAATTCCATGTCTGGCTTGATATGATGGTTTTAATCATAGCAGGCTCCCAGTGCTTTGTAGAGGAAGTGGTGTCAGTCACATGGTGTGTTGATCCCAGCTATGTAGAAAAGGGCATGTTTGACTTGCCTTGCTGTTTTAAAGGGAGTCTCTATACAGTGTAAATAGCAGCCAGCAGGCGGAATATGTGACAGGCGGACAGACTTCAATTAATGGAAAATGCACCTCTTTTTGTTTACTGTGTTCTGTAAAGGTCAGCCAAGTCATGGTCTTGGAGGTACTGTTTTTGCCCATTCCCAGGGTTAGATACATAATCAGAATTAATCACTCTAGACCTGTCTCCCCTCCTCACCCCAACCTTCAGATATATGACTGTCTCATCTGACCTCATACACCAATATAAATAGACTCTGCATGGCTGTCTGAACTACTACTCCTTCCCAATGGCCTTCTCCATAATACACAAACTAAGCAACACATATACACTGCAGAAACATATTCACAGCCTCCACCTTTCTGCTCTCACGGACACACGTCTTCGAACATGAGCAGACTCATTTAACACCTTACATGCTTCTAATAGCTCTTCTCACGGCTGCATAATGACGCACAGCTCTTCAGAGCCAGCTGCGTGCATTGTTAGAACTTGCCAAGGCTCGTTAACATTGACAGTGGTAGCCTCTGAAGGACAAATGCCACATATATCAAAAGGTGTGCAAAGAGTTTTCCCCTTCAATCTTGAGCTCTGTTGTTTAATATTGACATACTTTCTCCTGCTGTTGAGCTCAACATGTTGCAGCTTTCAATAACTTTTTTCCTGTTATTGAAAAAGCAGTAGTGGCCACTTAACCATAGGTTAAGGAGAGATGCTTTGTTTCATTCCTTTTGTTTCCAAAGAACTGATTCATTATTTCAAACAGACTTAAGATCTACAATGACTGAGAACTGCAAAGGATAATTAGAGAAGTAATGAGCAGAAGTATAGCTGAATAAATATGGTAGTTATTAAGCTTCCCATTTCTACTTCTATGTTTTTTTATTTAAATAAAAGTTGTTCAAAATAAAAGGAGATAATTATCACCAATCTGGAAACAAAGAAGCCTTGCTAACAGTAGTATTTATGATCATAACAACTTGAAGGATAGAATGAAGACACTTATCTATATTCAACATTATGGCCTCAGGTTAAGTCCTGACCTGGGTTCAGCTTCTTTTTTTTTTAACATGCTTTGTGAGAAAAGTCCTGCTGGAGCCTGTAGGGCTTGGAGCCTATCCCAACATTTGATGTGGCTCAAAACAATCAGCCTCATATACATTTCAGTCCATATTTAAATTACTCAGAGTATTTGTCCTTTTTTCTCCTTGTCACAGAGACAAAATAAATATTACAGTGATTCTACTAGTTGAAAGCAATAAGAAAGAGATTCTTTGCTTACACTGTCAATTGTCTTGTGATAAATTCACTGGCAGGCAATTAAAGCAACCAAAGTGATTCTCGTTCCCTCTAATAACTATTATCTTCCTAACTCCTCTGTCTGGCAGAGCTAGTGGGGATAAATCTTCTATAAAACAGGATAAATTACATGTGTAAGGTGATAAGCGTGTGTGAGCTGGGGGCCTCCAGAATTATTTAGTGTGCAGCTCATTACTTAGCGTACAGCTGCTTAACCATCCTTTCCACCTAGTGCTTGGCGAGCATCCCTAGCATTCTTTGTCATAGTACTGTACATACCTGAAGCTGGAGGGGGCTGAGTCCCGATGCTGCTGCAGCTGCCATTGTTGATGGAATGAACTGCACCGGGTAGTTATCACCTGTCAGAGAGAGAGAGACAACAATGCATACAGGTTCAGACAATGAGCCGGCCCACAGCGACCAGGCAAGTGCCAACACGGTTCCTGGGCCCTACACTACTTTGCCACAGCAATGTGGCATATTGCAACGAACCCTCGGCTCCAAGCCCAAACATCTGCATTAACAAAAGGGTAAGCTGGTTTGACTGGAGCAGGATTACTTAGGAACGTTCCACACCATTCCCTCCTTTCTCCACCTGCACAGTACTCCTCCCTGGAAATAACTACAACATAGTTTTACAAGTTAGGAGTGCTTTTGAGGTTATGTGTGTGTGTGTGTGTGTGTGTGTGTGTGTGTGTGTGTGTGTGTGTGTGTGTGTGTGTGTGTGTGAGAGAGAGAGAGAGAGAGAGAGAGCGCATGTTCGTGTTCAGAATAGATGTTAAATATCTCCCCTGGTATTCAATTAGTGATTATGTAAAAGGGCCAACATGTTCTCTCAGGCAGTTCATACAGCTGTAGACTTGTCTGGCTATTGTTCAACACTACATTGTTTGTTTATGAATGATAGCTTTGGCAGCACAGTGAAAGCACTTGTATGTGAACTGGTTAGAACAAGTGTGTAGTTACAATAACAAGGTAAAAAAACAAAAGAACACACATTCTTATGTTGTGTATCGTTTTGATCGAGCAAGGAAGAATGGGTGTCGAATAGCAGGACTATTCATTACTATTCACTACTGTTGGCCTGCCATCAGCACGTTTGTCAGACAGGGATATAAAAAAAGGGCTGCTGTATGACTGATGTCCATGGGGGTGTATAACTGAGTACCAGACGCTTTCACACACTCAACCTAGTGTGTTGAGATGGACAGAACAGCCCCAGTGAGACGGGGCAGTGCAGTGTTCATAGAGGGAAGGCTGGTTTGAAGCATATGTCTGGAGGAGGGTAGGTGGGGAGGGGTAGTTGGCCCTCGCTCAGACCCCACTTCTGCCTGTCACTTCTTCTCACAAACATATGGAGCCATTAAACCGCCGACAAGGTAAATGTATATACCTTCTCTTTCACTTTGCCCTCGCCCGCTCGCCTCACTTTGCAATCTTGTACAGCACAGCACAATGTGATACAGGCCATGGAAATTCAATCCCCATTTAGTAGCAAATAAAATCACACAGCAGGAGTGGTTTCAAATAGTGCCGGGTTGGATGTGAGGGGGAGCACTGTGGTTATTTCTACACATCCTCTTTTTTGGTATCGCTTTCTCTCTGTCTCCCTCTCTCTGTGCTGTGTGACGTAGGATTTTGGAATAATAAATGGCAGGATGTCTTTAGATGCCATTTGAAACCTGGGGACGGTCATGTGCTAAGTGAGCACACCACCACTGCTGGGGGGGTCTCCAGCTCCAAGGTCTGGGTCTTGGGCGCGCACAGTCGTGGCACCAGACGACTCAAGCAGAATGGGCACTGTGCCAGGTTAACGTCACTGGTGAAAGGGAATTACATTTAAAACTGTGTCTTTTATTTAACAGGCCATGGCTGGTCTCATGCCCAGAGCCTGGACTCTAAATGCTAAGGGTGGGGGTGGGGGTAATGCAGGTGACGCCATGGTCACAACAGGCTATATTTCCCTGCTCATGCAGTGCCATGAAATATAAGTCATAGATCTGCTGAGGGTTGACAGATGTAGCTGAGACCTTTCTTAGACCAGATCAAATGATGATGAATGAAGTATATGACGGCAACTATCGAACTTGATCTTCTCTTTTCTCTGACATTTAAAATTCTATCAAATTACCAAAGCTGTTGGCATAAAAACAGGCTTACATGATAATAATAATAAATACAGTTATATTATTCTATATTGTTGAGATGTCTTTCTCTTAACTTAAATTACAAAACTTGATACAATTTTAAAAGGTCCCATATTATGCTCATGTTCAGGTTCATACTTGTATTTGTTTTTTTTTTAAGGAGAACATGGTTACATACTTTAATGTATTTTTCTCATACTGTCTGTCTAAATAAATCTCTGTTTCAATGTTTCTGAAATGTCATTGCAGCCAATGAATGTCTAACGGCACTGTAGTGACACTTTCTACTTATATATAGAATAGTTGTGACATCACAATCGTACAGAAGGCGTGACAGCTCGTTTAAAGAATCAATTTCTGAATACGGACTGTGTGCATTTCTCTTTGGATTGAGCATTTTGATACTTTCACAGTGTTTATTGCACCTCAACCTGCTTGAAATAAAAAATGACATGGCCATCTCACTTTTTACAATATTAGACCTTTAAGTATATCAGTATAAGAAAATATATACTAAATGTAAAATATGGTAAAAATATGAGATTTAAAATAAAATATCACAAAAAAACTGTCAGCAGGATGTCTATGAGGAGGACTGGCAGAGGAACCTAAGGACTATGGGGTCATTCTGCAGGTCCATTAAAGGCACATCAGACTGAAATGCGCCATGTCTGTGTAAACAGTGCAAACAGACAGGGATGTCTATTTGTTTAAAAGATGAGTTGATTTTTCTATAACTGTGCTTGTCTACCATGCAACACCAGGCCATTGAGCACAGCCAGTGGATGGGGTGATGACTTACCACTACGGTGCCAGAATGACTCTGTTGCCATGTGAGCACCACAGGGCTGGGGGTCATAAGCAGTGGTCCCTAGGAGCTTTCTCATAATGATAACATCAGATTAGTGTGCCTTAGTCTTGGAAGTGAATGCTTGGCCACTCACTTCATGGAGAAAGGACTGCAGCATCCTGTATACCCTGCAGGTGGTGGTGATAACATTGTACTCTCTGGATATATTGTGTATATTGTGTTGGACGGGAGAAATAATAGAGGTTTTGAAATACCTCTCCCAACTACATGAGTCATTTTCAGACCCCCTTTGCTTTTTCTTCATGAACTCATGAATTATGCAGGAACTATACACATGGCGACCCCTGACCATGACTCCATAATAGCTCCTGTTATTTGAACTAAAACATTTTCTGTGTCAAACCTATTGCAGGAAGCACACTGGTAAAAAGACTCTCCCTCAGGCACTTTGTTTAAGCTGTCATGGCTCCATAGTTCCAAAATAGCTGACTTTCTTTTTCATCCTGTGGTTTTATAGTTAATTCATTAACTGCACTACCACACCTTTTAATGTTCTGCTACGAACCTGCTGACTTCCTAGTGTTTCTTTTTCCATTTTCACTCCTCTTCCTTGTTCTGGTTCTGTTTTATAACAGACACGAAGACTTTCCTTTTTCAAACTGACTCATAAATCCTTTTTTCTTTGACAACACTGTCTCTTTCTATTTTCATGCGTGGGAGTGAAAATGGGAAAACTTTTTAAAAAACATAAAAATTCAGTTCAATTTCATTAAATAACTAATATACACATCTAAAAGAGGTGCAAAGCTCTGGTACCAAGTAAGCCATGTGAGGTGAACATATTAAACTGAGAAGTAGGGAACAATTTAGACCATAGATCTATAGTATAGAAGTATATAAGGGTGTACAGGGGTCTACAATTACTAAAACAGTAATGTCCAGTAATTTATGTCACCATGTTTCACCATTTGAAAAAAAAATAGTTTGAAGGCTGTTGAAGGCTTGTCTTTTACTCAATTCAAAAGACAAAGGGAGAGAAAGAGGCATGCTGTTACAGGCAGTGTAACAATTGCACATGCAAGAAAACCTGTTTCTTACATCATTCACAAGCTACCCACAAGCTTAATTACTTAATCATCAAAATACATACTAGTGTGAAACTGTAACTGGGGAGCTGCACTTTATGAATATAACAATAGGAAGACTTGGTCCTGCAGGGTTCCTCTCTTGAGTTCTTGGATCTCTTACAGTGGATGCTTGAAAAACAATTACAGCCAGCATACACCTGAAATATACTTTCATGTTGAGTACATGTTGACATTCCTGGTTCTCTGCCCATAACCATTGTTCCACATGGACAAGAACATTCCCAGGCCTTGGTCTCAAGTCCAAGTTCAAACAGAGCAGAGCATGCCCGTGGCCTCAAGTGTGAATCATGTATTTGTTTGTTGCTGTTCAAGTGTAGAAATGTACAATGTGACATATGCTCATTTTCAGGTTTACATTTGTTTTTGTTTTACTAGAACATGGTCACATGCTTTGAAAAACGAAACAAAACAAAAAAAACATTATTTTTTTCTCATACTGTACCTGTATTCACCCTCTGTCTGAAACGCTCTGTTTTGGCACCTGTCTCTTTAAGACCCTCTTCTGAAAAAGCCCATTCTACTCTGGTCAGTGTCTTCTGCCTCTGCACCGTCATTGCAGCCGAGGAATGACTAACAGCTCTCTGACCTATTCTATATGCATATTCTATATTCAATTTCCTTGCGGGAGTCATCCCAAAGAGGTCAATAAAGAGAAGTCTAAGTGTAAGTGCATAGTTGTGACATCATAACCGTATGAAAGTCGGCTCGTTTAAAGGCACAGTTTCTGTTTATGGGCTGTGTGCATTTCTCTTTGGATTGTACATTTGTATACCTTAATAGTATTTATGCAGCACATTGGAGTGCTTTGTAATAATAAGGAAAAGGTAAATCTTGTTTTCGCAATATGGGACATTTAAAACTAAAATAATTATATTTAAAGTGTAGGGGAAAAGACATTGCAAGCACAGGGGAAGGACAAAATGAAGGCTTAAGTTGCAAGCATACCTGGTTTATAAGACATTCCCGGAGGGAAGAGAAATCCTTGCTGGGCAGCGGCTGCTGCTGCCAGAGTGCGTTGGTCGTGTGGAAAAATAGGGATCATGAGTGGAGGCATGTGACCCTGGACCTGCTGAACAGATAGGGAGCAGAGATCAGAGAGAGACCTAAGCATAGGCATGGTACACAGAAACACAGAGCCCACTCAGGGGGAGGCCAGATCACAGCTCTTGCTAACGTGTGCTGACAGGGGGCTCCGCGGCACTGATGGCCCTCGTGTGCTCACACAATACCTGGCCGAGCTATGCCTGCTCTTAATCCAAACCACAATTTCACCTCGGTACATCAAAGGCCCCCGCGTACGCACATTGTTCCAGCATGAGTTAGAGGCAGTGACATGCAGGACAGAGAGCAGAGAGCAGATAAATACTGTACGTGTTAAAAGTAGCATTCACCGTAGCTCTTGCTCTTTCAGTAGATCCATGTTAGCAAGAAGAGAGTGTATTACACAGGAGATCCTCACCTCAAGGGAAGAACAACTACTCACATAATCTTGGATGGTCATTTATTTAGATGATAAAAGCCTGACGACAATCCAGTAATTTACTACTACTTTTTTTCAGCAGAGGAAAAATAGCAGGCAGTTGAAAAGGGCTTGCTGTATTTCATTTTAATGTCATTCTCTGACCGTCTGTTCCAGTCACATATTAACCTTCACCATCCAGTCTTTTGCTGACTTTTCTGCTGGGAATATCAACCCAAACTCCCCACATGTGTGTGTCAAGGGTGGGTGAGTAGCTTATGTCTGGAAAGTGATGTGTGTGTGTGTGTGTGGTGGGGGGAGGGGAGGCTGCACACATGTTGCAAGGTCCAATCTTACTGTCATTCTCTGCTTCTTGTAGCTCTATGATGGGGAGCAGCCCGGCTACCATGGGCCTGTGAGGGTTAATCTAGCACTGAGCCAGGCCACCTCAGGGGAGCCTGCCTGGAAAATGGGTTAATAAAGGTCATCCCCCAAAATAAACACTTTAAAGAATGTTTCTTCATTCATCCCTCCTTAAAATCCACTCGCAATAAAAACGGGTCTGGGTGCAATTACTGCCGCTGCATTGGGGCATGAAATCAACCTGCTCTGAGCAATGACTTCCCCCCATGTTCTGGCTGAGGTCTGCTATGATCTCCACTTTTTCAGCCCCCGCTTTTTCCCCCCCTGTAGACCCTTTACCGGAGTAGTCGCACCCAGTTTCTCTCACAGCTAGCAAGCTAAACCTACTTAAAACTAGTTTATTGATCTGTCCAGAGGTGCAGAGCTAGACTGAAAACTAAATAAATAGAACCGTTTTATGCCTACTGAGCTTTTACAGAAGTGCAAGTGCAGAAAGTGCCTTGTAGAAGAATAGAAAAGTATGTAATTCATCCAAAAGTAATCCTGTAAAATGTGCAGTTGCTGAAGAAAAATAAATAGCAAAGGAGACTGTGACAAATGACCTTAAATAAAACATTGCTTTATAGGGATTTGTGTTCCAAGTTTCCAAGCTGAATGGATGAAAGATGAATCTTGGCCTTGCATGTATGGAGCATATGGAAAAACACAATAATTAATGTCACAACATGAGGTAGGGCTAGTGACAGGCGGGATGGGGTGGCGTGAGGGGACACCAGGGAACACAGTTTTTCTCTGTCTGTGTATTTGGACTGTAAAACCAGATGGAATCTGTTGCTGAATGGGCGGTCGTCACAAGGCAGAAAAGGCTCCCTCAAGTCCACGTCCTTCTAACTATGTTATGAATTCACTAAGATACCTCAGCAGTGAATTCAAAGATACATTTTTGGCCTAAAACCTATATACCTCCGATATTTTTCAAACACTTTCCTAAGTGAAAAAAGACATCTTTGCGAGACTGAAACAAACTGAAGAGTTATGATGCTTAAATAATGACAGAATCATTTAAATATTTTTCTATCCTTCATTCAATCCCATCATTTATTTGATTTTAATTATTTAAAAAGACAAATGTGTCTACATTAATTAATAGAACTAAACCATACAAGAGATGTCTACAGATAATACACAGTATATACACCAATAGACAGGCATCAGATACTTGGATGCATTTTTCTCCAGCACTAAATGTAAATTATATCCTTTCATCCAGGATATCAGCTTTTATTACTATTATTATATTAAAATATGGAGCAGAATATACAAGATTCACCGAGGCAAGACAGAGTGTGAATGTGCGTTGAAGGGGAAATTAATGCATTGAGTTTGAATAGCTGTGATTTGCAGTAATGAGCTCCACGCATTAAAGTTTAATTTACGGCAACTAATGTCAGAGAAAGGCAAATCAAATTCTGAGGAGCTTCAAGGTGGCAACAAATAGTGGAGGTTAGTTGAGCTGTCAATTTACAGCTTGCACATTGGCTGAGCAGATTATAACATTTCCACAAGCGCTTTAAAAAAAAAAAGTTTTTATTTGACTCTTAAAGTAGAAGAAAAAATAATCAAAAGAAGTATATGTTAAAAAAACGAGAGACAGAAAGAAATTGTGTTCATATGTGTGGCTTCCACTCTTGCTCTACTACAAACCCGACGTCCCCCTCCTTTAAGAGTTACCCTCAAGTTCATCTATGTATGGGCTGAGTGCCCGGGATATTTCTATTGCCAAGATCATCTTGAGGAGTCTGAGAATGAAGTGGAGCAGATGTGAGCGGGGCACTTGGGCAGCGTCCTCCCTTCCCCTCGTAAATACAGCGGCATTGTTGTGCTGGCACCGCTCTTCCTTTGTCTTAGCACTGCTAAGTACTGGATAATGTCATTTCACACCATCTGTCCCGAGGCTTCATTAAAGATACATGAATGGGTTATCTTATGAGGAACAGGTGCTATTGTTTGTCCCTCAAGACCCAGCACTAAGGATCTGACTCGGAATACTTGAAGAGGAGCATCTGTAGTGATCAGTCAGACAGACTTGGCTGTGGCCCCCGTCTCTGCCAGCAAGCACTCCAACAGAGGTTTCTGGGGGAACTCAGCCGCCTTGCAACATGTATCATCAATTCAGATGACCTGATGTAGTCTGTATCAGGCCAGCACGCAATCTGTTTCTCTCTCAAGGAGAGGCTGGTGTTAATACTAAATTAATAAATAGAACCAACTTCCAGTTATGCTGCGAGTAGGATATCATATACGGTACATACCATACTGCGGAAGAGTTGATTAGTTTTAATTTAAGACAGGACAAGTATGTTTGTAATACTAAGTTCAGGCACATACTGTATTTTTCCTGTTGTAGATTTGTGTTATTGAGAAAAGCTTTGTTAAATTGATAATTTATTTTAGCATATAAACAAAGCACTAACTGTAGCTTACAACAGCAGCCCATCCTGGGGTCAGACTGCAGAGGACGAGTCAGATGACTCCGACAGACTCTCTTCTCTGATGTGTAAATATACAAGGTGTAAAAGACAGGGTAGACTTGAAAGAGTTCCTTTTATTTCTCCTTGCTCTTACAACACTCAATATACGCACATGCACACACTCTCAAATGCAGCTTTAATACTGCATTAACCCAGAATAACTTTGCTCCTACTAGCTTTATTTTTTATTATTACTATAAGGCTTACTTGTGGTGAAATACAAATAGCATTATTCTTTTGCACTACTGTAGATGAAATATGCAATTTTATGATTAGTTTCTGACAAGCTTTGTGATTAAACATTGTTTTCACATTTAAAAATACTTCTACAGACCAATATTAAACTCAGGTAATACTATGCTTTTTTATAGACGGCAAGCATCCATCTACAGCACACGAGCAAGCAGCTCTAAAACCCTGAGTGCTAATGGAGATGTACAGCGCATTACAGCACTGACTTGGGCCCCTGTCAACACCCATGTTCCTCACTGTCTGTTATAGCCTCTACAAAGCACCCAGGAGGCCTGAAAACCCCCTGCTGGCTATTCCTCTGAACCCGCTTACACTTCCATGCACTGACCCACACTCAAATTTGCTACTTGCTACGCACCACAATGTGCCATGTGAAGTAAACCGGGAAAGTTTTTGTTTTTAGAATGAATCAGTATTAACAAGATTAATAGACAAAAGAGGCAAAAAAAAAAAAGAAAAAGAAAAACACCTACGTCATTCGCACTGTGTTTTATGGTTATTAGCTTGAAAGGCCCTGTGAGATCCTGTGTCTTACATCCTAATTAATTGCTACTTGACACCATTTAACACACCTCTCAAACATATGGTTATCTTGGATATAATCTGAATTCATTTGCCTCGATTAGACTTATGAAAAGTAAAACCCCTTCAAGAATTATATGAAAATGCTGACAACAATGTGACTTTAAGCACCCAAAGCTTCTGATGATGATGATCTTAATTCTGTACAATCATTTTGATTATAATAGGCGCTTTTCCCATTAGGAAAAGATCACAATCACCAGTAATCATTTAGAAGAGAACTCACGTTTCACTGACATCTCATTTTAATAAAATTACTTCCACACTTTAGTAGCTGTCAGATCCGCAGCTCTCCCTAACCTTCTCTTTCACATTTTCTATAGGAGGGGTTCTGTAATTTCACCCAGGGAGGATAGACTCCAGCTGTTGCTGTAAGAACTGATAGTTCACACTTTGTTACCCCCTGCTCTCCGCTGAGCTGCATACTGAACGCCTGTGAGTAGAAATCACCTTTTGTGATCCATTTCAAGGGAAAGTGATCTTGAGGAAGCTGGCAAGTCTGGCTACATCCCAATAGCAGCACACACAGTAAAACTGACACTAGACAGCAGGATATGTTTAACACCCGCCACTGTGTACACAGCCCGCTGGGTGTACACTGTACTGGAGCCTAACCAGGAGGAAAATCACTCAGTGGAAGCACTTCTGGGCAGTTGAATCCTCTGTGTTGCTCCAGGACTTTTTCCCTCCATGAAACAATCAACTGTTTTTTAGTGCAAATTTCTCTTTTATAACAGGTCACTACATCAGCCGGTTGAACTACGGCCGATACTGTACCTTGCATGGCAGACACAGATATTGATCAAACAGAGATGTGTTTGTGTTTGGATGTGTCTGTTGCTAATGGTAATCAGACAAATAGATCAATAGATGTGAACAATACTTTGATGCTCCAGACTTCAGGTCTTCATATTACCACCCACTAGACTTATTCCTGCTTGTCTGCTCTGAACGCCGGATAGCAAGTACAAATACACCGGAGAGGTTCAGGTCACTAATAAAGGGCCCTTGTCCTGGTCAGGTCTCTGACCTTTCTCCTCACATCCTTCCTGAAATTGTTGCAGTAAGAAATAGACAGCTAAAGCCAAAACTGAACAGTGTACCATAAAATGTTCTCTGAATAGTTGGGGTAGAAGCTCTAACTCTGACAGCAGGCACTGTTTGCTCAGGTTTGAGTGTAACACTGCACACCAGTCATGCCTCTGTGTGTGTTAAACAGAGTGCTGTTCAGGATAAAGTGCAGCAAATCCAGACACTTGAGTGAGGTCAGACCATCCAGAGGGAATAACCAATAGATGACTTCTTGTTCCACTAATTCCTTACACAGTAAAACAAGCCCTCTTGGAAAACAGCCATTCCAATATGTCTATATTAAGTCGATGGGAGCTTGAAAGCAGGGTAGTCCAAACCTCTGACCCCACCCCAAATCCCTCCTCTCCAGCCCGTCTCCATCTCATCGTGCCTCCTGACTTCCTTGGAATTCTGGATAAGCTGCAGGCTGCTGTTTGCTTAAATACGGCGCCATGGCGATTGCAGGATTTCAGCACACTGCTCTAATTTAATGTAGTTTTAGTATTAAATGCTGTAAGAAGAATAATGAAAACCTGACCTCAAGTATGATGCAAAATGGTAAAATAGGCAGAAATAAGTAAAACAAACACATTTTTAAAATCCCATAGATAACAAGTCAGTGCATGTGCAAGAACATTTAAATTATGCATTGATACAAAAAAAGAAGTATGGCTGCAGAACTGCATTTCTAGACATAAAACGTGATCTTTGTAGGTTTTATATACATTGTGCTTATTCTTTAAATGAAATGTATCAGTCTAAAAACATGGATTTATATAGAAAATAAAAATCAAAGTCAAGCCTTAAGGTATGTTTTTCCTTTTTGAAGCTTTTTTCATTGCTGTATATTCTAGTGACCAAAGAGAGTTTGAATGCTATACAGCTCTCTATAACATTACACGTTGCGGTTAATCTAAACACACTAAAAGCACACATTTATATATTTATATTTAGTTGGACAAAATGCATTCCTACACGCTGACACAGTCTATGTCATGAATCACACAACGACACAATCCTGCTTATCACCCTTAGAATAAAGATTTATTTTTCCCCGTCAAATTCAGTGTTATATATCTGAAGAATATCAGCTCTTTTTGTTGGGGGGGTTGGGAGCATACATGTAAGTAATAATGAATATTTTTTGAAGGTCTGGCCCAAAAAATTTACGATTTGCAGTAAACTGGCCAAATCCACAGGGAATCCCTCAAACAGCATGTATAATGACGGGAAAGAAGAGAACAGACAAACAACAGTCAACTGGGTTTTGGGCCGGCATCATTATCCTGCATATACATCCTTGCTGTATGGAAATGGGAATGAGTGAAATGCCTCGGACCCTCATTGCAGGGGGGAGAGTGAGGTACTAAAGATCATTGGACACGGGCTAGTTAGATAGCCAGCTACAACCGTGTGATGTGAACAGGGCAGGGGGAGTGGAAAATAGAGGGATTTAAGTATGTGAGGCTTATGAAATATTGTGGTTGTTAAGGTTTGAAATATCCCATCTGCAACACTTAGGAGCAAGTAGAGAGACATACACGCTCTGTCCATCCACTGTTTTGTGTTGTATAAAAGAATTGTGTAAAAAGAAAAAAAAAAAAAACATTGCCTTGGCATTGCTTGTGTTATATTTCAGTATGAATTGATTTATTTAATTCAATGTTGGTTTAGAATGTAAAGGAAAAACCTATTTTGCCTGACTGTGTTACAGAAGCACCCCCCTCCACCCCAGCCCCCCCCCCCCCCCCCCCCTCTGTATTTGCAAAATGGTATTGTCCACACTGCGGCTGGATTTCCCCCTCAGTTCCGTCCACTAGTCATAGACTGAGACTCTGTCTTCCCCATTACGTCCCAGCTGCTGGGGCCACACATAACAACAAAGCTCATTCTGTTGTTCGCCAGAGAGCAGGCCTGCCAGGAAGGGCGACTTTGTTAAAGACACAAGTGCTTTGAGACTTTCA
The DNA here is from genome assembly GCF_963691815.1 of Echiichthys vipera. Lineage (NCBI taxonomy): Eukaryota > Metazoa > Chordata > Actinopteri > Perciformes > Trachinidae > Echiichthys > Echiichthys vipera. Next base: position 25,479,141 of record NC_139826.1, read on the forward strand.
AAAATGCTCACGTATCATCGCCTAATAATGGTTTTGTAAAAGATCAAATGAGAGACAATATGACATTATATTTAACAATTAGCATTAATGAATTTAATGTTAATGAAATTAAGCAAATGGAGAAAAGGGTATTTTGGAGAACTGTGTGTGTGTGAGGGGGTGGGGGGGGGGGGGGGGGGGCATGCAGGACAAAATAGCTCATTCATTGTGTTCTGTAGGGGAATGCTTGGACTCTCCTCCGCCCCAAAAACAAAAAGCTCCTTTTTTTTGCATCGGCCATGGGCTGAATGCTTTGCTTTGCCACCCTAGCCCTAAGAAAACGCGCGCCCCTTTCTCCCCGCCGGCTGCCCTTACACAGTAGAGCCTGTTAATGCCGCTCCTTCTCACTGTGAGTGTGCCCACTGCCGAGGACGATGGCTATGCAAAGCCAACGCAAAGACAAAAAGTTTGCACAACATTAGTAGAGAAAACATAGTGCATGAAGAGAGGCAGAGAGGGAGAGGAAACGACATCAACATCACACTGGAGGATGTGTTCTCCCTCAACTGATATTTTCCGTACGAGTTGGGGTTGGGTCGGGGTACAATGGATGTTAAGTGTAAGCGCTCTACCTTCTTCCAGGGAAGGTTTGTGGAGATCTGAGGAGGTGCTTTATATTTAGACAGAACATGAAGTATATTCATCATGTATGTAAAGAAAGAATGTTCAGTTATCAGGATTATTTAGCCCTGTGATTAAATTAAAATGATCACCTGTGAGAACTGATAGAGGACTGTAAGTTTTTGTCATAACTTAACCCCATCCCCCTGCTGCTTAACAAATCCCTCAGGTGACTAATTTTAAGTAGACCCTCAGGTGTGATTTCACACATTACAGCCGTTCATGTGACACCTCTCAGATGGTGCCTCTTAATTATCGCTGCTTAAACTGCCGAGGTGTCTGAATACAAAGGCCGATTACACAAAAGCATGGCTTTATTGTGCAAGTTTCAACAACAATGGATCTATGTTTGTCTACACTACTACCTCATTGGCAAAGACACAGTAAAAACAAGCATATGTTTCATTTGACTGCAACCAAATAGAATCAATAAAGCCAGCTGTTAAACTTTGACAAAATTATTTTTAAACTTGTTTTTCACACTCATTTTATTATCATTTTTTAGCTTAAAGCAATAAAGTTCAGCAGCCCTGCATATATACCATGACTTAAGGCTACACACATGTGTTCAGTAAATAAATGGTGCATTTCATCCACAAAAAAGGACACAGCATTATGACCTAATAGGACAAAACCCACAAACCCAAGATCGTTCTAAAAAGCATACTGTTTATATTCCTAAAGCAATACTTTGTTTTTACAGACAAATAGCATTACATACAAGTGTTCATCCACTTAGCTTCATTTGCAAACCATCACTGCCATTGCTGAGGTTGTATCTATTACACCTTTTTGCACATCATTAAGTTTTAACAGGGCCTCGATGGCTTTATTGTTTAAATTGACTTTGTTTAACGTCAGCGTTTCTTCTGCTTCCTGACATGAAGTCACATTTCATAACTAATTAAATTGATCCTTCCCTGCCGATAGAGTCCACTAAATGGAATTATTTGTATCCAAGTGTCAATATATTAAATCACAGGGGCTAATGAGTCAGGGCAACGCTTTCTTTTATCTTCAGTCTTGCATGTGCACATCTTCATCAGCTAACAGTGTCCTTAAATGGAGGATGAACATGCTGGACTGAGCCTCCGACTGGGTGAGAGCCAAACCCCGTCTGACTAGGTTGTTAATGCCCTCACATAATCCTACTAGCAGACTAACACAGGGCTCTTAAACACAAGGGAAAGCACTGGGCGCGCAGCATCTACACAGACACACATGTGCACACAGCAGCACACTTAAACACACTTACACGTACACATGATTATTTCCCTGCTCTATTATTCTCTTATTATCATGCTAACAGTTCCAATCTCGCTGTGCTAATTGGGGGACTTACACATTCTCTTTAACAATGTCTATTTTTGTGCTCTTTTTTTTTTTTGCCAGTGCATTAATAAGAGTCTCACACTGAGAAAATCATTTGTGCCGGGGAGACAACAAAAGCATCTGAGAATACGCAAATTAGCGCTATTATCTTTGTGCAATTACCATACAGCCCTGTGTTTATTTAAACTCATCGGATTCATTTAAAATATTTATCATAATGTTGTAGTTTTGGAGTCTTTGCTTCTCTAAATTGGAAACCAAACAGAATCAGTGCATTAAATTACTGCATAGGATTGGATAACATGTATATTCCTTTTAATAACAACAAAGAAGTGATTACAGACCAGTGACACTAAAAGCCAATTTATCATGCAGGCCAAACACAATTTGACAGATTTTTTTTTTTTTGTACTAAGCACTAGCAAATACTGTATATAGAAAACTTTAATTCTTTGCTAAAGCTCTAGAAATGGTATCACAGTCTCTGCTGCAAAACCTACTGGTAAAAGCGTCAGGCTGTGTGGGGCTTGTGAGGATGGAGGAAACAGTTAACTTAGTCTGATACGGGCTGAGTATTAGTTGTCAAATGCTTTATTTTGCAACGAGACTGTCACACTGAGTATAGGAAGCGTACAGCTGAATCACACTTGAATGGCATCACAGCAAGAATGTGAAAGTCCTTGAGTGCCACAGGGTGTATTATTGTATTGAAAATCTGTTGAATGACTTGATGATAGCTGCTGGTCAAGCTGGATATGAGGCATGACCAATTCTGACCACAGCTGCACACAAAATCACACACAAAAGATTTGCAAAACAGATGTTTCCAGTGAACCTAAACAACTAGGTATTGTTGAGGGAGCAATAAATAGATAATTTGCCATCACAATTTACAAGTTAATTTCTTCTGATGCAAATTAAAGCAACAGCCATCTTTAAAAACAAAACAGTGTGTTTGTTTAACTGGGAAGACTTTACAGCCACTGAATACACTTTAACATAACTTCCCCTATGAATTCTCTGGTTTCTTTGTAACAGAGGGAAATGGGAAATCCATGTGCAGCTGACTAAAACACCCTTTTCCCCCCTTTAGAAATATATTAACTGAAAGTAAACAGCAGCATGTAAAACCATTTTGTCTATTAAAACAAGAATAGTCACTATAGGAAAATAAGTACCTGCGAAGAATTACTGTCGGTCTTTGTTCTATCAGACCTAACGTCTGTCTGTGAATCTATTGTCCTTGGTCACATCTTAAAATATATGCCTTAAGATCTACCGCCAGATTGTCCACCTTTAAATTGAGGGCAGATAAATGCTGGTGTAATTAAATTTCATCTTTATCTGCGGCCCTTTGCTGCATGTCATCCCCTCTCGCTCTCTCCCCTATTTCCTGTCAATCTTCAGCTGTACTAAAAATGAAAAGCATAAAAAGCCGATAAAAATTAGCTAAAGAAAGACACATAGAAAGCCTTTTTAGGTGTCCATTGAACAATATAGTGGTCTTTTTTTCTTTTAATCTCTGGTTTCTCTTTTTAAATAGAACGGATACACCTTTTCTATGTGTGTGTTTGTCTATCTTTGTGGACACATGGTAAAAGGTATGATGTAAAGGCACAGATTGTGTGTGTGTGTGTGTGTGTGTGTGTGTGTGTGTGTGCGTGTGTGTGTGTGTGTGTGTGTGTGTGTGTGTGTGTGTGTGTGTGTGTGTGTGTGTGTGTGTGTGTGTGTGTGTGTGTGTACATACAGTGTGGATGGAATATGAAGCTAGGCCATGTATAGGAAGAGAACGAAAGGTCAAAGCAACATAAATCGAACCAGACCTGCTTGATGAACAGATCATTTAAGGTTTCAAATACAAGTATGAAAACAGCATTGTAGACAATGGCCTCCATAGAAATGTATTATCTCTCGGATATTGGATCTCACAGTGTACTCAGGGTCAGAACATCAATGCCACAGCCAATAACAAATGAAGATGTGATGATATTTGGATATTTTCTTAATAGATTAAAAAAATGAAATGAAATGTTATGAATTAAAAGTATCCCTCCGTTTCATCTGGGGAGCCCTGTTTTCACCAGCCTGTTTGTGAAGATAAAGTTCACTGTGACCTTTCCATGAATATTTATTCTCTTGATGTGTGTATCAATGAGTGGGTCCCTGTGTGCCTGTGTACTGTACACTATTGCCTCTGCGTTTCAGAGTCTAACCATGGTTTGCACGGGTGCTTTTATTGATTTTGTATGTAAACAAACTGATCAGACAGATCATTTTGCAGTTGCGCCCTTTTTTTAATTCTTGCAAGGCAACCACAGACTCACCTGTCCTCAGCCTAAGCGTTATTTTGCTGTGAAGTTAAATGATGTAGGGTTTTTCCGAGTTGAAGTTTTTTTCAATTCTAGGTGTTCAGGGCACTCAGCAATGCAAATGCAGCGTAAAAAAAACCCTGTTTCACTCTCATTGAAAACAATTATAAAATGCTGCCCCAGCACACCCATTAGGAGCAGGTCAAAGTGGTTTTGATTATAAAACAGAAAGCAATGAAGAGAATACTGATAATACTCAGTGTTCCTGAGACAAAAACAGAACAGTGTGCTCATTATTATTTCTTCTTTTTTGTAATCTTCCAAGGCCTACACACAGAGTGAGAAAGATAAGTAACTTATGAGATAAACCAGTTCTCTGCTAATATATATATGTTTAATTGTCACATGTGTCTTGGTGGTCTTTCAAATTGTCAACTAAATCAAGAGTTAATCTCATCCTGGGATTGAATTAGTGCCAAGACTATTTCAGCGATGAGGATGAACTGCAGGAATACAAACAAGCTGAGGGAAAAACACACAAAGCCTTGAGCTTTAACTTTTGATAAGCCCCTAACACTGCAATCAAAACATCTGCTATCTTAAAACAAGTGACATTGTAATCCCGAAGGACAAAGACGAAATCTCTATCCCTCTCTTGTAGGAATGATGGGAAAGGATAAAAAGAGATGGCTATTCAAAAGAGAAACTGCATGCTGCCTTGCTCCTAACTAAACCTCTATAACTACATACTTCTGACGGATTCCCTTCAAACAACATGTAAAAACCCTTTGAAAGAACACTTATAGCGTGCCAACAACAGTCCTTTCTTGCAATCCCCATGGTTTTTATTGTTCGGACAGTTTACAATGTCCACTGATGTGATCAGTTACATCATCAATATGAGACCTGAGCTTAGGCTCTCTCTTGGTTTTCTCCCTAAAGCCAAAACAGAAGGACTTTGATGGCCATTGGGGTCTCCAATAAAGTTTAGTGCTCTCCATTCTAATAGCAACGTAACTCAATCCCCCTACACTGCTTACCACTTTGCTAAAAGTCTGTGACATACAGGCTGGAGGCTTGTTTACAGAACTAATTAAGTCAAAGCTGTTATATATTAAAATGGCCGGGGCATTTTTAAGAGGCAGCAGTAATGAAAACAGAGTGGCAAAAATGCTTCACTAACTTGCCCCTGACTCTCTTTTATCTACTCTCTCTCCTACTCCAATTGGAGAGGAGTGGCCATCACCGGTTCACCACACTGAATATTTGGAGGAACTAGGTTAGGGAGAAAGAACATCTCCTGCTTTAAAGGATTTGCTGTTGGATAAACACAATGTTGAACACAAACTTATTTCAAGTATTGAGAATGATCCCTGTTTGTTCTCGGATGGTGTTCTGTCTGCATCGTGCAGCCAGCAGAGGCTGATGGGCAGCGGGACAGATGGTCTGACTATGGGACTCTTTTGTTTTAATTGTGGATGACTCTTCTTTTTTTTTTCTTGGAGGAGCTGCTAACTGGGTTTTGCAAGAAAGGACTTTACTTGTATCTCTGTTCAAGTGTTTGAAATGGATATTTAAAAGTACGTTCCCATACACACTCAACCCCCCACCCGCTCTCAAAAGTATGCATCAAGGGGGATTTTCAGGTATCATTTGCCTTTAACTTTGTGATGAAAGCAAGGGCCTTTAAAAGTGAGATGCATTAGGGCTCTGCCCTTATGCTCAATGAGCATAAGTAAAGAGCCCTCCATGATATGAGTAATACTAGCCCCTCAGTAGTGTATAAGGTACTTCATTTTAGAGTGTTTTCTAGACAGAGTGTCATGCTCTGTGCCTCTCTTCTGTAGAATTATTTTTCTAATAGACTGTCCACTGTTGGAGTGAAAGATCCCAGTGTGTGTTGCTTCACGAGAACCCGTTGACAGTATGGCCTTTCTATTGCTAAGAGCTCTTGGAAGAGGTATTTTGATGTCCTGACAGTAACTGATGTTTTAAACAAGTTTGCTTTTCCAAACGTAAGTATAATATAAGAACACTTGGTGTATCATGCCCTATAAGTAAAAAAACTGCTAATTTAGCAAACAAAAAAAAAAAGCCAACAACAACTTATAGTTTCTCCCATGAGGAATACTATAAGGTGCTTGAGGAATAATTTGTTGCAAATAAATGTTTAAAGAGAAAAAAATGAAAAATGAAAGGACGAGTTGGGGAGTTGTCAGTAAGTAGAACAAGCAGTGGAGGAGGAGGCAGATAGAGAAGGATGTGCCTGACACTAAGCACACCCAGAAGGATAACGTTGGCTTCACACAAGCTTGCAGCCTTCACCACTGCCAGTGACCAACCCTGGATAACTCTGTACTGTCTGACCATGTCCAGCAGCCTGGGTGGTCTTTCACTACAAATAAGGCACACACAAACATACACACACACTAATGAGAAAGATAAAGTCTGGCTTGATGATGCATAGGTCAAAAACTAGGGAAACACAAAAATGTAGGGAAAAGAACGCACAATATCAGCCGCACAGAACAATAACAATGTAAGCTTCAGTAGCTCTTGTGCTGTGTGAAAGCATACGCTGCCCTTCTGGGACTGACTTGCTTCAGAGGCATTTAACAGCCTCTTTCATGTCCCCCACCTCCAGGCTCTTCTCCATCAACAGGACTCATTAGCTGTTTTTGCCCCCCACCGCCTTCTCTTTTTTTTTTGTTCATTAAGATGTGCTAATTATTCTCCTCCATATTTTAAAGCCCTACCGATTACCAACGGGCAATTAACATTTGATGAGAGTGATGAATGTTGGTGTGACACAAAAATTAAAGATAAAAAGACAAGAAATGTAAAAAAAAAAAAAAAAGGAAGAAAACAATGAGAAGGAGAGGCTAACAGGAGTTATCAATGATATTTACTTTAATGTCTAATTTTATTGATCCATGCCACCATATGCAGACATGTGGCTCCTGGTTACAGCGGTGGTGCACCAATTACATAGAGGAGTAAGAAAATGTTGTAGTATCAGAGTGGAAAGACATGAGAGGTGTAAGCTGCTGAATGTTAGAGGGCCAACAGAAACACATTCACTGACCTGGATCTGTTGCTGGAGGAGGTTGATTTTGTGCTGCTGCTGCAGAAGCTGCTGCTGTTGTCTTGCAATCTGAAACAGAAGTAAAGATGGGAAATCAACTTTGATTCCTGGTTAAACTGACATAAAGAAGAGTAGGAGGAACTCAAATCACGTGATATTTTTGTTCTCTTTTCTTTAGACAACATTTGTCGGAACAGTGTGCAACTGCAGAGATACTGCTTTTACATGGTACCCAGGCCAGTTACAGTGTATTAGAATATATGAAAATAATAAAAGAGAGAAAGTAGCAGATTAATGATCGAGAATAATAAAACTTTTCTTTTCTTTCAGAAAAAAAGTCCTGCAAGATCTGACAAAAAGCGTATTTTCAAATTTTCTAAGCGAACATGAAATGAACTGTGCTGAACTGCGCAGTCAGAATTAGAGATAAAAGAGAATAAATGATTTACAGGACAGACGAACGTGGTTTTGATGGAGATAACTGGTGCAGGCAGTGTATGGGTAACAGAGGTCCCTGCTGCCCCTGAGTGACGAGCAGTCACACCGCAATCCTTCTAATCCCAGCAGTCCCCCTTTCTACATGCCCACTTCATTGAGCATGACAACCTAGTTTAAAGTGTCATTTAATTTTCATTTTTAAATATAATTACAAAGTGTTCACTGTAAGATATCGGCCGTCTGCAAATGTGTCAAGATTAATTTGTGCTGGCTTCCTCACGAGTGTCAACAGTTCATTACTGTGTCGTATCTTGATGGCTTGATGACATTCTGCCTCTCAGCGGGCTCCCTCTCTCACCCTCTCTCTCTCCCTCTCTCTTCCATTTTAATAATACTCTTCCATTTTGAAATAAGATCAAACTATAAAATATCTTATATCACTGTTCATTTATGCTAGAATGTCCACAAAGCCTACAGAGTTGAGCGTAGTTTGCAAATGAACATCATTGATTGAAAAATAAATCAATACTGTTAATGTATTATTAGTGTACTATGACCAAATGCATCACTCCAAGGAAGGTATATGGTCTATCTCTTCATTTACCACAGGATGGTCTGAGAGTGTGCTGAGAAAACTCTGAGTGAACTCCTTTCTGATAATTGACTCATAGCCATTAGGGTGGCTGGTGATAATAAAAGTGTCGCCCGTGTGGATAGTTTGTGTCCTTATTTCTTCCCAGACATTAACACACTTCATGGCCTCTGCTAATTTGCTGATTTGTACAATATGGCTCATTGGCCTGATTTGTGCTGCAGATCTAATGCCAGGCTTGTTCTAATAGGAGTCGATTTATAAGATATAGAGGACTTCCGTGTTTAATATAACGTTTAATTTGCACATTCCCTCGCATTTGTTAGTACAAGTCATAATAACATTTTTCCTACCACGCAGCATAAATGTGGGCGAGAGAGCATGGCCAAAATGTCTGAGGCAATATAGAATATAACATCTCTTAAATCTGATATTATTCCAAATTCCTACTGAGGAGTAAGATTTTATTGGCATATTTGAGGCATGAAATTTAATTTGAAATAGGGACTCAAGTGACAATTTTTAAAAATGTATTTAATGGGGTTTATTATGTAGACCGAATGGGAAATAGAGTTAACAACATTAAAGGAGGAAGGGGAATGCCTTTTTAAATAGTAAGGAAGAATGAATGTAAGGATGAAAGTAAGGACGAAAGTAAGAAAGAAAGAAAAGAGAAAAAAAAATTGAATTGTATGGGGAATATGGTGAGGGGAGAAAATGCTATTACCTGCGGTGCAAAAAGAGACGAATAGAGATGCTGTGAATGTGATAAAAGGAAACAGCAGTTACCTGCTCCTGCTGCTGACGAGCTAACTCCATTTGCTGCCTCTGTTTCTCCATCTGTGAGGCAGCGAGCTTCTTCTGTTCGTCGTGGGCAGCCAGAAGCTGCTCTCGCAGGCTGATCAGCTGGGTGATCATCGTAGAGAGCTGGTGTTCCTTTTCTGCCAGGCTCTCTGGAGTACCTGGTGAGGGAGGAGAGACAAAACAGTGGAAATTATAAACACAAGGTGGAGGGCCAGAGTCATACACAGAGATACAAGTATGTGTTATGCATACCTTGGGGGGAAAAAAACTTAAAACAGTACACAGAAGGGACAAAATAACCAGAATGGAGGCTTTTGTAATAATAATTGAAAAAAAAAACGCCTGCACGAAGCCTTGGTCATTAAACACTGCTAAATATAGAATAGTGACCATACTGCACCCATCGATAATCATATTGTGCTATAGTATTGTACACAATATATTGCATAAAGAAAACCACACAGGCTTCAACCAACTGAAGTGAATTCACAAGAAAGTGTTAAAGTCACACACAGCCTGGAGTTTGATGTAAGAAGGAAGGAAGAAAGGGAAGGAATTGTTCCCGGCATATAGACAAAGAGCTGCAGGGAGCTGTCAAACTGAGGTTGCAGCCTATGTCAGACTTCCAGGGGTGAATATAAAGAAAAGTATTTAGAGTCAGTGTTAGCCTCAAAACTGCACACATTGAACAATATTTACAACACAAATGTGCTCTGAATGCACTTTGACAATCATCATAAAAGGGAAGATTGAACAATACGCTGATATTATTATTTGTGTAGCTGCTGTGTGCATACTCGAGAAAGAAAGGCAATGACAGACCAATAGGATTACTTCTTTCTCTACAGTCACATGTCCGCACTGTGTGTGATAGAGAGAGCGGCTCCGCTGCACTGCTCTCTCCCTCCGCCTAATCAATGCTAAGTGATCCTACCATTGACTTACACCGCCAACATAATTGCCAGTGAGAGGCCTAACAGTAACTCACTCTCCTCCCACTGCACTCCTGTGTGACAAGCTGATCCGAGAGAACATGCAAAAAAAGAGATGGGGAAAACCGACAGAGGAGACACAGAGAGAGGGAGAGACAGTAAGAGAGAGATAGAAAGATAAAAGCATAGAGATCCAGATAACCGTACAGTGAAGTCTGGCTTGGGGCCAGCAGGAGCTGAATTCTTTCCTTGGTGTCTTCCTCTCGTCTCTGGCCACATCTGTCTTGAGTTTCTCCGAGAGCTCCCAGGGGCCCTCTCCACTCAAACTATTTTAATTTGACTAAACACCTGATTTATTTTATCTCTCCGATGAGGAAAGCCGTTTGTCTTAATAGGGCTTGTCAACCTCCAGAACCCATTCAGGGCAATTTACTGGCAGGCTTGTCTGAACCTCGGTTCGCCTCGCTCTGCCTCCGCTGCCTGCTGCAATGGAAGAGAGCTGCAATTCTCCATTTATCCTCCTAACGAAAAAAAAAAAAAGCACCTAAAAGCAGCTATTCATTGGGCCTGCGTGCAGTTTCTAAGGCCTGAATTGACTTCTTATTCACCCAACTACACTTGTTGTGAATGGCTTATCTGTAAAATTGATACAATCAGCACCAATTTTATTAACCTTTGGCTGTGTCCATGAAGGAGCTGACTTTTACAGGTCACTAGCAAGATACATCAGTTGTTGTCACATGAATCACAGCTATCAATACTGTGGTGGGGAGGAGGGGGAGGGACTGAAGAAGGAAATAAAAAAAAACAGAAAGAAAGGAAAAAGTAAATCATCATCCAGATGAAGATGATGGCTAGCTCGTCTTAAGGTCAGCATATCATAGATGACCTTGGTTGGGAACCAAACATCTGGACTCAATGATGCCCTCTCAGCCTGTCTAATTACACATTTCTGATGATCTGTCATCTGTTTAGGAGTGTCAAAATTATGGGGAAAAACACCAAATTACTGGAATAACTGGAATGTACAGCACACATATGTTGTGTTTGTATTCACGAATGCACAGGGGGACTGGTGCTAAGGGTCCACTGAACAATCTGATGTTATAGTGTGAGTGTGGAGAGCTCAGTCCTGCCTGGACACTAAAAGAATACTAACAGAGGGCCCATTGTTTTGATGTATGTATAAACTGCCCTCTTTACTGCAATTTGGGCCTTCCCCATTTGCTAATTTTAATCTTAATTATTCAACACTTTGTTTAGTCTTTTTTGTCTTGTCCGATGCTGAAATAGCAAAAAGAATTATTGAGATTAGTGGTGAATGCTGAAGACGGAATAACTTAATATGAAAATATGGAAGAATTTCACCTTTGAGACTGTACAAAGCGTAGTAGAAAATCTGACGTTTTTTTGTTTTTTGTTGGTTGGTTAATGTAAAAATCTCTTTCTTCCTGCTTTAAATTATGGATCAGCTTTAAAATGAAGATAAAACTTTTATTGGCTGGTGCAGAAGAGGAGAGTCGTGGTCTGTGTCTGACCAGCCCGCTGACAAAAGAGGCCGTTTCCTGCATATTGCATGGCTTTTAACAGTGGTGGGGCTGGGGTCTGCCCGTTAACATGTCTCCTCACATTGCGCTTCCAACGGCAGACAGACAGCCCAGAGATGCCTTGGCGCTACATAAACCCCAGCGGTCGGCCCAGACCTAACATGTTGTGACATCCCCCTGTTAGATGACTGAAGCCCAGTAGGACAATACCAGCCTGACACAGGAAGAGGATCCCAGGAGTGAGCGGTCAAGCTGTGCTGGCGCTTTTCCTGTTTGTTTTTTTCACATGCCACTGTGTTAACTTCAGAGATGCTGGATTGACACATAAGAGGAGGAGACCGTAAAAATGGGTTGTTCAGTTTTAGCGCATTCAGCATTCACCTTTTGAGAATCCTGCCTCTTTTAAACGTCACAAAGTAGGGCAGAAAACATCAACGACGGGTGACTAAATAAATGATAAGAGGAAAACAAGCAGAGCCATGGTTGCTTAGGGAGGGATGGGGGTATTTGAGCCTTGGGGTCTTTGGATAAAAGGCACTTTGTAGGGGTGCGATTTGTTCTGTCCAATACCCACATCTCCCTCTCTCTTGGCTCCCTCCTCTCTGCTCTAATCAAGCAGTCTCTAATTTGGGTTCCAAGTCCAGTACCGGGGAAAAAGAAGGAGGCTTGTTACTTTGAAGAGTCCCGAGTGAATAACACAGATAAAAGATTCAGGCACAAAAAAAGAAGAAAAGCGAGGGAGGGTGAGGGTGAAAAGGGGGAAAATCACAAGGCACCCTATTCTTTTCCCTTCCTTTGGTTAGGATAGCTGAGCCATTATGAGCAGATCTGAATTGAGTTTTTTAGTGCCAGAAGACTGAAATTTCTTTGTCTGTCTATCACTTACTTATTGTGGATGCTTCCATATGCTGTAAGCCCATCATAAGGAAATTAAGACTTGTCTAAATGCTCCGATTGTACAAGTATGTATCCACAGTCCGCACATAGCTTAAATGCCTTGTGTGCTGAGGCTCTCTCTCTCTCTCCTAAAGTGTGTATGAATGTAGACATGAGTGCGTGTGCAGATGTGTGTTGTGTTGTGCTCCAATCGATAAACGGTAGATGCCTCTGAGTAAATGCGCACGTGGGTGAACTCTTAGGTCATCTGACCCTTTGTATATTCTTTCTGTGGAAAACACAAAGAGCAAATTGAGTCACATCTATTGGCACCTTCTTTAGTGTTCAAAATAGAAAGGTTTTTCCGCTTGCAGACCCTTCTTCAAAACCACAACACTGCTTTAACAAAAGCATGAAGCACGAACCAATCTTTGTACCGTATTAACTTTTGCAATATTGAACATGACTGGAACATTTTTTCCTTTGGTGAGAAAAAGATTTCATACTGGGGATCTAGATGGGCAGAAAACCAAGCTGGAATAACAAGAGCTATTTTTGCTTTTAACTACCATATGCACTTGTTAAGCAATGCTACAAGGCCATATGTGTTTCCAACAGTTACATGGCGTTAACGCGCCTTGTGCCATACAACCAAGACAATATGAGCAACAGCTGTTTTACCTGGCTTGCTGCCTCTGCTATGATATAAAAGCTGTTAATCGTGCCAATAAAACCCTATTAACAAGCATGAGCAATGACTCACAAGCACATGTCATTCACTGACACACTGATTCTCAATCCCTTTACTTCCCTTTATTGTACGGACATATTAGCTAATTCACACTGCCCATCATCTTGTTAAAAAAATGTCAGGTTTTCTCAAATTTTTCAAAACCACTTAATCGTATGTGCTTGAAACTTGTAACAGCTTTTTACTGGGTAATGCTAGTCTGGTATTATAAGCTCCTTACAGTATCTATATATCTATCTTTATGTGTGGGCATATATATTTGAGTATCAACAGATGTGATTTTAAGACACTTTTGCAAAATCAAAATCATGTAAATGGCTCTACAGAGTTTTTAAATACATACTTATGATTGGCATATGGAGAGGTTATTAATAAAAGCACACTTCATCTACTGTGGGTTTGCTGGTCATGCCGAACACTGATGGAGACTAATATTTTGATGATAGAGGAAGCCTCACTCTTCAGTATAATTATGCTAATGTAAAAGCTCCAGCACTTCACTGTCTACCCATGACACTGGACAAGGTACTTAATGAAAGCTAAGATAGAGGCTCAACCTGAACATATTACTCCACAGGGAATGCCAGTGACCCTGAAATTCACTTTGAGGACAAAAAAATAGCTCATCTTAGAAACTTTACTTGTGGTCTTTCAGTAAATGAATACATAATTCTTTGACTATATAATACAGTGTGACATACCTGAGATCCTGGCACCATGCAGGATATTGTATGTATGCAAGGCAGCATATAGCAAATATTACACAAAAACAAAGATTGTCTCCATTCCTTCTATTCATCACTCATGGCCTTCATGGTGATGAGTCTGACCCTTGTGCCCTTAAAATGGAAAAGTTTTTAAGGTTTCTAATACAAAGCACTCAAAGCATGCAAGACAGTGATCAAGGCAAAAGCTTACTATCTGCAAAACCTTGAAAGTGAATTAGCTAGCGTTAGATGTAATCTTATTCTTTTCACAGAACATGTATTCATTGGTGTTACCTATGCAGCTGATAATTAAAGAAGAATGTACTTGATTCCTTAGACTGTGCAAAAGAGTTCTTTTAAAAGACTTTTAGTCCTTGATGGATAAGTGTGTCAACAATGCCTGTGTGTTCTCTGGGTTTAATCCAGATCACAAGTGACAAAGTGAAATATTTGAACAGGAAGAAAAGACATTTGAGACTAACATATGTATTCAAGTACTGTGTATGAGAACATCTGCTCAGTCCTAAAGCTGTCAGGACTGTTGTAGTCATTACTTATTGGCTCTACATCGCAATTGTTCGTAATCCTTTAGACTGCTTCATTATCTGTGTTAAATACTTTTCCATTGCCATTTATACTTCTCTTGTGTGTGTAAATTAAGCTGTATACAGCTGACTGAAGGAATATTGTGATTATACGGACAAGTTACCAACATAATAGAATATATAATCAAAATGTATTCATAATGTGGGGCAATTCGCGCTAAAAATCACTTTTCCTGGTATTAGCTCAGTTTCCATGGAAACGTGAAAAACTAGTCCCTGTAGAACTTTAGCTTTGTAGAGATCGTAACTGAATAATAGCTCAATCATTGGACCAGGCACCTGAAATTGTGCCTTTTATCCATAAATTCACGTTACATAAAAGACAAATATCCTTTACCGACATGTTTTTTACTTTCTGAGTTTTGATTCAATGCTGTTAGCACGTCACACGCTTCATTGATCTGATTGATTGATTTACTCCATATGTTGGTGATAGACAGATGGTAGCAACCAGTATTTTCGCTCCTTCTCATAAGATCTCCAAACGAGAGTTCCCAGATGGATTGATTCAGATTTACTCAGCATATCCATCTGGGAACTCTCAGCAGAGTCAGGTTAGTTATAACTAAGATATCTGCAGATAATCAGTTTTTTTCCATGGACAGATTTAACCACTAGTTCCAAAAAAAGTAGAGTTAGTTTAAGCTTAAGATAGCAGTGTGTCACTGTCACAGCTGTTGTTATCCAAACAGTTCCGATAACAGAAAACGTTGTAAAAAAAAGAAGGAAAAAAAAGACTAACCAATTGTAAAAATACAATGGCTAAGGCTAATGGCTCAAAAACATCCTCCTCTCCTTTTCACATATCACACCCTCTGTATATTTTTTTTCATGAGAATTATTGAATAATGTGCTGGTTCATAAGCTATCCAAACAACCTATTATTTTTAGATGGCTTTTCCGAGATATTGTCTGAGTTATACTTTGAAATAAAGAAAAAAAAGAAATCAGATTTTCAGTAATATTTTGAATGATGAGCATGATATGCTGTCATGGTGATTTGAGCACGTTCGAAATGTCTAGTTGACATTTCAGATTGTGTGGTCGGATCTATTCCTTGTGTAATATATTTGATCTTCATTACAAAAAGAAAAAGAAAAGCAAAAGAAAATCCAAACTGCAATAAAAAACTGTGTGACTTGTAATGGTCTGTGTGGTAATGAATAGTGGAAATAAGAGTAGGACGTTTTAACATAGGAAGAAAGATGCTGAAATTTCTTTGGGCTAAATGCCTGATTTTTCTTTAAGAACCGGAGTATAATGAGAGTGCAAAAAAACGAAATGGAGGTTGTACATACAATTGGAGAAGGTCGAGGTGAAAATAAAGTTGATCTGAAGTGTCTGAAAAGTAAGAAAGCTATTGACAAAAATCTGAAAACCTTTCTCTGCCATTTTTGCATGCACTTTTGAGACGGCCCTTAGTATTATCATACTGTAGGGTGGCCCCTTAGCAGCTTTTCTTGAGGATACTATTTGCGTTGTTGAGAGCTAATGAATATTTTAGGGAGTGTCCTTTTATAAATGACAGGTGTGTTTTTGTTTTTCTCAGCTCCATAAAGGTTTTCTCTTAGAATGAGAACAGGAGTAATACCCTTGTGTCCATGAAATGTATTATACAACTTTAAAAGTCATTAGTTAAACAAACCATGACAAACCACTGTAATATAATTCAAAACACAAACAGAGAACTATATCCCTATCACACACACGGGCACACTGCCTTTTTTACCTCCATTGCCACAAGCTAAATTCCTCAATTCATTAGAGGAGAAAAACACACAGTCCAACACTCTCATACATTCATCTGGCAAATGTGGCCTGAGGAATAATGATTTACTGTGGCTCATATTTCACCTCAGTGCACAGGGCAAACAGTTGACTGAAGTGTTGTGGAGAAAATGCTAACTGAGGCATTTTTGACTGGAGCAACTGGACAGATACCATTTTGTTTGAATGTTTTTGTGTTCGGGTAAATATAATATACATATTTATGTACAGTATGTTGTAAAAACACACAATTCTTTTACGACTTGATTCTAGAGCTATATAAGTCAATGTCACTGGGAAATGTGCTCACAAATATTGTGCTGTGCATCTCCTGTGGCATCAAAACCTCACTTTATGGAAAGCCATTAGGAATGAAGTTACATTTTCAAGTGAATAATCATGTTTTGAAACGAACCCACATGGCTGAACAATATAAGGTCTGTGTTCACACAGTGGACTCCTTTCTGTCTGTGCAGGAGTAAAGCCAGCACAGGTAGGGCCAGCATCAAATCAGTCTCAGCTGCCGCCCTGCCCTGCCCTATGTTCTCCTCCTAAACAGCTTCCACTTATCTTTCTGCCGCAGGACTGTCTGTGTGCACTCGACAACTGTCATGTTGACACCATTCTCAAATTGATTGTGACAGTGCAAGAGCCCCGATTTTTCTGCTTCAGAATTCAAGCTGCCATTTGAATGCTAGTGTACAATGTTAAGCTATTTTTTATTTTTTTTATTTTTTTTTTGCAAATTCCAAGAGAATGAATACAGCTTGTGTCCCAATTTAGTAACCACATATTTTCCTTCAGTTTGAATAAATGCTTGAGCATTTGGCTTTTTTTTTTTTTTTTTTTTTTGCTTTTCCCAACGGGGGTCCGGGAAACTGGCACTCAGCGGGGAAACTTAAACAGCTCTGTTGAGTATGAGGCTCAAAGACCCTGCACATAGCAAGCATGCAACAGAGAGCAACCTTATCTGCCGTAGGACACTGTGTACTATATTTGTATGCATGTGATGTATATGTGATGTATATATATATATATACACACCACACACACACACACACACACACACACATATATATATATATATATATAATAAAATGCCATGTGATGAATGGGGTCTTTGCATTTTAAAAAATAGATAAAAATGTCTTTGAGGTATGTAATTGTATTTGTCAAGTCTAAGTATCCACATATTTCTCTCTCTACCTCTTGCACTCCTCCTTCCACCTTGCCTCCTATTATCTGCTACTTTCTGTGGTTTGGAGCCCTTCCAGGCGGCCTCCCTTTCTTTCTCTGTGGTTTTGTTCAGGAGATTTCATCTCCCTCCTTCATCCTTCCTGCAGATTGACAGCTAAGCTCAGGTATGAAAACAAACAGTTAGCTCTGGAATTGACTGGTGAAAAGAAATCCGCCACTAATGCTCCTTCGCAAGCTTTACTTTTTGCCTGCTCCTGCTAGTGCTAAGCCCTAACAGCATACAAGAAAAGGCAGATGGAGATTTGAGATCATTAACCCTTAATAACACCATTCTACATGTCTGGTTTAAGCACACCGCCTCTGCTGGATTACTGCGCTTGACTCTAGAATCTAAAAAAGTCTTTACCTTGGAAGCAGCACATTATGTAACTAAACAACCACATGACAATAAGCTATTATTATAGTTAGAGGTAAATGGTTGGATTTGCAGATATTTGAAAGCAACTCTCTGATGTTGTTGATACTATTGTTTTGTTATGTTTGTTTGCTGTACATGCGTGTTTACCTCAGCAGGATAAAGTATTCAGGGCATGTTTGAACACAACTGCAGTCAAAGAATGTTTTTCTTTTCGTGTGTGAAAGCCTCGGGTCAAATGATGTCGCACCTATTGTTTGTCATTTTTTATTTGTTTTCTAAGAGTGAGTCTAAATTATTTCCTCACCAGTCAGATTGCACCGATGGCCTCAGCAATAACACATTTACTTGTCTTTCAAGGTTTTCATGGAACAATGTCACAAGGTGCTCAGTATAATTGGTTGGGGAATGGGTGAGCCAACAGCATAGAACATACAAGGCCACTGTGCCAGTAGGTACTGTAGTCTTATCTGCATGTCAGCCTTTACTCTCTACTTTACTTTCATTCATTTAAAACCTACAGGCATGTTTGTCTTTTGTACCGATTTTAACCTAACAATTAATGGAACCTCTGATTTATCACAACACTTTAGATCTTAATCATAAGGTGTTTTCTACTAGGTACCTTTGTTTGTGTTTTAATTAGGCGGACCTTGTGCGTCTCCAACTCTGGGCTTCTTTT
Source organism: Echiichthys vipera (assembly GCF_963691815.1). Classification (NCBI taxonomy): domain Eukaryota; kingdom Metazoa; phylum Chordata; class Actinopteri; order Perciformes; family Trachinidae; genus Echiichthys; species Echiichthys vipera. The sequence goes on from NC_139826.1 coordinate 25,497,840, forward strand.
TAATTGCCCGTATTTACATCAGGCAGACATCAAACAGAGAGAGAGACATTTGTAAGGGGGAGCACAAAGCATCCCTTTGAAATGTCTACAGTCATATGAAATGGCATGCTAATTAAAAATCTAAGGCTGCCGCTGTGATAGGAGACGCGTTTATATTGGTAACTGTGGTGTATAGACTGTCTCCATAACTCATCAACAGAGAGAGGCCGTAGTGTTTATTATCAGACTCCCTACCTGTTTACAGACCACCAAGTAACCTTCTCGTTCCCATTCATCAAACAGAAGAAATACCCTGCCTGTAATTTAACAGAACAGCTTTCAAAAGGCTAAATAATTTTAAACATTTTGCCCAGTGCACTTTGATCTACAGTGGCAGACAGTATACTAGAGCAGGTACAATGAATCTAGTTGCAATGATTTATCCTTCAGTTCATTAAGGTTACTGCCAGTGAATATACGTATTAGAACATTCAACAGCTATTATTTTACTCTCCTCTGTAATTCTCTGTAAGTGTAATTCAATAATTACATTTTTTTTATGTATGTATGTAACCCATGTTTTATAAAAAATAAACAATTAAGCAAAATAACCTGCACAGCAGTGGAATAAGGTATCTTTATAAATGTGTGAATAGTATTAATGAAATGTTAATAATAAACATTTAAGTGTATATAGATAAAGGTCAAATATAATATATCATATAATGAGGGTAAACACTGAAGAAGAGTACAGGAGTCAGTGACAGCCTAGTGTTAACAGCCAGCTGGTATTGTGCTTTCCTTTGCTGTATAAACACACCAGCTCTCAGTAACAGTCAGTGCTAAGGTCTGAGCAACGGCCCTGCCCATCCTCGGCCCACCTTCACCCTGTCATAAACAGAGATATTGGGGGAGTGCTGAGTTACGCTTTGCAGTGCCGTACTCGATACGCTGCACAGGGCGTTCACTGTCAGAGTCAAGACATTCCAATCAAAGGCAAGCTCACCGAGGAGATGACTCTGTGCGTCACCGCACCATCTTCTCTCCTCTCTTAACGGCCTCTCTCCTCTCAGCTCACCCATGCTCTGTTTACATCAAGCACACTTTGGGTTCAACAATTACCAGAGCGGCATGCACGCACCGCATGTGCCTGAGCAGAGACGCTAGGCTCAGGGCCGTCTGAAGGGACAACAACAATAAACTGCTGACATGCACAGAGAGCCTCAGAATGAGTCTAAATGGGCTGCGATTTTGAAGACAGCAGTTTGGACAGAGCCAGGCATTCCAACAAAAGATAAGCGCGGATAGAAATGAATAAAGAAGGCAGCCAAAGGCCTTTGTTTTATTTCAGAGTACAAGGATGTTTCTGAGATTGTAAAGTACAGAGATAATGTATGTCTGATAGGAATGAAGGATTTGTTAAAACAACTTAAAGTGGTCATACCTTTTACTTCTGCCAGCAGTTCACTGGTGTTGAGCCTCTCCATCTTCTCTTTCCAGTCTTTAGAGAGAAGTGTCTCCATGCATGAGGAATCTGAAAAAAAAGAAAGAAGTAAGACACTTAAAGTTATTGGAATGAAAAAACAACAACTTGGAAATCCCTGTTTAAAGTGTAATTTATTTTTAATTATTATTATGGGATATTGTGTATAGAATACAGTATAGTTTATATTTTGTATATTTTTGTGGATGTTATAAAACTCAAAATCTATTTACTTAAATGAAAGATAGTCATTGTATCAGATGAAAGAAGTATTTTATTTTTTATTCATTTTTATATGATGGTATGACATTAAAAGAGAGATGAGCTAAGGGTTGATTGAGGAGGGAAGCAGACATTGTGGGGCTAGCATAAGGGCAGAGACACACATTAAGTGGGAGGCAAGGAGTGAGACTGGCTACGTCCGAGTGTTCACATAGCTGCCAATGATGAAAACAATTAACATTTGTCCAGCAGACAATGAATCAGAGGAGGAATGGCTGCAATCTGCCATGCTGTCGCTGGGGTAGCTGATAAAGAACACACTGGGCCGGCTGACCCAGGCCTCCACCATCCAAGCATTGCTTAGGGGTCAGCCTGTTCCCATCAAACACCAGCAGCACAACCATGCCTACACCCCTCCACCTTGAGACACTGTCTCCACAAACTGCCTCCTACCTGAACCAGATCAGGACATGCAGTGTCCAGTCTTGCTGAGTGTAATTAAACAAGCAGGCAATCCGGTACAATCCAATTCTGGGAGAACAGTTAATGTACTAATGTTTAAATAGCTGTGTCAATATCTATATAAACTGTCCTCAGGTTTCATATAGTGCCTGAGGATGACAGAATTTGTAAAAGCATGTTTCTGTAGATTTGTAGAAAAATACAAAGCCAAAGCATACAGTAATAATTACCACAAAGCCCTGGGGCAGCGTAATGAATAGTTTTACCACATATCTAACAGCGGAACATTGAACACACTTCTGGTAACAAAATGACACAATTCAGAAGCGTGTTAATATTTTAAATTATGTCACGTAGTGGGCTTTTCTAAGTTGAATGTCGCTGCCATGTGGTTTTTCATTCCAAGTTGCACATAATGTAAAACTCCGAGAAACAGAGAGACAGACTGAGTAGGGGCCTGTCCAATGCAATGTTCTGAACTCTTCCAGCTTCACTATTATCATCCTTGACATCAAATACAGGGGAGATTCATACAGTGTAGAATGTATACAAGTGTTGTTTCCTTTTATCCTTCTGTAACATCTCTTCCACAAATCAAACACTGTTGTTCCCTCTGACAAACACACTGACTTCAGAGGAACTGGGAGTAACAGGGGGTCAGCAGTTCTTGTGGCCTTGTTTAAGGATGGCTTTCAGCGAGATCAAGCGGAGTGACCATTTTGTTTGATTGTCCACTTCCTCCAATATGATGGGGGTCGACAGGACATCTTCAGCTCAGGGTCATTATAACATTACTTCTGCTTTATTGACTTTCCAATTCCCAACTCACAGTTTGTCCCCTTGACCCTAGGAAAGGGAGAGAGAAAAGGCTGTGTGTTTGTGTGTGTTAACTCCCTCCATGGCACAAAGATCACAGATCTTAAAACGGGGGTTAAGGGTAGGGGGGAGTAACAGAAATCAACTCTTCTTCCCTGCACCTCACCCCTGGGTGAGACTGCTTCCTCTCCCGGAACAACAAACTCCTCTCAAATCATAATCTTCAGACAGACCGAACAACATCAGTGTATGACATTTTCTCCCCTAAAGCACAGAAAAGGCCTATTTTATAAGTGGTGTAAAGAGGAATTAAACAAACACAGTGAGCATATGTTAATATGAACACATATGCTCTCTCTTACAAACACTGCGTAAACACACACACACTTTCATCACAGATGCTGCTCCAGCACTTGATCATTAAGGAATGCACCAACTGTTGGAGATAATGTGGTGCCAGCTTCCATTCTACTCCAGTCCTCCCCCTCCTTTCCACCTCCCTCCCAGGAGAGCGGCCGCTCCCTCACTTCTCCATCCCCTCCGCCGGGCCAGACACGACCTGCCAAGTCCTCCAATAGGAGATACTACAGCTGGAATGCACCGCTGTCCTCCCTGCCTTCCACCTGGGAGAGGTGAATAATGACTTGGATTAGTTTATAAAATAACTCAAATGTCTTTCAGTGTTTGAACAGCGTGGACAAAACTGGCAACCAAAAATGGATTTGGTGAAAGCAGAGCAACTTCTGCGCAGGCATGCTTGAGGAAAACAGTAAATGAGTCAGATGTCTGGCTTTTTTCAAAGCATCCTTCTACGGCCTATTTTTTAGAAGAATTAAGATAAATTGGAGGAATGCTATTTCAGTTTCTAAAATGCCTGTCTTTTTTTTTTCTGGAGAAATTATAGATGCCAGTGGAAACACTGGTTAGTATGAACATAATAATTACTGTCAGGTTATGACACAGAGAATGTAAAAAAAAAATAGATACACTGTCTTCACAATAACATAACAAATTATTTCTAATAAAAGATTTGCACTTTGCAGATTTCACTGAATATCAAATGCTGGTGGAATTGAAAGGAAAACTTATTATTTTAGACAGTTAGTGCAGAAAGTTTTCAGTGTAAATAAGAGTTTGCTGCTCTTGTCCTTTCAAAGTAGGACATCACATACTGGGGAATTAGCTTGAACAAGAGAAGAGTCCAGTGAGTTTATTTTTATTTTCCTATGGGGGCTCTTAAATCTCTCGCACCCCCACCCCTTCCATTTCTTTCCCTCCCCCTCTCGAGATAAAATGCTCTGTGGCTGGGGAGCAGGCCATTCAGCTGGGATGAGAATGGAATGAAAACAATAGCCCTTATCAGGCTCTTATTTACATTTTCCCAGCGTCCCTGCAGTAGACAGCTTGGCTTGTCACCAAGCCTGGATCGCCCCACTGGACCCAGACCAACTTCCTCCAGCCCCAGCGATTCCAATGGTCCCTATGGACCCTCGCCTGGCACAGACCCCCACCACTCAGCAGCTAGCACAGATAGCAACATACAAGACAAAACTATTGGAGTGTGTGTCCAAGACGTGTTCCCATTGAGAGGGGAATGGTTTCTGGACTACTAAGCCCGTCTGGGTCTCATTGTCTCCTCTCTGGGGCTGGGGCTGTATAGCTGGAAAAATGCCCTGAATCCTTTCCCGAGATTTTTTAAGCGGTTCCAAGTAGCACTCAGAAGAAAGTGAATATCCATCACAGATTTAATACTGCCAAATTCAATATGTTTATCTCCTATCGGCGCTGTCATCTCTGGTAAACAGCTTTCCCGTGCAGGTATTCTGTGAGCCGAGATGAGTTGGCTAGATTGGGCTACAGCCTTTTTTTTTTTACTGTATTAAAAACAAAGCTAATGATCCTCATAAATCTCAACAAAGGAATGTTTCTAGGTTGATGTGTGACATAAACAAAGCTTTCAGCACCTGGCGCACAGTGCTGCCAGAATATCATGTTCACTATAAACCACAGAAGGGAAGCTAAGAGGCAGGTTAACATTAACTGTCTGTCCTGACACTGACTGACTCCCTGAAAATGTCTTCCCCTGTTGTTACTCTCTGGTGTTTTAGTGCAACAACTAATAATCTCATAAACTTGTTTTTTTGTTCACACAAATGTTATTTAACTGAGTGATAGTTAGCTATACATGCCTGTGGGTTGAGAAGGGAAGGTAGGGGGAAGTTGTTTGTTAATTTATGTTTTTCTTGCGATTCTTAACAGAGTAGTTCTTTCAAACGATCATTGCAAACCGTAGAAAAGAAAAACACGAAACAAAACAAATAAATGAAGCCATAACAAATCAACTCTTGTCACTTTGGAGTTGAATTGGACAGTTATAGAGCTGATCTAAAAAATGTAAAAAAATCATGATACTAATTTTCAAATGGCTCTTCAGATTGCCATGGAGATATGGAGTCCAGTGTGTATATTATTAAAGTAAGCAAATATATTACCACTGCTTGGGCAAAAAGGATATCTTTACTTTTACAAAGCAATGTTTTCTCTAAAAGGTCTAATCTACTAAATTCACTGAAAACACTAATCAAACACCATGTTTCAAAAGACTGTGACTGCCTCAAAACACAAAAATGTTTTGTTCCAACATGCAGAAGTTGGTGTTTTATTACTCTGTGTTGTCAGCAATGAAATCGTTTCAACTGTCTGCCACCACTTTCTGAGCCTCTCTGCGTGCACTATTCTCCCGGGACGAAAGATGATACTTGTGTTTGAGTGTTTGTTGTGTTGAAAAGCTGTTGGCAGAGAAAAGAGGTCTATCTAGGAGAGTCAAATTAACCATAAGTCATGGATAACAGACTAAGAGATCTCCCCTTTAGCATTGGCCTTGTATATCAGTTGTCCCAGCCTCAAGGGGAAACATGTAATTACCAAATCAATGATCAACTGACACTGAGCATATAAATAATTTCCTGTCCGGAATGCAGAGGCTCATACAGTGAGGCAAATAGAGAAAACAATGCTATTTGCAGTGAGGAGGAGCCGAGGAACAGAGGAAATTGGGTTTAGAGTCTCTAAACAAGCTTCAGCATGAATGGAGTACATTTTATTCAATTTGTCATAATTAAGTTATAGCCAACCAAAACCAAATCCTCCTCAGAACACTAAACTGGGTGTCAGGAAGATCTATGAACTGCAATAATAAAACTGAAGAATGCATTACTTTAAAAAATAAAGAGTGACTTTAACCAATGGCATGAAATACGAACTTTTGATATTGCAATAATATAACAATTTAGTGTTAAGACTACATTTGAAAACAAGAAATAGGAAAAAAAAAAATTAACTACATGATAAAGTACAACAGAACTGTATGAAACCTGATCTACCAGCAGCCATAATTTCCTTTGACACTTTTCTTTACCAGATGCATAAAATCTGCAAGTATGTCACATGTAGTTTGTTAAAAATGTCTTGGACAATAGAAAGTTAGGAGGCTTTAGGCTACACAGAGAGCTCTAGAAACCCTGGGGTTACATCAAGGATGATGAATATCCACCGTTACGTAGTTTGAAAATTACACAAATAATTGGTTAACCTTTTTTGCAATGATATATACAGTCATAAATTATGCATTAATTTCTCCTCTTTATGATATCCACACCTTTCATTTACTCTGTGACTTTATCACATGATTACACATAAAAAAAAATCAAGATTAACTGTAATGTCTTAAGTAACTTTTTTAAAAAGCTCTTACATTCCACTCCTACATTCAATGTTAGATACAGTATATTTCTTTAATTGAGGCATACATTTCTATCCCTGAGATGAAACTCTCAGAATGTCAGTCAGACAATGATCGGCTGACGTCTAATTTCCTATCCACGCTGCACTGCACGGGAAACAAATCAAAAGTCGAGGTTGATAAAAAAGAAAATGACAAATGTGACACACTCCAAGGAGTCCTTTGAATATCTTAATCACAGACACACTAAAAACAAGACCCCATCATCACACCAAATAAAACATAATAATTACAAGAGGCAGGCAGGGAAGTGAAATGCAGAGAGAAAACATGTTTTTGTCATTCAGCCGGTAGTCCCTGAGACAACAGCTGTTGGATGCTGCAAATACTCCTGAAGTCTCCATAATCATGGCGTTATTGAAGTGAGGACAAAAAGGGCACTAATTGCAAGGGAGCAATCGGAACGCAATAGGTTACACACCCGGGTGATGCCGCACAATGCAAATGCTAAGGAGGGAGCTTGGTGGAGAAAAAAACAACATTCTGAGCACAACAGTGCGTTGTCGCTCATTTTCAGGCAATTACCTTTCCTCCTTGTCAACAGTTTTAATAACCTCTACCATTTCTTGAAGACTTTTTGGTGCAGTTAGATAATTCCAGCTTTTTAATACGTAATCACTGGTGCTGGCATGCAGAAATAAAAAGGTCCAGGTATGTCAGTGTATTGTGGAGCACCTGCACCTCATGGTGGTCTTTCTTTAACTGACACCTAATCATTATTCCACTTGTTGAACATCTCTGTCAGTCACCTTTAGACTATCCCCTTTGCTCATGTCAACAGTTGCTATAAATATAAGGTAGCTAACTTGGATGGGATGTGCTTAAGCTGAGGTTCTGACACACCTCCTCTGCTCCGGTACTTCCTTTTTTCTTTCCTTGCTAACTTATTTCCTTCTATCCTAATTTCTTTATTTATTTCATTATGATGACATTTCTAATTCAATTCAATTCAATTCAATTTTATTTATTGTGTCAAATCATAACAAATGTTATCTCAGGACACTTCTGTGCACATGCCTCCCTGCATAAATTGCCATCATCACTTGTGCGTGTCTACAGGGGCCATGGGTCAGTTGTTTTTCTTGGTAAGTCTGAGATCACAGAAGTTTTATACTAAGTGGTACGCATAGTTTGCTTTCAAGGAATCAGTTCAATTCAATGGCTTATTTTCTGCTGCCCCGTCTCTTTGATGTTTAGCAACATTTTGTGGTTGCTTCCAGCAAATTTAATTCTATTTCTTGTATTCACCGCATGAGCAACTGAATGTTGCAGAGTTAAAGTTCCCATATTATAATTGTTTTTTAGGTTCATACTTCTAATAGGTTTCTAACATGTTTACATGCTTTAATGTTCAAAAACCAGTATTTGTAACACTGTTGTCTGTTGAATATATCCGTATTAACCCTCAGTTACTATCGTTGACCCTCAAAAAAAGCCCCCCACCCAGTCTGCTCTGATTGGTCATCCTTCTTTCCACATCTGCGCTCTTGGCATCTCTGCACCGTCATTGCAGCCGGGGAATGACTGTAAAGGCACTGTAGCAGCACTTTTTACCTATATATAGTATAGTTGTGGAATCACAACCTTACTGAAGTACTGGCAACTTGTTTATATTTATATAGCACTTAAACCTGTTTATAATCACAAAATACGTGGAAGTGTCACTTTTTACATCAGACCTCTAAGTGGAAACAAAGACCTCAGAATGCAACCACAAGTTAAAACTATTGCAAATTGTCTATTTTTAAGTATGATAATTAGATGCAACTTGCAAGTAACTTTTTGATTATTTAAGCTTTTTCCTCGGGTAGCTAAAAAGTGCTTGGAAATGTGGCCAGAAACTTCTACCTCATCCCTCACCTTTATCTGCACTGGCCACCGTGTTAATCCCACACCGTTGACCTGGCCATTCGGAGAAGCCGTATACACACAGCACACTGACCTCTCTAAATAGGACACGTGTCTATCAAGCATATATGAATTAACCATCCCCAAGAGGCTTCACCTCCTGAGCTGAGCAGCATGTGACCTCTCCCAATCCATTTTACTGCGGCACTCTGTGGCAATCAGGCTTGAATTATTAAAGTGAGCAGTGAGCAATGATCAATTCATTGCGGTCCTTGCTCGCAGACTGCCCGGCCGTACTTCAGCAGAAATGACATTGAGAACACTTGAGTATGCTTCCAGACAATGCACATAAATGTGAAATATGTCAGCCCCAATATGTCAATAATCATAACTGTATAGGCTGAGGCCATGTCCGGGGTAATCCTACAGAGATGCTCTTAGATGACTGTGGGGTGAGCAGGTTTCAGCGCTGCAATTCCTTACAAATGCTTTTGAAACAAAGAGTGGGAGAAGACAGAAGAGTTGAGGGGCAGACAGAGGCTGGTGTGCTGCATGCTGAGAAGTGCTGTGCATTCACAAACCTCTGTACCTTCCTTCCTTGGAGAAGACCGTTGGTATTAATGTTTGTAATAAATATTCCATGCATTTTTTTATATATATATGTTAAAGGCATACTACTGAAGAGTTGTAGGCGTTGCAGAGGACACGGGCAACAAACGTCAAGATTCAAAGTCAAATTGTAGCCTTAACCCCCCCCCCCCCTTATCTACACAAATTAGAGAGGGGAAAAACAAAAGCAAAGAAGTTGAAAGAGAGAGAGAAAGATTGTAGGGAAGAAGGTAATTCAAGGAACCTGGAAGTAGGAAGAGGGTAAGGAAAGAAAATCCAATCAAAACTTTGTGAGGAGCAGATGAGGAGCCAAGATAAACCAGTACTCAGAGCCCCCAAAACTGCAATCTCCCCTTAAGCCGGAGAGTGGCAGCTGGCAGAACAGCTGGTGAATAGGATTAATGTCAGAAGAATGAAATAAAACTCAACATATGTCCGAGCCTGAGGTGTTGGGACTGTGCGTGATTGTGCCCCCGATGGATGCCATGTGTGCATCTGGAAGGAGCTGCTGTGCTGCTCCACTCTCTACCCCACAAGGTCACTTTTAAGAACTAGGACCATTAAATGCTTGGAAAATTAACTTTTCATTCGCTCTCCTCTCGCCTTCTTTGCATTAAAATCTCTATTCAGGCGATAATCAATACAGCGAAACAAACAAACAAAAAAACAACAACAACTCATTTGAATACATTGAGGAAGACTAAATAGAACAATGTTTATTAAAATGTACGTATGTATATGTGTATTAAAACACTAACTATTTGTGTTTTTCAGTGATTTAATAATATTCAGCCTTATAAAGCTGTGGTGCCTCATTGGTTTATTATTTTTTTAAGTAGATAACAATGAAATAGGAGGGCAAAACATATAAGAGAAATAGAAAGCAAAGCTATATTGATGTGATGTGTGCAGCATGAAAGAAAAAGTAGATTTAATTATGGAATCTCAGCCGATGCTGATCAGGGGATCAGCACTTTTGAAGATGAACATTGCAAGGAGAAATATGTGGAAATATGTGGACTTGATTTCAATTTATAATTTCCATTTGATGTTGGTAATAATTAGGGTCCACACACTGTAATAAATTATAATAATTTCACACAAAAATTAAATTACGGGGTACCTTGCATTGGAGAGATTTTTTTGTGGGGTTGTACCCTGCAATTTAACTGTCAGATATAAACTTGCCTGCTAATCAATGCTCGAAAACATTCACATTTATTCAACTATGTTAAATTAATAGATGTGTGAATAAAATGTGGAGTACTGTGATCATGGCTGTTCAGTGGGATTTAGTAAATTAATGGGTGTCTGACTCTACAAGGACAAAAAGAGACTAATAGGATTCACATGAATGCATTATAATTTGCAGTGAAGCCAAGTGTCTGGTAGAGACATCGAAACTTTATTTCATCATAAAGGCTGGACCACAGCAATGCGCTTCAGAGACTGAACCATAAGATGAGATATTAATAAAGCACAAATTACAAGAATAAGCTGAGTGATATACTGTACGTTTGGCAAAATTCAACACATTTACAGTATGCTGTATTACCAAAGTGCGTGTGTCAATGTCCTCCAGTTGTACGTACTATTTTCTTATTTCAGTTTTTTAAATTACCAATATTGAGAAGAAAAAAGAAAAATCGAAACTTAAAACAAGTGTATTATTAATTTCTATTTTCAAATTATAATTAAAGTTGTTTTTTTAATCTGAAAGCCAACTCTGTTTACTTAGATGTCAGAGTTTAGTATACACACACACTGCTTACTGGGCTGTAAGAGAACAAATAATATAAAAATAGTGGCCTTTGGTCTGAGAGAGTGAAAAGAGATGCAAGCGCACAACAACAAAATCTTACTGTTTAAATGTTTCAAGAATTAGTCAAGAATCAAGAATTAGTAGACATCCTTTTGTGTTCTTTTGTAACTGTGTTATCACACCAGAATTAACAGTTTACACCTTGTTTAACATAATTACTTAACAAATAAAATTAATTGGAATATTAAAAAAAAATATATTGTACACTGTTTTATTCTGATTCTGGCCTTGCCACTGGATAAAGAAATGATCATGTAACCATAGCACTTCTAAACGTTAAGCATTCCAACTCCTAGAAAGTCCCCATTCATTTGCCCACAGTGGCCAAGTGTCTCAATGTGCTGTTGTTCAAGTTGGTTCAGTAACAATAGACGCTGTAATTTTACTTTCAATAGACCCATTCCCTTTCTGTGGGATACAGAACCATACGGACCATGACCTGCTGGGCAAAGATGGAGAAATTTGCTTCTCATGAGCAACTGAGCTCATTGGTCCAGCTCACAACAGGGAAGCTAAAAACAGGCTTACAGTATCGGCTTTGTGGAGCAAACTGCCACCCACCCAGAGAAAAATTACAAAGAAGAAATAAAAAGGAACATCAAGCGTGCAGGGGGGTGCAGAGAAAGTGAAATGATTGTATAGCATCTATCAACCCTATCTGGGACAAGAATAGCCAAAGGCGGCCTCAACAAGTTATAAATCCTAATTTCAAATAATAACTAAAAGATTGACCTTCCATTGACGACTTGCTCTTAAAGCATATTAACCACCCAACCTGGGCAGACTTATTCTCTGAGTACTTCCAAAGAGACATGACGTTTGTCAAATAATTATAATCATTGGCACTCAGGCTTTGCAGTGCAATAAAACACATTTCTATTCATTTCTTCTGACATCCTCATCTCATCTCCTGGCACACGTAATGTTATTGAACAAGGAGAAAGAAAAAGCATTGAGTGGGAGAAAACATCTTTTTGCATCACTGCTGATTAAAAAGTCTCTTTGTTCAAAAGGCAACCATCAAAGTTTGGTGTAAGACATTTGTGCTCACTGTTAGGAAAAAAACAATGCAAATATGTTAATAGACTGCATCTACACCCTCAGTCGTCATGTTTGCTTGTGTCAAGGCGGATCTCTTAGCCGGATGGCTGACGTATGTCTGACTTACAGAACAAGCCTGCAATGTGCTCTGAAATCATTAGCAGGCCACAGAGGCTGTCTGTGCCCAGGGTGTGAGTTACACTCACACTATTTTGATCCTTGGTCAGATGACACCGGCCCTTTTGTCAAGTTATGTGTGGAGAATGCTTGGGAGCTGAATGCCGCAGCTAGGACAGTGATACTGAGCTGGCACACAAGTCTCCCTGTGTAACCCTACTGCACACACACACACACACACACACACACACACACACACACACACACACACACACACACACACACACACACACACACACACACACACACACACACACACACACACACACACACACACACACACACACACACACACACACACACACACACACACACACACACACACACACACACAGCAGGACATGATTGCCCTCCCTTTGCACCCCATCCCATTGTGAAATAGCCCCTGTTCTCCACAATTCTGACCGCCCCTCCTCCTCCACTGTTCTTCTGACTATATGCAGTTTGCCTGTATGTGTCCTTCCTCATGTTCCTTTTAACTGCAAAACAAGGTTGTTATTTCCCAATTCTAGGCTTCACGGCCAAATGACCAATATAGTACCATTATTGGCTTCTGCAGCCCTATATGTCAGCGTTTCACCATCTCCGCCAAATAGTGTGGTGTCACATAAAACAGCAATTACAAAGTACTGCTGATCTAATCACCCAGTCACCCACATACAGCACTGAGGCAAATCTATTGTTTTTTTTAATAGCAATATTTGACTATTTCCTCAAATTGCTATACAGCAAAAGCAGTGAAGTCACTAACGATCCACAATCATTGTGGGTGTGTGAGTTTATAAAGACAAACAAGCCTCTGTATAACCCTGGCTGTGATTTGTCTCTCAGAGACACCCATTTCCTCCTATCAAGGGGTTCCTGTGCAGCCAGTAAGCCAGAATCACAATGGGAGTTTTGTGCTTCATGGGTGCAGGGGGACACGCTCAACAGCTGAAACCCGGGAAGATGGCCCCTGGAATGCTCCAGAGCAGTTGCTACTGTTGACTAATCGGAATATGAGAACTGGGGAAGGTGATCTTGAATGCAAAGAATGGCACACTGAAGAAGCAGCTGCTTGTTTTGTCATCTGAATGACCAAGACAGCAGAAAGGGTTCCCGTTTTGAAAGAGGCAACAAAATCTATATCTTAGCTTGTGTAAAGTGAAACCTGTGTCAGCTTCCAAAGTCCAATGGGGCCGTGCTGTTATGTGAGGGCTCTGTTTTGGAAAAGATAGTAAATACATAATTCAGCAGTGGACCAGACACTATGCTCCCCATTCCCCTCATACAGCCACTCCATTTAGCCCTGGGCTCTGATCTCAGCCTGGCAGAAGAGCAACTTTGTCACTAGAGATTAAAGATGGGGCGGGAGACAAAAATCATAGGAGGGCGAGGAGGGGAAATGTTGATCTGGTAGGGAGAACATGGAAAAGGGGAGAAGAAAAAGAAAGGAAAAGGGAAAAACTGGACACGAAGGAAGAGGATGGGAAAGTGAGATTAGGGAGGAGCGAGGGGCAGGGTATCTTTTCTGTGAAAGTTCACATGTCAGGCTGGCAGGCTGCCTGCGGCATACAGCCGAAAAATCTATTTAACGTCTGCTTCACAGGGTGACAAGAGGGTTGATTGGCAGAGAGCAGAGAGCCGCTTTTGATCATGTGTCCTAACAAGCGATTCCAGCTCATGTCTCTTCAGCCTGAACAGATCTACATTACCTATTCAAACAAAAGTGACAGACCAGAGCACTGCTCCGCTGGGCTGGTGCACCACGCCACAGGCCAAGCCCCAGACACACACACTCCACTGGCACATACAGTCAAGCAAGCAAGAACACATACACAACTGTATCGGCTATTTGATTAAATAGATTTCTTGTATCAGGATAAGTAGCTTGCTGAAGTTGAAAGAGTAGTAGTAGTCTTGATAGAATAAACAATAGATTATTAAAGGAGCTGGGAGCACTTTGTAGAGGAGAGATGGTGGTGCTTGACTGATGTTTGGCCAGTGTGTGTGTGTCCTGCCAGGATGGTCCTGGCCTAATGCTCTAGGTAGGATGCTGCACTCAGTGTGAGGCAGCGTAGAGCTATGTGTGAAGAATGTCTCAAATTCTGCAACCAAGGCAACTGGATTTCAAGCCCTCATTGCATATGCATAGAATCAGAGGCTCATGCTCAGATCATTATAACAAAGATTCCTATTAATTAGGTGGGATAAAGCAGAACCAGATGACATGGCAGCTGGGATGAGAGGAGAGGGAAGTAGGGAGGGAGCTAAAAGAGGAGGGGAGAAGGTGCATCAGTCTGTTTGGGGGAAGGGAAATTGCTTCTTTTTATCATATAATGTATAATACAGACGGAATTTACCTATAGAAGATCTTTTTTTAACATTACATTTTAAATCTTGCGATGGCAGGGGGGGGCTAAATGTAGCATAAAATTTATTGCATCTTGCGACGCTATTGCAATGACCAATTACATCCACAGACAGACTCACTACAGTAGATGTCTACGGGACCACATTTTCTGTGATGAAACACACGCAGACTCACAAGGTGAAAACAATGCCATCATCGCTGTCACGGCTGGTAACTAAATACAAACGTACATTTCCAAGAATAAATCTGTTGGTGTTATTAAGCACCTGCAGCCAATTTCCAGTGAGCCTCCATGTGGAGTCAGCAGGGGCAGTGACACTGACAGGGGACAGTGTTTCAACTAGAGTCAAGAGTTCATCATTGCTAATCAGACCACAGGCTTAGAGCTGATCCTATTCTCTTCCAAAGCTTTCACCCATCCCTGAATCTCATTACATGGCCTGTTGTAATAGAGGATAATGACCTTAGGCTACGCACACAAAGCTGATCAGTGCCCCACACTCAACCTACTGCACAGTCATTACACAGTGATAATACACAACCTCGCCAGGGGGATTAAACTTAGCAATAGAAGAGAGGTGATACAGGCAAAAGGAGAGAAAGAGAGATGTGAAACAGTGATAACTAAGGAACACATACAATACTCATATATAACCCTTTGCCTGGCCACGATTAGTTCACAGTTGTGCACCATGTTGTGCTGTTTTATGTCACGAGCAATGGTTAGGTTACCTGTCGCTATAATAGAGGGAACTCTATTCTCAGGAGTCATTAAATATCCTTCTTCCTGAGATTAAAAGTGGCTCCCCTTTGCTAAGCTAATTAGCCATGACTCTGTCAAAGGGCTCCAGGTGTTGAGTATTCTGCTTGAGCACCTACTGTATCCACTCTGACTAGTCTAGAGAGCTGACAGTCTTTGTGCTCTTGCATTGGAGCTGGAAAAAGGGTAGGTTATTGATATTTAGAGATAGCTATAGATCATATGTAAAAAGTGTCCTCTGTCAGTTTAACAGCTGTGTCAAATGTTATCAGACCACACCTGTTCACGGGTTTCATGGCCCTGCAGCACATTGCAGAATTGTTTTCTCAACAGCATCCAGGGAACTGAGCCATGACAGTATACTGTGACATCTGCATAGCTGTTGTAGTTTCAATAGTGACATGACTGAAAAAGGTTAAAACTCTAACACTGAATGAGAAATAGGCATTCTAATGGAACACAGCTCACGACAATGAGACTTCTCCTATCTCATGATGACAAAAGATACATAACTTCATCTCGGTCTTTGCTGGTTTTACTGACAAGGACTCAACATGTGGAGTCCAAGATCCCTTAAAGCTGAGACAGGAAGCTGAAACGCAATTACCCGTCCTTGTCTTGGGGGACGATCATAAAGACCGAACACAACTAGTATTTTCTGTGTTGACTTGCACAGTATTGATTCATACTTTAGTGCATTATATAAAACTGTTCTAATTGCATGTGAATCAAATCAAGGTCACCTTGGGCTTTTATAATGGTGGCTATTTTTCTTTTCCCTCTAATACTTTATACTGACATGTTTAACTCTTGACAAGTGCTGCCTGGAGACTTATCCATAAATAATGCATTTACAATACCTAGTAAATAAACATGGGGCACAATCGTTAGCCCTGCTGGCAACTGGGCCTAATAGAGGTTTTACAGCAAAGGTGACTATTCAGCTAAATGCGGTGCTCGCTGCTGGGAGGACATTTTCATTCATTAGCACAGTCACAAGCACTTAAAGCACTTTAAGGACCAGAAATGGAGAGGAAGGGTGGAAGGATAGAAAGGGTCAAAGGGTACAAATATATAGAGATGGAAGGATGGAGGAGATACTGGGCACAGTCTCTATTGTTATAATGTTTAGAATGTTTAGATGGTCAATGAAGGGAACTCGACAATCATTTTTTTCTTTGAATGGAGACATACAGTAAAGAAGTCAACGTATTACCATTTATTCATTTGCTAAGGTATTGTCTTAAATTGATTATCATTAATCAGTTTTACCAAAAAACGTTTTATCATCACTTCCCCCACAGCCCTAACTATTCAGATACTCTTTTTTTTCTAGTTGTACTGAAAAGGTGATATATTATTTACCAGAATAATAAAATGGAGGTGATTGGAATGTTATTTGATACACTGGGGGAAAAAATCACATCTAAAAAAACCTCAATAGTAAGAACAATCGCAACAGCCAATAAAGATATTTGGACACCATGTCCAGGGGGCTTTTTAACCCAAAGCTTCCACCAGTGTGAACATCAATTAACGTGGGATTTCAGGTTCCACATATGACCAGTATACTGTGTAAAAGCTGTACCACAGACCATTTCTTTTCCTCTCTACACTTGAGGTCACCATGCTTATCCTCAGTCCATCATTACAAAGAACCATCTTGACCAGACAAGGAAGCCCAGAGAAGAATGGTAGCAGATGGTGAAGAGTCTCTGAGGACCTCGATGATCCCGTCCAGGCAGGCACCGAGGCAGAAGAATTAGACACAACAGTTGTCATGCTTAGATAAGCAATATATTTAGCTGATCTGTTTCTTGTGCCACATTAGCAGCATCATTAAGACAACAAATGGCTTCTCCAACCATCTTGTATGTACTTTAAAAGGTTAATCCCTGCCCTTTTCAATTTCCAACAGTCTCTATCTCGATGAATAAAGAAGTACAGTACAGGTTTCCATGAGATTTTCCAGTTTCTAAGAGTCCCTCTCCCTCCATTTTACAGTAATCACTGATCATCACCACTGAAGCTTTCTCAAGTGCTCTCAAGAACAGAGTATCTCTCAGTTCTTGCAGCTTGGGGACAGCATACCGAACTTTGTGAGGCTCTTGTCTTCTGGTGTGTTCCCTGCTCAGAAACTAATTTCCTTCAACAAGGGAGTTTATTTAGGTGGCGATGATACACAGCGCATGAGGCAGACCCAGTCTCTATTATTAACAAGAGATTAAAACAGCTGTATGGCACTCTAAAGCACCCTCTCCTGCCTGCGTTAACATACGGCCCTGGATTACAAGCTGCACTTGACCATTTAAATTACTGCAACAACCAGCCCTCGCCAGCTGGGGCTCATTACCATAACACCAGCCGTCGCTGCAGAGAACCCTGAAAATCAACTCCATAAGAAACAAGACGCATATGAAATATAAAATTACCTTAGGTTAAAACAAAGAAGTAGTAACAGATTTGCTTACTTTTCTTATTAACCAAAATTTGTGTTAAGGTGCTGTGGGCCGACATTCTGATCAGCCCCAGATCTGAGACCAGGGACATGAATACTGCATATTCCTAATATCCATGTCCGTTGGTGTGACGGAAAACTAATGCATTCAGAAGAAACCTCCATAAACCCGGGGAAAACATGAAAACTCTTTACAGAGGAAAATTTGTCTGCTGTATTGCAGTATTATGAGTAATAAAGGTACCATATTTTGCTAATTTTCAAGTATTCAACCTCTGTCTGAAATGCTCAGTTTTAGCGTCTGTCTCTTTAAGCCCCCCTCCCAAAAACCCCATTCTGCTCTGATTGGTCAACACATCCTGGCTCCTCTGCATCAGCGTCCTCGTTGTCTTAATGTAATTTCAGCCGGGAATGACTTTCTACCTATAGTTTAGCTGTCATCACAATTGTATGGCTGTCCTGACGGCTCAAACTGCATCTTTTTCCTTGAATAGTTATATTCACAAGATACCTTTACCTTTTTGTTACATTATATATTTTGCTTAATTGAAATATCAGGGGTCATTAGATAATAGAAAAGGCCGTGACCACAGTATCCTGACATGCTTATGTGCATCAGCATGTGTAGTGTGTGTTAATGTTTCAAATACCTCTTGTCCTTTGTTGGTCATTTGGATCTGTTACAACAATCCAAACCTTTTAGTTTCTTAATAATCTGCAATTTACAGGTGTTCAGGTCAACAATGACTGATTGGTTTGGCTTTTGTTACATAAATGACACAAATAATCAGCCTGCATATCAGGATGTGGCTAAATGATTATCTGGTGTGAGGCCTGCGATGCTCTGAAACAAAGATCACCGAACGAACACTTAAAAAAGAAGTGGCAAATTATTTTTAGGCTAACGGAGGTCTAATTTATTCGTCTGATGAAGTGCTTAAGCAAAGAGCTCCCCAGACACTAAATGAGACACATGCATTCCCAAGGGGGTTTAACATTTGATTGGATGTAGTTATATTACTACAGCCCTAATTAAGAAGGGGGATGTGTTTCAGCAGCTCTTTCAAATATTTGTTTTTCCGCCATACTCTTGATAGACTGCAGGCTGTGGGAGATCCGAGCAGGGTGAAACCGGGTGCAGATATGACATAGACCTAAGAGTCTTATCGCAGAAAAGGATTTCTTTTTTTTTCTCTGCATGCGAGTGTAGGAAAATAAAAAGTCTGAAATCTTCATGGCACGTTGAATAGGATGTGAGAAGGGCTTAGGTTGTTTGTGGACAGCAAACTTTGATGAATAACTGTGCTGAGTGAAAAGTGTTCCTTGTAGCAAAATGAAAAGAGGTAATGTTCCTGGCATCAGGTCAGCACAATGAGTTTTATAGTCAAAGAGTTTGCCTTGGCATGGAAGAAGACCACACTTATGCTGAGGTGCACTGCCACACAGTCTTTGTCACATTGGAAGAGGTTCAGAACAAACTGGAAACACTGTTACGTCAGTATTCCCACCTTGTGTTTGCCCGCATGAGTTTATGAGACGGAGAGATACAAGAGAAGAGAGGTGGACAGGCGGGAAGCTAGAAACCATGAGAAAGAAGGAGAATTCTGGAAGATCAGGCGCACATAGAAGGGGACACGCACACACACACACACACACACACACACACACACACACACACACACACACACACACACACACACACACACACACACACACACACACACACACACACACACACACACACACACACACACACACACACACACACACACACACACACACACACACACACACACACACACACACACACACACACACACAGTATCATACCGTCTTGCTCTGTCTTTGTCATCTCCTCCAGTTTCTTCTGCTTCAGCGTATCCACTACGTCTGCCAGGCTTCCTTTGCGGCGCTCTGGAGTTCCAAACGCTGATCCGCTCAGCAGGTCACTTCGCTCCCGGGCCCCCTCCTCCGGCTTGTGCGGGGAAGTGGAATTGTTCCGGAAGGAGTACAGGGAACATACTTTATTGCTGTCAGATTCCTGTAAGACAAACAAAAATTGGGAGGGGTGGCAACAAGGGATGGGATTTGTATTAAATGATGTGTGTTTCTGTATTCTGTCAGGGCTCGATTGAGCGTTTTGACAGTTTTTCATTGAAATGCTGTGATTGCTGGATTTTTGCAGCTCAGGGGCGGTTTGGCCATATCAAATAGCTCCTCTCTGGCTTTCATACAGCAGCTTCTGTGTCTTCAACAGAGCCAGCTTTGCTGATAAATGAGATATGACAAGTGAAAAAAACTGAGATGAAATGATGAGGTACACTTTCATAGGGCATATCCATAATGTGCTCTTTACTTTTCATCTGCAGAGACTACACAGAGAAACCTCCCAACTGTAATTTCTCAAATTGCTTTTGAGTGTGCATTTGTGTTAGGGTGACTGCTGTGTAATTTGTTCATTTTCTAGTGGAGACCTATTCTCAGCTGAGTGCCTTGAGCCATCGTAAATCTGTGTCCTGTCTCGAGCTGTTGTTGTTTTTCAGTCCCACCTGTGTATGGTTTAGTATTTAACTAAGGGTCCTGTCTCTGGCTGACTGGCTGAGTGCTCCCTGTGCACAAACAGAGACATGAAGGAAATGGGGAGAAGAATGGGAGAGAGAGCTTGAGGGAGGGGGGTCGGAGAATACTCCGGAGTGTATAGCCAGCACACAGACCATGGCTGAGAGTTGCGTCTGACAGAAGGTGGTGTTAATTATGGTTGGTGGAGTCTGAGAAAGCAGAAGGCGGCTAAGCAGCCAGGAGTTTGCAGCCCTTAATGGGGGAACAGTTAGCTCTGATTTAAACTTTTGGCCTCATAGTGAAGGGAATAAACATGACACATGTCTTTATCCAGCACATACTGCACAGAAAAGTGAGCTGTAATCCGCAGCGGTGTGATAAGTGTATTACACCGAGTGCATTACAGCAGGGTAAAATGATAGAACCATGTCTGGAGCCACTGAAAAGTCAGGAATGCGGTAAACCGGGCAGTGCCAATTTCTCATCACTGCATTGCATGTCGAGCTCCAGGCAGAGTTGCAGTGGTGTGTAGGGTGGTCCGGTACCAAGCGCCAGGGTGGCACGACCTACAGGCCCACTCTGCACCTCCCAGCCTGGTGTTCGATGATTATGCAGTGTGGCGAAGACAGTAGAGAGTGCTTGAGGGGAGTGGAGCAGCGCTGGGTTAATCAGCTGGCGCAGGTTCAGGGCACAGCCCACACAGACGCATGGCACAGCAGTGGAGTCAGGTAATCAGCAAAGGCAACACTCTCGTTCCTTTCCCCTTTCGCTTTTCTTCTCTCTGTCTCTATCTGTCATCCTCCATTTTACCTTTCCTCTCTTTTTGAGCTCTCCCTCCCTGTTACTCTAGATGTTTGTATTTATTTATTTTTTCCATCATTTAGGACTGATTTGACTTGACTTATTGTCCATTGACATTTCTGTAAATAACTTTCTAAACACGTTTTTGTCTAAACACTTTAAAGGGGTGCTATACAAATAATCATTGATAGCATAATGGTATTGAAAATTGATCAAGTAGATATTGGCTAATAATTAGCTCCACATCATAAAACCTGCTTAATCCTTGTTACTGACGTCCCATAATATCATAATATCATAATATATCAATTACCTACACTGTCAGCATGCACACCGCAGCATCATAAGGTGCAGTCTGTTACAGAGGCTATTCATGTGTCTGTTTAGGTGTGTGTGTGTGTGTGTGTGTGTGTGTGTGTGTGTGTGTGTGTGTGTGTGTGTGTGTGTGTGTGTGTGTGTGTGTGTGTGTGTGTGTGTGTGTGTTTCGTGCGCGTTGTGCTGCAATGCTGGGGTGTTGAGGGTCTCAGTGGCCAACTGCAGAGCTACTTCAGAGGCCCTCAGGGTCTATTTACCACAGACCCCTCTGTCACAGACAACCACCTGCCTCCCATGTCTATAGCCCACAAGTGCCTGTGCTCTTCTGCGCTCCGCTCACATCAAAGCAGCTCTGCACTTAGAATGTACAGCGTCTGGGGTCGGGCTGCCAATGTAGCTTATACACAACAAGAAAAAACAACGCACTTGCACCGAGGACAGGACATATTTCTTTAATAGACGTCATCTTGGCCATCAATTGGTCATGATGCGATTTTACCAGCCATTCATATCATTAAAAGGGAGAGTTAGAGGTCCTCTGTTTGACCTAATAATAGCTGATGGTTTAGTGTCTAGCAGAGCTACCTGGAAAGAGCTGAGGATAGAATTTCATCTGAGCTTCTTTATACAAGCCAGGAACAATAGGTTTCTGCTGAGCCAGGATGTTGAATACCCAACGGAGCACAATAAGACAGTAGTGCACACTCTTACTGTAGGTTGGAAATTGTCCTGCTTTACTAGATTTTCTTTAAAAAGAAACTGAACTTCATATTTTTCTACTATTCAAAGTTTATTTAATACCATTCTTGCAACAGAGGCATCAAATAAAAAATGAAAAAGGTTCACTTATGTATGTAGTATGTTGACATGTCTCACCATGCGCTGTTGAGCTGACACCAAGCTGTCCCAATCACTCTCTGGCGGTACGCTGCTGAGCGGCTGCATTTCATCGGGATGGGCTTTTCCATGAAGCAGGCTGTGCAGGGGCAGCTGTGGCATGCCATGGGCCTCGGCACTCTCCTCTTTTTCCCAGGACAAGTGCTCCTGACTCATGGCATCATCCCCATCGACCACAGAGGCGAAAGGAGACGTGGCTTGCTTGGAAGACATGACTCTGCTGTGGAGCAGGGAAAGGAGAATAGATTCAAGGAAAAGAAACTATATCTTAGAAAGGATCAGGAACAGTACATGAAAAGTAATGCCGTTCCCTCAAGCTTTTCTTCGACAACTTTTTATGGCTGTTTATATTGGATTATAAGTGGTGCACCTGAGCAGAGCATTTTGTATGGATTGAATGCTCCACCTGGCTGGTGCCTGTAGCTGCTCTAACCTGTGGAGTTTGGAGAAGGCAGTAGAGTCCCTAATTCTTTGTTTAAATCAGATGTATGGCTTGATCTAGGGGCCTGATTGGCCTAAACCCCAAGACAGTTACTTAGGCAGTAGGTCAGCCAGGCAGTGGGACTACCATCCAGATAAAAAGTGAAGAAAATACATGCAAATAAATGAAATCCTGGTAAATAGAAAACAAGGTTGCTTTTTCCTATGAAAATATTCTTTTGTATGTCTAATTTGATTTGGTTTGGTCCTTCAAGCATTTTATCATTTTCCCTCTAATACAAACAAAAAAACAGCCTTGTCTTCTTTTGTTACCTCTTGTGAAATTAGGAAATTATTAACATTTTGGTACAACAGTTTTCCCTTGGGCCACGAATCCAAAAGCAAAAGCTAACACTGGAAAACTATATTCATAAATCTGTCACATGCTTTCATGAATATTACAGTGAAGAGTGTACTTGACATATCAGGTGCAAAGGAAATTCATGTTAATTTCTTTTTTTTCCTTTTACAACCCAACTCTTTTTAGTGCAGTATTTATAAAACCAACTCTGCTTGTTCTCACAATTAATGAGGCCGCACTCCTGCTGTGTGCTACAATGAATGAAATTAAACACTGTGCCAAGCAAATCTAATTATGCATTTGGTATTAAATTAAAAAGGGTATAATGTGGCCTTCCCACTGATGTGAAGTGGATACAAGGAGCTGGAGCATATTTTACTCCTAATCTGCTTTTCCCTGAGCTGTTGTTCTGCTTATTTTATCACAGGACATTGACCATTACAACTAGGTTGTGAGTACTTAGGGCTCAATCTTAGAGGACGAGTGTATGTATATATGATTTTGTGTGTGTGAGAGGAAGAAAAAGAAAAGTTGGGGGTTTGAAGGTATTGGTTTGTGTTTGTACGTGACAAAATGCTCAGGGTTGATGACTGATCACCATCTGCCCCGTTCTCCTGCTCTATCCACAGGGGTCAGTATGACAACACTGTGTGTGTGTGTGTGTGTGTGTGTGTGTGTGTGTGTGTGTGTGTGTGTGTGTGTGTGTGTGTGTGTGTGTGTGTGTGTGTGTGTGTGTGTGTGTGTGTGTGTGTGTGTGTGTGTGTGTGTGTGTGTGTGTGTGTGTGTGTTGGGGGGGGGGGGCTCTCAAGGTTGAGGCTGAGAGATAGAGACAAATGAGTGCTTTTTAAGAAAGGCATGAACAAGGTCTTTGTGTCTGTTGGTTTTATTTAAGGAAGTCAAATGAGCTGTATTGTCCATGTTTACAATTGATATTGACTGTGAATATTCCAGGAGAGATTATTTGATTATTATAGTCTTTACAAAAAACAACTGGCAAAGCAACTTTTAAAAGTTGGTAAATATGAAAAAAATACAAATTGGAAGAAGATGAAATCTTGAAAAAAAGGAAATTGGTGCAAAGGTTACAGTGCAGTTGTAATTCCATAATAAATAGCAGAAATGCACACGCACACACGCACGCACGCACGCACGCACGCACGCACGCACGCACGCACGCACAGATCAACCTAGGCAATGAAGGGGGACCTAAACAATGCCAATGCTAATCTCATGTGTTTCAGCAGCTGTACAAACAAACGCAGTCAGTCAGGTAGATGGCAAGGCAGGAGTGTGAGACCCATGTCTGTCTGCCTGCCTGAGTGCCTGCCTGCCTGCCTGCCTGTCCGTCTATCTGCCTGCCTGCCTGCCTGCCTGTCTGTCTATCTGCCTGCCTGTCTGTCTGCCTGCCTGCCTCTCCTTCTGTTTTTTAGCCTCCTTGCCTGGATGTGTTGTCAGCTGTGTCTTTAGTGGGACTCAGCCCCCAATTTTAATCAGCCATTAAATTGTTTCCTGTAATTATATCAAATAGAAAGTTATCTCAAAATTGGGTACTGTTAATTGAAAATCAAAAGTCAGAGCAAAGTTCAGGATATGCATGTAGAGGAGGCAGTAGTGGGGTTGGACGGTTAGAAGGGGAAGTGTGTGTGTGTGTGTGTGTGTGTGTGTGTGTGTGTGTGTGTTGTACAGATTAGGCACGTAGATTCTGATGTATTTTTTATTCATGCACCCAAAAAGGCCAAGCCTCGAGAGCAACAAGCACCTCGTCCTCAATTGAGTGAAACAAAGCACTGCTTTGTATTACACAGTAAATCAAGTGGTATTATTTTACCACTAAAATATTCAGTCTCTCAGGCACTTTTACTTTGGTCTCCAGCCATCAGTCAAACTGCTGAGGCGTGAGCGAGAGAAGGGGATAGAGAGAGAAAAGGAGAGAGGGAGCGATGGAGACTCCATCCTCCTGTAACATGTGTCTACAGCAATCTTGTTAAAGAATGCAACAGATCTGCGGCAGGCTCCATAACAGTATTTGTCAGCAGGAGTTAATAATTTATTAGCAGTGCTGGGAGGGCTTCGCTCAGGCAGCTTAAGAGTGCGGAGAACCCCCTCTGCCCCACCCCCACCTCCAACAAGCCCCATACAATACTACCTTATATTATTGAAAGGGAAAAGGGGAAGTGTGGCAGTAATTCTCCATACGGTATTTTATTCCTCATATTTGGTGTGGGGATCACACAGAGCTGAGATCTAAAGGGGTTTGTGTGCAATAGATCGGCACTGACACAACAAAGACGTTTGATGAGGAGCAAAATACGGAGAATTCGGCTGAATGTTGGTACTACCGATGCATGTAAAATAAGATCACATTTTCTCATACAACTACACTGTTTTACAGCCTTGCAAAATAAAATCTGAAAAACAGCCCTGTTCATACAACTGCAGTATATTCCTGTGTTGTTGAAATAACTTCACTCACATTAATAATTGAATCCCTTTCACTGGAAAAGTTGCCCAAAATGTGCTCTAACATACTAAACAGTTATAAATATAGTGAACTGAAGAGGTACCTCATAAATCCTTGACAAGATGCCCTCCCTCATGCTTGACTAAGCAGTAACAATGGATAATTAACAAACCAAAGTAATCAATAAGTGCATGAAATGCTGCCTATTTTCCGAAAGACAAAGCCTCAGTGACTTTGAAGACTTGAGGCAGAGACGAAGGAGGGTCAGCTAGGAAACAGAACTGGCCTATATATAGCTGACAATATTGCACACATTTGAAGGATTAGGACTTGAGTTCTCCAGGCACGAGCTCATATGGCCTGGAATGCTTTGAGTCATGAATTGTTCCCTGAGATAATGTTTCATCACCGTGCAAAACAACCTCTGCCTAATTGGTGAGTATTAGAGGGGTGTTGTGCACTTCTCATCTAAGGGGTCTTGTGACTGAGGGGCCATGTGTCCTCGGCTATCCCATTTCCCCTTTCATCGTAAAAGGGTCTGACTGACTTTCACCCGCCGTATCTGCTCTGTCACACTGTTTACCTTTTATAGACAATGGTGATAAGTAACTCCACACCATCTTCTCTTCCACCTCCCCAACCCAGCCCACATGACCACTTGTGTGTGTGTGTGTGCGTGCGTGCGTGCGTGCGTGCGTGCGTGCGTGCGTGCGTGTGTGTGTGTGTCTACTGATGTCTTGCACCTTCAAGTTTTGGTCAGTCCCACTAGGAGGGGAGTATTACACCTTTTTTCGTTGGTATCAGCAGACAAAAGGAGATAAAATCCGATCAATTATTAAACACAAAAAAAACTTTTTTTTAATGGTATAAGAGAGCAGGGGATAACAGATTAAGGGCTTTAACATGTGACAGTATGTTCATGTACATGCATAAACATACAAAGCTGCACAAATAAACACATAAAATGTGTATTCAAATAATTAAGGGTATATTAAAGTGTTTACATTTTTCAAACTCTCTCCAAGCATAGGCACCTGACTGACTTTAATAGAGATATTTCAATAGAGACTAAGCAACGTGTGTCACTGTATTGTACTGTAGGAGCTATCGAATATGTACACCACACAAAGCACTTAGTGTAAAAATAAATTGTTTATTCATTTGTTTATTAAATCAAATTCCAAACAATGGCAATAACCTTTAAAATAACGTTTTATAATCAGTTATCTTTTTAAATGAAGAAGCCAAAGAAAATAGTTTGGGGGCTTTAAAGCACATGTGTGTGTGTGTGACAGAGAGAAAATGATCTGTGTGTTTCCCTTCAGGGGTTCCTCCTGTTCTAACAGGTGTCGTGGTAGGGTTCCTCTGGGTTCTTCACCTGCCATAATGAGATATTACTACCTGACAGTTCCCAGCTGGAGGAGCATTGACACGGAATCCACCGTTTAGCACAATTAAATTATCACCCTCCATTGTGATTGTGCCATGCTGTGCAGAAGCCAGGTTTCTGGATACATAATCATCTCGTAACACAGACTGTATACTGCACACAGTTAGCCTCTTTTTCTCCACACACACACACACACACAGGTATAATACAGTCCACACACACACACACACACACGTTTGTCTACTGTATATTTCGTGCAGGTTTAAAAACTACTAAATTAGAAAAAGATATTGCTAGAACAATTATTTTTACAAGTCACTTTGAGTCAGTGATACACTAATTATTTAAATCTCTTAAACCTCAGCAGACAAAGTAATTATAGATAATGATATTAAAATATAGTAAATGGTTGGGAAAATACAGATTTTCCAACAAGGTAAGCTACTGCACAGTCACTGGAGAGTTGTCTAAATTAATTTGTTTAAATTGTTCCTCCATTATTGTTGACCTTCCCTTGGAAAAAGTCAACTCAATTATGGCGGCACTTCATCCTCACTTCACACTCTCTCCTGATGTCTTCTCTATTAGAAACTGCCACAGTTACCACAGCTAAAATCCACACTCAAATGATGCCACCCAGAGCAAATTAAGCAAGCTACCTCAAGTGCACACTTTACATATTGAGCAGTGCATTCATAATTACTTTGCAGGGTAAATTATTTGCAATAATATGCTTCTAGAGGAACTGCCTTGTATCTCACTTTAAACACTTGTGCAGCTGCCATGACAGCATGGTTGGTGTCCTTGCCCCCCACGCAAGGCAAAGGCAGATGCAGGTGTGAGAGCGCTTAAGTGTCCCTGTCTGTCTACTCAGGAAGGGTCGATGAGCACTCACACATTGAATCCCTCGTTGCCCCCTCCTCTCCTACCTCCTCCTTCTTCGGTCCCCTGTGCCTTTGGCCCTTTTTCCTGATCCCAGGACACAAGCTCAGAGCTGGATGGCATAACAGCCTCTCAGTTCCCCAGGACACACACAAGTTCACTCATGCGTATGCTTTCACAAATGAAGGATGGCTGTCCAAAAAAAAAAAATGCTCGCCTTTTTTTCCCCCTCCTGGACTCGCATCATTCTGTAACAGAAATGATCCACTGGAAGAAGAGCATGTTGGATGTTGTGAGTCAAACTCACACCAGACCCTAACAGTAGCAGAACTTCAGCTGTCTCCTTCACTAGACAAAGTTTCCCTTCCTGGGAGAAGGAAAAAAAGCTTCTTGTTATTTTACCTCTTTCTTTCTTTTACTTTCTTTTTTTTCTGTGGGCCTGCTGGGGCATGGAGTTCCCAAAGAGCCTTCTGTTGCTGCTGCTGCTGCTGCTGCTGCTGCACTTAGAGCAAACCTCACAGCAAGTCAAGCCATCAACCAACACAACCCTATTTGCTGAGCAACAGTGGAGCTTTGTGGCTTGCCTCATAGTTGACAGTAAGTTATGAGCCCTTTGTGAGCAGGAGAAGGAAAACAGAGATCGGAATTTGGCAGGAACATAATAATACAGAATTCTCCTGTTCATGGAACCTGAAATTTTCATGGAAACAATCGAGCATTGTTGAAGGAAAGAAAAGCAACGGTGACAGATGAAATATAGAGTGGGGCCCCCTTTTTGTTAAGCAGTAAACAAAGCGCCATTCAGGCCAGGTCCATTCTATCATTTATAAAGATAACTTCTTCTGTGCACTGGGGAGTTTGCCGCAAATGGTTGCACTTCAACAAATTGAGTGTAACATCTCTAACTGTTGCTGGAAAAGTGAGTTGAGGAACTGGCTGGGGGGTGCCAAACACAAGTGAAAGGATGCACCCCAAGTTACCAAAGAGATGCACAATAAGTCTATAGGGAGCATAGAAATCTCAAAAGCGAGGGGAAGTTAAAAAGAAGAACGCGAGGCCTTTCAGCAAAAAAAAAAGAGACTTTTGGCCAAATACTCAAGAACAATAGCTAATTATGAAGGAGACATTTTGCAGGGAGCAGGAAAAGCATGGGCACTGGTGATCGTGAATGGTTTATGAAAGTAGAAGGGGGGTTTATTGTACTGTAAGGTGGGGGGGGGGGACTATGGGCCTCAGTCTTTGGTCTTGCCGTCGTGAGGTCATCATTGGCGACTTCAGTGTTGGTACAACTGCAGTTGGTTTGGACATCTGGAATGTCGACACACAGTGGCCCACTTTCTCTGTCACTATCCTTGTTCCTTCTTTTTTTCCTATGTAGAATGCTTTACAAATCCTGGTCACTAAATTGGCAAATTTGATTTGTCCATTGTAAAGAAAAGCAATTTTTTCCCCCTTTTATTCTCATTTCGTAAAACAAATTTCTGCAGGGGGATGGGGGGGGGGGGTGCAGCTTAATTACCTTGTAATTACCTTGTAATTAAGCTGCTCTATTCTTATTCTGGGGTCTGGGAGGACAAAAGCTCATTAGCTACAGTTAGACCCACCTTCTCTTTTCTGCCATTCTTTTTCTCTTTCTGAATAAATTAATATTGACTGAACGCTCACCTACCAGTGAAGGCACACAAATGTGTCTCCCCTTGTGACAACTGGATATCTTTCCCCTCTTTGTCTTTGGGCGCTGTGTTTTTTTAAAGGACTATAAGAAGAAGGGCTGGGATAGAATCGGGGAGGGTAGAGAGTAGCCACGTTTCATGTGACACGTCAATTGGAAAATCAAAACAGGGGTAGTTCATTTGCTCCACCCAGATGAGGCCATCTAGCAGAGCCATGATGAATAGGGGTCAGGCAAGCCACACCTCAAAGATTTATGATTAAGGCTTATTATGTTGGGAAACTGACATTGATTGCTGATTTAAACCACTGAAACCAATTAATTTGCCAGTGCTGAATAGAAAGCATGGTCAACAGTGTGTGTCATTCTGACAGGTTGGACAGGAAGAAGCCGAGCAAAAGTGAAGGTCTAAATGAATGGCTGGCACCCAGCCCTGTTTGGAGGTGGTTAAAAGTTACAGTGAATGATTGACGGCTGATCCAAAAAAAAAAAGAAGAGGGAGACTGGAGAAAAATGAGATCTAAAGAGTAAAACCAGAAACCCCAGCCACTGATCTGAGTAATTGCCCAAAAATTTGGTCCACAGAAGACATGTACAAGCTGCTGTTTTAGCAATGCTAAGATGGTTTCATTCATGGGCCGGCACTGAGTAAATGAATGTGAAACATAGCCCTAATAAAATCAGAGAGCTGACAGTCATGGTTGAACAGAAAAATGTGCTGTATTTCCACTCTGGAGAAGAGGGCACTGTAGTGGATTAGACGCTAACTAAAAGTCAAAATGCCTCAACAGTCGATGCTGCTGTGTCTGACCCGTGTACTGTGCTTCTACTCTTCTCTGCATTTGTCCAAAGTGACGCATAAAAAGGAAGCAGGAGCTGCAAGTGATATACCTACCACAATCTAGCCCAAGTGTTTTTTTGCTGTGTTCACAACAAATGGCACATTACGCTCAGTTGTATGTTATTTTTCTCTGTGGCTGTCGGGGGGAAGCTTGTGTTTACTAATACCTTTTCTCCTTTATTCTTTTTTTGGCTCGCTCCGAGGACGCATCATGACAGTGCTTCAAAATGAAATCATTAACTAAATTGCTTTCTTAAAAAGCCACAAGTGTGCGGCAGGATTTGTGTGTGTGTTTGGCTGTGGGCCATGGGCCTCTGGTTCCCAGGCAGCCTCTGCCCCAGCTCTGTTGTGGTTCCCTGCCACCAGACTCATTATGTTCAGCCTCAGCACAGCACGGCGCAGGGCTGCGGTTTGCCTTGCCTCACTCACTGGGCTAGTAGGAAATAATCTGGTAATCTCAAACTACTCCTCCATTTCATCTGGGGCCCCATTCACACAAAGAGACCCTTTGTCCTGAAACATTTATGACCAGCCTTTGAATCTCAATCAGGGAATCAATCAAAATCACATTAAACAAATATGGTTTTATATTTGATGTTGAAAGCTTAAAGGGAATTGTCTGCAGAGCTGACCTACGATTTTACAATCCCTTGGTATCATACCACCATTCCTACTGTGCCTTTTCAAAACACTAACAAACTTAAATAATGGGGGAAATATCCATATCAGCATCATATCTATGAACATGAATTTTAATCACCATAAAAAATAAATACATTAGATAAATGCAAACATAGACAACAAAAACTTCATGGAAACATTATCAATCTGCCTGAGATAGATTTGAATAAACAAAGTAAACAGAATGGAAGTCAAATAAGGAGTGAAGGCCAGGCAAATATTTGATAAGAAGATAGGGACCACACACACACACACACACACACACACACACACACACACACACACACACACACACACACACACACACACACACACACACACACACACACACACACACACACACACACACACACACACACACACACACACACACACACACACACACACACACACACACACACACACACACACACACACACACGGGAGCAGATGTGTCTTTCACAGCCTGTAGAGTGTGTAACCAATCTGCAAACAATAGCTGGAACTTGACAAAGGTCGTTGCACTTGCAACACACTCTTTACAGTAAAGGGCAGTCAAATCCCATTGGCCACTTAGGTAAACCATGCCCTTTTGTTTTTCTTTTACTTTACAGACCACAGAACAGACATATAACTTTGAACACAAGCGCAGTATATAACGTGTATGTGTTTTCTGTCTAGGCCCATTAGTCAGCCACTATAATGCAATTTGAGCTCCTATGTAAGCCCCTTAACAAAGTTTAGGTCACCTTTCGGTGTAAACATGTTCAATCCTATTAACGTAATAATAAACATGGGACTGGGTGCCAGAGTGCCATGTGTTGAAATCCTGCTCTGAGTCTTAATTACAACAGACAGCCATGACAGTGAAAAACATCCAGCGCCAGCCATGCTTTCTAATACATGCCACTGTGACTACAGGATGAGAGGCAACACATTTTTCAGAATATACCAGGTTAGTGCCTTTGTTTTAATACTGTTTAAAGAAATTGTAAGTGATCAGTTCAATGGATATAAATCATATTTGAAAAGGAAAAATTACAAAAGCTATATTTCTTATGAAATAACCAAATATAAGTGAGGAAAATGTATGCCTTCATTAACAATGTGGAAAATATTTTGACTTTTGAGTACCTGCTTACCAAGAGGTGGTGTCAAGTGTGAGTAACCAAGTTGAATTGGTCCCATCATTATAGAGAAAAGGCAAAAAAGTGATTTATTCAGATGCATAAAAGGGTGGTCGTTGGACCATCGTCAGCAGAACTTACAGCACATGTAATTCTACAGACTTAAATAGACTCCGCTCAGAAAAACAGTAATGGCCAATCAGAGACATGTGGTAAGAGGCAGAAGGTGTTTTGCATGAATAAATCAACTAGTTGGGTGTGGTCAAAAAGAACCCAAAAGTATCTAAATGAATGCTGTCATGCACACACGTATGCAATTATACATGTTTGATATTTTCATTGTTTGTTTTTTTTACTTTAGGGACACAGGTCTGCACCTTGAGATCACTTCCATTGTGTAAAGCATTTAAGAAATACCTATTTGTCAATGAAATAGGTCAGCAGAATAAAATGTATCTACATTTGATTTGTTTATTTTATGTCTGTCAGAGATTGTGTTGTGCAGAGTTTATGCGGCCTATAAACCCTCCTCTCTGGTGTCAGCAGGGCAGCCGTCCAGTATCATCCTGGTATATCAGCTATAAATGGCAGCTACATCACTAGAGCTCAGGCTAAAAATACAGGACCCACTTTCTTCCGTTTCCCTGTATTCTCAATTGTGTGTGAGCTTAAGTTACTGTATGGAACCCTGTAAGACAAGCTTTATTTTTAAATAAAAAAATAGTATTGTTTTTGGACCTATTGAAGAGCAAGTAACAAATCCCCTGCATCTTGAAAGCAAAATGCAAACATTTTCCTCTTTGCCTGCAAGCCAGGTTTTAAGAAAGCTCTCTAAAAGCTATCAAAAGTTTCAAAACTTCCCACACCCCGTCCTGTGGGTGTGCCTGTAAAGTGCCTCACTCCCCTCTCCTGAAAAGCTCTAAGGGATTGCATCATGGGACGGGGTGTAAAACGATGGTAGCAACATACTGTAACATGGGGGAAATACCTCATGTTGGGTTGATTCATAAACACCTTGTACACACAGGCGAGCTGGCCTCTCAGACTGGTCTGTGTTATGCTGGTTGTAATGGTAGAGCTGACTGTGCCCAGCGCCAAGTCCCTACACTGAGTGCTGTTTAGGAGCACACACAGTCACACAGATTATAGCGTAGCTCTGTTTTAATTGAGTCTCAGCCTTTGTGGTGTCTGTTATCTCTGACTAATAGCATACATTGGCCCTCTCTCATTATCAGAGTGGGACTTTATCAGAGACCCTTGTTTGATACAGTTAGAGTTGACGCATTATGAACCGCACACCAAGAGTCAGCAGTGATCTGCATATTCAATAACTTCCGTAATTATATGCGCAATTCATCAGATGGGATGTGATTGCAGGGGAAGTGGAATAGAGAGGAGCAGAGAGGTCTGATTCCTGGAGGACTAAAGTCTAATCACAAAACTAACATGATAATTGAAATCTAAATTGAAAGGCTTAGCTCTCAGGGAGAGTATTTCAGACATGGAGTCTGGAGACGCTACTGAGAGTGAAAGAGAGTTAAAGAAAGAGTGGCAGGAAAAATAGGATTTTGACTGCTTGTGTAGTACATAAGCTATTAACAATACACACGTGAAAAAAGGGTGCTTCAAGCCAATATTATAAGAAGCTCCAAAAAAATGTCTATGTCATCCAGATAGGAGGTAAGGAAGTGGAAGAGGAGGAGGTGCTGGAAGTGAGAGTACTTCAAACAGCCTGCTTTGAGACTGTGTAACAACAACAAAAAAATCCTCATGAAATTTAACAGATTTGGAAATATTTCAGTCACTTGCATATATTCAAATGAAAAAAAACTACACGTATAGTTTACAAACCTTGATCACCGGTAATTTCAGTTGTGTTGTCATTATTGTAACATGATGTAGAGTTAACTGTTACATGAAGTCACTGTTGAAAGCATTCTGATTAGATTAGTAACATTTTTTTAAGATTTCTAGAACACTGACCGATCCAGTATGAAGAATTCAGAGAAATATAGTTTTCCACAACACTCTCACAGCCCGGTCCTGGAGAGAGTGCATCAGAGGGCAGTTCAATAAAGGCTGAATATTCCACACTGTCACCATCATCCCTCTTCGCCTGAGTAGGCCGTGCAACGAGGCCTTTATATTCTTGTTTTCAAGAGGTTACTGAAATAATAGCTTGACAACAATTGTGTGAAAAGGGATACGTTCTGCACTGTATTGAACAGAAGGATCCTCAACTTCACTTCACTTTAGCTGTTTATTTATCATTTTACCCTGCAATACTTTATGTCACAGCAAATAGAGAAATGTAAATACAGAGAAAATGGCCTGCCTTTGGTTTTGGTCTTATTTTCCCAAATACCTTCTGTGCAGTTACATACAATTGTATACATTTTTCTCAAATGCATCTAATCAGAGAATCTAATCAAGTATTGTGACAGGGCATTGCGCTGAAGTAAAGCTGTCCTCCATTTCACCTCAAAGGCTGTCCTGTCGTCACATTCACTCCTTATGTTTTACTCATTGTGAATGCGACCCAAAGGAGTTACTGCAGGAAAGAGGAAAGTCCTCTGTCCAGTTCTCCTCTCCTCCTCCTTTCTCTGCCATCCCCTCTGACCACAGGATTCATATTCATCCCTCAATAACGTTTAATTAGTAATGCCAAATTCATTAACCTGTACTGCTGTTACGCTGGCCTCAGCCATAAATTAGCTTAATGTGAGCAGACGTATTGCAGCTGTAATAAGGGACATAAAACTCAAAGAGAAACACATACTCCACCATAGTCATGGATCATTATAACTCAGCAGTGTTTTAGAGTGGGAGCATTCCTTTTCAGAGTAGCAGCTCTTTAGCAGCTCTTAAATATAAGCCCATCAAACACTTTTATTTTGTAATGCTCAAGAAAATTGTTTGAATGCTGGTCAAAATGAAGAGAATATTATAGAAATGCATTACTCACGACAACCAGTATTTTCATCACCAATTCCCCTCTCATAATGTTTAATGCTTTAACTGAAATACATGTAATATCAAAGAAGCTGATAAATAAATGCAGTTATGCTATGGTTATTGCATTGGTTCAATATTAAAGGTCCTATATTTTAAAAAGTAAAATTTCAAAGTTTTTTTTTTTTTTTAATTATAAAGCAGGTGAAGGTGCTGTATAAATATTATAAAATTATCAAAACACTCAGTCCACAGAGAAATGTACACAGTCTGTATTCAGAGACTACGTTGCACAGGACTGGTAGATGTGGGCTGGGCTTTTTCTGGAGGGGTTTTTAAAGAGACAGGCGCTAAAATGGAGTGTTTCAGACACACATATCAGACAGACAGTAAAGCATGTAAAGGTGTTCTGGCAGAACGCCCTAAATACAGGTATGAACCTAAAAATTAGTATAACATGGGACCTTTAAGGTATCTTTTAAGATTCATGGAGTTCATGTTGTTCTCAACTGAGCTGAGGTGCCAAAACCCAATGCAGAATTGGTTGGACCAGTAAAAAGAGATGCAAGAGACATTTCCAACAGCTTCTGAATTTCTGTCTAATTGGCCCAACTCTTTGGCATCCTGTTTGTGTTTATTTAATCAGATGAGGGATGTGTACATTTGGCATTGGGACATGTAACCCCCTTTATTACAAGGAGAACTGTAAGCAGCCTTTTCCGTCAATTCCGTTCTCTTTAAAATCGTTAAAATTGGACAAACTTGAGGTTTTCTTTCTCGGGCAGACATATGGATTTAGGAACAATCTGCTATTGTAAAAATCTGGGACGACCTTCACTGTCCTAGGATTACACGTTGACCTTTCTGCTCCTCTATCCCCCAGTGATCTCGCCTAACAGCTCACACCAAAGAGCCTATTAGGCCTGGATCCCACTTTGTTGTTAAAAAGGGTCTTGTCCTTTCAGAGCACTCACTTCCTCGCTTTCTGTTTTTTCAAGCATAGGTGGTGGAGGAACACAAGTTCATTGTTCCCTCGCAGATGGAACTTGGAGTTACCAGGGTAACGGCTCTAATCCTCCTTTTTTAACCACTTTTTTCATATTAACAGCCTATCGAGTGCTACCTTTTAAGTCACAGGCAAGAGCGCTCGCTCACTTTTAATTAGCTATGATTCTGTTTGCCAGGAGACAGCATGATGAGCTAATCGAAATTTACGAAATAATGACGTACTGCAGGCAGCTACTTCTTTCTCCTCAGGCCTGCTCCAAGAATAACAATAATGAGGCCATTATCGAGGATTGCACTTTAAAACGCTGCCCTGCCACCAAAACAGAGGACGTAATTGTTCTGGTGTTTTCCATACAATCAACAACCCATTGTTGATGACTTGAGAACTAAGGGAGCAAAGAATGGGCACCATAATGATTGGTCTGTGCTGCCATGAAGATCCTGTACAAAGTGTCCACTGAGGAAGGACCTCGATAGACTACTGATTTGCTTGTAAGGGCTCTGGATGAAGACAACTGTCTGGCTTTGTAAAAAAAAAAAAAAAAGTCCTTTTTGCTTTTTGTCTGTCCTGCCGCTCAAATAGCCCCCAAGCCGCATTAGAGAAGAACTATTCATATGGTGAAAGGCTGGTAGTCACACAGACTCATGTGAAGGGGCCACATAGTTGCTGGAGAGAATGGCCATTTATATAACCTCCCGCCATTTCAGAAAAAATACAACTGATCTCTAGCAGAAGATAATAAAAGGTGTGTTTGTTATCTTCAAGAAGATTTACAAGGTGTCCGCAAAAAATGATGTATTAACATTTGACCAGTGCTCCTATGCATATATTTAAAAAGTCAATTAAGTTCCCAAGTCATGTATGTCAGTTGAGCTTTATCCAACATGTCAAGATGACTCAATTAGATAATTGCATTTCTATACTCAAAAACTAACTGCATTACAAATGCAGCCAAGCCATTTGGAAATTAAAATATCCTAGAGAGAAGATTATGATAAATAGAGGCTGAAAATGAAATATTTTGTCAAAAAGGTCCTCATCTAAACTTGCTGGGTGAGAGCTCAGCGGGTTTGTACAAACACGTTGCTGCACCTATTAGCGGTTCTCCATTGTAAAGGAGTGAGAGAGACAGAGCTCGAGGGCAGGAGGAATGCTAAGTGGGCCCCTTAGCCTAGTCAACCTTCAGTGGGTTTCATTTATCTTCATCTTGTTAGACTAAATTAATTAACAATCTCAATGTTACACACTTTCTCCTTTCATTACATCAAATAATGGCAGAAATGTAGGGGGAGGTCCTGCCCACTGGGAGTAGAGAGACTGAAGACATCGTTCTCTCTTTCTCTGCTCATCTCTCTCTGTCTCGCTCTCTCTCCCCCTCTGTTCACATCTCTGTATACTGTCACTCTTCCTTCCCCTTTTTCTCTCACTCGTTTTCTCAGTCTCTTTGACTACACAAACAAAAACCTGTTAAACGTCTTCCATAAACATATAAAAAATTGATCCACAATGAAAACACATCTTTCAACAAAAAGAAAATCGTGAGGCTTACAATAACAAAAGCACGAACATTTGGCTATTAAAGACACTGTGCACATTGTATACTGTAGTTCAGAAAACTTTTGCGTTAGTTTTATAAATATTGGGAATTTTAAAGAGACTGTCTTATGAGACAGTACAAAGACTTACACTAGACTTTTCCCCCCCATCACATCTGAAGAGTTTGCTGTGTTTTTCACGATAGCCGTGTATAAGCACTTTAACACCAATTAAAACTCACTGTGTGTATGAC
The DNA here is from genome assembly GCF_963691815.1 of Echiichthys vipera. Taxonomy (NCBI): domain Eukaryota; kingdom Metazoa; phylum Chordata; class Actinopteri; order Perciformes; family Trachinidae; genus Echiichthys; species Echiichthys vipera. The sequence continues at coordinate 25,535,808 of NC_139826.1, forward strand.
TCAAAACCAAGCCTGTGACTCATTACAATAATGACAGGTCCATCCGGTGTGCTACTGAGATATGACACGCAGTATTAAAAGTCAATAACATCTGCACATTGAAGCAGAAATGTATGAGCATGTTCAGTAAGCCTACCTTTGACCTAATTCAGTTGCTTGGGAAAAGATACTGGGATTCTTCACTGGAGGAATGTCTTAACTGCCACATCCATCCACCCCTGTTTCTATCCTTTTCTCCCCTTTCACCCCTACCCCCACCCTACTCCAGGACACAAGTCTTATCCAGGCAAAAGGGCTAACTCTGAAGCAAAGCTTGCCTTTAATCTTGGCCTGATTGTTGAGGCCAGCCAGTGTGCGTGATATCTTTCTACTGGCGCTTCTCCTTTAATTAAAAAAGACATTGACAGAAGGATGTGGATTAGCAGTGCAATAATGTGTTTACTTTAGAATAATCACAGTGCTTCACAGCTATGAGAACAAAAGGATATTGTTGAGAACCGGCCAAGGTCAGAGGTTAGGTTTCTTGTTGTTTATTTTATTTTGTAGGAGTGAGATCAGATGCAGAAATATTCCTGGTGAATTTGAAGTATGCTTCCATCAGACCTTTTCCAATTCAACATACTGTATACAGTACATCTTCAGTGCAGTAAGTTATCCTCCAAACTGGTTTCGACAGGTGCTGAAAGTTAAATGCTGCCATCCACTTTGAACCATTACAAAAAAGCGGAAATGAGCACAGGCAGCACGCTCTCAAAAATGTAACACGCTGTATGCCTGAATAACTTCTGTCAAACCATATCAAATATACCACACCAAATAAATTGGTGCCAAGCCATGAAAGAAAAAAGAGATACTGTACATTACTGCGTTACATATTTTATTTGTTTACTGCATCAAACAGTACGTATATCAAGTATTCATGAATGTATACTAAATATATGTAATTTATATATAAGTGATAAATGGCGGTTTCAATTTGTTGAATATGAATAGGAAAAAAACTTTAGGTAGTCAAACATGTAGATGCATATGAAAAAAGTCCCTGAGTACAATTTATGCAGTTTAATTCTGCAGGATTAACTGCACAATTGGTCGCAATTTAAATTCTGTCAGAACTCAACTAGCTTGTTTCTGAAGCTTAAATAAATGTGACTCTCAATCTTATTTTAGTACAACTTTAAGTGATTGAATTTTAAAGATAAATAACATAAATTTAAATGCATGAGAGATTTTCCTATCGAATTCCTGAAGGACATTCTGACTAGCGAGAGTAATGGTATCAAATTGTCCTTTCTTTTTAAAATGCCCCCAACAGTTCTGAGAGAGAGAGAGAAAAAATGCTGTTAATTTAATCAAATAAGTGACCTTTTGAAAAAGAAATCAAAGAGGATTCATTAGCTTTAGTAAAGTTGGCTGACAGCAGCTTTGAAAGGCAGATGCTGCTGCTGTGGCTTCTAATGAGCCAACCCTAATTAGGGAGCAACACTGGAGCCTAGAGAAGGTGGTTGACTAGGAAAGGAGCCAATGGTAAATACACTCTCTTATTTACTTCCTCTGTGTGTAATGACAGCACACATTTTTAATTAGAATCACAGGAAGGGTAAAGACAAAAAATGTAAATCTTTATGGTAGGTTGAATACAAACATGAAACATAACAGGAAACAACAGTGCATCAAGACAGATATGCCAGCGACTGCCCTGCCCCAACATCCCTGATTAGAGTGGTTAGTAGGGGAAGGCACATGGGGAGAGGGGTCAGACAAAAGTATGCAGTGTAAAAGACACAGGAAGCCTGATCTGCAGGTCCTTTAAGGCGTGAAAGGGAGAGGAGGTGTCCCTTAAGTTGTTGATGTGTGCTTAGTCTGACTGAAGGCTATCAGTGAGCATGCCAGACAGTCAAACACAACATGAACACACACACACACACACACACACACACACACACACACACACACACACACACACACACACACACACACACACACACACACACACACACACACACACACACACACACACACACACACACACACACACACACACACACACACACACACACACACACACACACACAAAGCTAACAGTGTGTCAGAAAACATAACCCCTGTGAGCCCGCTACCACCCCTGCCCGACCTGTGATCCTAAATGGCAATAACAGAAATGAAACTAACCTCAGTAAAAAGCTGCTACGAAGAAAGCCCTCCATGTCAGCGTGTGGGGTTCTGGCAGGAAAAATCACAGAGAACCATTTTCACTATGAAACGAGTGATAATCAAGAAGAAGGAGAAAAGAGGAGAGAAAGAAAGAAAGAGAGAGAGAGAAAGAAAGAAAAATACAGAGTATACATCTTTCTCCTATAATAAGGCATGTCTTTAATTAAAGCAGAAATATGGCTACGAACCCATCCTCTCTTTTTATGAACTGACATCATTAATTATACCTCTTTCCATCGAGGGAGTGGATTTGCATACAACATCGGTTTGCACTGAGAGCCTGATGATATGTTTGCATCAAATAAACTCTGTCTACTGATCTCTATACAGTATTTTTCCACGGCTGTGTGCAGATATATACATATACATCCAGCACTGTAACCACAGATCCCAGCGCAGCCCCAGTCTGTTCAGAGCAGGCAATGGTGGTCCAGCTGCAGTCCATGTGTGGCGAGGGTGCTGCGGCTTCTAGGAGCCCGGCCGCAAGGGACCCAAGCTGGGACTTACAGCGTCAATGAGGCAAAAGGATGTGGTTGTGATGTCACCACTTGTAGGGGTCGTTCAGAAGCCGTACCCACAAAATACTGGAGACACATGGCTAAAAATGACTTACAACAGGTTTTCATTAGCCTATGTTATTGGTCTGTATAATATACAATTTTGCTGTGTTAAGATTGGTTGGAAATTGATTAGGACTTCCATATGCTTTTTTTGTGGTGGTAAAATTGAGCAGTGATTCCAGAAAACAGATTTGTGAGAGGAACTTTTGTCTGTGGCTGAAATTTAAATGTCTCTCAGATCTCACAACTTGCCTTATAAAAGATACCCAGCTACTGGAATATGGCAAGGATATATTGCATATACAATTTTCAGCATTATGACATGATATTCAACATTTCAATATCATAACTTAAGAATTTAAAAGCTTGAAAGTCTGCAGATAAAAATATTTATCTACATTATATTATGATGTATGTATGTATGATATTAAATGCAACAGCACATTAAATCTCCACCCTTTAACACCTTAAGTTTTAGTGACATGGGTGTAATTTGGCATTTCTCCTCTTACTCTTGTGGCTTATGAGACAAAGCCTCTGAGAGAATGGAAAGAATGAGCTCGGCCCAAGGACACTGTGCCTTTCAGTCTGGCCAGCACTTAGCGAGGCAGTGGATCCACAAGGCCCAGAGGGCTCAGCCGAGACTTTTCTCACAATAAGGTGTCTGGGGAGGTGGGAGTGGCAAAGCTAGGGGCGCTGCTGCAGCTCTACTCTTTTCTCCACTCAGCTGGGCCCAGCACACATAATACCATCACCACGCCACAGCACACCGAGCCAGTGACAACTTGAGAAAACAACCGTCAAACAGTGCAGAGCAGATGAAGCGTGTCTCCTCACTTCTCTGAGTGCAAAAAGCACACATACTCTTAAAGCAGGCGCACACAAACTAAAACAATTCCCAGCACCAATGTGAATTGCTCTGAACATACACTATATGCAAGCAAATTCTAGTACACATTTACACAATGCAAACTAGAAATTACTTAGAGGAATAGAAGCAGTATCATGTTTAATGCAGAGACTAATAAGCAGTGACAGGATGAACAGGGCTCTTTTTTATTATCTGAATGGGTATCCATTTATTTTACAGGCACCTGAATTCCTCAGCAGACTAAAACAGTTAAGTCGCAGCAGAAAAAAATGAAATAGATTAGGGTTTGCTCAGTTTCTATCTTTATCTTCTTCTTCTTTCACTCTGTGTGTGCTTGTGTTTCCTCAGCTGTGCCTGCTGTCTACAATCCCATTCTGGTCAGAAACAACTGAACTTAGCCTATGGAAGCAAAGGTGCGGTTTGGAGAGCAAATGACCAAACTCAGGAAAAAGTGACTGAGCCACATTGTATTTGCTCTTCTCCAAACACAAGAAACAAGAATGTCTTTAAATGAAGGCTAGGCCACAATTCAAGGGCAGGCTTTTTGGTTAAGGAGAAGCAGGGAGGATAGACATCACTAAGTTGGCCTGGACCAGTCTGAGCAGCGCAGCAGCCCTTTCGAAGAATGAGCCTCTGCCAAAAGCTGCCTCTGCCTAACCAAGTCTCCCACCATCTGCAACAAATGTGCTCTATTAAAGCAGTACCATATGGACAACAAGCTAGCTATTAACACGGCTTCAGCACATCCCCTTAACCTAGCCCAGATTTCAAACTTCCAGTCAAATTGACTGCTGATTTAATGCACCGCCAGCAGCCATGTGGGTCTTGGCACGAGACAACACTCTCAGCCCTCAGTCATTAACAGGCTCACGTAGTGCACGGTGCACAGCGAGACACAGAAGTTAGCTACACAGATCCTACCAGTAACTACATCTCAGGTCACTTGTTATATCCCTTAACCAAACCCATATGAGAAAACATATCTAAAGAGGAGGATACAGAAAGAGAGAGCCTGCACTGATCCAGTAACGTCAACCTTCTTAAGACAAGTAAACCAGGGCTCAAAACACTCTATTGTACAGAATGGAAACAAGCTTATGAAGCAGATCTCCTCACAGAGTGGCGGCCTAACTGGTGGCTTATGTCTCAGTTCTTCCACAGCGATGGAGAGTGAATTTGCTCCCTCTGCATGGATCCAAAATGGCAGTGATTAACCCTGCAGGGTGTGTGGGTGGGGGGGGGCTTTAATCCCTGTGGGCCGGGCGGCCATGTTGACGCCTATCCCCTCTCTGAGTCATGGGGGGACCCACCCACTGTTCACAAAGCCATGCTCTCTTCTCCTCCACCATGACGCCACGGCTATGAGCCCTCTGCTCTACAACCCAGAGACAACACACACACACACCAAATCAGTTACAGTCGTGTGGTTTTAACCCGACTCCAAAGTTCAGTAAATTTTGTTTGTTTATCTTTTCTCCTCCTGTCTCAGCTGCTTAGATACTGTCCATAATTAGAGCGGAAACACATTTATTCTCTCAGAAGCCCGAATGTATACAGAGCTGTTGACTTACAGAGACTCTGCAAAAGTCAGAATACAGTTTTTATTTTACGTTTTTGTTTTAACCATGTTCATTATTAACCAACTTTGTTCTCCATGATATCAATATGTCTGCCTGTACAGACCAGGCCAGCAAAGAACGGAACAGATTAATTGTGATTTTTTTTACAAATTAAAAGTCATGCCTGGTTTTAATTTATATTATTATAATATAATATATTTAGAGTTCAAGTCGGATCTGCTAAGAATTTATAAAACATTGTAACAAACACATTTTTACTTTTATGTTTTTAACTGTTGAACATGAAACATAAGATCCTTGTTCCATAATGTCTCTGCCAGTAGTGTCCCTATGCAAATTGAAGTGATAAGCTAAAGACTGCCTGATGACAGTCTAATTAAATAACGGCTCTCAGTGGAGCAATGCCATGTGTGAATAGGTACTGTTGTGTCAAGAAGAGGGAGATCCAGAGAGAGGAAAAAAAACGGTCCAAGCAATCTCAAAATCCCAGCAGACAGCTTTACGCCAACTCAACACCCAGTCACATGAAATATGGTGATACCTGGTCCAGCACGTGTCCACACACACCGACATATTTGCATTTACACCTACAGTGTAGTACACACACGGGTACACCGTATGTTACCTTTATTAATGGCAATAGTGTCCTATTGACCCCCTCCCCCATCTCCTACCCCCCCCCCCCCCCCCACACACACACACACACACACACATGCACGCACGCTTGCATGCACACACCCGCACACACCTCAGTCAGAGCTGCCAGATGAGTAGTGAATTAATTTGTGTGAGCCACTCTAACATTAGGAAGGTGTGTTGAAAGGTGTCTGCTCATGTTTCAAATTAAACGCGCTGCTGGTCAGCATTAGCACCTCGCCACCCGTCGGCAACTGACACTTAGGGGGCTGGGGGGGGATGGAAGGAAGGAGGGGAGCCCATCCACCGTTCACACTGGAATAATTAGAACATGTCAGGAAGAATTAATTTCCTCATTTTTCAAAAGGATACACAGAAATTACCATGTTATTATATGACAGGGTCCCTGGGAGGATTGGATTAAATTTGATTTCTTGCGCAGCCCCCACAACAAATTAAAGTCATAAATAAGATGGAAAGAAGCGGGGCACAGAGCATATGTTTATGGCAATGAGTGAAGCCAAGGGACCAGAAACAACTATCTTCATTTCATTTTATTTAAATCAGGCCGACACCGTGTGTCTGAATGACAGCAGTTGCTAATGGGTCGAGATTAGAGGCTTCTTGATATTAACACAGAGATCAAACAAATTTGACTAAAAAGCAATGGATCGTACAGTGTGTATACTACTAGATGAGCCTATTCTGCACAGAATGACCAGCTAATGCTTGGTTTAAGTCTTCTGAACCTTCAAAACCTTCTGAACTTATTCTTCTCTGTCCACTAATTTCTGACTTACATATTCAGTTTATCTTTTAAATATCACACATGCTGCCACAGAAAGAGTATGAGCCTGTTAGAGAGTTGTAGGTAGCAACGTTTCAACCTGTCCAAGTCAGTCAAGCCCCATTCATTTTGCACTCAACAGAAAGTTAATGGCTGAATTTGCTACAATGGGTATTGTTCTGACTGATTATAGAAGTGACATTTCTATATTGACATCTCTATATGAAATTATTTACCTTTGTATCTGTATTAAAATCTGATTATTCTTCATATTGTATGTTTTACCAGGGAGGATAAAGGCACCAGAAAGCATAAAAACAAGGATAATCAATTAGATTTATTTAGGCTGAGATGGAGCCCAATTTAAAAAGCACATTCAGCTGACCCGATCTAACAACACAATACTGGACACCGACTCTTCTTGAGGCTCAGATTAGACTGGTAAGCTTCCTGTTACAATTTAATACCGTCTTGCCTGGGAAGAGTTTTTCAACTCTTTCAAAATGGGCCGTCATTAGAGTCTAGCACTCCCCTGGGTACCACAAACTTTAAATAATTTGCGAATCAATTAACTGGCTACTCTCAACGCAACAGGGATTTCACACTCCAGGGTCGTGGTGCATTATCAGTTGGAGACGATTCATGGCGTTTTGGGAGAAAAGTTCATGGTTGAAATCATTAATTAATTTTACTGGACTTTTAGTTATGCATTACTTTCCACAGCTGTGGTAGCAAGAAGATTAATGGCATGTTCTTTTGGTCCTGTTTTCTACTGTATATAACTAAGTGAAACTGTCCTACAGTACAAGGGAATACACCTTAAGAAGCAGGACAGCAGCAATGTCTATATTAGGTTTTCATTCTTCTGGGAATTAAATGAATCCCATCAAACCTTAATAATAATAATAACAACAACAAACTCAGAGGCCATGGTTAGGTCTATGATTAAATATAAACCATACATAATCACAAACTGTGATGAGAGGCCAACAACCCACCTAATCAAATTACAAACGCTAAAAGCATATTTTTGTTTAAGCAAACACAAAATCTAGTCATTCATGAGTAATACAAGCTATTAATTGAATGCAGAGTTTGAAAGATGGACGAAGATCAGGTGGGTTCCCTTCATTCTTGCCAGGTAAGGACATGTGCAACAATTAGTTTTCTAAATTTGCTCTGGGATCCTCTGAAGTAATCGACGCTGATGAAATTAAAATCTTTGTTGGCGGTCTTTGTTGGCGGTCTTTGTTAAGCGGTCACTGTTTAGCAACATATTGACCATAATCACTGCAGGGTCAGTGGGCTGAAGAGGCCCATTTGATAAATAATATATGATGAATAACCATTCTAAAGGTTATTAATTTTCATTTTATGGTGAAGTGCTATTTATTTAATTTTGACAAAATGTCTCCTCTGCATCCTCCCCTTGAGTGGTTCCATCGATAGTGGGCTGAGAGCCATGAGACCGTGAGGCAGTTGCTTATTAGATAATGGCACATACTAACAAAGAGTGTGTATGGCCTCTTCAGATCTAACATATCCTCAGGTGTTTCTAAATGAGATTGCAGGCATGTAATTAAACTTGTTCTATAAGCGCTCCAGACACAGACTTAATTACTTCCTGTCATGTTTTGAGATTAATTAAACCGGTAGGTCAAAGGATCAAGATTTTGGTTTGTATGAGGATGCAACTTAATGTCTCAGAAGAGCGGGATAGTTATGTCTGCTAGCCCACATTGGCTTTATGCGGTATTTTCTTTTAGAACAAATACTTACAGGTGCCTAATAACATTCCAGTGGATTAATAACATTAGCATGAACATTTTAGTGTCAAGTCTGTATTATAAAAACTTGCGGGCGCAATTTACTGTGTTAGCTACCTGAGGGGAAGCATTTTTAGATGGAGAGTGGAAGACAGCGTGCGATGTGAAGTGGCATGATTAAACAATGGTAAATGGCCATGAACTTTGAATTGAGGGAGACATTTTCCATGCTGTTATTGAAGAGCTCCTTAACCACATTAATATGACTCCCATGATATCTCCAACTGACATTTGGAAGAAAAGAATATTGTCAATGAAGTTTCTCACCTTTGTTTGCTCAATATCTAAGATACATTTTCATTAGAAAACCTGCATGTGCAGCAGCTCAACAAAGATTGTTTAAGTAATATTTTTATAGATGCAGAGAGGACTGTAGTATTCTCGATTCTGCTTCCCTGTCTTTAAGAAAAATGGCGCATTTCATTGCAGCTGCTTTACTGTATTGCTTTGGAAATCTGCACTTAAACCACATTTTGAAACTGAAATATATTGGTTTACGACAGCTACAGCTGCTTTACTGTATTGCTTTGGAAATCTGCACTTAAACCACATTTTGAAACTGAAATATATTGGTTTACGACAGCTACACAAAGCTCGCTTGACTTTGACCTGGGTTAAATGTAGGTCTAAGTATTATGGGATTATCTAGTATGATCTAAAAGTTGCTTCATTAACCTTTCAAAATAAGACCAAATAAAGTTGGAATTTGCTTAATTTTGTTGACAATCATGGATTAACCCATGAAAACATAGACGTTAAAGTCCCTGTTTATGTGTAATTGTCAAGGTTAAATTATCTTATGGTATATGTTTGGATATTTTGATTGAGTGCACAGTGTCAAAACAGGACAGGAAGAATATTTGTTCAACAATACTTAAGCTTCCAATATTATTTCAAAGGCTTATTTATGCTCATGACATTCAAGGTTTCACATTTTTGACCAGTGTCACCTTTAAAGTCCAAAATAATTGTCTCCAAAGGCTGATGTTTATTTTCTGTAGTGTAGGAATACATACTAGAAAGAATGATTTGACCTTAAAATTGCAACTACCACAAGAAAGTGGATTATATCACACAGGCAGCAATAACATGTGAGAAGATCATGAGTAACCATAACACAAAACAAAAGCAAGAAAAATAAAGGATCTAATCTTTGAAAAGGTCTGTCAGTAACTTTGTGCCTATATAACTGTCTAATTGTGCATACATTGTGTGCCTACCCAATTGTCCACCTCATTTGATGCAGGTGTTCAGTGTGGGTGAAAGACAGCGGGGGTGTACGAGACATGTGGCAAGACAGAAACAGCTGAAGAGGCAAATTGATACTTACAAAAACTGAAAGACTCAATCCCCAGCTTCCAGCGATCACTGGTCGGTTGATTTGAAATTCATGTAAAAACCTGAAATGTATGCAAAACAGAAGACAGAAAAAAGTGCCATTTGTAAGTGTGTCCTTGTATGCATCATCATATAATTTGCATTACTGTAATAAATTGCATTTGATTAAAATTCCACAAACAAATACAACATTTAAATATGGTGCATAATGAGTTTAAATCCCCTTTTATTAGATTTAAAAAAAAAACACCAGTGAATTTGGAACATGGTTAAAATCAATAACTCTATGCACCTACATCAGTACAAATAGAGAGAGAACAAGAGGAAGAGAATTGAGGCCATAGTGACTGTTGGCTGAGGGTCAGAGTCTCCACAGCTGAGATAATGTAAAACAGCTTTGTTAGTGTCTGACCTCCAGTCCTCACAGCTGTCACCAATGGGAATCCGTCCTAGACAATGTTTAAAATCTACTTCTCTGCTACCTCATTAATCTGTCTTCCAGTTGGCGGATTCCACTAATAAACAGCTTCCATATAAAGTGGTTGTTTTATTTAATTTTGCTTTCTTTCTTCAAGCACTGCCTGCTAATGATTTATTTAGGGGCCATGGTCTGCTAGTTTCAGCATGTCTGTTGAAGTACTGCAAATCGTGAGCTTTGTTAGAGAACGCAGTGCAGTATAAGAGTATATACCCGGCACCAAATTCCAACAGAAGTTATGACAATAGAGAGAGAACCACCCACTGATCAGAACATCAAGCTCGAGGAATGAAAATGCTGTAAGCTCATTCATGTTCATTTTCTCAAATTATCTTGTTTTTCACAATAAGCCAAGATCTCATTACCAGCTGATTTATACAATTAGTCCGCCTCAGCACTGCCAATTAAACAAGGCCAAGGGTTTTTTAAGGTCACGCTTAACTGATCTGTCACTAATTTGCGCTACAGCAACTCAGTCTCCCATTGCCGGGGCCAATAAACCACCATCAATAAGACCAGATAAATATACCGACTACCACTGCATTGTTGTCAGAGCACAGCACAGACTCTGCTACGTGGGAGGCTGGAGGGTTAACAGAATGAGCCATAAAGGCAAGAGTTGCAGACATGTCTGAATGTGGTAGCCTTGAGACTGGAGGTGACAATGGGGGAGAGGGGACTCAGGTGACCCCTGCTGAATGGGTTACATGAATAGCACCTCCGAGTTTAAAGTCTACTCCTGCTCTCTACTGTCACGTGGCTGAGACGAATGGTGTACTAATCTCTCTTGCACTACTCCAACCTTAAAAACTTGATATTATGCCTCTAAACGACAATAATGTTCACTAAAGAGTTGGCCTTGTGTAGCCACTGACACTGCAAACCTGAAATTATCCAGACAGTACCCTGTATGTGACATAAATACAACTCTTTCCTGCCAACTCCCTAGTAAAAAGTCTGTCTAATGTCCGATTAAGCTCATGTGTGTGAATTCACAGCGAGCGAGTGGGTGTGTTGATGACTTTTCTATCATGCAACCTGATGAAAACAAACATCCGAGGATGGATAATATCTGTCGATAAGAGCCAGTGTTGAAGTCGTCAGATAAAAGGAATGGCAAGAAACTCTGTTGTTCATGACCAAATTAGGAACCGGCTACGTGCACCACGGGGTAATCCGCCTCATGTCTGCCTCCTGCACGCTTTACCCAGGTGCCATCACCTCGTCTAAACTGCCTAAGTGAGGACGCATCTGATACGGACAATCTCCTGTTGTGTGCTGCATGTGTGAAGGGGAAAATATCAAACAATGTCCGGAATTCATATGAGAAAACAACTTATGTTTAAGTCATAAGAAATGAGAGCTAAGAATAAAACAAAATATTGAAGGCAAATGTGAAGGTTTCTATCTGAGGTTTTTTTTTTTTGTTTATATTATTGCGGTCAGTCATTTTTGTAAAAAGAAATATTAATAAAACGAATAATCTTGACACTTGACACTAAACTCACTTTTTCACTGTTCTGAACTATTCTCCCGCTGTAACCCCCTGTTCCTGTACTCACATGTACACACACACACGATTAACTTGTATCAGTAGCTCTTAAGTCACAACAATCCCTGCCTGCTGGATAAACCACATATTACATGAATGGTAATTCTATTAACCCGTTTTTGTCAAACATCTGTCTATAGACTTAATTCCTGTTGTGCCTAGATAAATTGGAGCTCTTATAATTACAGAGAGTAGACATTAACAAACCTTTGAATTCATAATCTGATGTTAATGAGGAACAATGAGGTAAATAATAGATGGGGAATTGTATTCGTTATTTATTGGTTATTTAAGTTAATTATTAATCTGAGGGGGTGAAAAACAAAGGAATGTATAATTGCAAATAATGAGAGAACCCAAATTATATTATAATGAAGCAAATGTAGTAATCCCTGTTGTGTAATAAGAGTCAGTGTCAACCGGCCTATTGTAGCTGCATGTAGAAGCTTTTGTCATGCTGTGAATTATACCTCCAGGCAGGAAACATTAAACAGGCACTCCCCATTCCTAATTAGAGGATCTGGGACTTATTAAACACAATTCAGTCAACCCCAAAATGAAATTATTAGTTTCACCACATTTTTCTAAACAAAGCGTCAACACACTTTAACAATATGTTTTCCATTATTATTACTTTAATTAGAGGTAGAAGCTGTTAGGTTGAGAGGAAAAGTACATTTGACTCCATTGAGGCCACAAGTTTACACACAAAGACTATTTTTCTGATGGAATAATATTACACTGAAAATACTGCAGGTTTAGCTCTCAGATACAAAAATCCAAACAGACTGATGGAGCTGACATCAAAGGAGCAGGGACAGAGAGCTCACAGCCACCTGTGGCATTTCTGTCAAAGAGTGGCCTTTTCTCTAGCTTTGTCACTCACACACACACACACACGCACACACACACACACACACACACGGGTGCACACACACACAAACACACACACTTCCGCAATTATACAGTGGGTACGATATAAGGATAAACACATGAACTTGTATTTAAACCTCACATGTAGAAATTGCCCTTGTATCTTTAAATAACATCAAACATACCGCATGTCTGCTGGAATTGCCATCTGAGATGGACTTTTTGTACAGTATGTGAAGGAAAGACATTTTTACAATCAGCTGAGAAAGTTTCACTTTCAAATCAACTGAACCTTCAAATTCCAGACATTTGTTCATGTACAGTGTGGGCTGCGCTTGATTTAATTTCCCCTGACCATAACAGAGTTGCTTTTTTCAACCGTCATGTGACAGTGGCTACAGTATCAATAGACAACATCACCACAACTGTATACAGCACAGGGGAGACCGACAACCACACAGCTTGTCCTGACCAAATTCAGGTTTTATGTTTCATGTGCTCTATGTTGTACTTAAACTACTAAATGTGGGGCATGTTCATATTGGTGACGCGTCTCTTGCATACATGCACATTTCATGGTGCATAGGTTTGTGTGGATATGCATGAGGTAAGCCAAAACTTGTACTTCAACTTCTGTTTGGAATTCATCCAGATCTGCAACATGTTAAAAAAATAAATATTATCCCAATCCTCCGTTCCAAATCCTACGTCCAAACACGCTAAAGTAGGAATTCTGCAGAGTTAGCTATTTTGACAATAGAAGTAATCTATGCCATCAGCAAGCTGCTCCCTACCTGGGTGCTGTGTGGTTATCTCTGCAGAAGCAGCAGCCACACAGTCAGTCATGGCGGGGACTGCATGTGGGAGTTTGGGGATGCAATAAGGTGAGGCTATAACAGTGGACCCAGGAGAAATAGGGAAATGGGAGGAGGGGGGGAGGGGTGCAATGTGGAGGGAGAAGGGGTGAAGCGCAGAACATTCTGGCACAGAAGTGTCTGATGTAGTAATTGAACACATATGATTGTCTGTTAAATATACAGTTGGATAAAGTCAATCCTCTCAGCAGTAGCATCATCTGTGAAATATGAAACGACAGCTTTCATGCAGTGAGTAATCACCATAGTCGGGAGTGAGAGGACATTGCTGGTCAGGAAACAGCCAGTGTTCAGGTAGACTGTGGACACTTTGGCAAACGTTGTTGACTCATAGATTTATTTACTTCCTATTGGTAGCCATGGACAAAAAAAACCACAAAGTCCAGCGCTGCATTGTTAGAAAGACAAGCTGTATTTCGAGAGATCCACCATATCATTGAGTTATTTGGTGTTGGAAACAGGTTAATCACGTGCAAACAGCTGTTTCATGCTCCAGCACACCGTTAACTGTCACAGCCTGACAAATCTCTCTTCTCTCCTCTTTTTATCTTTACCCTCTGTCCTTCTCAAACGGCTTCTTTTTTTTCTCTCCTGTCTCTGGCTGATCCTGCCCGCTGAACTACGGCAGACTAGACACACAACAAATGTCTAGCACCAACGTGTCAGGAATGACTACCAGAGCGTCACTCCAGTTAAAATATCTTTCAGCTTGGAGGGTAAAACAGTGACCGGGGTTTTGGCAGAGCTGAAGTGCAATAGTGTCAGATAGAGCAGGAAAAAAAAACATATTTTACCCAGAGTTTGCTCTAAGCATTAACCTGATACAAATACAGTGCAGTGGCTGAACAGTATCTGTCATTTCCTCTGCGTCATATAACAAGAATAAAAGTCTATTTACTGAGCAACTGGGTTGAAGCAGGATGAAGGGAGAGAAACGACCAGCAAATAGAATGTTTTCCTCCACGGTGGGCGGCATTCAGTCCCCAGTGCTTCTAACAGATGGGCGTGCAACCTATCAATTCTCTTTGATTCCCTCTCACATATTCTTCACTCCAAAGACCGAAAAGACAGAGAACACAGAACAGGCTTGTCTTTTTGCACACTGATGAGACCTCTTTTCTCAACTTCCAAGAAATACACACATTTTCCTTCTTTTTTTCCTTTTTTCTTTCTCCGTTTCTTTCTTATTCGGTGTGTGGTTTGAGTATTGGTGTATGTTGGGGGCAGGGGTATGAAAACAAGTCTTTCCCTCTCTCTCAGGTAATGTGTTTATTTTCCTGGACCCATCTTCTAGTTTACTGCGTGGTGGCGTTTCTCCCCTCTTATCGCCTGGCCCTCACGGGGCACTTTAGCCCCTCAAATCCTGTTCACCACATACTGGTTTTAGAATCTGTGAAATGAGTGCTAGAGAAGCGTGGCCACAATGTCTGCCTGTGTTGCTACTGGACTCAAATGGGCTTGGTGCTTTTTTTTTGTCCAGGGAGATGCATAAATGGAAGTTTTTAACACCTCAAAAGGAGGCTGGGCCTTTGTGGAGCCACACTAGAGGAGCCTGCCAGTCTCCCGAGGAGGCAGACACACTGAGTGCTACAGGACAAAGAGCTAGAGGAGCAGAATCAGCAGGGGCATCACTCTGCTTTGGGCACTAGGCACAGGCGCACACACACACACACACACACACACACACACACACACACATACGTACATCCACATATACTGTATGACTGCACTTACATACAGAGCTCACATACAAACATATTTTACAAATATTACAAAGGTTGGAATGGCATGTTCCAACTATCGCAAATATTGCAAAAATGTAAACATAATAAAAAGGGCATACGTCATAACAGTAGTATTAATTTTCCATATGATTAATTAACAAACAGTGAAATTCCTACATATTCTAACACCTGCACTGCAACCTAGTTACATGTAGAGAATCATACAGCCTGCAGCAGTAACCAAAGAATAAGACATAATTCATCTGAATAAAACACTGCGTCTCCAGTTAAAATACAACATACAGTATCTAAGTGTAAATAGATTCATATGTGATTGTACCAAACACGCCCAATAAAGATGACAAATACAACCAGCACAACAAACGCCGTCATTTCCTACTTATTGATTTCAGCTCCACTGTTTGAAAATAATTTCCTCATTTCCATCCCAATTTTCTTTATTGAAATTTTTTTTTTTATTCCCGGGTACAGCCCAACAGCTGGCATTTACAATCAGTCTTTATGCTGTTTAGATGTCTACAATAAGCATTTAGATGCAAATATCTCTGCCTTGTACAAAGGAGTTGCAACTTCTGTCAGAAGCAACATAATCAATCTGCAATTGTTTCCTAGCTCCGAGTGGTTTCCAGTGACAAGGCCTAAGCCATAAGCATCTGTATTCAAATGATTCCCTATTTCAGGCACGGTTTAGTGTGGATATTTTCCAACAGTACTGCACTGAAAACCAATCACATGGTGAATTAAACTGGAAAGGAAACGACTGATCCCTAAATGATCAGGTTACAACAAGGCATCGGTGTCCGCAAATTATTCAGTGATTTCCTTGTTTGAGGAAAAGCAGGGACGCACTATTTTATAGTAGCCTTTTCCACAAATTACTTATTACTGTCACATACTTTTCGATTTGCAGAGCCAGGTTTGAGTTGGCAAATAACTGTTTTAGAGGCAAGCTCGGAACAATGCAGACAACTTCAACTAAGGCCATACATTTGTAGCATGTATACTAAATAAAGTCTTAAATGGGCTGCAGTGTTCTCAGAAAAGGAAGGACTACAGTTGAACATTCATATTCTATTTTTGAAAAAGAATCTTCCATTCATGTGATATAACTCTACATTAACGGGTGAACCAGCATTTCCCTGCATGTTTCTCTGCATCCGGCTAAAAAGGGATTATAAAATGTGAGCCAATTAGTAGTCTTCCTTCTTTGGTGCTAAACCAAACTGGTGACTGACAAAAAAAAGGGAGCAAACACTGGTGACTGATGACTGAGATTTTGACTATGATGTTAAGGTCATATGAATAATCATTTTTAAAAAACTAAGCCTGTGCAGCGTATGTGGCCATGCTGCAAATCTGATACAGATGGGGGTATGTGCTTTGCTTTGGATCCACTGGCCCTGTACAGCCATTTTAACAATTAACATTATAACCTCTGTTTTTCTTTTTATTTACAGTTGCAGAGGTCATTTGTCTTTTTTTGAAACCCACAATTAAGAGCTGCGTTTGCAAATGCAAATGAGTCCATTTAGGGGGAGGGAAAATGATCAGTTTGAGAATATTTCTGCCTTCTTAATCTTCTTAAGAGGGAAATGATTTAAAAGGAGGACACAAATCTCCAGTGACATGTCAGGAACTGTAGGGCACTTTCCTCTCTCCCTCTCTCCATTCTCCTTTTCCCATCTCCCTCCTGCCCCACATCCCTGTTTCTCTCTCCTCCTAATTTACCTCACCCCCCTTGTTGCCCTGTAGGGGTAGAAGGACTAGGAGTAAGGAACAAGCAGCTGAGAGCAGGGCTCTACTTAGCTTGCCCCCCTCCCCCCAGAGGAAACAAATGTAGTGTTTGAGCAACTGATTGCTGGTATAATTGGGTTTAACACTCCTTTTCTGGATTTAAAAAAGAGCCTTTTAAATGAAAGGTCAAATTACCTCTACAGTCAGGCAATAAATAAGTCAAACAAGGTAAGAGGTTCCTGCCAGCATATGTTAGTGGCAAATTTAATTAGCAAAAAAAACAGGAGGCTCTTCCATTCCATACTGCATTGAACAAAAGCAGCGTTGGAGTCTAAATTGCACAGAAAGGGCATTAAAATTTATCAATCATCGCTTAATTGATCTCATCTTTTACATACATTTCACAGAGCACGCATCCCACTTACTCCATCAGTGTGAATGTATGAACAGTCCTTAATTTAAAAAAAATATATAGGCTTAATATTATGATATCACCAAGACATCCATGGTGATTTTCAGATAATCAAATCGCAGGAGTTGGGGCTGTGAGGTGGACTGCAGTCTGGACCACAGACACAGTAAGTGGCAGAGCAATGTACAGAATGAGAGTGAGTGAGAGAGAGAGAGAGACAACACTGCTCTACAACAAACTAACTACAATGTGGCCTTTGTGACATAATGCACTCTGCACAGCAGATTGTGGAAAATAATCCAAAATATACTGGTTCGCATATCCAGCAATAACAACTGACATCACAACCTGTGCCATATATGCCATGTTTCTGGGCACATTTTACATTTTAGTGGAGCATGAGGGGGGTATGGAAAACATCGTCAAGCAGTTATTATATTCCCATCATGTCCTGGGAGCCCATTACAGCATGGCACAAGCAATGGTAAAACTGAGAAACTCAGCAGGCTGCGGCTACAGAGGGCTGGGGAGCACTTAGACTCACAGACAAACCCACTGCGCACTATTAACTGCTGGAGAAAGATGTAGTTCAAACAAACACTTTGCACCTACAGATTATGTGTATCTAAATTCTGGTAGTCATTAAGGTTTAGTTTTTCCCTTCAAGTGTTTAGGTTGCTTCCATGTGCTACTATTAGCGTTAGGTCAATCACCTTCAGGTGTCATTGCAGAGCCTCTAAAAAAAATATTGAAGAAAATGCAGTAGAAGAGTAGCAGGAAGAGGCTGTAAAATGTTGCTGTCCAAACAATAGTAACATGAGGTTGGTGTTAACTATGCTGGAAACACGACAGGTGGGTCATATGAAAGACTACCATGTTTTCTTCACTTGCCCAACACATGCTTCTCGTTATTCTACAAGAAAAACTGACATTGCTCCAAGCAAAAGAAAGAAGGCCCTCCATGGCCACTACACTCACCGCAAACTAGTTTTCAAGTATATCTAACATTACATATGAGTATACGTTCTGAAGCTGAGTATGCTTTGAACATTCCATTGGGACAGAATAAAAATGTAAATAGATTAAATTGTGTGTCCAAACATGCAATAAGTGCTGTAAGGTAAGTATGATCTATGTAATAAAAGAAAAACACTTTTCAGGATTCTTTTTTCTGTGAATATAACAGACGTAAATTTCAATTGAATGAGCCCAGCAGACTTTTAAATAAAACTAGCAGACTGGTTCCCACAACCTTTAGAAATGTGAGTTAAAATGTACACTGAATAAAACATATAAATAAATGTGCTGAAATATGTGACTTCCATCCAGCTAAAAAAAGAAATCCACAGCTGTACCATTTCAATTTGGCCAAATAATATTTTCAAAGAACTGCCATGGACAGTGTGTGTGTGTGTGTGTGTGCGTGCATGCACGTGTTCACTGTGTATGTGCATGCTTGTGTCAGAGCATGTGTCTGTCCGTTTATCCATGTGTGTGCATGCCTGCTCTCCACAACAGCCCCCAAAAGGTAGTTTTGGGCAGACTGTGGCCGAAGAGTAAAATGTTGAAATTGGAAAAAATATTACCCTTCTTTCTCTTGAATAGCCGAGAGATAAGCACCCTTTAGCAATGAAGCCAGTGGAGTTTAAGCTTATTATGAATACCTCTCAGAGCGCAGAAGCATGTACTGTAGAAATCAAAGGGAGTAATAGGCAGGTAAGCCTGTGTCATTTTAAGGAGGAAGTCAGTTGTGAAATTGTAAAATCGCAAGGCCCTGCTGACAATCTCCTGCCCTCAGAACACTCCCATAAATGATTTCTAATGGCAGTGGCTATCACCCATCTGAAAAAGTTTGAAATTTGTGAGGCGAAAAGAAAGAAAAGTCAAATGCTAATCTCTCCATTGATGAAGACTAATAATAATAAGACCATTTATCTATTTGATTAAACAGCACGTACTCCGAAGCTCACAAGAATGTGTGATTCTTCGCTCGTGTCCTAAGCTTCCTAAAGTAGACCTGGCTTTGCAGGACATTCCTCGTGGTTTCATGTTCAATTGGCTGTAAAAACACCACAGCGTTACACTCACATGCCGGACAGAAATCCTAAAAAGACAAAACAAAATGAGGCCATCACCTTTTTTTTTGTTGTTATAAATTATGTTGGAGATACAGAAGCTGCCCATCAAATGTTTAAATTCTTAAAGGAGTCCACATATACTGACAAAAACATCAGCTGCAGGGTCAGAGTAGCATATTCATTTGTATTTTTTCTGCCTTAAGTTGTAAAACTGCCCGGCTGTAGATCTGTTGTAAAGATGATATCATAACACAACTGCTTCGAGACAGCCCGGCCTCTGTGCGCGTACACACACGTGCGTACGCACACACACGTGCGCACGCACACACACACACACACACACACACACACACACACACACACACACACACACACACACACACACACACACACACACACACACACACACACACACACACACACACACACACACACACACACACACACACACTCCTCTGAATATTCATCCATGTTTCCACATCATCTGCAGGTCTCCTAATCACAGTCACTTCCCCTTTAATCACAGAGCTCTAATTAGGTCCTAATAAACCATTTTGCCATCCTCTTGGAGCGCCCCTGTGTCACTCACACATCAAACCAAGAAATACTACATTAAGGAGCTGTCAACCTCAAAGGAAAGCTCCTCCAGCAGCAGTGATACAGATACTGCAGGCACACCCTCTTACACTAATTGAAATTATCGAAAGCTCCGCTTACATGTGACACTTGGCCATGTCTGAAACCGTGGCCTGAAGTACAGCAGTCAAAAGCATGACAGTTGTGCCAGCACCGGAGCGCTACCGCGTTCTCTGATGTCGTGTAATTGTTTAAACCTGAGTGGATATGGCACAGGGCCTCATGCTGCCTGTTCTGCCAAGAGTAGAAAAAGAAAATCTTGCTAGCACTTTTCCCCTCTGTTTCTTCTGCTACTCTAATTCAGTCCAGCATCGGCTTCAAGAAAAGCCTCAATGACTCCATGTTCATCTTGGAGAACCAGTGTTGGGAATGATGATCACTGACCACACGTTGATAATGATGACTGTTTAATTAGAAGCCTTTCTTTGGCCTGGCCACAACCCAAACTCCTCCACCCTGCAGATGGTAACCAATAAATTTAGCTTTGCTGAGGATGAGGAGGAACATTGTACCTCCCCAGTTCACCATCAACCCCACCCCTAACCAAGGACATAAAGCTTTTCTCCTTGCTAAACACAAAAAAAACGCAACTATAGCCCTGCTGCATATGTACGAGCAGGCATCTGACTGATGGTGAAGTCCAACTGTGTCCTCTACATGGCTATGTTCATATGCATTTTATTTGCAATTAGTTATATGTTTTTAAGGAAAAGGCATACATACAACACAAAAGCTTTACACTGAACGTCATCTGAACTAGTTTACTGTCAAATTTAAATATATATCTATATATGTTTTGTATATATATATATGTTACAAACTCCACCCCTTGCAACTAAAGCATAATTACATTTATGGTTATGTTTAACTCAAAGCACTCGGTTAGAGTTAGGGAAACACTGTGGTCATGGTAAGTGCATTATGGTTAAGGTTGGGAACTAAGACACTTTGTTAAGTTTGGCAGAAACATCACAAGCATAGTAAATACTCAAAAAGTCAACTGTGATGGGATGCAAAAAAACAAAACAAAAAAAACAGTCTCCAGCAAAGGAGTTATGCCTGGCATCCCCTCTTTGCCTTTACATTGCGGTATAAGTACGTAACTCTGCGAACAAGCTTTGACAGTGAATGTAAAGCCATATTGCAAATTAGCTGCATATAATCATAATTGTATGGGGGAGGGTTTTGAGGTCATTTGTATATATTTGTATGCAGTCCGCAGGGTCGTTAATTGTGGTCATTAAATATTCCAGCGTAGGCAAAAGATCCATTTTTTTTGTATATCTAAACATTAATACTTGTTCCAAAATGTCATCCCATTCCCCTCAGCAAAGTTTTTATAGATTTTATAGACTTATAGAAAAACAGAATGAGCGACCCCTCCCATCTACCTCTGGTCCCCCTCAGTCTAGTACTCACCCAGCTCCTGTCAATCAATCATCCCCCCTCGGACAAGCCTCCTAAAGATTTCTACAACCGTACTGCCTGGCAGAAACTTTGTGTGCGTGTGCGTGTGCGTGTGCGTGTGCGTGTGCGTGCGTGTGTGTGTGTGTGTGTGGGCGGGTGGCGTGTGCCAGAGTGGCTATCCCCTCAGATTGTCAAAAAGAGGCTCATGGGAAATTTACTTCATGGGCCAAACCACAGGCTTTCTCTATCATTTCAGCAGATTTCTCTTTTTTAGTCCCATTCAAGAAAGTGATTATCACAGACGATACTTTCTTTGGCTTTTTTCTATGAGCTCCGAGTCTCTCTGGGTTTTCCTCGCTGTAGCTGCACTTTGCATGCAGTTGAGCCAGCCAGGGGCTTCTTAAGTGCAACTTTAGACTCAGCAAAACGTTTCCACTGCCTTCAACAGTTGTTTCTAAAAGCATACGTGTTAACTCATGGGCCCTCAAAGAAAGAGAAGGTGACTGTTGAAGTTTAGTTTGAGCTGAAAGTTCAGAGTTTCTAACATTAGTGTCTCTGTTGTGGTTCTTATGCTACAAGCAGGTGGTAAACTCTTGTGCTGAACAAATGAAGCATATGTAGAAATGCCCAAAACTGCTGGTCTTTAAAGCTAATTTCCCTGTTCATGACAACTGTACGGAAGGTGAATTTTTAGAGCAACTACCAGCAACCCCTGCTTGTTGTGGGGCTGTTGTGCATTTATTATACCCTTAACTTTATTATTATTATTATTATTATTATTATTATAACAACACACAGTAGTGATGTGTGAGACGACCCACAGGCAGGTCAAAAAAACACAAATTAGGGTAGCCTAAAATATTAATAACTTAGAGAAACATTGCATGCAAAATTCCACTTTCTCTTCACCTTTCTCTCTCTCTCTCTCAAACACACTAGATGCCTCTTTTGCTTCTGGAATGCCGGCTGTGATGTGAAATCACACACACTGGGGGGCTTTATGCCACCTTTGCTTGGATCTGTGTGAATAAACAAAGCCGATATTGCATCGTACCTTCATTGAGGAGCTGTTATGAAATCTGTGTGAAAGGGGCTATAGACTGTAGGTTTTATTCGGCCCACCTCAGTTCCAACCACGCTCCACCTCTTTGCCCATTATTTGAATTACTCAGGAGTTAGGCACTGCCAAGATGGCGATAGCCGGAGCCACCCACATTGAGCTTCATTTTTGGCTCTTTAGAAACCTATGGCTGACGTCACGGAGACTACGTCCTAATTCTATACCGTCTATGGGTACAAGTAAACAGAGTGATGGATAAAGTTGCTTCAGCATGAACCAGCTTTATCCCTGGTGACAGTAGGAAAATTTGGAAATAAATGAATGGGAAACAGTCAGACGGCGCTTCAGTTCTACCGCGCCACCCAATGACTACAATATGCTTTCTTAAACCTTAAAAATACAAGATTCCCCCTGTGAAAAATTCACTATGTGCGGCTCAGGAGAAAAATCAATTTCCTAGACTAAAGGAGGCTTGATCTACTTACACATCATCAGACAAGTCTGAGGCAACATGACCACTAACATCCTTAGCAGAGTTGTTAGTCTCAGAAAATCAGCTCTTAACCCATCTTTTCACCAACAGGGTCTAAACACCCCCTCCCTTTACTCATGACACAGAGAGAGAGAGAGAGAGAGAGATTGTGGTTGGATCTGATGAAGCCATTTTCTCATAACGCACATTAAGGGCAAAGCCTTGTCACACATCCAAGTCAGTGTAAAAAGAAATTATTCAGAAAAGAAACAAAAGACCTAAGAAGAGATGCTATGGTTAACTTCATCAAAACTTTAGCCACAAGACCCTTTCCTTCTACTCCCCCACCCTCTGTCTTTGTCACTTTGATTTATTTTTGGCATCAAACATTAGCATTTTCCACAGGAAAAACTGTTGGGAATCTGATTTCTGGCCCAATACGTCCTTTCTTTTCCATAACTTCCTCGCCTGTTTTAGATGTCACAGATTTTAGATGCTCCATGATGCAAGTGGTTGATCAGTATTTGTTTCCATCCAAGAGGGCTGTCATACACACTATCTGGAGAGCTTGGAATTCAGATAGAGCAAAGAAAGTATGGGTTTGTTTTGAGGCCTGTCTTCAACGGTGTAATGAAATAAACAAGTTAAAGCTGAACTGAGGTTTTAATCAACTTTTAGTATGAGTGTAAATGTGCAAGATGTGGTGTCTCAGACCATTCTTGCACATATGCAAATTTTGGTGTTATATTTATACTCACACTTGTCAATCAAACAGGAGAAGTCACTCCGGAAGTGTCGCAAACTGTAGTTCCTCGAATGGCCACTTGAGGCTGGCTCCAAAAGTGAGTCAATCCCCACAGGCCCCCATGTGAAATATTGAAATATTATGCATAATTAAGAGTGTGCAGCTTTGAGTGACAGGAGGGCGTTGTCACAGTTGGCTTGCTCAGCAACTAGGCTTTGTTTGGCCAGCCTCGACTCCATGTACGTTCCACCCCTTTGCACATGTTTGGATTTGCTAGGAGTTAGGCAGAGTCAGGAATGCTTATTGCCTGTCCATACATCATCACGCCGTAACTGTTTTTGAATATTTTCATCCAACCAAATCTGCAGTAAACACTCCACCTCCGCATCACAACAACGTGAACCTTTCGCCACCATTGTTGTTGTTGTTAAATGTCCGCTCATGGTTTGTCTTTTTTTTTTTTCTATGTCCCAACAGGCGCACATAAAATGACGTCAGAGCACGCTCGTGCTCGTACATGTGCAAACACGCTTTACAAAAGACCACCTCTCTCAAACGGGCCGTGGAAGGCCAGCTGGCCGCAGCTAGGCGCGGAGCGGTTGCACTCAGACTGGTCAAACGAACTAGGCTTTACCCGAAAAACCTGTTTGGGCATAGTACGGAAGGACAGTGTGAGTGCGCCCCAAGTACATATACATATAAAAAAAGATCAAATGATGTATGTAAATATGCACATAAAAACTAAGTTGTCAGTCTGATCTGAAAACAGCCTTGCACGAACAAAACGGCTTCCAGCCTCCTAAAGGTTGGACCGCAGAGTAAAGAAGTCAGAATGGCTGGCTAAGTCACTACTATGGAGCATATTATACATCTCATGTCAGATCAAGCTGGCAGATACCAAGCAAGCTGTCAACCACCACCAGCTGGATAATGTTTAATCGCTCAGTTTTTACAGACAGTGGAGACTTGTGTAGCGGATACACAAATAACTACTGCCTTCAACAGGGTTACTCATAACAAATAGGAAATTCAAATACTGCATGAAATTCAAATACTGCATGCTTCTCCCTTATGAGAAGAGGAGGCTTTCTTTCACATTATATCACATGAAAATTCTCAGTGTTAAAGCCGCCCTTGTAGGCTCAAGTGATATTTTCAGAGAGTCCTTTAACGCTTCCTCCAAGGCAGTGGCCTGCCCATGGGAGGACCTGATCCAAGCACAATTGGGGGTGTTCACAAGAAAAAGGCTTGTTGCGACGCTTTTGTGTCAGAGCACCGCAAAAGCCCACATTACACTAATCTCTTTTCCCTTGTTCACTCACAAGACACAATCTCAGGTCTTCAGAGCTTCTCCAATTCTAGTAGGACAGAAATCACTCGGGGCAAAAGATTGCAGCTTCTTCCTCTTCTTCTTTTCTTTAAAAAAATAATAATCCCAGCATTCAGCAGCAAGGTCACTCAAATATACGACTGTATATCTGTCTATGAAAAGTGGATAGATTGATAAATAAGCATCATTTATCTGGGACTTAAATTGAAGGTTCGTGTGACTGCAGTCATTCAAAGCTTCCTCAGTCAAAGCGAAAAAAAATATATGTATAATTCATGCACGGCTCTTGCAAACTGTGGCTAAAAAATGGTTGCTACAAAAAAAAAATGGGCTTTGGATTTTGTACTGAAATGTCTGCAAAAGGAACATGGACTGACATGAGTGTTTGTTTAAAATTCAGTTTCAACCACCTGCACTCTTTTCACACAACCTGACAGTTCTCAGCCTTGGCCCATATGCTTCAAGCATATGTGTGTGTGTCTGTGTGTGTGTGTGCGCTCACACACAAGTGTACTCATGCTTGTGTCCCCATGCTTGTGTGAGAAAATGTGTGTCTGTGCGAGCGTGTGTGTACATGTGCAGGGACTCTAAAATCCACCACATTTTAATTACTGCCCGGCTGCACAGTGTGTCTCTTTGATATGGAAATAAAGGCAACCATCTTCACACAGCCACTGTACAAATCTTCATCTGATTCATAAGAAACAATGAGCCTGACTAATTCCTCCACCTGATTACAGTCCCAGACCTGTGTCAGAAGCGCGCAGCTACCAACGCCCGCCAATTAATTCTACATATTAATGTGTGATTTAAAAAAAAATTTTTTTAAATCAACAGAAGCTACTTACCATAGCCTAGACTGTTGCATTTTGAAGTCAAAGTTAATTATGCACAACTATGCTATGGACTAAAATAAAATGTCCAATTATTTTGAGAAAAACATTTTCTGTGGTAGAGTGAATGATACAGATCAAAATGGGCCACTTAGGTTACTTGTGCAATTATGCAGTTCCTGTGAAGATACACATATTTGGATTTTTTTTTTTTCATCTTTAGTCCTTTAATATCAGCAATACTGTTCAATTACTGCAGCCAGAGGGACACAGAGATCTAATAGAGCAGGAAAAAACTGCCCCTGCCCTTTTAGTTTAGTAAGTGCTGGAGCACTATAGGTGCTATTTGTTTCTGAATCAAAATATAAAGTGTACTCAAGTTTGATCTTTGACATTAGATGCACCTGGATGAAGTTTTTTTTTTTTTTTCAAACAGCTCCTGTGTTGTATTGGTGTATTACACTGTCTCTTGTTAATCTGTCTGGCTCTTCCTCACATGTAAGAAGGTGACTTGGTGGAGGTGGCGGAGGATTCCCCACTGTCTGCTCTTGCTGACTCAGTCGACCGCCGATTCCATCGCTATTTCTCCTCTACGAGAGGTGACAATGGTGCCAATTGAGAAAAGACACAATTTCCTCCTGTACAAGCACAAACCCCTTCATCCAAACAGAACACATCTGCACTACAGCATTCTTTAAGTGCCCAAATCCACCCAACCAAATGCACTTTGGTGTACGGAGGAGGCGTTCATTATACATGACACTGGGCAACACTAATCACAGTGTCGTGTGAAGGAAAATTAAGCATCATGACAGAAGTGACATGTTACTAACTTGTCAGAAACTTCTTGTTGAAGGAAACAAATTACACACAAAAAACTGCTATGGCATGTTCCCATCAGTTTTGATCATTGTTGAAATATTCTACAGCAAATTAGATAACACTTAGAAAGACAGATGTCACAACATGTGCTGCCACATTTATTATCTCCTGCGGTCCTCCACCCTTCTGCTGCCCCTCCTCCTCTACCTTTACCAGGCCTGCTGTTGTTTACCTCCTCTCATCTTTTCATCATCAGGTCTCAGCCGCTCCCTCCACTGACACCAAGAGAGGGAGACTACCTGTGCACTCCCACCCGTCTCTTCTACAGCTTCCCTCTTCCTGCCCGCATCCCAGCAGCATCCTGTCACTTGGAACAAAATAGCTGCCTTTACATAATAGATAGATATCGTGAATGTAAGGTCTCAGTTATGCGGTCTAGCGGTTGTGGAGTGGAGTGGCTTTTTGGATTTTCAAGTTTCAAATTAAAATCGACAGTCGTCTTTATCAATCTAAAGAGGGAAGACAATATCTTACAGAATCAGAGAGGGAACAAATCACGCATGCCAAGGCATACAGAGACACACACATATACACACACTCAATAAAACAATGGCAGTTTTACAATAATTTTAAATATCCAAGTCCGGAAAGACCGATGCAGCCGGTAGAACTTTGTATGGAATATTCTACATACACATTAATTCTGTTTGTGAAATTGCTCTATCTGCAACTTACAACACATCACTATTATTTATAATCCCACGTCTGTGAAATCAGCTTATCATGAGTTGGAGTTTCAAAGAATTCTGTCTGGCGGCGTTAAACTGTGGGAAAACCAGCACATTGATTTCACATTGGTGTGGTATACATTTGATTTGTTTGCGGTGAAACGATGAAACGCTTTAGAATTACTAATATAGATATATCTATTCATACTTACAGTATATAGAGATATATCTGCCAGCTCAACACTGATAAAGGGACTTTTTTCTTTTGAGTAGAGTCATTGTTGTGATAAAAATTCCCAGTAGACGACATCTGCTGTTAATTCGGAAATGATCAGATTCATCTTCTGTGTGAAAAGCATCAACCAAAAGCAGAATCAAGGTGCACACACAAGGTGCGGTATAGAAAAATATCCGAACAATATCACAGAGCACATTTCTTTCTGAACCTCCTCTCTCCATTTCCCTCCCTCCTTCTCTTTCCTCTTTCTCTCCTGCCTTTCTTTGATCCCACTAATTGCTGGCACAAGAGCTTAGTTTAAACAAATCCTACCTTTAGATGATGAGGACAGTTAAAAAGTAGAGGTACAAGTCAAATTAGTTTGTGGCACTCAGGCTAAACAAATTTTAAGCTGGACTCGTACACAGTATTTCTCTTCCACTCAGTAAAACAAATAATAAAAAGGCTCTATAGTCGCTGTGCATGATGAGGAAAAAAAATGTCTCTTAGCAGCAAAGTTGCTCTTGCAACACGGTAGACATTGGACTTGGACAGAGTGCAGGATGTGTTTAGACAAGTGAGCCAGGTGGCTTTTCCCTTCATGCCAAAATGAAAGTCCTAAAAATCTTTGAACTTACTGACACATCTGCGTCAGTAAGTCTATTTCTTATGCTGAGTCCAGGTTGAAAATGCTGCCTTTCTCAGCCTTGCAAAAAAAGCTCAAGATCCAAATGCAGATTAGTCCTTAAAAATACAGATAAAGTGCAAGGCCATGACAGTATAAGATATGATAAATATATTATTGCCCTGCAGTTCTTTTAAATATTAGCCTACATACCAATAAATTAATTTATCTATTAATTCATATTTAAATCAGTGCCTAAGGAATAAAAGCACATTGTTTGAAGGGATCACAATGCCAAAAATAAAGCAACACTTAAATGTTTATTTTAATAATTGGAGAAATATTAAGTTGTGTGTAACAGCCGCAAACAAGTGTAGAAAGGGAGAAGGTGATGAATTGAGTTTCTCTGCGCAAAAAAAAGGAAAAAAGTGAGATATGTTAAATAAGAGCCAAGTGCGGGTGTGTGGCATCAAAGGGCTTGAATGCCGCTTCTCACCCTTTCCCCTCTCGCTCTTTTTAGTGAGCGACACGCTGAGCTGCCCGAGCCGTCAGACACAAACTCTTATAGAGACAGAGCCGAGTGTCCCTGTTTAGCAATCAAGACAATGTGCTGAATGGGCAGTCTAATTATAAATGTGCCATTTAGACTTGCATTTGGTCTCCAGAACCACCTTACCTTATGAGGGGAAAACCTGCGCTCACACAGCTCGAGAAAGAGCAACTGTTCAAAAACAAAATAGCACAAGGGGGGGGGGGGGGGGGGGGCGCTTTAGTGCGACACCGCGGAGAATTACCCGAGAAAACCTGCTTGTTGTTTGAGGAGTTTTAGGAGCGATAGTTTTCACTAATTGGCCACAGGTGCGTTATTTGTGCGGTCACAAAAAAAAAACGCACGTGCTCAGTGTTTAACAAATAGAAGAAAAAGAACTTAAGTGCACAATTCAATTTAAGAAAGTTTCCGCTGAAATCTCTTCTTATTAAAATGTTATCAGAACTCCCGCAGCCGCTCCCGCGTTTTTTTGTGCGCAGGGAGTGTGTCTAATTTTGGAAAACATGTTAAAAACGAGGGGCCACCTCCCCGCTGCCAATATCACTGATATTTCACTTAATCCCACATTTATGACAAACTTGGGAAATATTGATTGCGATTCTGCAACAGAAATATTGCCTACAATATAAAAAAAAAATTCCCAACACTAAAAACAAGACCAACACTTTATATTGTGCCCTAAAAATATCTGAACAATAATGACTATATTTAAAGGCCAGATGATTCTTTTGTGAATTATCTTTGTGTCTAAATTATATGTAAATGTAAGAAATCAATAAATCCTCATTAGGGAGTGTTACACTTCTTTTGAACATGAGAAGCTCTGTCTGTTCTGTCCGGGAGCGCCGAGATTTAGAGACTTCGGCTTAAACTGGAAAACTGTCTGTTCAAGTACATCTTCTTGAAATGGACAAGCCTGGTGATGGTTGAATTTAATTCATGGCTTATGCATTCTTTAGAGGTCAATTCCCCTGACCTCCCGAGAAAGTTAAGTAAGAACAAATTCCCAGGCTGCACATGGGCCAGAAACTGTTTTTTTTTTTTTTAAACAAAAAAAAAGAAGAAAAATCTGACAAATAACTATGGGTGAGAAGAAGTTTGGGGGCAAAGAGCCCCGGAATGTATACAGGTATAATGAGACAGGAGCTTCAAATAAACTTGTCCACCTCACATGCAGAGACAGGAAACCTGCCAGGGCGCACGTCATTGTCAATGAATAGTACCGCTCTGTGGGCACAAGTGAAACTGCCACCAGCACAAGAAAGTTACGGGACACGCAAACACAAACACAAAAGCGCTGTCAACCTTTAAATATTTAACAGTAAAGTGAGAATCGCCACTTGTTTAATGACGTTTAGTCAACACGTTAGCGGTGACAGCGGTCCGGCTCGGCTGAACACCGAACAGCTGTCGCTCGCACGGCTTCGCGCTGGCTGAAACAAACAAAGAAGAAAAATAAACATGTTTTCAAACCTTCAGAGGTGGTTGAGGTTGTCTCAGAGTTTAGTTCTTATCAAGTTAGATCTGGAAATCAACGCGGATTCGCCGATTCTGAGGTTGAACCCGAGCGCCAGCAGCACCGCGCCATGCACTCTCGTCTCCGTGTACCACTCTGCTTGTTTTGGTGAAAAGCGACGCATCAGATCATCGCAATGACGAAAGTTTGACAGTGTTTCACCCCGGTAAAACATCGCGAACCCGTGTAATCATAACATATAAATAACTTTCTAAAAATGATCTCAAAGCGAAATGCGCGCACTGTGCCGAAACAGTTCACTGTCAGGAATCAGCGAATAAAACACAAGGTAAAAATATCAGAACAACATAGAGCGTGTATAAAGTGTTGTTTACCTTGATGATCAGCCGTGGAGAAGATATGAATGCGTCCTTTTCCCGTGCGTAAACACTATTAGACTATGCTACACTTTGGGTTTAAAAAAAAAAAAAAAAAAAAAAAGATCACTGAGCTATCTGTTGAGCGAAACTTAAGTCTGCTCACGGGGCCATATGAGGGGATCCCGTACACTGTCTATGAAGTTCAGCTGTCCAAAAACTACAAGTACCTTTGTTGTTTGCCTATCTGTTCTTTATCTCCCTCTTTCTCTAACTCAGACAAGAGAAGACGATGGGTAGAGCTGCTGTCAATCTTGGCAATCAATGCGCGCAGCCATGTCGCAAGTATTCAAAGCATTTCCCGTCGTGCAACATCAGAAAGTGAGTGGCCAGGGCATTGATCTGAGGAAGGCAAAGAGGCAGGACTCCCCCCTCCTCCTCCCAGACAAGAGATGAGAGAGAGAGAGAGAGAGAGAGAGAGAGAGAGAGAGAGAGAGAGAGAGAGAGAGAGAGAGAGAGAGAGAGCGTTTGTGTGTGTGAGTGTGTGTGTGTGTGTGTGTGTGTGTGTGTGTGTGTGTGTGTGAGAGAGAGAGAGAGAGAGAGGGAGAGAGAGAGAGAGAGAGAGAGAGAGAGAGATTTGTGGCGAAATAAAAGTGGAGACAGGGAGGATGGTTGTAACCGGCCGCAGTTTAATAAGCTTACTTAAATGAACACCACTTAGAGGCGCAGCAACTACAAAGTTAAGGATGACTTTTCACTTCGAGAGATGCTACACTTCTCCTTTTAGTGACACTTTTTTATTTTGTTAGGGGACAGCTAACACACTGACCTGTCCAAATTCAACGAAAGTGTTTGAAACTATGAGGATCAAACATAGGATCATCTGTCATGATAATGAGAGCAGGTGAGAGAAACCATGTCAGAGGAGCTCAGGACCAGTTCAGATGTGTGTGATACAGCAGTATTATTTGCATAAATGAAATTTGTTCCCTGACATAATGTCGTTCTTTCTCGTGGCTTGTTTTAAATGATCATATGAAACAAGACATTTTGATTTACACTCTATCCAGAGGTCTGCAGCTTCTCTTCAGATAATAGCACTGAAAGTCACATTCTTACATCAGCTTTTCTACGATTTAAAATAATTATTTTGGCAGATGGTCCTATAAAAAGTACGTCCAACATATACATTCCTCTCGCCTTGCAGAGCGTTGAAGATTTATTTTCACGCTGCCTATTTATCACCAGATAAGTAAATGATCATGTTCAAAGAAAATGTCAAAAATAAAAACTCATGATATGGTCAAAATTGAGTCAAACAATTTCAATGAATAGACGAATTTTAGAAATAAAAAACGATCAGTGTGTAATTGTTTAAAAAAAAAATGGCAATGTGGCCAATAGCACAAATAATGTTATATCCCAGCATCACATTTAACGTTTATATTTATACATAATAGTTTTATAAATATATACTTTTACTTTCACATAGACTGACACATTTTTATTGTCTCTTATTTTCTTGTATAAAAGCTCAATCAATCTATAACTATAAAATAATGAATGTGATGGCATCATTACGTAGATCCATACTCCATAGTTAGACCGATTACATTCATTAAGTAAATCATATACTGTGTTTTAAAACAGATCCGGGACCAGCCGTTTGACATCTGTAATTGAACACAAAAGGTCCAGCGGCTGACCCAGGTAACCCACAGGTTGGGACCGCTCGCCCAAACACGAGACACTTCTCTGTATTGAATGATCACATGTGTTTCAAATGATCATCTGAGCTCGGAGAAGGCCCACGTGTGTCAAACAACAAGATAAATGACAACAGATCAGAGAAGAGTCCGAGCAGAAAGACAAGAGCGAGACAACTGACAGAAAAGTTATCTAAAAAATAATAATTTGTGACAAGAAGGGGGGAAAAGACCAACATACATTACAGCACTCACCCACAATGAGTGCGCTATTCAACATGCCATAAAGTGTCATAACAGCAGACCGGATCATATCAGAAATAAGAAAGTTACTTACAAAGACAGGAGACAGCAGGAGGAAATTCTGATTGTTAACTGCAGAGTCACATAAAGATACAAGAGGGAGGAGAAGCTGAGAGAGAGAGAGAGTGAGAGAGAGCGAGATAGAGAGATAGAGAGAGAGAGAAGGAATGAGTGACAGAGAGAAAGGGAGCGGTAGAAAGGGGATTTGTGCTGGAGAATGGGTAGAGAGAGAATTGGCCACACAACTCATCGACAGCATCGTATCAGCTCACTGGTACGCCTCGCTGTCCCTTTTTCTGGTTCAAGGTGAAGTGAAACGCACACACCTCCATCACAGAGCATAACAAAGTTAATTCATTCATTTTCCTTGTTGGTGTAGGTTGTTTTTTTTCTCCTGTAGTGCTTGTGTGAGTGTAAATGAGAAATAAATGATTAAAAAACAAAAATACACAAAGACTTACCTTCCCGAAAGAAACTTTTTTTTCTGTTCTGTTGACAATTTGCGCGCCTCCTGAGATTCATCAACACTATAGGGGATTTAACATGTGCCACCTATTTTACCAACAGAAGACTCAAACACAGTGAAACGCCTTTTGTGTGGTGGAATTATATGTCATCCTTGAGGACAATCTAACCCTTTACTTTTCAGATCCACGTATGATGTGTGTGATCTGCTCTGTGTGGAGTCTGTGCAGGAGCGCACTCACCGGGACTGAAATGTGTGTTTCACGTGTCTCATACGCCACCTTTTGGTCACTGCGGGGAACACAGATACCCTCCAGCTCCGCAAAGATGTCGATGCATGAAGAATTGTATGACTGTAGCCTATTAGAGAAAATAAAAAATAAAATAAAAATCCAAGGATTTGAGCCACATCGTTTACCTTTAGTTAAAAGTTAACTTACTGCTTCCTGTCATGGTGTTTTAATGTGGTAAACCCTGATACAGGCGTATTGTAAAATTGCATCTTAGCAGTGAAATCATTTTCTTAACACTTGAGCTTTGAGGTTTTTGTATTGTTCTTGTGCTGCTTTAAAAAACAACGTATTTGTATCAGGGGAAAAAAGATGCAGACATGATTCATTGTGCTCAGTGTGGTATTTACCACCAAGCTTTTAACATGTACAGTGAAACATGATTGCTGCATGGGTACAGCTGAGCAGGAGCCAGCAAAGTTCTCAAAATACAAATATAGACTATTTCTACAGAGGTGACTGTAATGGCTTCCTCTTTACAGCTCACATGGCAGAGTGCAGGAAGAGCACAAGGCAGTCCAACTTGTTGGGGGGTAAGGCAGACACATTTGCATACCCTGTGAGTCTTTGATGCATCTTGAAATTCAAGTCTAGCCCATAAATATTTGAAAAGGAGAGTGCATGAAAATCAACATTTTTGTTACATTAAATTAACATGTGTTCTTCTCCTGTTCTGCATCGTTAATTAGAGAACACCATTCAGTCAGGGAGTGAGGATGAGAGGGAGAGGGTAAATGGGAGGGGGGGGGCTTTGATTACAGTGAAGCCAGAGCAGGTTTCAAAGGTGTGCAGCTTATCCATGCTCAAGAATACAGTGATTTGTATTCTCATGAGGATTCACAATCATCTACACGCTGAAAGGAGATGATAAAAGGGAGATGACATTAAAACCGATTAAGGCTAACATGTGTCAGGACATGGGATGACCCCGTTAACGGTAACACGTTATTTAGTGCCTATAAGCAGGATGTAAACAATTAATAAATGTTTATTACACACCATAACACACTAGGATGCAGTAGTAATCACCTATAAGGTGTTCATTATTTGAGTGTCTTTGTTAGCAATTACATAACCTCTAATGAAACATTCATAACTGCTGTTTAATAAACAGGTAATGTATGTATGATAACACAGATGCAGTCATACATCACATCTTCAGTAGTTTTAAATACATTTATATACAGTTTTAAAGCTGCTGTACATGCAAAAAAAAAAGTTAAGTGCATTTTTAACATACTGTTAAATTGTTAGGAGCTAGTGTATGAATATTCATTATATCATTTTAAATTCTAACCCTAACATACAAAGGATTGGTATAAATGTATTAAAATATGTATTATTAAAACTCAGGGATGTATTTAATTTGTATATTCTTAATGTAACTATCTACCCTGACTTTAGAAAATGTGCTGATGAGCAGCCACACCTTTGTTTTTCACTTGTATTTAGTTTGCAAGAAGTTTACATACTACTTCCTACCCTATCTACAAGCATGACATTATGGATAAGTGATCGAATTTGCTATATTTTCATTGAGCGGCAGACCTGAGCTCAAGAGGCGGTTTACCCTCATGACAGAGCACAACGTCTGAGTGGAAACTGTGAGGAGAGATGCTGTACATCACTGTTTTAAATGTGGCTTCTTTCTGAATATGAATACAGGCTATCTGCAGGCAGCCCTGCATCAACTTGTGTGAACACCCCGAGCTGCTGTGAGTGAGACGATTCTGCCAACGGTCACAACCGCCGGCACGGTCCAGTTGTAAAGGGACCAACATCCACAAAACCAACACAACTTAGTCATTATTTAACTCCAAGTTATGTAATTAACTCTAACTCTATTTGCATACATGCAAATCGCCTGTCTCCCAATTGGACTTGCAAAGTGGGACGCTCTGTTCTCATTAGTTGACCCAAATCTCTTACTTGTAACTCTGGATTTCATCAAAGTTTAGTCAGGATCTAATATTTCCTTTCAAGTTAACAGAGAACCACTGATTAATCATGTTGAAATAAGGAGTGCAACATGCCAATTCTAATGATATACTTATCAGGGACACCATCATACAGCCCATGCCAACAGTACTACAATAACAACTCCATAGTACTCATGAATCCCTACACTTTAAACTAACTATTAATGGTATATGTAATGTATTTCTAAACGCATTACCTGCACTATGTTATTTAAGACCCAATCAAGAAATGACACACAAATAAGATTTATTTTGGTTCTGCAGCTACAACCTTTGTGTTTCAAAGTCAAATTCATCTCAATGTACGAACAGTTTACAGCCTGATTTTTCTGTATGAATGTATTACTGATGCATCACCCTGATAGTGCACCATAGATCTGTAGATGCATTTGTAGCCTTTTTATTTGAGTTGCTGAATGGGTAAATTTCTCTTAGATGAGTGTGTATGTGTGCACAGAGCTGCAACTGTAGATTAAAGAGGAGGCCCAGGGGCATTTGGTTCATTTACAAAGCAATTGCTTTTATGTACAAAAAGCCCAATTCACTGTAGGTATTGTAAAAGCCTTCCGTTTAAGGGACATGGGATTAATTCATTGTTTAATGTAACACAGCACTTTCTCAAAGCACACTTAATCATTTATGTGGAAGGAATTGTGTTCTCTTACTGTTAAATATATTAAGCCAGTAAACGGATTAGTCAATATTTAATATTTTTCACATTTGCGTCATCTCCCGAATGATATTGCAATTGTAAAGCTTTTGAAATAAAAGATTACACAAAGGCATTGTTTCAGTTTCTGCAAATAGTTAGGTCAATGTGGTGCAGCAGGAGTGAAATTCAGCCTCCTCTCTATTCTTTTTATTGCATGCACGCACGTTGGGAAGAATATTCAGTGATTCCTAACTCTTCAATTATTCAGCAAATCACCATTCCATTTCTTACATATTAAAAAATGTACCGTATGTGGAGCTTGGAAATGATAAAACAGCATAAAATACTATTTTGAAATCAAAGCACCTATTGCATCGGCTTCCTTGGTTTTGTATTTGTACAATTGGAGTACAATCTGGATCCCCACAGTGCACAAAGGAGGCGCCGGCTGTGTTTCCACTGTAATCTAATCCTCAGACATTCACGGCAAGTAACAATAATATTTATGTGCTGGAAATATGTATCGCTGGGACTCTGTGTAGGATTTCTCCTTTCTTTTCCTCTATCAGGGGAAAACTGTGAATATGTTTCAAATGCAGTGTGCAGCGCAGTGAACAATGTAGACCTGAGAACAAGATCAGACTCCTCAGCAGGGTCTCAATGGGATCTTCCTTTTAACACAGACCTGACAAAAAAGCAACAAAAGTCAAAGCTTTAACCTGACCAGTGTCACATAACTTTAGACACTGACATTACATTTACTTTTGTGATTTAAAATAAGACATTGAATTTACTGCTGCTTGCTTATTATCTTTCATTTTCTCCGACAAACACCCCTGTCAGGAAACTGAGCAGTGTGTGTCTAAGTCTCTCTGCATCTGAATCTGTGAATCCACTAAGTATTTAGTTAAGCATTAATGCGGGATGCCTTGATTGCATTTAACAGAACAGGACCCAATTAGCATAATAGGCCCTCTTTCATTCTCTTTGAAGTCCAGAGCATAGAATAACAAATGTATATGAACCAACAGCCAAACGTCAATACATGGAAATGCCACAATCCTCAGTGGAGGGTCTTGGGTGAATTTTTTTGCAGGGGGAGGGAAAAACATCCAATTTTATTGCAAAATAAGCAGAACAGAGGATATGATGGGTCTTCTAGCCACCAGGGCCAGCAGGCGCTGTGGGCCCCCCCGATCCTGGAGGAGAGATGGAGGCTGAGAGGATGTGGCTGCTGAGGGAGGTGCAGCCTCCTCTCTCAGGTGTTTTCAAAGTGCACCACGATGCAGACGAGTGAAAGTAATTACTCTCCAATTAAAGATAAAGACGTCACTTGGGAGGGAGACGCAACACAACAGCTCACTATCAGACAGGCAAAGGAAGGCGTGGGCGCTGTATCTATTAAATGAGTGTGCATCACGTCCTATCAGCTTATGTACCTGGGGGGTCCATGCTAAATGTAACATGATAAATATTTGTGTTGAAACCTGCAGAATCTGGTAATAACATCATATATAGAATAGAGAGAAAAACATTATCTCTATATTCTATTCTTTTTTGAATCAGGGGGTCAATACATGCATTTTTCAGAGGTTCCTTTTACAATTGCAATGGAGACATAGTTCATGATTTAAAGATATGAATTCTGTACTTCAGAAACCAGAGTTATTAGTATCCACCTTCTTGGTTGAAAATACACGGAATTAAAAATGCCCTTTTGAGATGGAGAAAGCTTTGAACTTAAGAAACATTTCAAGAAGCCTCTCTTTTTTGTATTGAAAGTTCACCTCCTTTGAGCATGCCATAGTTTGGTTCCTTTTTCAAATAATAGAATGAAGTTTAATAGGTCAAAGCAATCAATGTGGAGGTTCAAAGGGAATCTTGGTGCTATGATGAGTTCACATTTTGTACTTTTCCTTTGTATATAATTAAACTAAAGATACGGTCAATAAACGCATCAGTAAAATATAATAAGGAACAAAGGCTAATCATTTACAAGTAGAAGTTGCCTTTCTTAGTCCAGTTTCTCAATCAAGTCAATTAAAAGGACTAATGCCATAAACAGAAGGTCACAGATTATTGAATTTCTCTTTAAATATCATAGAAATGTATACTTTTGTCATAAGACAGTTGAACCCATATGATATTCAACTCATTTAAACGAAAGTAATATACAATAATTAAATAAATGCATATGCGGTTAAAAAGATTTTGTGTTAATATCTTTAATATTGACATTTTTATAAATTTCCATTGTGCAACCTTCCCCAGTCACATCGAAAATATGTTAAAGGTTATTTTCATCCTGATGTAAGCAAAAATAAAAATTCATTTTGGCAAGCTAAAAGGAGACTGGCAGTGCTACAGGTACATACATATGATGTTTCAAGTGGTTTGGTGTAAGAATATTATCTGACTTTTGACAAAAATACTACCATCATGACACATTTAGTACCTCTTGTTCTTAACATTCTGTACCTGACAAACAAACAAAAACAAGTTTGCAGTCGAGCTCACGCTGCAAATAAAAGCAATTCAGTCATACCTTGGAAACATGATACATTGTATAAT
The DNA here is from genome assembly GCF_963691815.1 of Echiichthys vipera. Classification (NCBI taxonomy): domain Eukaryota; kingdom Metazoa; phylum Chordata; class Actinopteri; order Perciformes; family Trachinidae; genus Echiichthys; species Echiichthys vipera. The sequence goes on from NC_139826.1 coordinate 25,574,591, forward strand.
CAAAGTGCAATAACATGTAGAAAATATTATTATGGGATTAACATTTGTTAAACACGTCCATCGTTAATAAGCACAGCAGCTCCCGTTTTCCTGTCGCTTTCAGCAACTAGAGAGCAGGTTAAATGCTTAGTATAGTTCTTTTACTGCTGTATGGAAACGTCCAAAAATCCTCTTTTTCTTGCAGAATGCAATTGTTTGTTGTTATCGTGGAATAGCACCTCAGTGTCCAGAAATTGCTTGAGCTGAGAAGCGATAACAGAGAGAAAGACAAAGTAAGTACAAGAGAAGATATCAGAAAACAAGATAACCATGACAGCAGATTTACAGTTTTTCCTTCTTTTATGTTTTGGAGCCACAAATGAATGAATTATGAATCTTGTTGCCTTGTAAGAGGTTTGTTCCTTTACATGCACTATAACAAGAGCAACACATGCAACGTTAACCAAATGTTTTTCTTTGACATCGAGGATGTAATAGTCAAGTAAAAATATAAAGATGATACCAGATGTAAAAGCCAAAGAATGAATAAATATAAGAATGAATGAACAGTGCTTTCTACATTTGTACTGATACATTCATTGCATACGCTGAGAAAAATCCTCTATCTCTCCCAATGTGCAGATTCTCAGTAAAGGTGGTGAAAGTTGCACTGCTTCTAGTTGCAGGTCAGTTATGTAGACAGTGTTAACAATACAGTAACTTGATAACCACTGATAGAGATATCTGTGTTAATTATTCAAAGCCACGGTATTGTTTTCTCTATGTGTGTCTGTGCGTGTCTATGTGTGTCATCATGGCAAAAATCTGGTCCTGGAGACACCTACTGTAGTGGGAGCTATAGTGTGTATAAGTGTTTATGTTATTATCAGTCTGTGGCTGTATTTTGTCTCTCGATAGCAAGGGGGCTGAAAGTAGGGGGGTGGAAATAGGGAAGGGGCCATTGCTCCACCACTTTACACCCCTGACCTGATATCCGTGCAAAAGGCAGTGATGATTGAAATTTACAGGTGTAGATGAGATTAAAATAAAGGCTCAGTTCAAAGATGGGTGTGGTCTGATCAAGGCCACCGGAAGTGGGGATGGTAAAAAGTAGGGAACCATGTTATTCTCGTGGCTGGTGCGATCCCATCACAAAGTAGTCTCTAATTTTGTTCAAAACCAATCCACTAAGTAGATCCTTTATGTTATCTTTAGTGATGGACACAAAACTTTTAAGTGGCAGAGCAACTTTTACAAACCAACTACGTATCCTAAGACCTGAACGAAGCTAAAGTAAAAAGATTTGGGGGAAATCAGACAGTACCACAACACTAAGTTAAGCATGCAGTCGCACAAATGCCCAAGGACTGAAGATTCCTCATACAGTGGATAATAACAATCAAGACATGCCAAGCTGACAAGGAGTCATTTCATGCATTCACTTAACATGACATGCTGCATGATACTAAAAGGTCAAAGGTCAAATGCGGCTAGATGGACACTTTGTTACTGTGTGTGTTCACTTATCAACAACTCCTTATTTTATGTGTGTGTGCCCATGTGATGCACATATTGTACATATAATCTCAATCCTGAAATGCATTCATTGATTATTAATGGAGGGCTAATGGTCATATAAATACATTCAGAAACTAAATTTAGTAATGAAATATTTGTCATTATTCGCTGATGGATGGAAGTTTTTTGATATGGCAGTTAAATGACACAAACCCTCTTCCTGCGTTTACAGTACAATGATATATTTTGTTTTTTTCTGACTTATTGCTGCCAAGCTACAGATGGGGAGCTAATTGGTGCTGTGAATGCAGCTGTGCTGACTACTGAACTGTCAAGGTGCTAAATCAAAAGGTGTCTCTTTTGTTAATTATACACAATGCTACAAACAGTCATGTTCCTTTGAGCTCTTTCTTTCCTCAACCATCCATAAATATTTTGGCAGTGGTACAAAAAAGAAAGAAAAAAAAGGAGAACAATTTACACACAATTATCACAGTGGGATGAGCAGACTGCCTGCAGATGTTTGTTTTGATTATAATGGGAGCAGAGGCAGGGCTTCCCTAACCCAGACAAGATGTGTTTCCTACAATCACAACAGAGCAGTAAGCATGCAGAGAGGTGCAAAGCACACAGGAGCCCTGCGTTAGGGAGAATTAGCGAGGCCTCGAAAACAGTAGCACCGTAAAACATGCAGTTAGGCCTTACTTTATTTCTCAGATTAGACAAACGTGTAGTGAATTCCGTTGTTTAGAGGAGAGGGAGGCGCCAGTGATACAGGAGGAACAGGAAGACACGGTGGAGCAGGAAGAGCAGTAGCAACAGGAGGAAGAGGAGGAGGTGGAGGAGGAGGTGGAAGAGGGGGTGGGGGAGGAGGGGTGGGGATGTTAGCCTGTGGTGGAACTACGGAGTAGAGGACAGAGGGAGGAGAGAGGGGGAGAAACAACATTGGTTTGCTCGTCAAATGGGCAGTTCTGAGACAGTTTTAAAGCCACAATGAAGTCTGAAACTGGTTGAATGTTGTTGTTTTTTTCTGAAAGGAAACACAAATACACTTCCACTTCCTGTGTTCCGCGTACTAATGACACGGGCGGTTGGCGACATAAATAAAGTCTAATATTAATGTGTATGTCACTTTTCTGGAAAGTCAGTTTAGAAACTTGTTTTGTTGAAATCCAATAAATACCTGACAAATCAATGGTCACATTGATGCTACAAATACAATATTGCCACGAAGCAGTCCAGCTCAATGATCTGCCGAATTTGCCCACAATGACACGATACAACTGGATACATTACAGGAGCTGTACTCTACATTCAGAACATTAATATAGCAGCAAGCTGAATTTTCTATGTAAGGTTATTGTGGAGTGATTGCGTCCAGAGCAGAGAATGAAGTCACTCTCCTTCTGTGTTTGTTGTAATCTGAGTATCTCTGTTGTTTGTTGTGATAGACGGTCCAGCCACGTGCGGACATGTCGTTTGTATACCCAGTCATGTTACTAACCTGTTGCCAGTTAACAATAATTCATTGAGATGTTTTTTTTCTTTTAGCATTTATCAATTTTTCCAGTCTTTTGCCACCACCGTCCCAACTGTTTTAAAACTTGTTGCTGGTATCGAATTCAAAATGGGTGCATCATTTTCCACATATGAAACATTGTCTTTGTGCTATTTTCAAATAAATATGAGGTTTTATTGTTTTTGCAAATCCTCACATTCTGTTTCTATTTACATTTCACACAGCGTCCCAAACTTTGTTGGGAACGGGTTTGTAAGTTTACCATCATATAAGACAAAGAAAAGCCTTCGATCCTTTCATTTGAAAAGCTTAAACCAGTGAATGTTTGGCACCTTTGCTTGAAAAATAACTTAATTGACTCTCTTATTCAGGAATATAAAAAGATTCACAAGTAAATATACAAGATCATCTCAGATGGCCTCATCAACAGTGTTTGCAAACTTTTGTTTTTACCAGGTTTTGAGTGTTTGCTAATAAAACAGTGACATCAGCAAGGTTTCAAGTAACATGCTTTGTGAATGATTTGAAGGTATTTGATAAGAAGAAAATCATTGAGATGGTAAATGTTGGTTGTTAATATCTCCTGTACCTTCAGTCGTTTGAGGCTTATTGTGATCTGTATGCAGTGGAGTTATGTGTGCTTTATTTATTCATCATTGGAACATTTCATCAGCTTAAAAGAGGAGAAAGCAATGAATAGTTGAAGAGGCACTACACCAAGAAGTTTATTTTGTAGATCATTAACATTTTTCCAGCACAAAATTAGAGATTCCTTTCAATATCCCTGACAAGTAATTACAAAAATACCAAATTATGTAATACTTTAGAATAACAAATTCAACAATCAAAATATACACCTTTTTTAATATATACTGTACGTAATTGCAGTGCTCCTGCATATTCCTGCTTTTATGCCGGCATTATTGAAGTCTCTCATGCATACCTTGAAAAAGACTCCTCTTTTAATTCAGGGATTTGAAAGTGCACCAGCATACCTTACTTGAACACCAAAGGGAGAGAAAGTCATTGATTCAGTCTCCGCTGACAAGATGCCACCAGTTATATTCTCTGACATTTCTCTATGCTGGAAATAATGTTATAATTGTTGACTTTGCCTCACTGTGCATATTAAGCTTCCACACACGATGACAGCTTGAGTGTTACTGTGTGTGACAGATATAGGTGTGCATGTGTGTGCGTGTGTGTGCGTGTGTGTGTGTGTGTGTGTGTGTGTGTGTGTGTGTGTGTGTGTGTGTGTGTGTGTGTGTGAGTGTGAGTGTGAGTGTGAGTGTGAGTGAGGCAGACAGGCTGACAATCTGCTGCAGCTACAGTGAAAATGAACTTGCCTGTCTGCTGTAGAGCATGAAAGAGATGAAAAGTGAGCGCAGTGTCTTTTATGCAGGTTCAGAGCTATGTTCAAAGCAGCAGCAACAGTATGCAGAAGGAGAGGAGTTTGACTGGGTCATTGATCAGCACACAAAATGGCCTCATCAAGCTATACCTCCCCTGTCTGAAAGATTCGACACGGATTGCAATTAGAGACTATCTGAGCTCCTAAGAAGGAATAATGTTCAGTTATTAGGAAATGAACAGCCTTATTGCTTGACTCTGCACCTTATGCCCTTCTCATCTCCATTCCATCAATCCAGCCTTCTTGAAAGGCTGCTTCCCTGTCTTTATCCCTTCTTCAACCAAAAGATGTCAATTCGATGCTTGGAGATATTTTACTGAAACTGTCAGCACTGGTGCGCTTTTTTGTGTGTGGCAGAAACAGTAATTATTACTCTCAGTGTTCCTGTGGAATAATGATTTTTACATTCTTTTAAAGCAAAGATGTATAACCTACATCAACTTACAGGCTCAAATGAGCAGAACATAATTTTAAATTGCATAAATGACCTACCTGTGACTAGTTTGCTCTTGAGCGAAGCTTCCGATGCGAGCGCGTAGGACATGGTGATGATCCTCTCCTGCTCTTGCAGAGCTGAGTCGAGTGCTGCCAGCCCCACCTCTGGCTTGTCCAAAGTCACTGTGGGTGCTAGGTTTTGCACACTGTCCCATGCACAGAGAAATAAAACACCAAATTGACAAAGCATGATGGTAATAATGTGGAAATGCGTTTATTGCTGTGAGGGCATTCTCATGCCACATGCCCTGCAGAGATGTCAGAAAGAAGCCTGAGCTACGGTGCCTTTGAAGGTGGTGAGAATTTAACACCTTGCTCAAGGACACACCTGTAGGATGAATGCCTGGCAACAAAGGGCTTGAACCTGGGTATTTTAGTATAAGTGGTTGTTTGTCTGACTAAGGCCTCCCTGAAACCCCAGAATCAGCTGTTTATCAGCAGCACTTAAATGCAATATCAGTATCATTTAATTCTATTTACCTGGACTTTGCCAAGATGCTCTTGATGCGCTCCACCTTACGATGGCGATCCTCCACCTCCTGCGGACTGAGAGGCTCCTCAGGTTCTAAATCCACATAGCGCTCCGGGATCAACACTTTCTGAGGCTTGGAAAGCTACACAAAAGAGATATAGTGTGTGGTAAGGTTTAAGCTGCTTTATCATCATCCTTGATATCACGTGTCCTCAAAAAATAAATAATATATTCTCGTGCACAGATGAAGGAAAAGCAGACAGATGTACAACTTTCACTAAACTAAGCCTACAACGAGGTGTTAAACTGTCCTCTGATATTTACCTTTACCATTATTTAAATTTACACCAACACGCACACACACGCACACTTTAGCAGCTCAAGGAGACAAAACAAAAAACAGTAGATTGCAGAGACCCTGAGCAGCATGTACCATCATAGGTAAAGGTATTTGTGGTGTTAAGCACTGTTATAGCTTTTGGATAAAAACTGTTCTTAAGTCTATTAGTCCAAGCATTCAGAGACCTGAAACGTCTGCCCGAGGGCAATAACTCAAAGTATTGGTGGCCTGGGTGGGACGAATCCCTTAGAATGTTTTTACTACTATGTTTTCACTACCCTACTAAGACAGCGAGAGCTGTACAGTCCTTCAAGGGTGGGGAGTGAGCAACCAATGATCTTTTGGGCTGTGTTAACAACCCTTTGGAGGGCTTTCCGGTCAGCCACTGTGCAGCTGGCGAACCACACACACATGCAATAAGTCAGGATGCTTTCTATGGAGCAACGATAGAATGTCACCAAAAGTTTCTGAGTCAGATTGTTATTCCTGAGAACTCTCAGTGTACTAACCAATCAGAGGGGCTGCAAGCCGACTAGCTGCTAATTTTTGCTCAGCTTGTTACTATGAAAACTTAAGATTCAGATGTGCGGTGACAAAAATCCTTCATCTAGTTAAAATATCTACTTAAAAACGACAAAGATCTAAAAAGTGTATTGTATAAATGTGGGTTAAAAATGGATAAAAGAAGTACATTTCTGACAGCATCTGGCAGACAACCACAACGCTAACACATCAAAGAGGACATGAAGTCATTAAGATGCAACTAAAAGTAACAGACCGTTACCTTGATTAAAATTACAGATATGTATGTATCATTGTTGGAAACATTTGTGATAATGTAGGTACACAACTCAACAAAATAAATAAAATATGTCTAGCTGTTTTTTAAGACATTTTAATGCAACTTTAAACTCATCAGCTGTATTTCTTCTGCTGAGAGGAAGATAACTTACCTCTTTGTTAAGGTCCAGGTCATAGTCTAGTGGTTCCAGGTCGACCTCATGGCCGGGAGGGGTTGAGGCTGTGGAGCGCAGGGTCAACCATTCATCAGAGTGTGAGCGGGGTCTCTCTTTGTGCTCGGGAGGTCTTTCCTCCCCCTGAACGCTCCTAACTCCCTGTGCCTCCTCCCCCTGAACAGCCCTCTCAAGCAACTGCAGGTCAAACTCCTGCTCTCTCTTCCACTGGACAAAGAAAGTAGACAGTGAAAAACATTACATTATGCTGTCATCAAGCACTTATCAGATACATTTGAAAATGACTTGTTTCACTTGCCTTCACATATAGTTTCATGTAACAAGAACTGTATAACACACTGGTATGCTAATAGGATTTTAAAGGATGCAGAGAGAGAGAGTGTGTGTGTGTGTGCGTACAGGTGTGAAAAATGCAAAAAAAAAGAGGGAGCATGCATCGATTGAGTATGCATGTTTATGTTCTCAAATCACAGCATGCTGTAAATTCTCTACAACAGTGATAAAGACAGCACAATACCACTAACACAAAGAGGAGAGATCACTTCACTCATACCAATGACAGTTTCGTCAAACTCAACCACATTGTATGTATTCAGAAAAAAATATATAATAAATAAAAAACATGGCAATATGAGTCTATTAGAAAATAATGTTTATTCATTTGCAAACATTCACATTTGAAAAAGGAAGCATTCTAAAACGTACAATTAATTACAATTAAGATAAAGACACTGAGCAAACAGGGAAATTACCTGTTTTAATATGAGATGGATGTCATACCCATTAGTATCTTCTAAATAATAGGCTTCCTCTGACAAGCAGTGAGGCCTCTGATCCATAAACACTCATAAACATCGTTATCTTCGTTCAAGTTAAAAAATAAAGCAAGAAAAATGCCACAATTAGGTTGAGATGTATAGGCTTAAATAGGCATTGCTCAGTGTATGTCAATGACTTGGTCAGTAGAAAATAAGTAGGCACTTTCTCTTTCTTTCTCTCTCTCTCTCTCTCTCTCTCTCTCTCTCTCTCTCTCTCTCTCTCTCTCTCATACTCTCTCTCACACACACAAATAGACTTCTTAGAGACAGCAACAGCACTTGGTCGAAGAACAACATGCATTGATATATAAATGGGGAGATACAGGACTCTGGTGCTATTCTGAAAGCACAAACCACTGCTAAAGGGTATGAAAAAAACTATGGTAGTATGGTAAAAATAAACCGTCAGAGTGAAAGCAACCATAGGCAAAAAAAATCAGTGAGGAGAGGAATGGATAGATAAAGCAAAGTTAGGATTTATTGTATTAATGAGAAAAACACAAAAAGGGATGAATGTGAGGGTTAGATGGCATCGAAGGCCTCTGTCTGAGGTAATTAGTGTGTTATGTGTTGATAGGCAAGGTATACAGTATTATTTATAAAGCTTTTGAACAAGAATCCCTAGTCATAGTAAATGTAGTTATTTTCACTTCATAATGAACACTTGTGCACACTTTTTTTTGCCACCAAGGGAAACCGATTTTAAACTGACTTTGAGTCACTGCAGTGTGAGTAGTATATGCAGATAAATGGTGTTTGGCTTCCCTCCATATTGCAAGCGCCCTGACCACACCGCTAAGTTGCTGTGAAAAGTCTGTTGATGATTCGAAACACCTATACTGCAATGACACAAAGTCGGATGAAAATTGGCAGTTTCACTTTTAAGTACAAGGCAGAAATTGGTATCCACTGATCTCTGTAGGTCCTTTTCATTGAAGACATTTTGACAAGTCACAGTAGGAAAAGTAGAGGGGTAGATAATAAAAATAATGATGGCTATGTTCCATTTAGTGGTGCCGGTATGCTGCATGTTGCCTCACTGTCCCACTATCATGGCGTACTGGAGCACTTAAACAAAACACAGCCCTCATTAATGTTATTACTACTAACACCTTTGCTTTTCCTGCCATAACAAGTCAAAATGTCTGCTGTGAAAAAAAGTCTATTAAAGTCTGAGAACAACATGCATGAAATAAGCACAGTTAGAGCCACACTGTGAACTATACTGTGCTAATTTACTGGACTAGCATTTTAATGTCAGGAACTGAGAAAAGCCAGACTACGTTGAGTAATGGCACTCATTCCTATTGTAGATCGCCACTCTCGGTTTGGTTGTCGTCATGCATGAGAGTGTGACGTGTGATACTGTTCTAGTAACATACTGATCCCATGTCTGCTGAAAGCGGGCGCGAAGATGGGGACGAGGTGCGCGATGATGAGGAGGCGAGGCGGTCTCCGTGGCTCAGGGTGCGTTTGCGCTGGCGGACGAGGGCCTTCTGGTGCCTCTTCATCCTCTCCAGCTGCTCATCGGCACTCATCTTCCCCCTCTGCTGCTGCTGCTGTTGCTGCTGCGCCAGATCCCCAGAGTACAGACGCTCCAAGGCACTTTTTGGTCTCTCCTGAGAGGAGTGGGAGGAAAGAGAGTTGATAACATGAGCAAAAGGTGCAGCAGAAGGCAAAGCAGTGAAGGAAAATAAAAACAAACGTAACATGAAGGTAAACGTGGATGTTAATAAGTGAAAAATGAACACGGTAGACGAATCAGTTCTCACAACTGAGACATTCTGAGGTCATAATTGGAGCAGTGTACATAACATTCCAAAAATGCTTCTGTAAAATGTACTTCTGGTAAAACACTTGAAAAAAATGTTTTACCATGTGAAAAAAATTAGCACAATAGCAATGTTTGAAATTATATTTTCTTTTCTTTTCTACACATTATACAAGCAACAACATTTTTAAAATGCTGCTAAATTGATTAATCTTGGCTTAAAAAAACTCAATTTCCTACAATTTACCACATTTTACGAATACATTAGTCTAGTCTAGTCTTGTATTCTTTCAAGCCTCTTTTGCAGGTATAAAATCATGCTCACTCAATGACTTTCCACCGGCAAACACTTCCAGCTGAGTTTGATGGAGGACTTCGAAATGCCAGAAAAATTTATGTGAGCTCCAAATATCAAAACATTTAACCCTCAATTAATGAATAAAGTCATGAATTTCATAGATATCTATAAAACGGAGCTATACACTACTGCATCTGTGCTGTTTCGCCACTGGTTTGGGTACTCACTTTGATTGTTAGTTAATTCTGAGGCTCACCTTCACGCCGGCAGCTGAGGCTGTTCTTCGGAGTGTCACGTATGAGGAGATGCTCGAAGACTGATTTAGCCTAAGTGATGAGCCAGCCACTCCTGAGGGAAAGCCAACAAACATTAAAAAAGACCGTTCTCAACTTGGCAATGAAGCCAAATACTGGTAACATAATAAATATGTTACAGCTAAATCAATGTGTTCTACTGGCTCTATCATCCACATACCTCTGGTAGGTAACGTCTGGTAACCGTCATGTCGAGATTCAACTACACTGATTTGGCTGGAGCCGTCCCCAGCTCCCATAAGCTCTGGATCGCTCAGGAAAGGCCTAAGTTCCACCTGAGATTCACAGACAGAGATTAGAAATAGATGACAAACTTAAATTTAGACATTTAAGCAGCACAAACACACAAATAGACACATACTGTACGTACCTTACTGTCTCCATTAGTGTACTGGCCAATCTCTCTGTCCCTTTTGCGTTCATCTGACTGTCGTTTGAGGCCGCGTACAGAAGTGTGTCTGATTACCGTTGTCTCCCGGGGCAACGGGGGCACAGCAGGGGGATGCTCATCAGGACTGTAGAGCTGAGGTAGAGGAGGTCTGGGAGGCACATCTTCCTCACCCTGAACACAGAACAACTGTTAACTATTAAACAAGCTGCTACCTCAGTTTTCCAATTTTCTTTCTAAGAATTATAACTGACAGCACGCACAAACATTTTTCTAACCTTTTAGAGAAAAATTCAGTTGTTCAGAGATTGCATTGACTACTAAATTAATTTTACAATATAATATATATTTTCCCTGATGGCCTGTATAACTCGCTTTTTAGAAATCAAGTCACTTAGAGGGTCTAAAAAGTTATTAAATCTAGCGACAAAGTTGCCATGGTGTCAAGAGTGTGTGTGTGGCTATGACAATAGTCGGTTACTGTCTGTGCTGCTGTGTGTGTAACGTGAACCATTGTGTACATTGCCACAGAATCAGCTATATTTAACACTGACAGGGTGGTCACCAGTCATGGCCGATCAAGCTGAAAATTTTGTGGTCACAGGCTGATCGATTGGTCCATCCCTACACAAAACCACTAATGAGTATCTGATGCCACACACAAAATAAAAAAGGGGATAGTCTCTCCCCCTTGTTGCATGTCTGTCTCTATAATGCATGTAACTGAACAATTAAGTAATTGATAGAAATAAATCTATTGAAAATAATTAATAGTTGCAACATCTTATCTAGTGCTGAAGAAAAGTGTGAATGGACAAACTGATCCAAAAGAGAAAAGGCGAAGATTTTGGTCACACAATTGAAGATGGCATATAAAGTAACTAATGTGACTAATTTAGTCAGCAAGCTACTCAAACTGCATAGTGCAAAGACCTCTTGCCGCTTTATCTTTCATACAAAGATGTTTTAGAGAGAACCAGTTGACTTCTGGGATCACTCACCCATTTAAGCCCACTGGAGATGGTTGCGTCCACCCAGTGGTGTAAGGGCTGCTGCTGGCTGGGGCTGGAGGAAAGGGTGGCGGTGTGGCTATTGGGACTGAGGTGGGGGCTGTGCTGCTGCTGCTGTTGCTGCTGCTGCTTCTGCTGCGACAATCTCATCTCCATAACAGACGGGCTCCCAGACACAGAAGGCACTGATGACGCAGACACTGAAGGCACAAATTTCCTCTCTGGGGAATTGTATATGAACACATAACATGGAAAACACACACTCAGTAAGGACAGTGCTGTCTTTTCCCATGGGAAATGTTCAAGGCGTTAGTATCGAGTATATGATTGAGAGCTTGAATGGTGAGAATACAGTAGCATGACCACGTGGCTTATACTGCATTGCACACAGCAAATAGTGTCTCACCTGGGTTGGTTACAGAGGAGATAGTGACTTTGTAGTTGGCTTTACTGGTGCTGAGGCCTGCGATAACATCTTCGATCCTCCAAAGCTCTTTTCTGATCTGGACTTTCTCTTGCTGCTCACAGGGAAACAAAGAAACAAACACATCTACATGGACACACTTTTCTTTAACACACTGTAAAATTACTTGTGTACATATGCAATATGCAAGACGTCATCTATTTTTCCAAAATACAGTTTTTAATTTGAAGGTAATCCACTGAACAGATATCAACCACAGAGACTTATTTGCTTTGTCGGTGCGTATGAAATTAGTAGTCACACACACACACACACACACACACACACACACACACACACACACACACACATCCATGAGTGTAAATTGCTGCTTGTGTGTATTAACGGGGATTATTGAGCCACAGACCTGAGAGAGATCACTGCGGTTCATCTGTCCCTGCAGGGCCGACTTCAGCCAGTCCACATCGCTCTCCAGCCGGGTGTACTCGTTCCATGCGTTCTCCATCTCCTGCACAACAAAACAGAACATGCCGTGTTCTAATGAGACAAGACACAGCTTTCAGATATTGTACTCATCTCATGAGCCAATGCTACTTTAACGGTTTCAAGATTCCAACCTGTAATACAGAGATTTAAAGTCACACTTTACACATAAAGTAAGCCCATTTGTGATGCGGTTGGGAGTAGTAGCCATACTTTTTTTTCTCTTGTGTAATCTTGCGGATTATTTGTTAATGTTCTATTGAAACTATGTACTATTTTTGTCATTTTAGCGCTAAATATTTTGAATACCAGTGACCAGTGTGCACTCATTTTCATAGTCACAGTCACCCTGAAACATTGTGCCAGTTGCAGAAACCATCAAAACGGAACAACTAAAAATAGAAGTGCATATCTTGTTTCCAGCCAATAAAAACATACTGCAAGTGGTAGCATGTATTTGTATGTACTGAGTGGAGACAGTCTGAGTTGTTTGATTCAGAGTATCTTACCTGCCAAACCTTAATTAACTATATTGGATGGGCCACTTTGCATATTTTAACAAAGAGGTACACAGAGCTACATTTACCAATGTAAGCACAGTCACTTGTGAGTGCAGCTTGTGTCTTACTGTGGAGACTTGAGATATCTCAGCTCTGATGTGCACCACATCCTCTTGTAATAATTTCTGCTGATAGGCAATCTTTTCAGCGTGGGCCGGCTGATCTTTGTACTGCTCCATCTGCTGGTGGGAAACATCCAGCACAGACTCCAGCTTGTCCTAGATAGGGACATGAGAGAAACCGTCATAACACAAGAAGCATAGACCACACCAATACGCCAGTACAGTATGACATGCTGTCATCGTCAGAGGGAGGTTCCCCGCACACACACACACAAACACACAGACACACAGACACACACACACACACACACACACACACACACACACACACACACACACACACACACACACACACACACACACACACACACACACACACACACACACATACTGTTAACACAAACTGAAAAAGCTCATTCTATTTTTGCATAAAACAGAAACCTTGTCCTCCTTCAAAGTGCGTATCCTGGCCTCTAGCTCCTGTAGAATCTTGTCTTGTTCACACAGTCGACTTAATTTCACCTAAAGGAAAAACATATTGGAAAGAATAAGAATGCAGGGATACAAAAAATTAAATCCTTATTATTCTCTGTTTACAATAATAGTTCCACAGAGTATAGACATAATGCAAAAGAACAACAAGAGAGATAAAACGGGGACTCTGCTAATAAGATACAGTATCTGTTTACAACAGTTTGACTCTTCATTCTAGTCTAGTCTAGTATTCAACTATATTCTAACAACGCAGCCAGATAAAACGAATTGATTGTCTGCTGCCGCCTCGCTGTCTGTAAATATGTCAATAAGGCTCATCTATGTGAAAGGCCCTGAGGAATTCCTCTAATCAGCGCAGTGAGAAATATCAAAAGGCTCTATACTGTCTAGTTCGGGGGTGAGATCTGGTAATACCCATTATGAGTAATCATAATCAAAAATCCATATTTTCAAATTCACTTTTGGAGAAAACCATGTTTATTGAGAGTGACAGATTTGATTTCCCAGAAATGGGTTATGTGTTTATGAAAACAACATAAGACTGCCTAGTTCACAGTCTTTCTCACACAGTGATTTTTTTTCTCAGATCTATTTATCATTCTGTTCAATTAATAATTAAGCTGTTTTTATTTTGCTGCCGTATATTGTTGTTTTTAATTGCATGAAATATTCATTGTTCAGACAATTTACTGGCAATTTCTTATAAATTGTTAAAGTGGAACAATGCTAATGATGAAAAGCCAGGACATCCATCTTATTTACCTCTATTCAGCAGAAAACAAAGAATGAGAAAAGCAGGGTCGGGCAAATCAAACTGAAAAATTTAACAGCTCAACATCTAAAACTCCCATTACATGTATTTTTCCCTTTAAATTGCTGGGAAGAAAATAAAAGCTGTGGTCGATACTCTCAGGCCCTCACTGTGCAGTGTGGATGGGTGTCCCCACAGTGTTGCAATGTACATACGTTCCCTTCCCTCCGCAGTCTCTGTTTACCACAACTTAAGAACACACACACACACACACAAACCACACTAAAACACACAGTAAAGTTAGATTAATGTCGGCTGCTTCTCTGTAGTGGATTGTAAGAAGTTGGAAATGGAGATCTTAAAGAAAAGGAAGCAATAGATAAACAGGCTGCTTATCAGACTGTTTCTTCAAATCCTGGAAACGTAATGATTCACTTACATCAGCATCACTTTCTGCTATCTTCACAGGCCTTAATGGTCTTTCTGTTTTTAAACTCCCACGTCCAGTGACCTGAAATTCCCAATAGCCACAAATAATAAAATGATTAATATCAGCAATTGAATGACATATTTTAAATACCTTTAGTTTTATACTTCCAGTAAAGAGATGACCACAGTTGTGTGGATTTTCAACATTCAGTGAGACTGATAGACAAATCAAGCTAGATGGATCCAGATAAAATGATGAAGAAAAATCACACAACCAAAGAAAAAAATCTGGAATAACAAAACTTTGTGCAGAAGTGCAACAACAATTTTGTTTGGAGGAACCCTAAAAAGCCCAAAGCTGCTCTTTCCTGGCTGCGTATTACTTTATTTTAAGTTAAGGTAAAGAACCGGGTCCTTTATATAAACCATGAGGGAGAGAAACTGTTCTTGAAATGTTGATTTTATGATTCATATGGGTTTACACTGGAATGATCTAAGCTTGATGTAAACTTTAATTTTATTATGTCTAATTCAAAAAGCTACATGTCACCTGGGTAAATGTTAAACTGTATGGCCTCTAGGTTCATGCGGTGTGGTAAGGCAGTATGTACTGCATATACAGGTGGAGAGATCAGTCACAATATGGGCAAAGCCAGCTCTAAAGGACTGAAAAGGTGGTATAATTAAAAAAGAATGACTTGTGCGTGTGTTCCTGCACCTGCCATGACATTATGAATATCATGGATCATCATCATCACATTTGATCATAACATTGTTTGAGATTTCACCAATGAAATTCATCTGCATCCACAGAAACAAATCGTAACTGCCTGCAGCTTTGAGGGGAACACCATCATCTTAACAAGAGTCTACCTTTTTTTCTGAGGGTGACATAAATGTATGCACCAAATTCTATGGCAATCCACCTTGTTGTTGGCGAGATATTTCAGTCTGAACTAAGTTTGGGGAACAACTGAAAGGCCAACATTGCTATGCATTTATTTTGTGAAAAATTAGCATAAAGTTTTCAAGTGAAATTAGAGAGATTTTTTTTTCCAGCTCTACACTGACTTCGTTTAGATTTAGATTTACAATAATTTTGGTTAGAATGTTCTTGAAATGATCAATTTAGACGGCATAATTGTATATCACGATATCTCAATGTGTGATTTCATCACGATACGATTCAAGGAAGATGATAAATTATCATATTGAATAATCGCACAGCCCTAGTTAGAAGTGACTTTATGGTTTCAGTATAATAGTATAGGGACTGTCAGCCTGTGCGTTCTGTCGAGAGGTTCTCCAGATAACGGGGCAGAGATTTGTCACAGTTCGTAATGCATGAAGCTGTAAAGTGTGGGTGGTATATTCATAACACACCCATCAGGATCACCACACCCAGAATACTGGTTTGGACCAATGCGAATGGGAGACTCAGTTAAAGGCATTCCACCTATTTTACATGTCAAAGTCAATTACTAGTCATGTGGAGTACTACAACTACACAGAGTGTGAGAACAGTTTTATAATGTATTCTGTGGTTCTGGAGGGAGCTTTGTAAAGTCTGGGAAAACTAGTGATCACCAGGATATCTTAGTTTGGGCTTGGAGACTACACATTTTTCAAGAAAAAAAACCCTGCGTTACATTCTCATCCTCATACATTGAGTTTGAAAGGTGAAGGTGTTAACCAGTCAAGGAGGGTCAAATGAAAAACACTAATAAGTTGACAGTCAACTATACAGTCACTGTTTTGACAGTTTTGTTTTCTTCTATCGAAGAGAACAGTGGAGATGCTCGGGAGCTCAAAAACCATAGAAAGTGTAAATTCGATTTATCACATAGTAAAGGCCTTTTGATATCCAATACTTCATGTAAAATAAAGTAAATTATTTATTTATTATTTATTATAAACAGAGAATACAATATAAAAATATAGTTAATAATATGGTTTAGACATTGAAACATTAGCAGATATTAATGTGAACAGAACTCTAAATTATTTTAGGTGAACTTTGGTATACTTATTCAAGACGATGGTGAACAGACACCACTGCACATTATCATGTCGCTTGTTACCATGATGAAACTAGAGGCCCTAAAATGAAAATTGTCACATTGCCAGTATATTTCTTAAAGAGCACCATTGGGACATCTCTTATACTCTCACAAGCAAAACAATAGCAAACCGAAGATATCAAACAGACATTCAATACATTCAAGAATGCTCGATAGCATGCAAGGAAGCCGTTTGCTATTACAACTTCCTTCCCATCATCTCAAATCTCATAACTGTGTTAGAGTATCACGCAGTGAATGATCGGATCAAGGTATCCATGTGCAAATCCTGCATTATTTCCAGGGATGCATCACATTCCTTTTGAAAAGCAGTGGAATGGTCTGATTCGCTTTGTATGCACACCGTCCTTACATTCCAGCAGTACCCAAAACTCTGAGGAGTGGAGTTTTCAAACACATTGTGTACTGAAACGATCATCGGGTCAATACTTTGGATCTGTTTTGAAACAGGAAATGGAAAGGAGTTACAGGACACACTGTACATCGTTAGATGACCTCCCTCTGTTCCAAAACACAACCCAGATTTCTAATTAATGCTTTGTGGTGTTTAAACATACAAATCAATTAGGATCAAATGCTTTGCAAGGGTGTAAATGGAATATATTCCAATAGCTAGCTAAATGAGACAGATTGCTTAGACACATCGGAAAAAGGCTGTTGCATTAGACAGTTTGTAACACTCACACAGGAGTTGGAGTTCACATGACCAAAAGATTTTAGAAATTTGGCCATGTGCTTATAAAAACTTAAATTCACAACATGGCGAGCGTTACATCAAAATGTGTTAGGGAGACCTAACTGCATTACCCCACTGCATCTGTAAAGTACTCTACTATCATCTGAAGGAAAACACTGTGACAAACTGAACATCATGACTTCTACGTAAGTAAGAAGTCAAACATTGCTATCACTTTATGTCAGACACATTGAACTATTTGTTGGGTTCACCAGATTATTAATGAAAAAATGACTTTTATTCCTCAAATGGAGAACTTCCGTAATAAGAAGACAGTTAAAAGACATGTTAATTCCAGAAAGCACAGTGCAGAACAGAACAGAAGAAAGACAGAAAAAGGTGGAAACAGGGAAGCAGATGTTGGAGGCAGCAGCAGGAGAAAAAGATTGCAGTCCAGAAAAGGGAGATGGAGAAGAGGATGAATAGGATAAAGTGGCATTTACTTTGTTGGGGCCCACCTTCAGATCTAGATACTCCAGGTCCTTCTTCAGTTGTATGTAAGTATCATCAGCCTTTAAATGAGCAGTGGAGAGATAAATCATTTGAAATGAAGCTGCAAAGGAGAATGGGTGACCAGATGACTCCTGAGGCTTTTACTTGATGTTCAGGCTTTGCTGACAGAACTTATTATTAATCAATTAATAAAATTAACTTGGTCTCTATTACAGTTTACTTTTCTACCTCTGAATTGTATCAATAGTGTAGTTAGTAAAGCTAAAGTGTAATAAGTGTAATCATGTATTTTTTAACTGGATTAATTCATGTTTGACCTCATACACAACCAGCAACACAGGTCTTGTGCATGACGTGGTCAAACCGAGTTGTTTACATTTCTTCATAAGCATGGCGAATGGTCAGAGAATGGTGAGCACCATTGCAACTTCACTGTGGTGTGCTAGTCCCACAGCCATGCACTTTGGTTGTGAACAGGCTCACAGGGGAGATTGTGGCCTGATGGCTGCTTCAGAAAGAGAACACCAAGAGCAAAAGATTTATCAGAGCACACAGAAATGTAGATACAAATGTGTTTCATCACATTTTTTTTCTTGTGGCTGTGCAAACTTAGACATCTTTTAAACATGCTTCAAATATGGCACATTATTTTTCTTTTTACAAATTGAATAACACAAGCTCTGTAAGCTGAACAAGGTGTATGAGTGACAACAACTATGAACTATGAGTAAACTATGAAATCTAATGTTTAGCTAAAAGGCAATCTGGACAGTGTAGATTGCAATACAGCCCATGCCAAAATGGTTGAATAAACAAGACAACCAAGCAACACCAAAAGACCACACAGTCTTATGAATGACAGGGGGTAATGTATGGGATTGGCTGGGGAGAGTGGGACCACAATGCACTGACAGGCTTTGCAGTGTACCATAGATGAGGTTAGGCCCCTGACCTGCATGCTGGGGCCTAGAAGGCCGTTGTGCTGGTGGTGCTGCAGGTGAGCGAACGCATCGCTGGGGCTATGCACGCCAGCCATCTTGGCCTGGTGCCTCCGAAGCTGAATGAGGAGCAGAGTCAGCTCCTCTGGCTGTAGCCATGCCCAGGTTTAGAGGCCGGAGGCCAGTGAAAGCGCAGGGGGATGAGAGAAAATACTTGAGAACCATCTGGGCAGTACAGTAGCTGAGACTGGGAGGATGATTTATTGTGCTATCAGGAATTGTCTGAAGATAAGGGTTAATAGATCTGATAACACCAAAACAAATATTGTATGGCTTAACATTTAAACCAGCTTTGTAGGGTTTCACAAAATCATTCAACTCCAGATTGAACATATTGATACTTTCACCAAGTCTTAGAGTTCTTGTTCATACCTGAATTGGCTGTCTCAGATAACTGGACTGGAAGACTATGTTAATACCATGTGACACATATCTTTAATAATGAAACCAAGTAATGTTGTAAATGTAATAAAGAGGATTGTACCGTTTTGCCATGCAAGCTTGGTGCACTGACGGTGTGTGTGATGTAGCCCATGCCTGGCATGGACCTTCTCTCTATTTGGGAAGTCTGCAGAGAAACAAAATTAATCAACTTGTTATTACACAGCTTATAGAGTCAAATCAAACAGAATGTCTAATACACTAAGTAGTCTTGTGCTGGTAGTGAGAGCTATCACACTGAATCAAAGTTAAACCATTGCCTCCAAGTCTGCAAACTAATTTGCAAACACAGCAGATTTATTTTTCTATCCCTTTCTCCCTTTCATCACTCCTACTCTTATTCGAAACAAGGTGTGGCCTGAGTTTTAGACGCTACAGGGCTTGAGATATTTGACGTTTTTGCTTAACACACAGAATTAGCGATAAACCAGGCCCACCACAGAACCTTAAAAGGACACAAACAACAAGAGATTTAATTAACTACACATAAATTATACTAAACCTGCTTTCTTAAAATAACATTTGTTTGCTACCAGCAAGAGAAGCACTGTAAGCCATTCCCTTTGAGATTCCCATGCCACTATTTTTTTGCTGTATAATAGGTTTTTTATTTAAATGCGAGATCAGAAGAAAGAGACCGCTGCTGATGTTTGAGATACAGTGGAGATGTTTATAGGGTGCTGAGGAGCCCTGGGCAAACTGGATTAGCTGCTAATAAAACATACTTCTTAATGATATTCCACAGAGGTATACAGATCGCTATTACTTAAGTGCACTCCAGCCAGAGAGCACCATCAGCCTCAAAGATGCTGGATGCACCAAAACTAAGTTCATTGCAGACTAAATTTAGTTCCCATTAACATCACTCCTGTGGCTTGTCTTGCAGAGTCACTGTGGCTCCCTTTGTTAAAAATGCATCTTCTTTTAAAGGGTTTTCCATAATTGTGCGTCACCGTATGTTATAGTTATAATTAGAGCCTTGACACTCATGTGAATGATTGAAACAGAGCACATGTAAGACTTTATTTACTTGTGTAAGGCCAACGGGTTGGTTGTGAGGCTTGTGTGTGTCGGCAAATGTGGTGATGGTTTGGAGGGAGATCTTTTCACATGTGGAGGGTGTGGTGGGAAGACAGCGCAGGGTGTGGATGACAGGACGGCCTCTCGCTCTGTCTTCTGCAGCGGTGGTGGCGCTGTCTGAGAGCTGCGACGGTTCGGGGAATGGCATAGTGGCAAGCTTTTACTCACAGGCGCTCACACCACCTGTGGAGTGAGCCTGGGTGTGGACTGTGTGAATCTGCAAATGATTCACATGAGCGTCAATGTGTGTGTGTGCTGAGAAGTCAGAGCCTTCTCATGATCCTTGTGTTAATCTTCCCATGGTGTTCTTGTGAGCTCACAACATCCTTCAACATCGACATCAATAGATACCTCTCCCATCCACTATCCAAAGCTACCGTGAAATTAAGACCTTTGTCATTTGGCTCACATGTGAATCATCAACTTTTGCTTCAGTCCCATGCAAATGACAGGCTACTGACATTCACCATGTGCCACTATTACAGTTTCACCCCATAAATTCATCAAGGGTGGGACTTCTATCCATCCATTATCTGTACCCATTTATCCTGTACAGTGTACACCCTGGACCAGTTTCCAGTCTATGGGGTGGGACTAGAGAAGTGTTTTATTGTTAATCGTGAGGATGGGAATCGAGAACCTAACAGTTGAGAACCGTTGACAAATTGGAATCGGAACTGGAATCGTATGCCTCTGAGCTTATCTGTTCCCTTTTTCAAGGCCGGCATGTTTTTTGGACAGTCACGCATTACAAAACAATGACATGATGTATGCGTCTACACTGCTGGAAACTTACAACAAGATGGATTCATGGAGGAGAGGACTGGTCCAGAGCGTGACTTGATTTTATGAAGAAAGATGACAAATGATCATTTCAAGTAAGGGTGGGAACAAAAGCAATACACTGAAACATTTTTCTACTTTTTATCCGCAGAAAATTGATCAAGAATCAATAAGGGAATCGAACTGATAAGCAGAATCGATACTGGCACTGGTATCAATAAAATCCCCATTCCTTGAAAAATGAAATATAAGCACTCAGCACTCCTCTTTGGCAGTTTGAGGGCATCCAAGACTCTGTCTGTCAGAAATGAGTGAAAATGATTCTCAGAGCCAAAGGTGACATAATTAAAATTGCTTGTTTTGTTGGACCATCGGTTCAAAACTCAAAGA
This sequence comes from Echiichthys vipera, assembly GCF_963691815.1. Classification (NCBI taxonomy): domain Eukaryota; kingdom Metazoa; phylum Chordata; class Actinopteri; order Perciformes; family Trachinidae; genus Echiichthys; species Echiichthys vipera. Next base: position 25,596,064 of record NC_139826.1, read on the forward strand.
TAATTGGTTTGTATAGATACTGTATGTAGCAGAGAAAGCATGAAATCCTCACATTAGAGAATCTTAAACCACAGAATGAGTGATGACTGATGTTTTTGCTTGACAATGGGGAAAAAAAAGTGATTTATCAATTATCAAAAGAGCTGCTGAATTACTCTCTAATTCACTAATCGATGACTCAAGAAATCGTTTCAGCTCTAAGGTTAACCATGGCAACCCGTCAATGTCCAAATACTTCTGACTTTCAGGGTAAATTTTGTCCATCACAACTGATTTGACCAATGTCAAGTAAACATAGTTTAAATAAAAACTCAGTTGGCATTGGCATTTTGGATCCAGCAGGTAGATGTTACTCAGCAAGCAGGACGTGGTTATATGTTTGCACTGCTAAAAGAAATAAACGACAGGGTCATCATAATGAATTAATCTCAGCCAGTGCAATAGTGTTGCTCTTTTATGTGTTGTTATGTTATCAGATGTTGTTATCTTTTATGTGTAATTTTTGGATGAAAATGCTTTTTGGCCTGTGCTGTATAGCAATAGTGTTAGTGGAATGGATTTTGTCTTTTCACCGTATTTTTTGATATTGATACAAATATAAAATAAGACCAGCATTATACCCTTAGGCTTTCTCTTAAAAATGGTTTAAGATCAAGTTAATTACTACACAAATATTATTCATTTTAATTTCATAATGCTAACTTATTGCCTTACATGGATAATTAATTCCTAGTAGGCTGTATGCTTGCTAACCTAGGCTATAGTAAAAAATAATATAAAGTCAATTATTGATAATATTCTTTCAGTGTTATATTTCTCTACGTATTTAAGACATTATATTGCACAGTATTCGAGCGCTTTGAATCAGATTATTTAGAACTACATTTAATACTCTCCATCTCAGTGTTAATGTTAATTTTTTATATTTTATATTACACCTATAAATTAATTGGTGTCTTAATTGTCTGGAGAAGATCTCTAAGAGGCAACTCTTAATGATTTTGCCTAGAATACAAAAAAGACAGAGAGGCCTCTCTTCCCTAAGCAGGTGTCCTACCTGAGAAAGATGGGCACAAATATGGCCGGGGGAGCTGGATCTTGTGCTGTCCCCTGGTGCAACTTCATCCAGGGGCCTGACTGTGCGTCTGTCTGATGGAGTGTGTGGCCTATGAGGGGACAGGGGTTTGAAGGAGGAGGGGACTGATGGTGGGACCTCACATGGGGACAGAGGGACAGAGATGGAACGTGGCATCTCCACAGTAACTCTAAAAGATGAAGAGTCTGTAAAGTTAGGGCCAGTGTAGATAGGAGCGGTGGGGCTGCCATGACGAAACTGCTGCCGCTGCTGCCACTCATACAGCTGCCACACCATTCCCTCCTTAGTGGCCATGCGCTCATCGGTCGACATGCGAAAGTGGCTGAGCCGGTCATGGGCATACTTGTAGTCACTGGGCAGGTTGCATGTTGCTGAAGGTGAGTTGCTGCCAGATGGGAGACGGGGAGACTTTGGCAACGACTGATAGGTGGCATCCGCTGTGCTGGCTTTAGGCTTTAATGGAGGAGTCCACCCAGGACGGTTGTACTCAGCAGAGGGAGCACTGAGACAGAAAATCCATGGAAGCATTTTACTTTTCTCATATTACCTATTCACAAGGCTTTTTCTACATAAAGCAGAGCAATTTGAGCAATTCCAATATACAACTCCTCATAATAGCCACTAGAGGGCGGCATTTATTGTTTTTTCATAATCATTCATGCTGCTGTTATGGATTCAAACTAACCTCTTCGGTGGGTCCCCTTTTTGAACCTTGACCCACTGCTCAACCTGAGCTAGTGTATTCTTCCTCTGCACATGCTTCTCAGTGTTTGCCCGTGAAACGAAGCCCCTCTGATAGACAAGATTTCCATTCTGTTCTGGTGGCAGAGCCACTTGGATTACAGTTTGCTGTCCGTTCTTGTGGGCGGCACCAGAGTCTCCAGAGTCTGGTGAGAGCCTCTCTCCTCTTTCCTCTGTGGTTAACTGGCTGGGCCTCCCTGGGATCTCTAATCCATACTTCACCTCGTCTCCATGGGCCAGTTGGATACCATTATCCGGATGTTCCTCCCTGTCTGACCTGCGGAGGCTTTCTGACTGAGATGAGTTGATGTGGACATGGTTGGTTTGTGGGACAGCCTGCTGTTCAGCCTTCTTTGTATTCTCCACCTCCCTGTGAACGAGTGAGACAGGACGATTAAATATATCAACACAAGTTAGACCTACCTGTATACAATTGAAATAAATGGTCTCATACAGCCTTTCTTAAATTATAAGTACTTAATCTTTCAACTACTACACACGACTACACTTGTTCAGTTATTTAACCATCATCTAATTACCCTTCTTCATCATATATTATGATGAAGTGCAGCACTATTCTCGACACAAGGGATTATGCGGTAATAAGCAGTGGATAAAAACACAATGGACACTTAAATTAACATTATGTGACCCTAAAGGTAATTTCCCAATCCATTTCCAGAGACACTTGAACATGCGGTCAAATTCATTACTAAATTGTTATTAGAAAAGATCAGAGACCATAGGGGCTTTCCATCTGTATTTAAAAAAAATCAATAGAGAGGAAAGAATTAGAGTAGAGCCCTTTCTGAACAAAGAGAGCAGAGTGAATTCTCAGAGAACAGAAATGACACTTTGTCTTCATCAAATAGCTTTGGGTATTGTGCTATTCTCTTTTATGTCTTAAAATAAGAATTGTAATTTGAGATGCACCAATTTATTGGCTGAACATTGGTACTGGCTGATGTTCGCCTTGGTGACTGCAATCGGCCTATCAGCAAATAAGATGGCATTCACAGATGGCAGTGGCCGATATTTATCTGTTGTGTTGCATCAATTATGCACTCACTACATGTTGTGTTGAAAGGTTAGAAAGGCTTGTAAAGGCCCAGACTTTCACAATCAGTGCAACCCTACTTGTAATTCATTAGGTTTTACACTTATGTGCAGAAATCCTTTTCCTCCTTGACTAATATCTGCAGAAATTAGTAACAAGGGATAAAATATGAAGGAAAGAATGGAAATTCTCAAAGAGGTTTAGTTAAGCTAATTGAGTTACATGTTCTCAAGGTAGATGCAGCAAAGATCACCTCACACAGAACTCAGTGGAAAATGTCATGTTAAGCAATAATTATTACTTCATTAGTGCAAAGCATTTCATATAATTAATGTTTAATTTCAAGGGACCAAACTAAAGATTGTGTGGAACGTTCCAAAATAAATATTTCAGGTGTACTGACTTGCATTGGCCTCTAGGTGGCATTATTGCACATACCATCCAAACCATGTTGTGCATCCAGCTAATCTGAGATGTGTAAATGCATTTTTTTCTATTTTAACAGAGATACAGAACAGTAGTCACAGAGAATCCGACTGTTTTGTAGACTATTTCTGCTATTTATTGTGAATAATGAATAATAAATTACTGCTGTGGAAACCTATTATAGTATAAGTGCACAGCTGGAAATGTGCCGCAATAAGCCACATCTATACCACACACACACACACACACACACACACACACACACACACACACACACACACACACACACACACACACACACACACACACACACACACACACACACACACACACACACACACACACACACACACAACTGCAGACATCTGAGTGCCCCAGAACAGACGGACAGGGCTGGACCTGCTGTGGAAGACTGCTCATGCTGTTGAAATAAAGCACATGAAGGCAAAAAAGGAGCATATTTCAGTTATGAAACTGATATAGAAGCAGTAGAGACTGTAGTTGATCCATAAAGATCTCAATACAAAACACTCAAGCAAAATAGATGATTGTTATTTGGTTAAATACTCCTAGGTTCCATTTATGATATCATCCTAAGAAATATCCAGTTCACAGGGACTGCTGTGCTTATCGCGGCGGTAAGATGTTGGTACTAGTAGAAGTCGAGCCAATGAGAGAAATTAATCCTACTCTTTAGAGCGAGACCCACCTCTTTATAGTGTGACTCTGCTGCATCAGTGCAGCCTGGTTCATGGCCCGGATCCAGCCATTCATGTCCTCCTGTGTGTCCGCACTGAAGAAATATGTCCGCATCCCGCAGTGTTCTGCCTGTGAGCCAATCACAGAGTTCTTATTGTAAATGTAGGAGCGCATTCCTGTATGGCTCGCCTATCAAAGGGAGAGAGAAAGAGGATATATATGAGAACTTCTTACTGAAGACAGGAAAAAGCTGTCAGTGAGGCTGATGAGTGAAAAACTTTGTTTTATTGTTAACTGAGCTCTAATCTCAGTGAGGACAAAGTTTACAGCAACATTTTACTGAAAAAAAGGTTATATTTTCCAACTGCTTTTTAAAAAAGCATTAGCAAAAAAAAATTCAATCCCTTTAGCACAAACTGCAACAAACAGTAGCATCACTTTAGTCAGGATACACATTACCACATATCGTAAACATTAGCTTATCTTTTCTTATTTTTGTGGTGGAGTAAATCTGTCTTAACTCGATGGTACAGTATAGCACTGAATCCTCAAAACTCCTCCCAATTCTGATGCAGACAACCAGCTATACCACAGTAAAAGAGCATTCAGCACCATTATGCACAGTTTCATAGTCTAATGGGTTTGAAATGAGCTTAGACCTACACAGTATGCAACCGCTCGAATGGTGATGAGAATGTGATAAATGATATGCAGCTTGAAAAGACAAATACCAGAGCCACTGAGCATATACTTATAGGAGATTCATCGAAGAAGTAACCATGGCCATGTCTGTAAATGATGAGACTTTGATGCACATTTAGAAATGTGCATTCAGCAGCTGCTAGCCTGCTATGAAACGAAATGAACTGAAGATGGCGGCCCACTGATGAGGCTGTAGTGAAATCAAATACCTATTCATGCAAGACAGGAAGCCAGTGTGATTGAGGACGACCGCCCGCAGGTACAGTACTCACTCCGCCCGCGCACACACACCAGGTCACAAGGGGAGGCAAGTGACCAACGGGGAGTGAGAGAAACACAGCGAGATGAGCGAAAATAAGAGAACAACAGAACACAAGAGGAAGTTGCTGACTCAATAAGAAAGAATAGAAATGGCTCCGGCTGTGGTCTTATGGCAGTCAACACAGAAGCAAGAATGACTAACAGTGACAGCATCAAAGGTGTTTTGATCCTTTATGATCAGACACATCGTCATGGCTTCAGTGCTTCAGGGAAGTGTAAATGCTTCAGGGAAGTACTGCAATGACACAACCTGTTTTCTTATCGTGTCCAATCAACTGCTAATCATATTGATTTAGTTTTTTAGTGTCACGATCTCTCATTACGTCAGTAGCTCTAACAGCCTGAAACATCCTGTTGTTAAACAACATCAAACAAATACTGAGCTGCTGTCATGCTTACTTTGCAGTAACTAGAAAATTCCAAAGCACCTCAGCTAGACATAATGAAATCTCTTTAATGCATGATGGCTCAGAGAGAGCTGAGGGGAATATGGATCTCTTAAATACATGGTGGTACAGCAGAGCCCAGACTCATTTCACCTCTCCTTACATATACTCCCCAGCAAATGGTGGGAGGAGACAGTGAATAGGATGAATGTATAATTTATATTTCCCTCAGCACAATTATTATATGTGATATGATCTTTAAAACGCAGGAGTTGCTTACCACACATGCACTCAAACATTCATACTCACACAGACATGCACACATATACACGGAATCCTAGAACAAAAGCCGAAGTACAAAGGAGCTGAAAGGATTGCAACAGAATGTCCTGAGGCTGCAGTGGTGCATCAAACATTCAGGCACTATTGTTCTTTGCAACAACCTCTGTGTTTCCACAAAGGAGGAGCTGGATATTGTCAACACTCTGCTGTAAGCAAAAGGCATAAATCCCTTTGCTGTCATCTAGCAGAATTCACACACAGAAAAGAGGAAAATACTTTGCCGTATGCAAGGAAAAGTTCTGTCGCACATGTTTAAATAAAAAGGACACAGTTAAAAATGCTGGCTCTATGGGTACAGTTTAATTAGGGAGCTATGTGCCATTCAGATTTCAGTGAAAGAACAAAGCAATGCACTGTGCATACTATACCGCACTGCTGCAGCCTCTCCAGTACACTGTACACTACCGAAACAGAATGGGAAATGTACTTCTGCCCCTTAAGGTTAATAAAATCAGACCATGCACAAGTGAACAGAATACATATATTTTTTTTAAAAAGATCAGCGACCAGAAGGTCAGAAGTTCCATCAGATGCCACACAATCGGACTTTATAAAGAAGTCTTCATACTTGTTGCTGAGTTGCGTGCAATTTTCTGAGAATAAATGGAAAATAATACCTGCTTTGGCACAAATAACAAAACAATACCTTCCCCTACCTTACTCTGATAATTTGTTTGTTAATTCAACACCATGAGCCAAACTTTTCAAACATATCAGTGTTTCTTTACTGTTATACAAGCAGCCATAAAAGTTTCTATGCATAAAATGATATATAAATAGGAAGGTTATAATTTACATCAGGAAATATCTGATCAAACAATAAGTAAAACAATGTATGCTATGACTTGATTCTAACGTTTGTCTGTTTTTGATGCTACAGACACATTTCCGTTGGTACTCAAGTACTGAAGTTCAATACCCGGCCCTAATAGTAAATCATAAACTGCCTTTAAAAAAGACAAAAAAAACATCTGCAAATGTGAATCGAGGCAGCATGGAGTACCCAACCATCCTTCCAGAGACCACAGTAAGGGAAACCAGTATGTGAGAATTGCTACCAAAAAGGGTGATGTAGCCACAAATATTCTGAAAAAAACTGTAGTAAAAAGGTTTTGTTGACTACACATGGGCATGATAACTTGTATCATATATCTCATTCAATGCCACTTTAGTGTTACCTTGAAAGCGTATTTGCGGTTTATGTGGTCATCAGGCTCAACTGGTGCAATAACATAACTGGGCAGAGGGATGCTACCCAGCACTGTCTCCTCTCGGCTGTCTGTGAAGCAACAACACACAAATACAGTATTGTAAAATCCAAAAAGTACAATGTCTTATTAAAATATTTTTACGATATTTACAAGTGATTGCTGATTTAGGAACAGCAGGAAAATTAGTGAGGTATAATTCATGGGTAACTCTTGTCTGGTCGAGGCCATGTGGCTGCATGTGGCACGAGGTGGCATGTGGCTTATCTATTATTCAGCATGATTAATGGAGGAGAGGAGTTAGATGCTCTGGCAACACAAGCACAGATTATATCCCATAATAAAACACTCAAGTTAATAAGGAAGGAGACGTGGGAGGAAGAGAAAGCCGTGGAGAGTAAGATATGTCATACATCTAATTCTAGGCTGTCATTAATCAGGAAATTAATCTTCCCTCAGAAGAGCTCTCCAAACGTTTGCATGACATTTTTAGTTTTTGTCAGTTAAACCAGGCTGGTTAAACCATGGCCAAGTGCACTTTTCATACACTCACCTTTGTAGTAAAACAAGCAGTAGTCTGACAAAACAAACCACTTCCTTTTCCACAGTCGCATTCCAGAGCTGTCCTGGAGATGAAGGGGGAAATGCAACACAAAGTGTATTTAGAAATCCTCCTTGCAGGAACCCATTTTAATTCACTTTTTAATTAAAACAGTGTAGTTTGGGAATACAGCAATGGTGAGCAACGAGCAGGAGGGGTGGGAGTGGGCTTGTGGGGGGCTTTATACATATCATCAGAACGATGATTTCAGTTTAACTTTTTCTTTCAGCTTTTGGCACAAAGCTGCGACTTCTACATTTAACTCAGTACTAAATGGTCTCTAACTCTGGAATTGGTCAATTGTTTTTTTTGTCATATACTTCTTAAGATTATGTGTCCTCAGAAAAACATTCCAGAGTCCAGATCAAAAGGGTTTTGTAAGGGCAGTCGGAGCATGTATTTTGAAAATGTTACGGTTCATACAACAACGGTTTCCACACAAAACTCTATGCGTTCCTATATGTGACAGGTGGGCTTTTTCTTTCACACTCATAGTAAGAGTAGAGGAACCCTGTTTCACCTGTTTATAAAGCCAGCCTCTCACCACCACTGGGATGTTAAGGTTTCTTTTAATAGCATGATCCCTCTTGCCAAAACTGTGAACTTTCCCCGTACCTCTGGAGCCCTGCAGAAAACCAAGAAAAACAAAAAGGCTTGATTATGTGGTGACTCAGTGGAGTGAAATTAAAGGAGACATGTTACCCTCATTCCCAGGTTCATAGTTGTATTGTGGGTTTCTACTAGAACATGTTTACATGCTTTGATGTTTGATGAAAGAACATCATAGCATCATTATTTTGCATCATACTGTCTGTCTGAACGTACCTGTATTCACTCTCTTTCTGAAACACTTTGTTTTAGCGCCTGTCTCTTTAAGCCCCCTTCTTGAAAAAGCTCGATCTACTCTAATTGGGTTTCCTGCATCTGTGCTCTTGGCGTCTCTGCACTGTCATTGCAGCCAGGGAATGACTGAAACGGCACTGTAGTAGCATTCTACCTATATATAATATATAGTTGCGCAATCACAACCTTTCCAGGTTCTGACGGCACCTTTCTCTGTGGATTGAATGTTTTGATACTTTCACGGTATTTATATAGTACCTCAACCTGCTTTATACTCAAAGAGACATTGAAATCTCACTTTTTACAATATGGGACCTTGAAAGTTAAATAAATGTGGTTTTAGTTGAATTCAACACAGATTATTTTACCAGTATTTCCTTCAATCTAGTTAAAAATCGATAAATGTTAAATTAGTTTACATATAAAAGGGGCCATGAATTTGTTTTGGCTTCTGAAGGGGGCATGATAGAAAAAAGTCTGAGAATGTCTAGTGTATACCATAATAAATAAAACTGCAAAATGTAAAGTTACTTGGAGGGGAAAAAAAACCTGTCCTTTACTGGAACTTCCGTTTTCTAACACCTATAATGAAGAGAGGAAATACCAACTTATTATTCCTGTGGATACAGGCATCCATTTATAATCAGGCATATTTTTAGACAAGGTCATTTCAGACTACAGTTTCTCTTTAAAAATTCACTTTTTCTCAGGCGCTTTTCTACAGAAATACTTGGGGTTGTCGGGTTGACCAGCTGGGTAATAGAAGACACAAAAATTGAGGGGACAAATATGTACTGTATACCCAATTCAGACTCATAAATGTGATCGGAGGGTAAGGTGAATCAGTCACACAGAACAACCATCACACAGACAAGGTAGTATTCTTTATGTTATCTGTTAATCTGCTGATTATTGTCTCATTCATTTGGTCTATAAAATGTCAGAAATTAGATAAGAATGTCCTTCACAAGTTCCAAGAGCCTAATGTGACATCTTCAATTTTGCTAGTTTTGTTAGAGCAACAGTTCCCAACACAAAGATATTTAGTGTGCTGTTATATTAGACAAAGAAAAGCAGTAAGGTTTATATTTGAGAGAACGGATCCAGCAAAGGTTTGACATTTTATAAGAGATTATAGATCAATTGAACGACTCATCAAATATCAGAATCGTTGTAGATTGAGGATTGTTACAGCTCTACAAGGTGTTTCTAACATTGTGTTGAAAAGCTATTTCAATATTTTGAGTCAGATGCATTAACAATTTCAGATTTCTCTGATATTATTACAGTCCTGTGCTTATGTGGTAGCTCCCATATTTAGTGACAAAACCTAATTACAGCGAATATTTCCATGATGCTTATGGGAACAGCAAGTCTATCACAAAAGACGCATACTGTAAACCGCACCCCTGTCCATTCTCAGTGGATGTGTATAAGAGTTTTATTATGCTTGAAAAATGAGCAAAGCATTGCTCTCTGTGGCTGTTAATCAGAATAAGATAATGTCATCTTAGTTGATTTAACCAGTTTCAAGAGAGCTCATGAAGCAATTTGCGACCCCAAAAACAAATTGGTCAGTTACGATAAATGTCAAATTAGAAAACCTAAAAAAAAAAAAATCTTGATTTTGTTTTAGGATTCATTTTCTCTATAAATGCTGTAAGATCATTCATAAAGTAAAACTGACTAACACAAGTAGAACATAGTTGACATAATTAACGGTTGGGATCTCAGTCAGGACAAATAATGATACTCACCTTTGACCCTAAAGAGGCATCCACCGCTGCTGAGGTCACAGCCTTGGAGGACTCTGTGACCATGCCCGGGCATCTCTTATTGGCTGCTGACTTGGACATACGGGCTTCTATCCTACAGTGGAAAAGGCAGCATAGACGAAGATCAGTAATACAGATGGGATGGGAAGCACTGGCTAGTGATATTCCTTCTTTATTCCTCTGACAAACTACAGACACACACAGGGAAACAGAGCACAGCCCTATGCTGAGCTTTCACATATAAAGGATATGACTATTTCCTGACACCACCACGCGACCTGTCACAGCCAATGGCTCTGCAGTGGATGTGTTAAAAGTGGAAGCGTTGCGTGCCAAACACTCCAGTGACACTTGGTCAGACTTGCACCCCGGGTGGCACACATCATACACACACCCAGATATCAAGACAAAACAAACAAACAAAACAATAGAACCCAAGCAAGATGAAACTCTTTGGATGTGAAGCCTGGGTGTTTATATACACATCCCATCTCACATTTCCATAGGACATCATCATGTTTCTGTGTATCCAGAAAAATCAGCATGGAAGAAATACATAGCCCATTCAGTTTCAGTGACACGTTGGTGTCAGATTTGTATTGCAGAACACATTATTAGAAATATTTAAGCAACCATCCATAGTATATAGCGTATATTTCTGTTCTGGAGGTGAGTTTTAAGTGTATTACTGCAATGGAAAATCTAACAATGAAATAGCATCCAGAAGGTGAGCTAGCAGTTATCACCTAGTATTCAATCCCCTGATTTCAAGGACTTTTTTTCCCACGCTACTGCAGCCTTTGAGTTGTCCTGTGTGTGATGTATCATCGATAACAGGAGCACTGGAGACAGCCAGGATCAGTTTGATTTAACATGTCCCAGAAATGTATCTTTGGGATTTTAGTCCATGCAGATTAAGTAATAACATGCCCTTCCATCAGATATTACATTCCATCCATAAGAACTCCTGTTGAATCGCATTTTAAAAGTGCTCTGTTTATATCAGTGCAGTGCAGACCACTGGATTACAACTTAGTCACTGGCATGCCCCTGGAAACATCCAGAGATTAAGACTGTTCAACAGCACTGTGCTTATTAAACTCTGGAAATGAAAATACCAGAGGAGAGGCTAATTCTGTGATGCTGGAACCACCAGGTGAGGCACCAACAATTAAACATTTACTTACATTTTATTTCACGTTTATTTGAAAGTAATTTGCTCAAATTCCCTCGTATGGGCCTAGAAAATAACCACTTCTTAAGAAGGTATCAATAAATCAATCAAGACCTTTATTTAAACACTGATTAATTAATAGTGCCCCCGAAATACACAACACATATAAAACATATAGTATAATAAAAAACAATGGTCACATTATTTTACCAAAACATAAGTAGCAAGTATAAGGGAAGGTAACATTTTCCAAACTCATCTGCAGTCAGTTAACCAGAGTCATTGACATGCAACTGTCCAGTACTTGCTAAAGCCTCTTCCTGGCTGCAGGAGTGAACGTATAAAAGGAAACCTGTGTGTGACCTGTCTCCCTGCATTGTTCCGCAAATGGGTTAAAAGCAGCACTAACCCTGTTGTTTTTTCCTGCCTTGTTTGCTGCACTGCACTGAAGCAAAGGAAAAGATAAGCTAAAGATGTGTGTCACGACTAAAGCAGAAAAGCGCTGGTAGAACAAGAGAGACCACAGTGGAACAAAACTTTCAGCATCTGCATTCACAGCCTGGACTGCAGCCAGCATTTTTTTTACAGGATGTTTCTGTCATATCAAGGGGACTCTGCTGTTTTATGTGACGCTTTCATACTGTTTACCACCACTGTCACTGAAACAGTTCCCGGGGAGATTTGTTGTGGCATGTGGTGGAGAGGAGCTGTATTTATATAATATATCATGTAAAGGAGAAGAGGGAAAGACACCGAGATCCATTTCTCCCTGCTTCTCTTGCTACTGTATGATTGAAATGAGGGCATATTTGATTATTTGAATCCTTAAGGCAGCGGTTGCAGATGGGTAGAGTTGACGAATTGATCATAGCATGATAATCTATAACAAAGTCAAAGCCTCCAAGCCAGTGAAATGAAGGCTGATCGACCCCTCCATGGGGAAGGGCCTCCTGCTCTGTCCTCAATCTGAAACGGGTCTCAAGGGAACCCACTGAAGTTCTCCTTACTTGGAAAGGGGTCAATGATTCATGGAAGAAACCAACTTCATTTTCAGATATCATTATACACAGAATGAAACCCATAGCATCACTGTGAAAGTGAACAGAAGCAACATTTTGCAGCTATAGTGAGGTCATGCCTTTGTCGCACACATTCGATGCAGAGACTGCACCCCAGCTGTCACGCTCTCCATTAAACTCTACGACAGCATTATGAAAAGAAGGGTGCAAGAGAGAGGCACACAAATAAGTGTCAAACAGCAATTAGAAGTGTGTGTGTGTGTGTGTGTGTGTGTGTGTGTGTGTGTGTGTGTGTGTGTGTGTGTGTGTGTGTGTGTGTGTGTGTGTTTGTGTCTACTGAAAAGTGTGTTTTGGAGTTAAAATAGCACATTCAAATTCAAACTTTGTACAATGTTACTGAATTGACCTACATCTGCTAAAGCTGCCTTATTCAGATTTCTCTTCTTTCAGTTAACTTTACGAAGTCTTTGTTTAAGACTGAGCTAACACTAGAACAATCCACAAACACAATTCTATTAATTAAAGCTCCTCAAAGATTTACGGTAAAACTGATATCGTACCTTGTGAAATACTGTAGTGTATATAACCAGTGTTTAAAGCTAGTGTTTAACAGGGTTTAGTAATAATAGATATTATTATAGTTACTGTTAATTTTGTGGTTGCTTGCATCTCTGGGACTGTCTCTCTGTCTGTCTTTGTCTCTGTCTGTCTGTCTCTTCTCTCTTTCTCTCTCCTTTTCCTCTTCCCCAACCGGTCAAGACAGATGTCAGTCCTCCATAGAGCTGGGTCTGTTTGACGTTCCTGCCTGTTAAAGGGAAGGTTTTCGTTGCCACTGTGTACTCAAGGGGAATTGTTGGGTCTATTTAAATCATAAATAAGTCATAGAATGTGGTCTTTACCTATTCCATATGTGAAGTGTCCTGAGATAACTTTTGTTATGAACCATAACAGCACAGAGGTAATTGCTGTGATGTCAGAAGTTCATACTGACAGTGGGATGACAGTATGTGTAAATATGTTTTATCACATACATCATTTTAATATGCTCACTGTAGTATATGCTGAGACTAGATTTCTTAACCTTGTCCTCCCCGCTTCATGACATCCTTGTCGCTGCATCCTTGTCAAACTGATGCTATTCTTACCATAGTTTAAAGAGATTATGACTGGAATTTCATTCTATCACTGTTGAAAATATGCAAGTAGGACGGCTGTAACTTTAAAGTCCCTGGATGGTCTTCAAATCCATGGCTCATCTGAACTGAACGAGGAATAATGAGTTTGGCAGCTTCAAGAAATTAATGACAGTGGAGGATGCACATGAATTGCAATCAGTTTTGCTTTGCTTTAAAAGAACATCTTTTCATTAGTGGGAATGTGGTGGTCAAATTCTTGTCTCTAAGCTTGCTTTTAAGCGTTAAGTGGAATCTGTGCTATGCATGATCATCTTACGCCAGACAGCTTAAATACAATCAGACATCTGCTGCCTTACATTGTGCTCTAAACCTGCCGTACGGCTTTGAGGGCTTTTCAGGATGAGATTCACATGATGACATAAAATAATGACAATAAATCCAACTGTCATGTCATGGCAGATATACTGCAGTGAATAAGTCAACACAATGTTGCCATTCTAGTACACTTCCTGTTCTCAAAATGTCAATGACTTACTGGTATTTAATTAGTCTGACTCACAGGATGTAGTGCGTATAAGCCTGCCGACTATGTCAGACAGAATTCACCTTCCCTCCTGCTATCTGCGTGTTACCTTTTTCGAAGTCTCTGTCGCTACGTAAAACAACAACAACCTCCAAGCTAGCAGTCTAAAGTTTTGCGGAATATTTGGATCGTTCAATCAGGCAGTCCTGCTTGGTTCTTCCGGTGAATGGTTGAAAAGATATAAAAAGAATGTGTTTAAAACATATGCTTTCTAACAACGTTGTTCTTGCATTTTTGCCCACTGGTTATGGAAAAAGTTTCATATTGCAAGCATGACCTATCGCCTGCAGTGAGCTAGCCAGGGTAAACAGAGAAATGGTGGCGTGGGGTCGGTAGCATCCCCTTTGTCGACATAAGTCTTTTAATAAGATTGATTCAGCCAGACCTTTCTCCAGCGCAGTAGCTAGGTCTGGCTGCGGGAGACTAGTTTTTAATATAGCCTACAGTATTTCTGTAGAAAACCTACTTGGCAGAGAATTATCTTGGGGATATTCTGTAAATGCTAGTATCAGAGTATAAGTCAGTGTCAAACAGTCAGGTTTTCATTTTTATGACTTAACTACACTGAACAAAATGGTCCAAATGGCCAAAAAATTATTATTATATTGGCTGATTGAGGAGGCAGATTCATGACTCCAGATGTGATATTAACATGGTGAAAGGCATATTAAGAGTCAGTCATGCCATTACCATAAATTCTATTAAGATAATAATTTGAAGAATAGGACTTCAGGGCCCCAGAATCCAAAGCCACTGACAAGTGAGTACAGTCAGTTATGAATGACATGATGGCAATAAATACATTCAAATTTCTATGAAAATTACTACGAAGCCCATTCTTAAGTGTTGTGACTACGTCCGCAGCTCATTTTCCTGATGAACACTGTTTATGCTTTTATTGTTACTGCAGAATAGAACTCCCCTGCCTCATGATGTGCTTCATCAGGGAGGCAGACAGGCTATGTCCAAGCCTATTTCTAGACTCCCACCACATGACCTTGGACTAACCTATTTGTAATTAAGGCATGCAGTACATACCTCTTTCCCAGGGGGGAAAAAGACCCACTCACCTGTCTTGTAGTGTGTATTCAGTGTTTTCAGGGGATATCTGTCCAGTCACAGGGTGCCGAAATGATGTAGCCCTCAGGTTGTGGCTGCAGGACAAGGGGGGAGATTGAAAGGAGGGAGGATGGGGAGAAAACAACACCACGGGAGAGACAGATTTAGTATCAAGTCATTATTCATACTCCCGCCTGATCACGTCCCTGCACAGCTGTGTTTCTAGACTTCCAAACACAACCACATCATAGCTTACAATGATGGCCTCAGTCGACTGTAAACAAATCTATGGTAGCACTGCAGCCATGTCAGAAATCCCATATTCTTTTACACAAAGTGTAGAGCTCAGCATTCTCCCTTAGCCAGCTCACCAGGCTTATTGATTTCAGTTAGATGGGGCCATTCATTGCTTTAACTAGAGCGTCTCCGCACGTTACTGTCACAGGATAGTATTAGAAACAGACAGGTGGCTGGTTTGAGATCAAAATAAAATAAAACTCCAGAATATATCTAGCATGGACACACAAAACTGTGCAGTATTGAGCTAAGGCAACACATTTGTTGTCAAATAAACTGATAAAGACCAAAAGCTCTAAACAAACCTTTGGTCTGACACATTCGAGCATAGCCAAATTTATGTAGTTCTTCCTCATACTGTACTTGGAGGGTGTTTCTTATGCTTTGTAAAAAATAAGATTTAATCCATTCCTAATCAATGTATTTTTCTGATGCCCAACCAACCTAATCACAGAAACATCATGGCACGTTAAGCCTCAAAGTGTACAGAAAATCCCACTACTGCAGAGGGCCTTAAAGGTGTATGACTTTCAAGGATTAGGTAACTGCCAGTGGTTTCAGTACTGTTCTCCATTATCACCCCAAACTGTGACACATCCCTCGAGATGCTGCTGGCTTTCTGATACTGAGTGCAATAGAACTTTTCCAATTTTATTTTGTATGCCCATATGAAAATGTGGAGCTTTAAAAACCTGTTTTCTTTACTGACATGATTCAGTGTAATGTTAGGAAATAGTCTAGTCTACTCTAATCCACTACTAATAATATTTAGCAGCAATGGCCTGTGTGTTTCATCTACTCAGATGTATCTAGCTGAGAAGACAGCTATTTGTCTGAGTATGGGGACAACAGATAAAAATGTCCCATTCAGGCTAGCTGAAAAACTGTGAAGAGTGACCGTGTGTGATAATATACTGAACTGCTATATAATGCTATCAAGCCTGGCATTTGTTAGTGTTGTATTTTATTCCCCCATCCCCTATTTTATCTTCTCCCATCACCACCATACACAATATTTTCAAACTAAAAAAAGCAAATCACTATTCTTCAACATAAGCTGTGAAATACTGTGCACAAGTGTGCAATAAAACCATAGAGTAAATACTGCTTCTCTACAGAGGCTGAATCTACATGCTATTTTTATATAAACATACACTTGGGAACAGATAAAAAAATAGCTAAGATAAACATGTTTACACTGCCCTAACTTAAAGTCTACCCAGGGTAAATAAATTACTATATATCCAGCAGCTGAATCCTCTGAAGGACAGCTGCAAAACTTCAGTACTATAAAGGTGCAGAATGTTACAAACAGAATGTGGTGCCTCACTGCAACACCATGCAGCAAAGGGAGGGGAGACAACTGAGCAGGGTGAAAAGATTTATGAGTTGACATTTCAGAAGAGTTCAGAGGGTGTACTGAACAAAAATGATGTGCAGTGAGTATGTACACACAAACAACATGACATCAAATATTAAAAAAAAAAAATCCTAAATCAATGTAAAAAAAACAGCTCTTGATCACATATACACATACATGCAAACACGACCACACACACGCAAGCTTGGCCAGGCTTGTTCCTGGTAACAACTCATAATACGCTGAGCTGCACTGGGCACGTACTGTACAGCACTGCACCAGCATCCCCTGTTAATTAGGAATCTGCATTCTTTCAGGCTTTTGTTTTAGTCGCATTACTTTCGAACTATTTGTCACGGAATTTGCAGCATCCCCAGTTCGTGTACAAACACTGCAGCACAGTAGGTCTATTTGTTTGCAGAAAACGAGCTTGTGACAATATTGTCGCAAAGGGGAAAATGAAGTCCTGCTGCAGCAAACTGCCTTCTAGATTGTTTACCAGAGAAAGAGCTGTGTTGTCAGTGCCAGTCCAGCCACATGAAGTTGCTATAATCCAATGTCACAAATATGACTCTCTTGTCTTCATATAATGCATTATTCGAGACTAACAAAAACACCTTGAGGTCAACTTTTCTCTCTAACTCTACTTCTTTTTGAAAGAACATTTAGGTCACAACAACTCTACAACAACTTAAATGAAGGAAGAGTTAGATGCGCTTCAACCACTTCAGAAGGGTAACATTAGAGACTTAGGAGATAAGATCCAAAGTATGATGAAGCACACGGATAGCGGGCAGAAATCTTTATTAATGAACTAACGTTTTGACACCAAGTGTATCTTCATCAATTTAATAAAACCAACAAGTAGTTTTTTAAGAAATCTAAGGTATTAATCTTCAAACTCAAAATCTAACTAAAAGGGACTAAAGGGGAAGGAGTCTCTGTCTGTCCTTAGATTTTCTAAACAAACATTCATCCGATCGACTTCACACTTACCGGGTGTAATGCTGAGGACCCAAGGAAGTGCAGTGTGTTATTAGCAGCTCATTGTGTACACACTGTGTATCTTGTGTCTTAACTGTTACACTGTCGGACAGCATGATGGGTACAGCTCGTTGTCCGACGCTTGCAACAGAACATTCAAATACAGCTGAAAAAAGAGGTCTAATTATAATATAGAAATTGGCAGGTCCCAAATATGCTGTTGGCAAATTTCACATAAATTGGGGACACAACCCAAGTCATGGCTGGTGTATTTCTTAGGAACCAAGGAAGCACAATGTCAAGTGTGAAAATTGTTTGGATGATTGGTTCTCGATAAAGCTAGCAGCAATAACATAGGCTGAGAATTGGCCCGTTCTGAACAGGCACATTTTCAACGGGCAACGTGCTAGTACAATCAAAATAAAGTTACTCATACCATACAAAAGGTACTTCACTCCTCTTTCTTATACTAAGCTACACATACTGTAATACAACAATTATAAAAAGTAACCACTGGCACCTAAGTAGACGAATATAGAAATACAGTACTGTTCTTACAGTACGGTAGCATAAGCTAATAATTATTAATAATTCAGCAGACCAAAGGATGTAAGAATCAACACAATATCTCCCTCTCAGAGATATTTCTTGTCACAGTACAGCACTTATCCTGAGTGAAGTTGTATATGAGATGAAATGTTTATTCCAAGAACAGGCACAGCTCCACACCACTAAGTTACAGGGCCCCAAAACACTAAACATCAGGTCAGTTTATGCTTTCTGCTTCCATCAGTCCAGATAAAGATGGGAAAGAATGACTGGCATCTCTACTTATGGGTGTGGAGAGGCTCAAGAGGGCTTTTCTCAGTGTAGCAGTTTACATGCAGAGTACAAGTGTAAGCACAATGTAAACAAGACTGAGTTCAATGCTAGCTGATAAAAGAGGCTAGCGTAAAAACGACCACTTATAAAGTAAAATTACCAGTTTTGTGTCAAAACTTTATCCTTGTGCATTGGCTCCTTAGCCAATTAAGGATTTTCTATAAGCTGGGTAAAGTTTGATGTAAAGTAGGCAGACTTAACTGTAAATAGTGCCTGTAACCTGAGAATATAGTGACAACCTGGGTTTGATTTCAGCCCAAGCTCATCCTAAGAAATGTATAGAAACAACAGCACTGCAGCTCAAATCATAAGAATCTTGCTCTCTCTCTCAAGCAGTGCTGCAACAACTCATTTCTCATTGCCAAACCATTTTTTCCCCCAGCAAAACAAGAGGCTCAGAGTAATCCCTGTCCAACACAGGGGCTCAATCTTGGCAGCGGGGGCACCAGAGGCAAGGCTCTGTGGTTTGGACACCTCTCTCTCACTCTTTCTCACACCCATAGAAATACACTAAGGCTCAGAAATGCTCCACAAAACACATCCAAAAAAGGGATCGCTCCATCTGCAAACAGTCTCAACTCCTGTATCTATTTACACCACTCTCCCTTAGGAAAAAAGTCCAAGTGGGGTAAAAAGAAAACTCCCCAAACTGTATTCACGACTAGCACACATCACTCTGCTTCTGTTTGCCACTTACTATGCTCTGTTGTATTATGCACACATAGACAGTCTCACCTGCTGTGAGAGTGAATCGGTTTGAAATCAGCCGCTGGACTCGCTGTGGTGCTGCAGGTCATGGAAATCCTCTCATTAGCAGGAGGAAGAGGCAGAGGCGGTCTCTAGTAGCAGCTGGCATCCGCAAAAGAGCAGGGTAAAGTGGAGCCAGCAGGATGAGCGCAGGAGGGGGAACTCTTTATCTCTGCTTTCTCCTGCTAAAGCATGCTGTCTTAGAGTTTCACCCCACGCTTACTGTGTGGATGGCAGAGATTTAACTCCCTCCTATCAGGGGAATATCTCAGTTGCTTATCTGATCCTCCTCCCTTTACTTTTTCTACTTCCCTCTCTCCACCTGTCACTCCCTTTTTCCCAGAATTGAATTTGCTAAACATCTTTTCTGTCAAGGAAATAGTAAGTTATGTGGCTGCTGTTGAAGTGGACATACTACACCTCAGTGATTAATGTAGTGTGAAAAAGTTCAAAACTCCTTCAATGATGAAGTTTTTACATTATGATTACCTCCTTTCACAAGCCAAGTTATCCACACTACCATATCCCAGTTGGGCACTAATTTTTCGAATATTCCGAAAATGCAGCACAAATGCCCTATCTCTAACGATAGTGAAAAATAGTTCTTGTACCCGCCCAGAGATTGGTATCCGCTCCAAAATGTAATGGGTTCTTCATTGGTCCATTCTACACCCTTACAACAAGTTTCATGAAATAGGTTAGTTGTAGTTTTTCCATAATCCCGCTGGCAGACCATAAAACAAACAGACAAACCCAGCCCTAAACATTATCTTCCTGGCAGATTCAGAAATACTGTATATTGCAACTTATAAAACAAATAAACACTTCAATTTCTTAAACCCTCTCAAGGGCACCTCAGGGACATTGGTGTCTACTTTTTGAAACACCGGTTTAACAGTGACATTGACCTGTGATGTATGCTTAGAGGGAATTGAAACTAATCCTGAAGAATGCGGCCCAGAGGAGCAGGTGGTACCAACATACTCTAGGGCTGTGGTAAATATTGAACTGAAAACAGACAACCAAAAAAACAGAAGCTTTGGCCCTGTTTGGCCCTAAGCTTAATTCCTTTCCCACACATATTTAAATTAGAAGCAATTTAATTCAATGACACCTCTCTAAATACATTCACACAATGATTAGTGATGATACACTAAAAATTAAACAAGTTTCAATCCAAAGGGAAGCACAGAAACAGGAGCTCTTATTGCAAGTGATTATATTCAGCGCTGTGAACATGGGCATGAAGAGGCTCTTGTCTTCCTCCATGTGGCCTTCGTAATAAGCATCATAGCATCAATGTGGTGTCTGAAAGGTTAAATCATGCAGGGCCAAGAGCCAGCCATTGAGAGCACCTGCTACTTCTTTGTGGACACAACATGAAATGGATATTCTATTGTCAAAAAGGAAGAGGAAAGTAACACTGGTAATATTTAACATTAAAAAATATAATAATTGTATTCGACATTTAAAAAATATATATTTTTTAAATTGATTAACTGTCACACTTATTTATATGTAATGATATATACTGTTTTTAAGTTAGACTTTAAGTTGCTAATTATGTGACATCAAGACAACTCTTTTACACCTCCGTGCAGCTGAACACAAACGCATCTCTTGAAACAGTGTGGTGTAATAAATATCATACAGTAGCATGCATTTGGCCTCTCTGAGCAAAGTAAAACCCCAGCCATGTTGGGCAGTTCTTCTAATCAGAGAGCACACAACTGAAATCATTCAATGTAGTTGCCGTGCTGACTCCTAAACCAATTAAATTAGCTGTGACGAGTGTATGCCATTAATATCAGCAAGATGTTAATACTCAGATCATATGCTTCCGCAGAATCCAAAGGATAAGACAAAAGCAAATCAAAGAAGGGCTGCAACTGGCTGCAACACATGGGAGGTTAAATGAGGTGGCCTTGAAGCAATACTGAGCTCTGTAATGGCAGTAATTTCTGTGTGTTTGACACCCTATCCATGTGTGAAAGGACATTACATCGTGTGTCTCTGTCTGTGTGTGTGTGTGTGAGAGAGAGAGAGAGAGAGAGAGAGAGAGAGAGAGAGAGAGAGAGAGATGGTGGACCACTGTGTAGTATCCCAGTCCTGGCAGGCAAAATTAATTAAGCCTTAATAACAGTGGTTTATGCATAGTATCCAGACACAGGGAGCCATTAAGGAGATAAGCATTCTGCAGCAAGATTTCCACATGTTGACTGACCTTTATCAGTTTCATACGTAGGAGAGCATTGCAGCAGCCTCGCTCTGCTGCAATCCCTGATGTGGAAGAATTACCGGGCCAGTCTCCACAATGAATTATTGGAAAATTCCACTGTCACTCAGTATGGAAATGAGAGAAACCGATCCAACACATTCACACTGCCTGACTGGCTTTTCCCTGTCACTGCCTACTATTATCATCATCATCATCATCATCATCGTTTACAGCTGCAGAAACTCCAAGCTGAGTTGATAATACGACAGTGATTACAGCCCTACTGGAGAAAGGTTATGCCTCTTCCTGCATGTCATCAATGACAGGAAAACCCTGGTGGAAGATCTGCTTTAATGGAGTCTATAGTCATCCAGCAAACCCCTCAAGCAGCACAGGGCAAAGAGTGGCAAAAGCAGGCTCAAACAAGAGCAGTAACGGGTGCAATAACTTGCCACCGTCTGTACCCCTTTCAGACAGTGAGTTTGGCAGAAATTGAAAGAGCTGTCACCTCATTAACATTCAAAACACACACGGTTCTGACACAGCACATTTCATTGCAGTCACAATGGTCCTTTAGGCCATGCCATTCGAAAACATAAGCAAGGCAACAGCTAATTGCATTGCAGTGAATGTAGGAAAAGTCTGTGTTGGTCCAATAATAAAGAATTAGGATGCAAGGAAACCCTACTCTGCATGCAAAGAAACAGATTCTGAAAATAATGGGTGAAAGTAGTTCCTCTTTCCTGATCTGGAAACTAAAATACTTTTGCAAATAATAGGTGTTTCTCATTAGTTACATCTCATTTCATGCCTGCTCAATTGTAAATTATATTTCAAGCTCTAAGCGGACAGCAAAAAGAACTATCCGAGGCTTCACAAAGAGCCCCATCAATGTGTTATACACAGGATGGTTTGTTCTTGGTTACACTGTTATAAACTTGTTAACAGCCTGAAATTGTTTCCAGCAACTGCCTGCAGCACAAGAGAAAATGGCCTTAGCGAGAGATGGATCCCTACAGCACTGTGAGCGCATCAGCACTTCCTTTGCTCCATTGGCACAAATTTAGCTGACTGATAAATATTTATAAAGGGTGATTTGAAGTAATTAATCAAAGAAATTGTGGTTTTATAATGCCTTCAACCATGACAATAAAATTACTTTGAAAAGCACTTATCTTAGGGATCAATAGCGACAGGGATATACTGCAACAAAGAAAAAAGTTAGGAAGTTTTCTAGGGCAAGCATTACTCTGGAGAAAAAAAATCAATGAAGGGCCCCTGCAGCTTTAGGTCAATATTTAATACCACAGATTTATCCTGCACCTAACTCACTGAATATTGATAAACCCAGAGCAACCGGGAGTTCTTTTTATTTCATCTCTGCAATTGTGATAACAAGGATTGTCATAATCTGAAGAATGAGCGTGTGTTATGGGCAATGTGAGGAGGGAAAAAGGGATATCATATATCTGATACTGTTGCACACTTGAAATTAGAATTAGGTAATCCTAAAAATAGCCTCACTGGTTTTCAACAAAGGGATGACTAAAATTTTCCTTAATTTAAGTGTGCATACTCAATCTAGCGATATATTTAGTTTTGGAAAAACCAAACATTTGCAACATCTTCTCCATGGGCTTAAACGCAGTTAATTGTGGCAGTCAATTATGCCTTAAAACAGAAATTAAGAAGCTCATGTGAAGAGAAGAGACCAAGAGAGTAGGATACTCTTCTCTATTGCAGCACTGCCTCTGGAATTAATCTGCTAAAACAGTTGGTTTAAAAATTCTGACATTCTTCTAATTTGGCAAACTTCATCTTGGAGCACTGAAAAGCCACAGGAGAGAAGGTGTTGCAGGGCAATTTATTTTTTTACCAAGACAAAACCACACAATTTGCAAAAGCAAGGGAAAAAAGAGATAAAACACAGTCTGCAAAGCATATCAGGAGATGGTGTTAATCTCAACTGTAGCCCTCACCAGCACATGGAAGTCATCAGTGGAGCTCATCTACTGATAACAATAGTTTTCTTCTTAAAATGCCTAATCTATTTGACAAGATTATAAACTCACAGAAAACCATTCAAATGTTTCCCTCGCCAACTCTAAAACAAATGAAATGAGAATAATTGACATCTCTTTTCTCTCAGGCTACAGTCTTTCCCCCACTGTGATCGGCACATCAATAGGGGAGGCTCAAAGGCACTTTGCTTCCCTTCACACAAACACACACACACACACACACACACACACACACACGCACACACACACGCACACGCACACACACACACACTCACACACACACACACACACACACACACTCACCTTCTCAGCACTGTGTCAAGCTTTATCATCAAAGGTCTAAGCCAATCACATATGACATGACAACATGAGACACTTGCTTTGGGAAATCACAGGTTAAAGACAGGAAACATGGTGACCTTTGACCTCCCTTCTCCAGAGGCTTCATGGATGCTATGCATTGCTTTCAACCACTGTAATTGAGAGGGAGATGTACAGTACATTGGTGAAAGATGAAGTATAGGTAGCTCATTATCACAGTGTACATTGCCGCAAAGTGAAAACAACCGTCAGCACTCAGCAGGACAACAGCAACAGCTGCCTGTCCTCTGTTACTGTCCACACTGCAGATCTGCTCTACACTTCGACATAGCAGTTTTTTTTAACTATTCTTCTTTAATGATAGGAACAATGTGACACTAACAAAAATGCTAATATTTAAAAAAATAAATAAAATTTAAAAGTGACGCTTGAACAAAGTATGTGAAAAATCAAGTTTGAATCATGTATTAAACATAATCATACACTTCTAACCTATAATCATGTTGCTGGGTTTTTCCTGCTTGTCCGACGCCTACACGCCATGTTACACTGTAGGTGCACCATCAAGTACCCAATGTACGTGTTTCTCATCAGTTTAAAAGCTTATTTACCATGGTAGCACTTTTCCAACAAATATGCTTAGCTGAACTAAGCATATTTGTGCTATTAATGTCATTGCAGTAAGTCACTTTCAGCAGAATAAAAATTAGGACTACGAGAGATCCCCACCACCACCATCACCCCTCCTTCCATTCAACTCCACTTATTGTCCTTATCCACAAGCTGGGAAATCTTTAAAAAGCTGAAATGTCTCCATCTACTCTGGCCAATCACGTGACAGTCACTCACCATCTACATTTACAGAAGAGGAAGATTATTCAATACTCACACACATGCATGTACAAACATACACATGCATTTACAGAGCAGACTTTTCCGTTCATCCTATCTGATTAAATATGTTTTTCAACTATTTCTCAGATGCGTGCCAAAGAGAAAATAGGAGAGGAGAGGAGAGGAGAGGAGAGGAGAGGAGAGGAGAGGAGTGGAACACGGTCAGAACTGTCACAGCATCCTCCCTGTGATAATGGGGATTCTGCATGGAAAAGCAGGTGGATCACTGCACAGCCTATTAGCCATCTTCCTACAAGGTACTGTACATGTGTAGTGTACATCCCTGTTAAGTGACTACTTACACTGGGGTTTAGGACTTTAAGAAAATTTATGGTGAGGCAGCTTGTGCTGAATACTGCAGCACAGATGTCAGTCGGAGATGACAGCTTTGTCTTCAGAATAACACAATAAATCACTCGGAGCGGTAAGTATGCAGGGTTGCATAACAAAAGTGAAGAAAAGTATAGTCAGCTTTTCATTGTGATTCTGATCAGTCACTAGTCCGAAGACATTTTACAAAAGAGCAGAACAAGAGAGGGCCCCTCACTCCATTTAAGGTGTGAACATTGTGCAGAAAAACCGCTGCAGTTTCATTTAACAGACCGAGCTGTCAGCGTCTATACCTGAGTAACCAGGTGCAGCATCCAAATGCAGTCCTATCAATCACAAGCAGATAAAACCCATAGAGCAAGTGTATCAAAATAAAGATGGCCTACCTGCAGATTCTCAATGCAAGCCCTATGCAGCAGCAGTTACCATTTGCCAGACTGACTCCAAACATTTTCTAAAAGAGCTGTCTGCTCCCTGAGGCTTTACAGTACCAGATGAATGATCTGCAGCATGACTCTGTCTGATCCAGCCAAAGTAAGGCAATCTGTCATACTACATACACACTCCCCTGAGCACACACAGAGACACACACAGATGAAAATTGCATATGTCCATGGTCAGATTATCTGTTTGATCTCTAAACCCCATAATCCCGCAACATCAAAAATAAATCAAACATCACAAAAAACTCAAATTGTAACAGAAGAGCATGGCAAAAATAGGCAGAGATGGCTATTCTAAATATGTTTGAACAAGACGCCATATAACTACATCAGACACTCAAGTTCATCTTTTGCTGTTATTAAATTGAATTAACATCCATTAAAATGAACAAAAACACAGCGACTTTCACAAATAATGAAATTACTGTAATTACTACAATTAATGGAACTGGTGTCTGCCATAATAAGCAGGTAGATAACGCAGTGGGTAGCTGGCTAGCTAGATAGATGTTGAGGTGAGTACATAGCTAGCTATACAGCTTTGATGACATCCCATCTAATTGTAATGGCACAAGGGGTTGTAAAAGTGTATTGTCTAATGAGGGCCCAAACACAGGTGAACATAACAGAGCATCTTATTCTATTGTTTTTCATGGACGTAGCAGACCTGTTGAGGTCCATTCTCTGAACTTGATCCGATCGTACTCTTCTATGGGAGTCAGCATCTTGTTAGACTTTAACTTCTCCTCATTTCCTCTTACCATTGATGTGAAGTTGGGGGGAAGGGAGATACGTTCATCTGGCTGACATACACCTCCGTGGTGAAGTGAGGACCAGCGGCTAGCTGTTACTCAAGAGGCTGCGCCCGAAAATATTCATAAACTTTAACCTCACTCGGCGAAGTGCAATTTTTTGGCACTTCTGTATCGGATCAACCAGGAAATCGCTGTGGTGGGGGCTTGTTCTTGGATCAATATTGAAATTTTTGCATATCATTAACATGCTCCTGCTCCCGGGCAAACACCTTTTAAGAGCAAGTACAACTGTTCTCATCTCATCTCTTCCTTAAATATAAGTAAATTACATAATACATGCACATAATAATAAATGTAAGACGTCCAACCCAAGACTTGGAAGTATGTTAAGATATGTTAAGATGTGTGTTCATGCCGTCACCTCTTTATGCTCTGTCTAATGTAGAGAAACAAAACAGGACAGGCGTAGCTGAATTTAATTGTGAATTTAAGGATTACATTATCTGAACCAGGGTAATCCCTGTTTTCTAATACCATTTCATGAAAGCCATGTCACTTGCCAGTGCTTTTGTCCAGAAGCAGATAAACAGCCACTGGATCCTCTAACAATCGGATTCAGCTAACCCTTATGCTGTGAAACATGTTTAAATCTCTTACACAGTCATATCAGGGCATTAGTATGACATCCAAGCACTAAGTACCTTCCTTCCACACACACACCCACTCACATACACACACACACAAAAAGATAAAGTTTTGTTTTAACATTGGGTAGCTTCTGTCAGCAAGATGGCAGTGAAGAAATGTATCAAATTATCCAACTGAATGCTCTGTAAAGCATAATAACAGACAATACTGGACACATCTTTAGTTCAGATTCAGTTCTGATCCTTGACAGCATTACATTACTCATTGGGATTTGGAACAATAGTAAATGATGAAGTCCTCACATATAAGCAAAACTACAGAAGGTACTGTATGGGAGAAATTTGATTATTCTGGTGAATTTTGCTGCAGAGAATCTTGGCCCTTAGGGTGTCCGAGCTTGTATAGCACAGCACATTTACTGCAGCAGACATGTCAAACTTTGTTTGCTTCAGTGTGTACAATATATATCTCTAACATGTTATTAGTGGAGGAAAAAAAGACATTTCTGATCTCGCACCTTCTCCTACACTCACAATCCCCTTTTCAGGAAATGTTGACGGACCGTTGTCCCCAGCCCCAACTCCTACTGACAAGTAAAAAATGTATCGGATTTGTCATTTTGGATGGTAAGCAAGTTTAAAGTTGTAATCCGTAATACTTGATATATGTGATATCAAACATCTATCATATGATATATGATAGATGTTTCTAGCAGCCGCTTTGGTGGTAAGATGTAATACGCAGGTGTGCCTCTGGGACCTCATCTCCCAGAGTTCCTTTGGAAACAGAACAGTGCCGACTGTATGATGTCAGTAGATTGGCAGCTCAGACCTGCGCGATGCGCCGTGATGCCTTCACATGTTCCACACTGATAGGAGGTCGGAAAAGAGAAGGGGAACGACGTAAGAAGCATCATTTTTAGTGCGGGAAAGTTGCCATAGACACTCAGATAATATTTCTCGGCTAAGCAGTAAACACGAGCGCTTTCATTAGTGGGTCACATGATCAATCACCATTGTATTAACTCACTCTTAAATAGATAGAAACTTAATACACAATAAACTAGATGATTATGGACTACAACCTTAACTGTGAAGCATTTAAGGGGCCAACCATACGAGCAAGCAATATTTTGAAAAAAAATCATGTTTTCAAATCTATGATGCAAGTTATAGGCTACAACTTAACACAGACAACAGAGACAATAGCAGTGTTAAATAAATTAATTATTTTAATAATAAATTAAAATAGTAATTTAAGTTCTGCAAGTTTTTTTCTCATTTGTTATTATTATTTAATGTATGTATTTTAATAGATGCCAAATGATATTGGCATTATATATATATAGGCCATCAGCCGCCCCTGCTCTCTAAAAACCAAGAAAGTTTTTTAATTTTTTTAACTTCTTCTTACCACTTTCAACATGAATAATATTATTTGTATTGTTTCAGTTATTTATTTGTTTCTTTTGTTTTCCTTTTTTTATTGCTTACACATTTTGTTTTGTGTTTGTATTATTTTAACATGTTCAATAAAAATTGACTAATAAATATAATCTTGGACATTAATAAACTCATATCGGTCAACCACTAGTGTGTTAGTGTGTGTGGTATCTTTTCTCTGCTGTGAGCTAGCTGTGTCCAGACTGGCTCTAGGCTTGGAGGGACCTCTCTCCTGCAGTTCTCATTACAGAATCTGAGCATACACACACCGCAGAATCAGCCACTGAAAACACACTGGGGAATTACACTAGTGATACACAGGGTTAAGACAACAACAAAGCTACTCCACGACTGCAATGTTCTGTGACAATGAACAACATGAAAAACATCCCAAAAAGCACACATCGACTTGGATGTATCATTGTCTTGTTATATTGTGTAGTATAATAAGTGTCTTCACATCCGTTCTACATAAACGTATTGTACACAAAGCTATCAAAGCAATGCAGGTTTCTCTCACAATCAGTTCCCTCTATATTGTCTTTTTAGTCTGTTGCATTCCCCTATTAGATCACAAGTGCCATTTTTCATCACACAGGTGACAAAATATTTGATCAATGCATTGCATGATTAGACATCAAACAAGGGTTATTTTAATATAGTACACAGTGTTACAAAAATGATAGAAAGTGATAATAATAATAATTTGGTTTTTGGCCCACATCCATCTGTCCCTCTTGGTGGCTAAAGCACGTAGGCTAACACATTATCATTTTATCGAGGAAATTAAACAGATGGATTAAATGAATTAGGTGAGGTTTCACTTGGCTGGCAGAGGGTAACTGAATTTAGAGGCTATTTTTAGATCTATGTATCCTGAGAGTGTGGGGAGAGTTTGTAGAGACTTAAGAGGCCTATTAAGTCAGGCATCAGTGGAAGAAGGTAGGCCACATCTGGTGCACAGCTCTAAAAGTATGACTGGACTACAGGATCGAGATTTTACCAGAACATCCCTTCCCCAGAATTTCTAACCCACTCACAGAGGCTGATCTAAATCACAATCTGGGGAATTTTAAAAGGTCACAGCCTTAATACACTGAGAATGCACTCCCTTTTCAAATACTTCACCCCTCTGTTAGGTATCATCATGTCTATTCTTAGATGTATTACGTCTCGCTGGACATGTGCATAATGTTTGTGGTTAAGGAGAGGTCACTTAATTTCTCGGATAGAGTCTATCTTTTCATTCCATCCTCTGCACCAATTTTAGGTGTGACGGTGGTGGTCACGTCATTCAAAGCTGCACTTAACAAAAATGCGATCTCTATATCAGGTAGGCATACAAAGGAAACGCTGTGTCTTTTGGCCACATTTCACCCTGTGGCCGAGGGATGAAAGGGGAGGGATGAGCTGGGAAGGGTGTGACTGGGCTGTACTCAACGTTACTGGAACTGACTTTGAACAACAAATCAGATGTTATCCAACGCCCTGAGAAGAACCAGACCAAGCTAAAGCGAACCATTACATAATCCATTAAAAACAGACCAACACATAAGACTGGACAAATTCACAACAGGCTCATTTATGTTGGTTTAAAATGAGCTTGGTTATAAATGTAGCTATATATCCTGCAATGAAAATAATATAGATTAAAAGCTGACACAAACTGTCAACTTTGATCTACAGCTCATACTGTAGGTGAAGTTTTGCGGTCTTGTGTTTACATCTTGCTGCCTCTGTGGCTGAGAGCAATGCAGGGTGGCTGACCGATGAGGGAACACATGCAGAAATGATAAATAGGCTGAGTAACCTTATTGCTGCAGCTGACATCGAGACCCTGACGGAATGATAATAAGCTTGATATCTTGTGCACAGGTCTGTGCCATTCTTTCCATGTCACAAAATAGAGTTAACCAAAGAACCACTTAAAAACTGTAGGTTGCCACTTCATATACCTGGAAATCGGTCCATAGTTTTACTGATAAATCCCTGGATTTCCAACCGTGTTACTGTAATGTATAGCAGGCCATGTACAGCAGCACGTATGTGCAGTTCACTTTGATGCCAATAGGTAAAACACTTTGGCTAGATTGTTAACACTTAAGTCGATGATGCAAACAACATACATTTTCAGCAAAAAGAGAGCAAAACAGTCTGCCAGCACGTGGAAAAGTGTAATATGCAGCAGATGTGACATTGCATGTGTGAGTCTGTATAGATACAGATCTCTGTGGGTCTCTCTGTATGTGCTGGGCCCTACTAGCAGCTGTGCTAAGGATTGTGAAGCAAATTCATGTAAACAAGTATATTCCTTTGAGAGGTATATATCTGGCTTACTGAGAGGACTGCATCAAACCTCCACTACAGTCTAACCTACGTATAGAGGCATCCCGCATTAACCGTGCATATAGAAGAGCATGATAATCAGCCACAGAGAGATCATAGTTCTGCTGACATCAACACAGCAGTCAGTGACCTGTAATCATGAGGCACTGCAGTGAGCATCTCTCTCCCTTTCTCCCCCCCCCCTGTCTTCTCATTCCTGGAGAGACTGCACCATTAACTTACAATGATATACGCACTCTCCGAAGGGAAACTAAAGGTGTGTAAAGGCAAAACAGCCAGCTGCCATCTCCGCCACAAAAAAACGGAAGAAAGGCACTGTTCAGCATGCATGTACATTCTCATTTACTTTGTCGCAAACACTTAACGGCATGCAATCGTAAGCACTCTATCTCCTGCAGCTGCTGGAGAGCTTTAGCAGACACACCTCCTGAATAGCTACGTAGCATACACAATCCCAAATATGTGTTGAGAGAGGGGCTGGGATACACACCTATGAGCCGCACGATACACTGGCTGCCTCTTGTAAGGGATGTGTAAGGTTGACTGTCCTGGTTGGCCCAACATGTTAGCTGCAGGTCTGTGATTTGCTCTGCTCTGCTCTGCTCTTCTCAGTGGCACATGTGTGTGTGTGTACTCCTCTCAGCTGGTAGTGCTGCTGTTGCTGACGTCTTCTGCTGTGCACCGTGGCGTCGATTCATTCAAAACATCCTCTTTCCCGCTTCTCCGGTGCTGGGCTGCTGAGGTGGAGCTAAAAATACACGTAATCACTGAACTGTCCCCTGTCTCCAAGAGCATTAGGCTTGCGATGGGTATTTTTAAAGCCAGCCAACCTCACCAATACATCATGTAAAAGGCCCCAGAGCACCAAGTATAACCACAGGTACAAAGCATTAGCCATAACCCGTATAATTATGTTCTCCTCTCTCACATTCATTCCCTGTAGTGGCTCTCTCTCTCTCTCTCTCTCTCTCTCCTCACCTCTCTCCTGCTCCTTCTCATTTATCCTTAGCGGAGCTCTGACGTTAGAGCACATGCCTGAACTGGACACCCTCTCTGCTCCATTCCCTCTGCAGTCATGCAGGCAATACACAGTGTGCACAGCGAGCAAGAGGAGAGGAATGAGGAGGGAGAAGGAGGAATTACAGTAGCGAGGGAGGAAAAAAAGAGAAGGAGGGGAGAAAGTGATAGAGCGAATACATAGTATATACTATGTACTGATTTTTGCAGTTGGTATGTAAAAAATGTTCATATGGTAACATTTTGTGCTAACTGGAAATTATTGAAGGTATATTACCCATGAGTGAATGTCAACAATGCCTCTCAACTCAAAAATAATCGTAATTCTACTACTATGCAGGGTGACTGTCAACAGATTAAATACTGCGACAACAGCCAGATCAGATGAAGGAGGAGGAGTGTGAGATGGGGAGATATAATTCATGACATGACAAATGGAACTGAAGACTGGGCCATGACCTAACAACTGAAGAGACTGATACTAATAGAGACAGTGTGGGAGGGGGAGCAGGTGAAAAATGTTTTCCTCACCAGCTAAGGACTCGGGAAGTCAACTCATAGATTAAAGTGACAGTAACTCCACTCATGCACACATACACACACATGCAGGTAAAACATCCAGCTGCCATTGCCCTTACCCCCTTAGTTTCATCCTCTGTTGCTCTTTCTCATCCATCTACACTCCTTCACATCTCGTTAGCATACCCCAGGAGTTAAAAGACACTCACACTGCAAGTAAAGACCTCCTCAACGCTGCTGAAATAATACCAGGATGATAGATATCTGGGTCTTACCACCACCAATGGTCATTGAATTGTATATTAGCTCTCTTTCCGTGATACATTTCACTGCATGGAAAAACTGCAATGTAGTGCACGCCATTCAAAAAATAAAAACAGCCCTACAAATGGCAAACAACTGAACTGCCAGAGAGCAGAACGTTTCTGCGGTAAGAAAGGTTGCACATAGAAACGTGCACATTTTAATTTATCAATTACTATACTGTACTTTGATACCCCAAGTACATTTTGCTGTTAATACACAAATTAAGATTCTGAATGCAAGACTTTGACTTTACTCAAGTAAAAGATCTGAATACTTCTTCCATCACTGCCCACAACCAATTGCATAACCCTTTATAAACTGTATGACCACAACTGAAATGGACAAATATACTGAATGGAAAGTGACTTAAATATAGAAATTTGCTTTTTATCATCACACAGCAATGGAGCATTTGAATGAAAATAAAACATGAAACTAAACTAACTGGCTTGCCTATACTTGTAAGACAGGAAACAACAACAATGCCTGCAAATATACAATAGATGCATCCTCCTATAGCTGTCATCTCAATCATATATGTTGCTACATTGCTACTCACCAGTTAGTGATCAAATGTGGAAAGCCTTAAGTCCAATTCAAAGTCTCAAATGTCCCAATCTGTCCTGATCCTGAAGACGACCAATAAGGAGTCTCTTTCTGCTCTTTTAACATATGGTAACTAAGCCTGTATTAACTGTGTGCACAATGCTAGGTGGGTGTGCTAGAATGGGCACAAAGAGCAGTGTCAGATAGAAGTATAACTGCTGTTTCAGCCCTCTCTCTCTACTCTGGATCACTCAGTACCACTGCCAACACTTACAGTGCATAGCTCGACTGAACCTCACCAGGGAAGAACAAAATGATAACGTTCCATTGTTCAGTCCCTATATAGTAGAAGAAGAAGGAGGAGGAAAAGGGGAAGGGCCCGGTTTGTTAAAAAACTCTGAAGCCACTACTCTTTCTGGTGACCGCAGATGAACAGTATTCACCTCACTGTGTTGTCCAGTCAACATGAAGTGCTGACCTTGGTGTCTCACTGCAACCAGAGCTTCAGTCTCACCCTGGGTCCTTTTGATCAGATCACATCCCCTTCAGTCAGGGATAGAGGGAGAGAGGATGGAGGGCAGACTATAGCTGAGTGGCTGGCTCAGGCTGCTGCAGTGCCAGCTCAATAATCCACAGACAGACATATAGATAAGAGCAGGTCGATAAGTACGATGGACAGTCAGGTCAACATTCATACCTCACTCTATCACCTGCTTACACTGTTGTCCTCCTGGCTGTTGTATAACAAAATTAAGCTACAGTAATCACAGTCTGTAGTGTTGGTAAATCAGAAACGTAACAAAGAGAAAATATACTACATGTGATAGACACAAATTATTTTAAAGTGCAGAACATATTGTAGCGTAATTATGCAATTCAGAACTGAAGTGACAATATGTCTGTCAAATCCAGGTAAATGGCAAGAAATTATTAAACTAGTTTATCTTTTATCATATGTTGAACTTAGTAATGAGGTTACACTTATTTTCAACATGGCAAGTACAAGCCTACACAATAAGAAAGGCAGAAATACCAAAAAGACCGAGTATATTATTGCTTCTTATATTTTGTTGTTATTATATTTTATGTCTCTTTATATTAACTGTTCTTTTATTGTCTCTTATATTTCTGTTTTATTATTTTACATTAACTACTTACTGTTTTTCTTTAATAAAGCCTATCAGCAAAAATATTTCACACGTTGTGCTGGTATAACCAAATTGATAATAAACATTTTGAATCTTGAATTGCATCTAAATGTTAAATAGACAAAGACTCAACAGCAATATCTAGTGGCTACCTACAGAAGAGCACTTCACGGCAAACACACATGCACTCTATTAGGTCTCAATACTTCACTGACAGGTCAGAGCATACATCTTCACTGAGTCAAACCATTCTTACAGTGATTTGAAAACGTTTAAATCCCAGCTTCATCTCACTAAGCAAATAACAGAACATATACTGTTGGAGGTGAAAACTGATCAAAGCAATCTAATCATTAAATCACAAAGATTTAGAATAGTACAACAGGAGAATCAATCAGATCATGAATAAAGAATTAGCCTTGCATCTCTGCACTAAAGCAAATTAAATGTGACTGCTTTGTGAGATCTCACACAACTGTGCAGTCAATATGCTCAATAAATGCTGCAGTGAGTGAAATTGCCCTACTCACGAGATCTGCTCTGGCTAGCATTGGCCAGATGGGCCTTTTCATTTATCTTTTTCCCACTCAATTTTCCATAAATTGCAACAGCAATATTCAATCAAGTAATCCACAATGAGAAACGTTTTTCAGATCTCATGCACTCAATATTTTACTAAAAAAAAAGCTTATTGAAGTTAAGTCGTTCCGAATTTTGATAATATACAGAATATGTACGGCTTTACAACGCACCTTTATTGCTACAAATCCTATAATCAATCAATAAATGTTGGATTAGGCAGAGAAATCTGTAGAGATCTTCAAGGTGATTCAAGGTAGAAAAAAAATAGGAGAACTTGCAAACTGCCTGTTGGTCCCAAGAGATATAATTTATTTTCAATCAGGACATGGCACTATTTCTTGTTCAAACAAGACCACAGGCACACTGGCACACAGAAGAATCAGTTAGGTCTGAGGTGATCTTGATGCTAATATGATATATTCTAATTGTGCATTTGCTTACAGCAGAATTAATGAATTTTTAGACATGCAGGTCGGCGGAACAATCTAAAAAATCACAGACAGACACAGAAAAATATAAGATTCATGTGTCTGGCACTTTGTAGCTTTTACTGGTCTCTCTCAACCAACTCCTGGGGGAAATACTCTTCTCTTCAGCAGCTAAGGCCTAGTCCACACGTACAGTACATGAGCATTCCTGTAATAAGGGTTTTTTCCTCCTTTGTTTTAAAAAAGAAAACAAAAGTACTTTTTTAAAAAATGTAATGAAATGAAAACACATTGAAGCACTTTCAAGAGCGTGCCAAAACAACAGGTGGCGAATCGGCGATATAAGCCCAAACCTAAAACCATGTTGTCCAATATCGCAAAGAAGAAGAAGATGTTGGCCAATCAGACACCTGAGAAAAGCTAGTATGGCACCGTAGAGCATGCAAACGCCTCAAAATAGTGCAAGAGTTACTGTACTGTATTAATGTGTCATACTGTTAGCAAGGTTAGAACCAGCACTATTTTGGACATGCATTGCAAGAAATGCTGCCTCATTTGTATCACATCACAATGGAGATACTGGCGCATACACTCTCTGTTACAGGCCAAAAATTTATTTCCCCTTTCTACACAACAACATTGACAACACTGTTTAAAAGTGAAAATCTTCACCCTGGCTCGTGTTCTCCAAAAGGTCCATTTTCAGTGACCTGACGTTTTAAAAGATACCTAAAAGAAAGATACCTAAAATGTGGACCAGGCCTTAGTGTCCCATTATGTTCATCAGCTAGTACTTTTCATGCAGTATCTTAACTTGAACATAAGCTCTTTTTTATCTAAATTAAAATTGTCTAGGCTTGCAGAAAATGGCATTTCACTATTTTGTAATCGATTTTCTACTGGTGATCTTCATATATTTAAATTTCCTATTTTATTGTTCATCATTTTCTACATCACACACTTGTGTCTTCGAGGCAAAATGAAAATGAGTACCTTCTGAAAAAAAGGTTATATATGCTCAGATATACCCTCTAGAAAGACTTTCTCTTTTTACAACATCCATTTTCCACCTCTCTTACTGCTAACTAATCACTTCTCTTCTCACCCGTCTGGTGAGATGAGAACAGTGTGGGACCGGATTCTCTCTGCAGTGGCTCCAGTCACACTCAGGCTCTGACAGAATGCGGCAGAGAGAACTGTCATCTGAATTCAATCAGAGGGAGGGAATACAAACTATTTCTTTCCTCCAAAGAGCCAGCTGAATGTACACTGCTGCAGAGCTTACTTCTTAAAAAGTGATACAAAATAAAGGAGAAAAAGTTTTGTTCTTCAAAATAATTCCAGTTTTGTTGCAAACCAGTTTTGTTTACATCTGCAGTGCATTATCATAGCATGTGACAGATATCCAGAGTGTAGCAGAGTTATTGAATAAAGACAAATTTATATTAGCATAATAACATTAAAACAGTGTTACCTTATCTCAATCTTCCTCTCCTCCTCCTCCAAACTCGAGGGCTCCAGCTCAGCAAACACCTCTGTTTCATGATCAGCCGAGTCAGTCCCCTGATCAAGGGGCAGGCAACTGCAACAACAGGTCCCCATCCCAACTCGGGCATCTCCCCTGCCCTGTTTCTGCTCTGACTCCTGCTCCAGCTCTGACTGGTCAACCTGCTCAAACCGTCTGGATAGTGAATGACTCATTCCAGATAATATATATCATCCCACACAGCACACCTCTGGCCCGCAGCTCTTAATTTATTCATTCATTGCAGGTTCCCGGGTTAAATACACTTAAGTCCAAACAAGGCCTGACGGAAACTTCCTTTATATTCTGCAACACAAACATCCTTTGTACCAGACTCTCAATCTAATCTTTGTTCAGTCCGCTGCTTTAACCTCCAACTCTATTTTTTAGGCTCCATACTGTACAGTCAATATTGTTTAACTGTCCCAAGCCTCGTAATAAGTCATCAGATGACAGGATATTGACATCACAGATCATTTTATAAAACGCTCTGGCCTCTAGAGAATGTTCAGACAGCCTCACAAGCATGGAGAGAAGATAGATGCACAAACGTAATAGCAGGACACGATTTAAACATGATACATGGATCGATTGATAATGACAAATGGTCAACATAAATCACCCCACAGGAGTGAGAGGACTCGCGACCTCACCAACATCCCATTTGCAATTCCTTGGCCATGAATGCCAATTTTCAATTTCAGTATTCCTGCATCTGCTGCTAAAGACTGTGTTGGCATGTGCACTGTTGCCATCTTCACAGGATTAATGATATGTGTTAAAAGAGGCAGTGAAAGCTAAAGTGCTGTGTTTTTTTGTAAAAACTAGGACTATGATGCTGCAATAAGAACAACCAAGGACCATGTTGTCAGCGTATCAATCATTTGATCATTTTCTAATTTCATCATTAAGTACAATGAAATGCATGATGATGATGCTTCAATCACAGAATAATCCAAATAAAAATGAAACATTTTACAACATTCCTCAGCAGGCGTGTTTAAGCGTAAAGGGAGTTACTCTAACTTGACAAAGCATTTCCAACAACATGTTATAGGAGTGCAGTGCTTTTTAGTCATAGCCATAGTAAAAATTGACCCCCAAATCAAATGTATTTATTTTTCAAAGATGAGGCATGGGTAATCTGATGCATCAGGATTTTGCCTGTCAAGAATGACACCACCATTTCAGAGTATCTATTTTCAGCTGAAGGTCACTGTCTCAACAAACACCTTGAGGGAAGGAAGAGAAAGAGAGACTGAAGTGTGTTACACGCAAGATCACACTGAGTAGTCTGCAGAAGAGATGTATATCTGAGACAGCGCCAGTCTGTACAGTTATACAGTATATTTGACTTTTTTGAGTGCAAAAGGTAAATATGATTCCTGATAATGTAGTCCATTGGGCTGAAGTGCAAAAGTTATACAAGTTATAAGGTGACACAGCCCTTTGGACTTTGTGTCTCTCCTCAAATGCGAATACAAAAACGATCAAATCATCATGCAGCTTGGTTGCTAATTTGAATGTTAACAAGCGTATGCTAATCCTGGGCTGATCAGGAGTCTCTGTTGTAAATAGAAACGTGTGACCCCCGAAAAAAAGCTCTTCAGAGTCTACAGAAGCATAATGCAAATGTTACAGCCAAATAGCAGATTCATTAAAGCCAGAAAGTAATGAAGAAAATATGGTGGGATTATCAACTATCACTGGATCCTTTCATTCGCAACCAAACAGAGTAAAGTCTGCACTTCATCAATTGTACTGTATAGTCAGGGCACAAAACCAGAACAATTTAACAGCCAAATGCTGGTAAAATATGCAAGTGGCTAGTAGACTTGCTTCACTCACCAGCCAAAAACCAATGGTAATAAATTCACTTTCATTTACCCGGCATTGTACAATGTGAACTGTGTCCTCAAAAGGCTTTTCGACGGTGGACAAAGTTAATTTTGCAACCTGATCGCAGTGAATGAGGTAGTTTTGCATACTGACATTTTTGAAAATCAGGGCTTAGTAAATTAAAAAATTGTGATTGTTATTGACCATAACTTGCCTATTTAAAAACAGTGGGTTTGTGCAGGATGTCTTGTGTCGCACTAAAGACGGTTCTTTCTGAACAATCAGTAATCTGAAGTGTTTTCGGCTCAGCTTGCTTGGATTCTCAACTGAGGTGGTACCAAAAAAATTACCAGGTAATATCCACAGCTTTTGCTAATAGAAAACCAAAAATGAGCAAGTCGAGTTGAGTAGAGCCATGCTGTACCGTACAGTGGAAATGTGGCATATTAGATCCTAAGCTACCCTGTCTAAAGAAACCAGTTCAAGAAATAACGTTCCTACAGTACTCTGTGGATCCCTATATAGCTAGCTCAACAAGCACAGCTGGCCCTTTTGGACATTAAGTTGTAGGGCAAATGCAACACGGTCTGCAAGTTGTGACAAAGCATTATTAAGTATGAGGGAAGATCTGCATGCCTGTACTATATAAATATGTAATTAATATTAGCTCACTGGAGCACACCTACAGTCAGAAAGCTGTTGGTATTATGGGATCTTATTACGAGAAACATCTGTGACAAAAATTGATGAAACCAATGACATACTCAAATTCAACTATACCTTCCTGTCTGTGATTTCCATGCAGTTTATACATGGGCAACCTCTTAGATAGCACAATATATTTATAGATATCAATGTCTATGTTGGTATACACAGGACTACCCTTCTTAAACTGACTATCAGTGAAGACGAACAGCTGCCCCTCTTCTCCCGTCACAGTCACCGTAACCTCAGCTCTGCTGAAACAAAAGCATTTACACTGATCCTTCTCCTGCCCGCTGCCTGGAGGCAGGACAGCTCTATCTGATTGGTATCCAGTGATGTGTTTTCAATCTTTCCTTATGACTTCCCATGGTACTCGACAAACATTTCCAAACAACATATCTTTACATGTATGGTCCCCTTTTTGCAAACAAGAGGTTACTTATCTAAAGTACAACAATTGAATTTTAGACTAGTCTCAGTGAAAAATATTGTTGAGCTTTAATACATACCTAAATAAATACCTAAACATGAAGTTTGAAGTTCCATTTTGAGTCTTAATCTGAGGATTGACCAGTTCTAAAAGGGATCACAAGTGAGATTCAGCTGCTTCTTAGCCTCTTTGAAAAAATAAATAAATAAATAACTGGATTGTCTTCCTGCCTGAGCCCAAAGGAGGACCAGTTGGGAAAACACTTCAAAACTCATATCCTAAATCCATTGTGGTCAAGTTGTCTCACAAAGAATGACTCTGCACAAATAAAAACAAGGAACTTTTACCTCACTTTAAAACTTTAAAACGTTTGTCTACTGTCAAAAGTACATTTTGACAGTTATATAGCGTGTCGTTTTTTTCCTTGATTCTGATTGGCTGAGCAGGCGATGGAGCCCGTTGTAAATTCTAAAACGAGATTCACAAAGATTTTTCAGTATTTGAGGGGGCAGAGCACAATGGTGCACAACCCTAAAAGTGCACATAAATATGTTAAAATAATCTAAAATCTGCAAGGCCAAAGGTCATTTGTAGGACTTTAGGGCTCATTTTTCTTCTATATTTTTGGCAAGGATGTTTTAAACTCAGCAATGTGGTATATACAGTATTTGCTGTGTTTGCAGAAAAAGAAAGCTTCATTAAACAGCCTTGAGATAAGGGCCTGTTGGGATACTTAAACTTCTTTTTTATCCCCTATTAAAATGCCCTGCTTCAAAAC
Source organism: Echiichthys vipera (assembly GCF_963691815.1). Classification (NCBI taxonomy): domain Eukaryota; kingdom Metazoa; phylum Chordata; class Actinopteri; order Perciformes; family Trachinidae; genus Echiichthys; species Echiichthys vipera. Next base: position 25,636,743 of record NC_139826.1, read on the forward strand.
TACCAAAACATCACAGGGCTAATTAACTCATATACTGTCCTGATCAAAGATAGTCAGCAAGTTAAAAAAAAAAACAAGCACAACATAAAAACATAACACGCAACAGAAGAATGGGAAGATAATCACTATAGATTAAATACCAATGGGGTTATTACACCTGACAAGTAAATCTAGTTGAGACAGAAGCATTGTTTGGTGTGAAATCTTTGAGTTTTAGATCACACACTTCTTCCTGGACTTCCTTTCCCCGGCATTGTACAATGTGAACTGTGTCCTCAACAGGAGACCATTGTACCTCAGTGGGGTCATTTTTTTCCTCGGAGAGCTATAGAATTGCACATTTCCTATGCTCAGTGAGCTGCTAGTGATGAGAGAGTACATCTAAGTGAACTCAGTTTTTCCAGCTTTAGCCATATGAGGGATGCATGACAGTTGAGGCATTCTTCTATTACAACTTAAAAAGGAAGCTTATCTTAGTTGAACTGTACCAGATTAAACAATGTTTTCAGCCTGATTTTGCTGTGCAATTGCTCACACAAACTGCTCCATCCATTGCATGTGTTTACATCAACACACAGACCTGTTTCATCTGTGGCATTTATCTTCACAGATTGAAAAGGGATGATTGTGGAAGATTGTTTTCAAAATGGGTCACTTCCTTGGAGATGTGCCAGAAAAGACACTCAATTTTAATAATAACATAAAACTATTTTTATCATAAATAAATATATTAATAATATTTTAGTTAGTAGAGTTAACACGCTGAAAAGTGCTTGGAGCCTTACACTTTTGGCACATAACAACAAGCATAACACCAGCAACCATTAAGCAGATAGTTCAGGTCTGCAGGCTGGCCTAAAGCCACGTGTAAATAAATGTGAGTTTTAGCCACAGAGGCAGTGTCTGAACAATCCCTCCTTTGTATTCCATCTAAATTCCACCATCAACACACAACCAAATCTACCGACCGTTGTCACGGCAGCACCATGTGGACGTCAGTCCTGTCTGAGTTTGTTGCTGTTTTCTTCCCGGACAGCTAAGAGATGAGAAATGGGATGGAGAGCAGTGGTTTCAAATCAGAGAGCCAGCTTGTTTTGTGCTAAAAATTGGATTTCCATGTCAAGAGAAAAGTCTGATGTTTAAGATAAAATTATATAAGTGTGAGAACCACGATTTGCAGCCTGGAGCAGAAAACAAACTAATGCAAATGGGGGATGCCCCTGTAGTATTAATGGGAATTTAAAAATGCTGAGTTGTAGCCAATTAATGATTTTAATGGCCTGAAATCAGGCCCTATTCCAAGTTGTCTGGTCCATTTCCATTTTTTAATATGATGAAAGGAATAATCCCATTGAGCTGGAGCTGTCTTCACTGTCTTCAGTAGTGCAGGTTTGCCAGCAAACATTAATAACCAAAGCATAATTTTCTGTTAAAATATTCCTGGATAGGCTGTTTTTTAACCTTTAATCTATCAAACCAACTTCTGTTTCTAAGAACAAAGTAGTAACAAAGTAACTGGGCTTGCCAGTGTATCCACTCTTATAGCTTAATTAGCTGAGTTTTGGAGATAAAAGCTAGGTACACTTAACACAAGTGACACTTCCTGTAATTATCCTGTAGACACATGGAATGAATACAGAAACCTGGCACCATCCAGGTCTGCAATAAATCCAATAAACCACCAGAGATAAACCCCTCCACAATGAGAAAATGACAGTACTCCATAACCAGAGAATAATAAGGGAAACGTCCCCCACTGAGTTGTGATGAAAAGGTTGTTTTCATCACAAGCTCTACACTAATCAGCTGTTTCTCAAAGTAATTATCCACATGAACATTAAACATGGGACTTCATACTCACACTGTTATTAAACAAGAATCAAACAAAGAACAATCCATTTGTCACATACTATAGCTGCTGACAATACCGCATTATTTTATTTTGTTTCTTTATTTCTTTTTAAAGAGACCAAAATGTTCAAAAAACAAATACTGTTTACTGTTCATGAAGTTATTTTGATTAAGATATTTATATATTAGAGTTTTTCTTTCAATTATCAATTGTCATGAATTAAAATAATCTCCCAACTTACTAACTCTGGCAAACATTGATTTGACTTTCTTTCACGCACAAAGAGAACGTAGAACGATGTTAACTGGGCTCAAGATGAGCTAAAAGAGAAGTCTTGGTGTGTTCCTGTTTCCTGTTCAACTCCAAGAAATTAGCCCTCAAAAAAAACAGAAACAAGCAGGGAAAACAGGAGAAAAACAGGATCCTTCCAACAAGCCGGCTGGGCAACAATAGTCGACTGATTTAATAGCCTTTAATGTTTAGGCCACCATATATCACACAATTTCACTGTTGTATTGTTCACACTTCTTTTAGAGAAAAAGCAAGTGAACGAGAGAAACAAGACCGCCTTTATTCTAGAGACAATATAAGTGTCAGCAATAACAAATTCGCTAATTGAAACTGTTTTATGTGGGGTTTCTTCAGAGCCCCCATCTTTGGATGCCACATTGCCTTTCAAAGAGGCTATTGAATGAATGCATGGAAATCCATTTGTTTCGTTCAACTATAATAAGATTACTTTTATTACACACATACTGTAGCAGGCATTGCAACAAATAAAAAATGTTTATTGTTGTTTAAGTGCTTTAAACTGGTGTCGCAGAGCACTGCATGACATTGAGGAAAGACCTCTTATTAGTAACTATCTACCTCAGAAAGACTGCAGCTATGGGGATATAAAACCTCTGTTACAACTCCTGTGTCTGGAACAAATGGAGCAAACTAAAAGGGTCATGACAGCACGACGACGGGTCGTGGAACTACAAAACCTTAAACAAGCTACGATGGGAGGAGTCACTGTAATTCACAATGATCCAGGTCCAATGGAGAATGTATGTCTCCACTTTGTTTTACAGTAGGCTTTCTGTCTGTCATTGTGAGCCTGATTTATCTGATTGGTTTCAGTTTGAATTGTGGCACGGTTTCTCTCACAGACCAGAATCCACATAAACAGCTACGGCGTAAAACACTGCAGATGGGAAATGCAAATGTAATGCACATAATCCTTGGGAATATCATCTGAAAACTGATTTATAATTAGATTTGTCATATTGCCTTGTAGGGTGCCCGGATATATATTGTTCACTACAAACAATATAAAACTATCTATCATAAATACATTTTTCTATATTGTTTCTATCACAATGTCTAAAAACCAGTGGTTGAACTGTGTTACGCCACTTGGGCGATGCTTTACGTTCTGGTTCCATGTTGTGTTGTGCACTAGAGTTTCTTAATAAAATGAGAAAATAGTCACTCACTCAATAGTCAGTCAACTCACACAGGATGAAAAAAGGTTATTTTATACAGACTACATTTATGTATTTATTTATTGGATTACCAGAAAACACGCTATGTCGTGATATATATTGTCATCGAGATATAAAAATGACCTATATGACGATAGAAGGTTTTGGCCATATTGCCCAGCCCTATAGTGTGGTGCCTTTTGCTGATTCACAAACCTGAATCCTGTAAATTTGAATGTGTGAAGGACATGTGAAAAGCTGACAAAAAAAACTCAAAGCTGCGGTCTGTGACTTTGTAAATCCTGTCCTCTCTGCTTCAATAATGCAATCATGCCATACATCTCTGTCACCACATGGTCACACCCCTCTCCTGCAACCTTTACATTGCCTCTCTCTCTCTCTCTCTCTCTCTCTCTCTCTCTCTCTCTCTCTCTCTCTCTCTCTCTCTCTCTCTCTCTCTCTCTCTCTCTCTCTCTCTCTCTCTCTCTCTCTCGCACACACTGTACAAGGCTGTACACCTATCTAATGGAGAGAGAAGAGGTCCTGCATGGAGGATGTGAGGAGAATTTTAATAACCTTCATCCTGTCCTATCAGCACTGACACTTTCTATTAACAGTGCAGGCGGAGATAATTGCATGCACCTATCCAACGGGACCCCTGTGTGTGTTCATCCATATGCTGGTGTGTTTCGGTGTCATTTGTCATGCGCAATGTGTTTACAGATAAAAAATACTGTGTTAACAGCACACAACCTTTGAATCTAGTTGAACTCAATATTGCTAACAAACATGTCAGAGCTACACTATGACAGAAAGGATATGAAAGGAAAGCATTTCACACACACACACACACACACACACACACACACACACACACACAGCAATAATGGGACCCAAATTTCACTCGACCAAAGAGCGAAACAATGCTCACGAGCCACTCACTTGATGAAGTAGCTGGCTCCTTCGTCCGTGAAGCCCTCTTCCCATCCTCTTGGCAAATCTATAACACGAATAGAAGAACCCGTTGAACGGCCCGCCATAGACAGGAAACATAATGCAGCACCCAAAAAAAATCAGATAGTTTGTCGCGTACCTGACCGTATCATGTGTCCCGAGTTAACAGGTTCACCAGTGCGCGGATGTAGCCAAGTAGTGCTATGAGTTTTATCACTGCAAGAAAGACACCTGTTACTGAGCGATAATAAAACAACCAAAAATCCGTAATAATGCCTCGTAAAGTACCAAGCGTTGAATAGTTAGAGCCGCTCACTTAATAAAGAAGACCCGGCCGTCCCTACAAACTCCATACGACCAGTGGTCAGGTAGGGTGTCCCGTCCGAGAGGTGCCGCCATGATCTCTCTTCTCCGGCACGGCTTGTCCCCCCTCTCGCTTTCCGCAGACTTTTCCCAGGGAGCCCAGATAAGAACCACCGCTAGGGCTGCATAGCTTTTTAAAGGGGACGAATACCAATCTCGACCACTTCCACGACTCTGTTTTTCTCTTAATGTTATTTGAGCATGACGGAAAAGTAACCGGTTCCCACAAGTAGCAGTCTGGTAGATGGTTAAAAAAAGCTCAGATCGATATAACTGGAATTTATGACTGGGGTTTTTGATGTTTGGCAGATAGGCCTACATAAATGTAACAATTACAAAACATGTAGCAATCCGTCTAATAATTAAAGTATTAAAGTAAAGTCCTCATGGCAGTGGTGATTCTAGAGTCTGTTGGGGCCCTGGGCAAAATTCCCAGGGGGCCCCTCGAACCAGCGTTCATCACAATTATGTTATAAATAATCGGACAACAAAAATGCCAAATGTAAAAAAAATGTGTTATCTCAAAGTGCACATTTAAGTTATTTTCAAAGTTAATTATTTTCAAAATATTTACCAGGGAGGTCAGGTCTCCTACGGTCATTGCAACGTTTGCATAATGTCACTGCTGTAGTTTAAAGTTTGTAGTTGCCTGCCTTGCCTGCTGACAAGCTGTGCCTCTGCAGTTTGGGATAGTAAAGGCTTACAATAATTAAACCAAACCAAATCAAATGCTTAATTTGTTTCTCTCTCTCTCTCTCTAAAATACTACAGTATGTGGAGATGTAAGTGTGGGAGAGATGAGAGAAATACGGATGGGATGAATCCACAGCATCCTCTTTATCACAGGCTTATTATAAGAGACAGGTGGCAGCCATGTCTCAGAGGAGACAAACCAAAGCAAAGCCAGAAGAGATGCACCGATCCAGTCTTTTCCGAACCAATCCGATACCGATACCTGGGCTTAGCGCATCGGCGGATACCTGATACCGATCTGATACTACTGTTGAATGAACCATATACTTTGCCGTGTGAGTGAAGGCATCAGGCTTGACATAAACATTTAGCCTTGTCAAGAAAGGTAATGAATTAACACAGATAAAAATGTACTTAATATTATTTATTAACATATAACAAAGTTTTCATTAGCCGCAAAAATAAATAAATAACACTTCCATGTAAAGTGCACTGAAAACAAATATTTTAAAATGTAATATAAAACCCTGTTTTATGCTAACATAGAATTGAAGTGACTAGATCGCTGTAACTGTAAATGAGTGGATCCGAATGTTGGATCGGCCTAATTCATCCGATATCCGATCCAGATAATTATTCAATATCGGAGCCAATATGCGATCCGGGTATCTGATCTAGAAGCCAGTACATATAAACCCTTCAATCAAATATAGATATATAGATAGATAGATAGATAGATAGATAGATAGATAGATAGATAGATAGATAGATAGATAGGTGGGATGTCTTGTTGAGTGCTATAAATGCTCTGTAAAACTCAAACTAAAAGTCAGCGTGCGTGTGTGTTCATGGAGAATGGAGAATGCCTGCATCTGTGAATGAATGAATGTACAGTTTGTCCATGAATGGAGGTTTTAGATGAAGCTTTAGATGCCTCACATCACGTTCACTGCAGTCACGCTGTGCTGCTCACAGCAGCCTTCCTGACCATGACACATTACAATAATGCTTATACTGCATCAAACAGACCTGCCCAATTTACCAACGCTGCCCATAAATTTCACTTGCGCTATGTGAGGGCAGGCAATGTACAAAGTCACAATAGTGTTGGCACAGGAATTATTTTGCTGAGCATCGAGCACCAAGAGACAAGAAGCAAGGTTTCATTTCATCATGTGTGCTCCCTTATATAACTGCATTATCGTTAATATGATATAACATTACAGGCTTTAACTGGGGGAGAGCAAAGGGTTTCCCAATAAACTAGTCAAACAACAGAAAGAAATGGAGAAATACATCCCCCTTCACCTTCCTGTGAGGTGTAGATTACAGTGATCTTTATGTGCCCTTTGTGAAAGGAAACTACTACTGTATGGGTGCACATCAGTGAGTACAGAGCATCTGTCAACATTATAAATATTTGATCTGTGATTCCCTTTCAGGGATGCTTTGTTGAAACATTCTCCAGTGGTTTAAGGCACTGTTCTTCAAAGATAGTGAGAGATAAAAACGTTTCCTTTACAGAAGAAAAATGCATTACAGTGCAGCTGTTGTGCAGAAACTATTATTCATCGTAAACCTTGTAGTCTTATCTGCTTGACAGAGAAATCAAAGAACAAAAGCATTGTCCCTGCAATAATATGTTTCTAACCTTACATAAGGGGTCTCTGTTCATATAGGATACATAATAAGACATTAATTATCAAGTGAATGAGCTCTAAGAAGAGTGACAAATTAAATGGAAAAACTGAATATATAAGTGTAGAAACATTACAAATGTATGTTTCTATTCAAGACACAAGTGGGCAAAGAATGGGGTGATGAGTTTTAAAATTATATGAATCGTGTGCTTTGGGCTTTACAAACACCAGATCTAATCCCAATGGAAAAGCTAAGGGAGACGTGTTAGACAGTGCCCTCATTCATCATCAGTCTATGCCATAGAGCATTAAATCTGTTTTGGCAGCTTGTACTGACCCAGCACTATAAGACACCAGTTATGAATGTTGTTTTTCCTGTAAAGGTCCCATATTATTCTTGTTTTTAGGTACGTGTATTTTGGCTTTCTACTACTTTATTTTTCTCATACTGTCAGTCTGAATATACCTGTAGTCTGTCTGAATCATGCCATATTAGCAGTTTAGCCCAGTTTGCTCTGATTGGTCACCGTTTCCAGGTCTCCACATCTGCGCTCTCCGTGTCTCTGCACCGTCATTGCAGCCGGGGTTTGATTGTAACGGCACTTTAGTGGCACTTTCCACCTATATATAACATATACATAACATAGCTACATGACAGACATACGGAAGTCCTGACAACTCGTTTAACAGCGCAATTTCTGAATACAGGCTGTGTGCATTTCTCTGTTCATTTAGATACTTTCACAGTATTATCATAGCACCTCGACCTGCTTTATAATAAAAAAAAAAACATGGTATGTCTCTTTTCAATATGGGACCTTTAATTTTACACTGATGTCTACTGTACTCTATATCTTACCTAAAATGAACAAATCAAATGTGTGAATCATAACATGCCTTATGACATCGGCCACATGATGAGAACAGCACTAGTATTTGGGGAATCAGTGTTCTGTATTGTTAGGTCAAACAGAGAACAGCATCTGCAACACTCATAAATACACTAATCAATAATAACACTGTATTATTGATATTGCTGCCCTTAAATTTGATGCAATTTGGTGCACAGTTAACTCATGTATTCCTCAACCAGTCAGCAAAATGAAGCACTGGTCGCTGGAACATCGTACATACTGCAGTTTAATCATCCGGTAATTGCTGTGATTTGACCTTGCTATACACACACACACACATACACACACAAAGACACACTTATACATACTAATTCATACATTAATACACACATAGTTGATCCGCAGTCCAGTGCAGCGCTGCAGTATGGTCTCTGCTGCTGCTGATTCCTGCCTCTCCACTGCCAGAGGCTCACAATGCAGCAAGGTGACTCAATGTTATTGTCTTCTCCTCAGAGAGCCTCTCCCGCTGAATCACAGCTTACTAGAGGTGCTCAGCAGAAAATGTGATAAAGATTCCCTCTTTTTGTCTGACTTTTAGCTCCTTTGCTCAAAATAGTTTGGGTTCTAATCCATCTAATCAATAACATCTTATAAAAAATGTATTTTTTCAAGTTATCCCTTAATCCTAGCAGCGTAATGTGTATAAATGAATGTGTGCAGGTGACTCTAAGTGCCTGAATTATTAACTACACACTGTGTAGGGTAATATTTAGACAGTAGTCTCCTGTTCATTATGCAGCACATTTAATCATTAGTTGTTGATTAAAAAGAAGTGCTGATCTTCCCCATCTGCTCTAGCCTTCTTTCACTGTCTTTGTTAGTTATGATCTAAGACAATGATTAATTGCCTTACTATTGCACTGACATCTACAGGGCAGGCTATATTTATATAAACCAACCAATCCAGATAAAAAAATATTCATTGTTTTTCTGTACCTGCCAAGACTCATAAATACTCTTGGGATTTTTTATTCTAGCACTCCTAGTTCCAGCAGAAAGCCAATGTTTTTTATAACTCCTGGGCAACAAAAATACTCTTTAATCAACCTTGTCCACGTAAATGTTGAAAGAAGAGGATAATCTGGAATCGGATTGAAACACAGTATATTTTTTATCTGTAATGTTTTGAATATATAATAAAACTCAATGAACATAATGACTACTGTTGGTACAGGGGCTAACACAGACCATGGCTTCTGGTTAATTTCAATCATGCACTCATTATTTCCCATGGCTCCCGGCATATTTGACCAGTTAAGCAATCATGGACTTTTAGTTCAGCATGATTATGAACAGACTGGAATAATGAAACCCAGCCAATATATCACAGTAGCATCCTCTGCTGGAGAGATGTGGGATCATACGTGTGAGTGTGTGAGTGTGTGTGTGTGTGTGTGTGTGTGTGTGTGTGTGTGTGTGTGTGTGTGTGTACAGTATATGCACAGTATGCTGTATATTGATCTTGTTCATAACATCAATGCTTAAGAGATCAAATCAAAGCATTTATAAATGGTGAATGTACTGATATAGTGCAATTTGGTGTCCAAGGATGTCTCAACAATATAGTGTGGTTGTACCTTTACGGGCAGTGAGGTTCCATAGCTAACGTTCAGTCTCTTAATAGCTAGTGCCTTAATAGTGAGCAGTATATTAAATTCTGTTCCATTTGATAACAGTTAAAGCTACATCTACAAATAACCAAGTGGATTAATGCATTTGATAAATTACTCTTAACACTCACATTATACACAAAATGCTCAATTGAGTTTCAAGGATTGAAAATAGCCATAATATGATTACTGTGTCTGTGTATTTGCATATGAAGCAATGCATAGAAAAATGTGGACATCTTTTAGATTACTATGACCACTTACAATTTATTTGAGTGTCTTCAGAAAGCTCACAGAAGCGCTGCGTCATCAGCTTGAGCAGGCAGCAGAGAGGAGTGTAAACGTCTGTAAGTGCAGCCACCAGTTTCCATGTAAGATTTTCCCTTCAGCACAGTGAACAAGGCTGGGGTGAGAGGTGCACTTGGACCCATTAGTCACAGACTTCTGCTTCCTGAGATAGTCAAAGCTACACAGATTAATATTTTACATACATAAGTCATGACTATAAAATATTATGCATTGTTGTTGATTTTCTAAATTAGTTACAATTAGTCTATGCCCCAACCATACATCATGCATCAGTAACAATTATCCACTATTATAACGCACAATAATACTAGGGGTCAATGATGCATGAATAAAAACGACTTTTAATACTTAACAAACAGCAACATTTTGCTGTGTATACTTATGTAGGCTACCTGTAATTAAGTATAATTTCTAGTGTATAATGGAGTATTTTTTATTATGTGGTACTATTTTCACTTCAGTAAATTATCTGAATAACCTACTTTTTCCACCACTTGTGCAGTGAAACAATAGTAAACGTATTGTACAAATCAATTCAACAGCAATTCACCTCTTTTCAAATTAAAAAAAACATTAAACAAGACAGATGTAGATCTACATAGTATTCTGCATTAGATACAGGTTTAGAAACGATAAATACATCGCGAATTGGTCATTAAATAGTGAATAAAACAATGCTTTGTAGTTTATAACGTATTTTTATAAAACTGTGTTCAGGAAAAGTGACCATTTAAAATCTAAACATGTGTTTCAATCAGACACCCGAAGTACCCGCCCACCTGCTCTGTCGTCATCTCGCCATCGTCGCCACGTACAATTCAGTGCAACGCAACTTAACTAGTCACTTTGACGGACAGCTGCGACGGCCACTGCGGTTCACGCCACCACGCACACAACCGAAAGTGCTGACTAGCGAGCTAGCTGCCGACACCAACTACAGCTGAGAGGAAAGCAGAGCAGATGAGGTCCAGGATTCATAATAAAGTGAGTATACAAGTGACCCACATCCATGGTGCTCTTTAGCGAAGCTTTATACATTAACGTTTAGTGTCATGAACATGTAACGTTAGCTGCGCTGCTCAGACCGATAGCATATAAGAGTAGGTGCTTGATTCTCATGAGCCGAATCTGTCAACTGGCAGTGCTAAAGCTAACACCAACAGCTTCCCCTGGATACTAGCCAATAATGTTCAACCATTGTAGGTTAGAGGAGTTATTTTAAAAGGGTAAATGAGGAAGCTGGTCACACAACGACACTTGTGTACCCAGGGTCAAATTGTGTTTAACTTCACATACTGTGTAATGTAAATAATACTGATATACGTATATAAGTGTTCTGGCTTTAATGTTGTCCTCATTTCCAGATGTGTCGGAGCCGGGCCCTTCTCACCGGCTGGGTGGTGCTGCTGGTCCAGCTGCTGTGTTCAGAGGCAGTGCCCATCAGTATGGATAAGACAAAAGTCCAAGAGCCAGAGAAACAACCCGAAGAGCCTCCAGCTAGTGTGGTAAGAAGAAGACACAACATACACTTCGCTGTGTAAACAAAGCTTGAAAATTCATCACATATAATTTCTGTTCTTTTTGTGTTAGAGTCCAACAATTCTACATTTGTACAGCTTTCTGTTAACACCAAATTTTTCATCTGGCATTGATAATCAAATAATGATTAATTTATTGTAACACTTGTGGTGATCGAGCATGAATCCCCAAATCTTGGCACAACAGCCTCTTATTTACTTAGTGTTTACTCTGACATCATTACTGCATTTGTACCTTTCAACTAATATTCTTCTTTATTTATACTATTCTTGCATTACAACACACTTGATCAAATATAACATTTTCTGCATTATTATAATTTACATTGTTGTAACACAGATACACACAGGAATAAGGGGTAGAACACAAGAGTTAAACTTAAGACCATCTTAAGATAGGATCACACCAGCCATGACACCGAATTGGGCCAGGGGCGTAAAGGTTGGGGCAGTGACCGCTTCTGTACTCAGGTGCCCCCTGCTTGTGAGTTTTTGTGACTGTACCTTGCACGGTTGCGACTCCAGTGACAAAATTTGACCACAGACATAGCAAAATACTCAAAAGCACTTCTGTGGGTGTCTCCACGACCACATTTTGCCTTGCCACAATGACACACAACACAGACTCACAAAGATGAATACTATACCAGCGTCATTGTTGCAGCTGATATTAAAAACAGAGGAATAAAATAAAAACACACAGCAGTGAGGTGAGTCTAGCCACCAGAGCTACTGCAGAGAGCTGTCACTGTGATATAGTATGTGGGAAAACAATGCAAGAATAATTATTACTATGGCTTATTTAAATACAAATTGAAGATGAATATATGAACAAATACAACTGCTGACTGTGAAAAGGCTTACATAGCCAGTAACAATGTAAGAATAATTATTACTATGGCTTATTTAAGTACAAATTGAAGATGAATATATGAACAAATACAACTGCTGACTGTGAAAAGGCTTACATAGCCAGTAACTGACTCATATTGTCGGCCCATACACATTTTTACCTATTTCCTTATTCTATTTTTTTCTATATATTGCAGTAAAAGGTACATATGTTTACATTATTAGTATTATATATATATATATATATATATATATATATATATATATATATATATATATATATATATATACTCTGTGTATATATATATATTTATATATATACTATATACTACTCTAGAAAGAGAGAGCTTGGTAACAGGGCCCAGCCTAATTTAAATGAGAAATGGCTTTATGTCTCATTACACTACAATTACCTCAATCAGACACTCAAAATCAGACTCCACAAATCCATTTAGATCATTAGTACAACAGCTCCAGATGTTGTAGCTTTGTATGTGCACAGATTGGAGTCTCAGATTTCTGTCTCAGAAGTGTTTTGTTCATGTTAAATATTGACATACTGGCTTAACATAGCTAAAACAAATACCATGTAGATTATGTCTGGAGGTGTCAATGCATACAAATGCAACCCTTTTATTGGAAAATAAGTTAATCATCAACTGCAGCATATGGTAATTTGCAGAAGGCAGTAATACAGTTAATAGACATTCATAGTTTAACCTGTGATCTCTGCATCTGGACAGACAATCTGTCGATCAACATAGATCGGCAGACATGTATTCTGTTAAAGGAAACTATTGTGTTACTCACCTCAGCACATAAGACCTTGAAGAAAAATTGCTGATAATAATATGTTATCACATAACAAAAAAAGTGATTGATCTGTCACATTTTATAGGACACCGGACTCCACTACGACCGCTACCTCAGGGAAGTCATCGATTTTCTAGAGAAAGATCAGCATTTTAGAGAAAAGCTCCACAATACAGACATGGAAGACATCAAGGTATCTTATTTTTTATTTTTTTTATTTACTATTATGGGGGGAAGTTTTCTACTAGAGAATCATTACTCTGACTGGTAAATTACAGGCTTTCAATTGTCCAGAAATGTGATAAATGTTTTGGAAAAATTAGGGATTTAAAAAATAAATACATATGCTAGCAATTAACTAATTTCTCTTCCTTTACTAAGCCATTAATTACAAGTTTACAGAATAATGTTATTGAAAGGTTTAATTCAACTATTTAATACATGTACTGCTATAATCCAGGTGTCAAATAACTCTACCTAACACACACTGATTATTGTATAATACAGCAAGGTAAGCTGGCCAAGGAGTTGGACTTTGTCAGCCATCATGTCAGAACAAAACTGGATGAGTTGAAGAGGCAGGAGGTAAACCGACTCCGAACTCTGATAAAGGCCAAGCAAGACATTGAAGGAGGGAATGGTATGTTGTGCAACAAATGTTCCATTTGATTTATATTCAAAGAAAGATGCTACGACTTAAATAGTACATTGGAGGTAAATAAATTAAAGGAACGTTTGAAGTTATGTATCTTTTATGTTTTTATTTGTGTCATCGATTACTCCCTGAATAGACATAGCAGTGGACCACCAGGCTCTGCTGAAGCAGTTTGAGTACCTGAACCACATGAACCCACATACATTTGAAGTGGATGACCTGGATCGGCTCATCAAATCGGTAAATCTAATTGCCTGCTCATGCTCTCCCGCTAATCCCGCCAATTTAAACTGCCATGACCTTTTTCAAGAAGTAATTTGGCAGATAGAAAATATGCCTTTTTCTTGGTGCAGTCACGTGCTGCAGTAGGGAAGTTAAAATAGGACCACACATAACTGCTTTATTTGTAAGCCACCAATAATGGCCAAAGAATGACCATGTGTTTTTGTGGATTATAGACAGCTTTACATTTTCAACACCAGGAAGGAAAAGAAGGCCAGTGCAGAGAACGACATGGTCATTGTATCCTCTGCAGCTGTAGTGTTATTTGACCTGCTTTTCAGTATTAGCAGAATTTGTCAAAATATTTTTTTTTTTTTTTTTTTTTAACAAAATGGAAAAAGTTCAAGTCCTGCTCCTGTATCTCAGTTGATATTCAAAGACACTTATATTTCTTATTAATGATTTTAAAATATGCTACATATGTCTTTGCAAGGCCTTCATGCCTAATTGAAGCAACAGAAAATGAATGCAGCCTGCATGCTGAATGCATGAGGGTTAATACATTAGCTTAGTGTAGTTTACAGATATGCTAACAACATGACAAAGAGAAAGGGGGTATATTCAGATTGTCTGTATGAGAAGAATAATGTTGTTGTTTTTTTTACATTAAAGCAATTAAACATGTTCTAGGAGAAACACAAAATACAAATTAACCTGAAAATGATGGACAATAGTCCCCTTAAAGTAGTACATTGCACTATATTAATCTATTCATTTGAATCAAGGCAGACCTCCAACCTTTTTGTATTTTTTTCAAGGCCACTAAAGATCTGGAGAACTTTGACAAAGAGAGACACGAGGAGTTCAAGAAGTATGAAATGATGAAAGAGCACGATAGACAGGAACATCTGAAAACACTGGATGAGGATGAAAGAAAAAAAGAGGAGGAGCACTATGAAGAGATGAGGAAGAAGCACGCTGACCACCCGAAAGTCAACCATCCGGTAAGTCTGTTTCAGGTGCGCACACACAGGTGATAACATGCCGCAGAAATGATGTGGTTAGTTTCAGCCAATGAAGAGAAACTCTTTCCATACCATTTTGGTGTTGCAAGTTTAGTCCAGATTTTAAGAGTTCCCTTTCTGCAACTGTACATGATGAAGTTTGGATTTCTATGGAGTGTATGTCCAGCATTAACATGGCGGTCTATCTACCAAAATGTTGAAATGCATAGTTATTTATCCAGCTGTAATTCAAATATGATTTTGCTTCCATGTTGCAGGGTAGCCAGAATCAACTGAAGGAGGTGTGGGAGGAAGCTGATGGCTTAGACCCTGAAGATTTTGACCCAAAGACCTTTTTCAACCTGCACGGTAAGACCTGTACCAACCGGCTATGGTTAAAGACTGGAGGGTTGATGTCCTTTTATTCAGTGATACATAACCTGTATTGTAATTATAAGATTAATTGCAATATGTAATATAACAGATATTGATATATTTGTTCACCACAGCCTTTTTATTTATTTATTTATAATGCAGATACCAATGGAGATGGCTTTTTTGATGAACAGGAACTAGAGGCATTGTTCACCAAAGAGGTAAAGTCATGGCATCTTAAAAATGTGTATTGTGTCAGTGAATGGTCTTTGCACTGACTGTTGGTCTTTGTGATTTTAGCTGGAAAAGATTTATGACCCCACCAATGAAGAGGATGATATGGTGGAGATGGAGGAAGAGAGGCTACGTATGAGAGAGCATGTTATGAATGAGGTACAGTAAGTTGCATTCATTTACAGTTTTATGAAAGTGTGTTTTTTTTTTAAGATCATTTTTTGGCAGTTTTTCAAGCCTTCTTATTACAGAGGACAGATATGAAATGGAGTGAGAGAGAGGGGGAGACATGCAGCAAAGGGACGCAGGTCGGAGTCAAACCCTTGGCCGCTGTCTCAAGGACCTTCAGCCTCTTAACATAGGGCGACTGCTCTGCACCACTGAGCCACCAGCTGCTCCTGTGTTTTGAGGTTTTTTTTGCATATGAATATAAATACTAGATCCAACCATTATTTATTGCTTCTGTCTTCTCATAGGTGGATTCTAACAAAGACAGGCTGGTCTCTTTAGAGGAATTCCTGGTTGCTACAAAGAAAAAAGAATTCTTGGAGCCAGATAGCTGGGAGGTGAGACAATATATTTATCATGTCAACATTATTTAATAGTAATATTATCTTAAAAACAATTTTGTTCACACGTCCACTCTTTGCTCCTCAGACCCTGGAGCAGAACCAGGCTTACACAGACGAGGAGATGAGGGAGTTTGAGGAGCATCTTGTTCAGCAGGAAGAGGACCTCAACCAGAAGTCTGATGACCTCCAGAAACAGAGAGACGAGCTGGAGAGACAGCAGGAGCAGCTTAATGCACAGAAAGTAGAGCTGCAACAGGTAAGGAGTGAAACACTGTTAATTGTAGCATTAGTACGAGTATATTAATTGCAGGTTGTTGCGAGGTTTGCTACAGTATCTTTATTCCAACAGTGAATGTGGGAAACTATTGTCAACCAAACCTGCAAGAGGTGCACTGTTCACATTTGTCTGATGCAAATCAATTATGCTCGAAACGTCACCACCTTGGTGCAATAAATAATTGGAGCCCTGCAGTGTGTGAGCTATTTATTTCTGTTACTTTACGGAATCCCAGGGACAACATGTTCTGACTTATTAGTTATTTCCTTGATCTATGATAATGTTTAACTTAAGCTAGAAAATGACTGTGACTATCCACAGTACTGTGTGAACTCCCCAAATATAAGAAAACCTTATATGAAACTCGTTACAGGCAGTTGAGCATATGGAACGGCTGAAATCACAGAAAGTAGAGCCCCCTCCAGAGGTCCACGGTGAGTTTCGATTGCACCATTTTGTCTTTTCATAGTTGTTTGATTTTATTAACTGACCTGAGCATGTAAAAACTGTTTCTTTCTCACAGTTGAAGGAAATGCAATCCCAGAGATACATGCAATTGACGACCAGTTGCATCCTGAACAAGAGGCCCAAGCGCAAGAACATGAACCTGCACCCCAAGTTCCTCATTATACATCTCAGGAACACCATGAACAACAACAACAACAACAACAACAACAACATCAAGACCTGGCCCAGCACGGCCTACCCCAGACACACCAGGATCTGCCACCAGGCCACCAAGAAGCTGCACAAGGCCAACATAATCTGCCATAACAATGCTGTCAGAACTTGAACCTCCACAACCAGACTTTTCTCCACTCCAGCGTGCAGAGGAGCAGTTCCTCCGAGTATTAGGCCTCTTTAACCAGCATGACTTAGGGGTTTGGAGGACACTTGTGATGGAGAGCAGCACAAAAGGAATCCCTGCTGAATGAAACCTGTGTTTGATAAAGAAATGACCAACCAAGGGTGTACATCCTAAAAATGAGTGTTTGATTACATTAGAAATTATCAAGAATGTTTGGTAATACAATTATACAAAAAAATAATTTTGGTGAGCTTTCTTTACCTGCTGTTTGCTGTTCAAAGTAGAGAACCTCTAACGATGACATGCTGGCTCACAACCTGATAGGTCTTAGCTTAGAGCCTGTTGGATACGTACAGTGCAGCTGTTGAGGGAAATTTTTATCATTTTGATTATCTGACTTGACTGGATTCCCCCAAACATCTTAAAAATAGATTTACATGAGTGACATTGTGGTGAAATGTGCATCACTGGACTAAATCAAAAACATTTGAAATTAATCACAAAAGATATTAAGATTTTGTATCATACCATGAAGAGAAAAAGAGGAAGAGCATCTTGATGCCCTAACTGTAACCAATTCACTTTCAAAGTAAAGGTAAGTATGTCTTCATACAGAAACATACAGTTTTATGTAATTATTATATACAAGGGTCCAGCTTTGTAGAAAGCCTTCATTTCCATCTCCAGCTGCCACCGTTACCAAATATTACAATCTCTTAACCAGAAATGCCGCCAATGAATCCAGACTGCTCAAGGTCCTCATACTTGTCAAGACTGATTAGTACTTTTGCTACTTTCTTAATGTTGATTAGGGTTGCTTTCATAACCTGTCAGCTGTTTACCTACCTTGAAACACCCTCTCTTCATGTGTGTAGTCAGCATTTCAGATTTTTCTCAACTGTAGAAAATGCATGCTCTGCCTCAAAAGACATCAGGTAAAGGACTAGAGAAACTGGCCATTTTTCGGGTTACACTGCAGCTGTTCTCCGCTGACTTTGATGTCAACCTAAACAAAAGGTGCTAGGTTCCTTAAATAAGGATAGGTGTGGAACATCTCTACATTCAACAAATATTTCCCTTACGCCATGCTTACAGGGCTTAAAGTTCTCAGGCACCATGCCTGATTTCAGCAGATTTAGAATTCATATGAAACATTTTAACACATTGTACAGATTTACACGCTCACAGATTTCTTGTTTTATCCAATGTGCTTACATGGGAGTTTTAGGTTACATACAGTATGCTGGACCACTGAAATAATATATTTACCTTGGTACATAGTATGATGGGCACTTCAATTTTGGTCTATTGTTCATACACAGAATGTGTATGGAGCATTTTTATGAGTTGATCATAAATTTTGATTTGTTTTAATATAAGTTTTGCCAATTAAGGTGACTTATACTCTGTTGTCTTCAATTTTCTACATCTAAGTATTTTGTTGAAGCAACTGCTGGATTTGGTAAATTAGTTAATTTAAGATTTTATCAGAAAAAATGGGCAAATCTCAGATATTACCACTGTCTATATTGTCTGATAAAATCAAAGTGTTATCATTAAAACCTCTGAATTTGCATTCAGTTCACAATTGTATTTGGCACCAGATGTGCATTACTTGGTCCTAATTTGAAAAAACCTTGGCATGGCATATATTCCACAGATTACCAGTCTGGTGTAACTCCTGTGCTATCCAGGTTGCGTTTTTCAAGTAATGTTTTTTCTCCTGGTTAGCAAACAGGTATTTACTTGTCACATCTTACTGAAGATGGCTTTATTTGCATCCAGTGACACAACAGGTCTGCCATATTGTGGTTATACTTACAAAATCTAGATATGGAATATTTCTGTTTCTGCCGTGTCATTTGTTTTGTGTGCCATGTTTTCCTTTAAGACAATACTGTATCATAATTTGCACATGTACAGTGTTTTCTGATCGCTTGCTGCTGGAAAAAACAACAGTCATATGACAATACTAATTTCAACACAATAAAACAGTTATGACCTTTTAGTTTGTAAAAGACTTATTTAATGACAGTTTACTATTATGTATTAAAATTCTAAAGCAATGGCACCTTATTTGTTGAACTATGAAGCTTCGGTATGACTGTAACAAAATGTATTTAATATGTTTGTTAGGCATGTGCTACTAATGTACATGCTTCTTTAGCCTGTATACATGTAATACAGGCCACATCTTTGAGTTAAACTGCTGAATACAACACAGACTGCACCACCTTCTACTGTAATTTTCTACAACATGTCTTGAAATATGCTATGAATCTACACATAGTGGCTTTAATTACCTGGTTACACTGACAAAAGTCAGACTACTGGTACTCCCATCTGAAATAGGTTTGAAGGGCTTGGTGACAGGCAGGACCCATCTTGCCAAACCACCAATAATCCACAGCTGGAACACACCAATCTTGACATGTAAATACAAAAAATTAAAATGGCACGACTTATAACCTCAAATGCACACCAAAGCATGAAAGTACTATCATTATGCAGAAGGTAATAGAACACAACTTTATTGAAACAGTCTCAACCAATAACATCAGCGTACAAAGAGGTGATGGCGCAAGAGGTGACAGAGGGGTAAAAAAAAAACAAATGCCTTTATGAAAATTAGAAGATCAAGGGGGGAAAGTGGCTGACAGCACAGGGCAGAAGAAAATGATTATTATGGAATCAGATCGACAGTGGCAGGGTATTTTTTGCATTTATTTTGTACAAAAAATAAATTAATGAAATCTTTCAAGTTTACAGGAATATCTATTTGTTGTTTTACATCACACAGACTTGCTGATAATCATACATGTGGTGAAGTTCAGCATTTTGTGTTAGAACATTAATATGATCCCGACAGACCAAAGCAGGCTGACTGATAGGTAGGCCAAGAGATAAAAAAATAAGATTACCAATGAGAAACAAAACATTGTTATAAAAGTGAGCTGGGGCGAACACATTCAAAAATCCTGAATGTTAAACGTGGCGCGACTTGATGGTCCTTAGGATCCTTTAGGATCGCATTGTTTGAGCATTTCCTCTAGACAAACCACGAGGTCCTTGGGCAGATCCCCGCTTGTAGTTTTGCTGATATCCATCCTTGAAGAAACAACAGGGATTTATTGGCCTTCTTGCAGATTTGAAAATATGAAGACAATGCACTGAATAACGGATATTTTATGAATTTAAAGTTAATAATAAAAGGAACCCTTACTCGCTGGTAGGTGTTATTGGAATAGTCCCGAGATGTGTTAAATTGGGTTTGACCGTAACCACTGTTGGGAGCATTTGAGAATGGAGGACGATAGCCGTCGTATCCTCCTATAAAAATACATTATTAATAAATACATTAGAATTAGCAGCAGACTTGTGTAACTTCAAAATGTTTTGTGTCATGACAGTGATTCATCAGGCCGCATGACTATTGTATCTCTGTGAAACATCATTTAATGCTGGTACCTCTAAATCCATTGGAGGAGCCCCGGTATCCATTCACCATGGCGCGATTGCTCCTGGGTCCACCCCTGGGCATGGCCCTGCTGTTGTAAAAGGACTGGCCTGACTGTCCAAACCCTGCACCTGGAGAGGACTCCTCATGGCCTCCTGTGGAGGGCATGGCCTGGTCTTGGGGCTGAAACCCACCAACAACTGTCCAGAAGCAAACAAAACAGGATATTTCATACGTCTAGGATGTAACTTGTTGGTGGTTAGGTATGCAGCTGACAATAACTTCTTGCAAGCTGAAAAAGCTGGCGCTTTTTTGCCTCATGCTATGCTGTCGGTGAATGTAGAAGCCATGTAAAACAATGTTAACAGCTTTTTCAGGTCTAATAGATATGTAACCAGCCAAAGTTATACCCTCACCTGGCTGTAATGTCTCTTGTGGGATGTCAGGCTGGTCTACAGTACTCTCTGACTGGCTGCTAAAGCCCTGTCCATAGCCACTAGGGAACTGGCTAGGCTGCTTCATTGGATCTACTTGGCCATCAGTGGCTGGAGGTATGGGTGCATTCAGATTAAATACCTGAAGAGAAAAAGAAAAAATTGCTGTTACATAATTACACTTTCCAAAACATCTGGGGAGGGAAATATACTGTCGGTCTGGGTACATGTGAAATTGTTGCCCGCTTCGACAATGCACCAACAATCAACCTTTTTTTTGCTGCTTATAATAAGCCGTGTTAACGGACCTTAAATATTTGATTTACTTTGCTAACCCTTAGCTTGTACAAACAAGTATGAAGTTTGACAGTTTCCGGCACAATGTTCACCGTTATGTTGTTTACTTAGACCCAGACAGAAAGCGTACCGCTTGCACTGACTGGAAGGGTGCAGCGTTGACATTGATGCCTCCAGTGTGGGTGGGTTTGGAGACAGGTGGGAAAGCAGAGGACAGTGAACATGGGGCAGGGGGCTGCTCAGACGAGGCCTGGGGAGGGAGGTAGGAGGGATGTCAGAAGGCAAGGAAACAAGGATTGTGGAGAGGTCAGTGAGAGAGGCTGACCTCTCTGATTTTCACCTTAAAGCTCTCTTCTACCTTATTATCATATTGAAATGATCATCCCCAGTTACACACAGTAAATCAAATCACAACATCAGAGAGCATCATATTCAATCCATATAGCAGGGCTTTTTAAAAACAAAAGTGCTTCCACTCTACTAACTTGTGAGGATTCCTGTGGTCCAGGCACTGCACTTGTTTGAGGAAGTCTGGACTCTGAGTGGGCTGTTTGGAAAAAACATATAACATTAAAAAGAAAATGTTAATAACTGGAATTAACATGTTCACGTCACAAAACAAGACCCTATTTAATATAATATGAAAGAATATGTTCAGCCAAGGATGAATAACTGGCACTCACTTGAAGGGCAGCCCAGGTGCTGCAGGTCAACAGTCGGCACAGGCTTCATCGGTTGGGCCGACACGATGGCTGGGTCCAGAGCATGGCCATCAAACTCCAACATGGAGTCCTAGGAGAACCAAAAGAGAGCAAATGTATTGCGGCGTCATGGATCAGCAGTAAAGGCAGTGCAGTAACAAAGTGAACTGGGTCACTACCCTTAAAGGTTGAATACGTGGAATGAGCCTGTAAATGTTCTCATTTGTCCAGGTCATCGTTTTTTCCAAAAGCAGTTTCAGTCAAAAGCAACTTGACTTGGTTGTTTGTCTAGGAAGACATTGCCCCTCTCATCCAAGAGGCTTCATCAGTTCATGTACACATATGGCGTCTGACCAGTCCCAGTCTGGACAGATGCGTATATGAACTGATGAAGCCTCTTGGATGAGAGGGGCAATGTCTTCCTAGGCAAACAACCAAATCCAAGTTGAATTGCTTTGGGAATACGTAGAATCTTTATTAAAGGCTAGATTAAAAAAATAAATAAATAAAAAAAATTAGACCCACAGGGCGTCTTGAGGGGTACACAATGAAATTATTGCTTTTACATAATTTATTTCATCAGAATTAATACTTTAAAAATGTTTTGACGGGTATGAAAATGACTTTCTGTCACATTCTGTTTACATTGTACCAGCGAATGGCAGCGGCATTGTAGGTTGCCAGGGTTGTCTGTTGTTAGGCTACAGAAACAAGGAATCATTTTGAGTTAAGAGCTAGTTAGCTAATCGATTACACACCACTCAAGGAAAGACTTCCAGTCGAAGAATGGCTAACGTTAAATACTGTTGTAACATTGTAGTCATTTACCTGTATGTCTCATCACTTGACACACTCGGAAACTAACCTGGCAACCAGACTGCTGGAATTATTTTTTGTTGTTGCTACTACGATCTTGAGACACTAGATGGCGGTGTTCTGCTCAGTTTCCATATTCAAACCTTTAAACTCAACAATCTGGGTTCAATCATGTCAACAAGCATTCACCTTAATCAAGGCATTGAAATGAGCTGCTGAAAAAAATAAGGCTGACTGAGCCAGTATTCTCTTTTAAATCTCTTCCTATAAAATGTGTTTACAACCATTTAATTGTAATTTGTTTTACCAGTTCTTTTATTATTATATTTTCTGGTCCCATTTGGTCTTTTACCTAAATTATTCCATTTATTCCTTATTATTATTATTATTATTATTAGTCAGCAGTAATAGTGCTGAGCTGGACACTGCTGGACCTTTTTACCTGCATGAAGTTGTACGTCCCTTGCATCTGGGCCATGAGGTCTTGCACTACCTGCTTCCTGACCACTGGGTCGGCGGCCGGAGGGGAAGTGCCACGGTTCACAGTAATGGTTGCTTCTGTTGCCAGTGGGGCAGGAGGCTGGTGCTGGAGGGAATTCACCATCTATTTAACACACAGACACGTGTGGGTCACACATTAGAGTACACACTAATACAAGGTGTTGAGTAATATGGAGGTAATATGGATATTGGCATTAATAATTGGGGTGGTGATGCAGTGGTCTTTTATTACCTGAGCCTCCACTGTCCACTCCTCCACTTGGTCTTTTTCTGTACTGCTGTACGTAGTTTCTGGAATGAACTGTCTGTTTACAAACTACAACACAAGAAAAATGTATTTTAAAAATAAGTAAGAAAATGTAATGCAACAAAAAGGAAAACTTGCAATACTCAATCCCACCTCTGTGGTTTCCACTTGAATTGGCTCTATGTATTTTTCCGTGGCTGTTCCTTCTGGGGAGAAAAATAACAAATGTGAAGACAGTTTTTACAAAGGTAAAAAAGGTAAGATATACAGGTAAAGGCAATATATCACATATCTCCTAATATGTTGTAATTTACCAGGTTCTGATGGCTGCTTTCCAGCGCTAGACTCAGCCACAGCAGTCTGCCCCTCTTGTTTCTCTTCCTCCTCACACATCCCATTCTGATGAGTTTGTGCTCTGTCAAAGTAACCACTCAGCAGCACTTTATCTAGAGCATCCTTCAGTGACTTGTCTGGAACAAAAACAAAAAGCATGGCTCAATTATATATTTATAAAATAATGACCTAATGTATTATGATTATGAGGCCATGAAATACTTACATGTGGTTCCCGCCACCGCCTTGTCTCGGCCCTCAAGCAGTTCCCACAAGTGTACTGAGGCCTCTTCATATTGGTCAGTCAACCTAAAAGTTACACAACAACAAATATACAAATTGGTAGTACGGTATTGGCCCTGTTTCCATGCATTTACTCTCGTAAGACGTAAAACAAACGCTGCTATTCACACATTTCAATTTAAAAAACTGTATTTAAGCAGTGATAATTACATTCTAACCACTGCACACTTAAATATTAGTGGGAACGTACCTGACGTCATAGTTCCTATCAGGTCCCACCAGTTTGTACAACTCATCAAGGGATGTGAGGTCAGCATCAGTGAGCAAAGGGGAACCAGTGACATCAGGCCGTTTAAGGTCTTGCCTGACACTTTCATCTCCCAACTGGTCCAGTAAAAACTGAAGCTCCAAAACTGTCTTCAGCCGCCGCTGTTCCGTTTCCTCCCGCAGCAGCTGCTCCCGCCTAGCAGTCTTCTTCACTGCCTTTTGAATCTGAACACACACACACACACACACACACACACACACACACACACACACACACACACACACACACACACACACACACACACACACACACACACACACACACACACACACACACACACACACACACACACACACACACACACACACACACACACACACACACACACACACACACACACACACACACACACACCACCGCGCACGCACACACACAACCTCAATAAGCTTCACCCTGTACATTATTGCACTTAAAACCTAAAGCGAACAGGGTCTGATCAATGCCAACCACTCTACTTTTCTCTCACTGACCTCATATATTTCAAGCTTTTCAGAGGCAGTCTGTATTCAGTAAGTTCTTGTCATCTTGGGTTGTTATGATATGCAGCCTTAAGTCTAATCCCGAGTAGAGTATCAGTTACAACAGGTCGTGGTAACCGTGTTATTTCCAAGCAAGATCTTGATATAGAATTTGTTTTTAAAAAGACTGGGGACTGAGAAGGAATACATGGTTTCTTCATTCTGCAAGCACTAAATGTTACTCAAAAGCCATACCACACTAATAAAACCTTTACAATAAATGATAATGTAACCTAATCAGCAAGTTATGAGAACAATCTTTACTCACCTCTTGGCCCAATGTCAGGAAGTTTTTCTGCAATTCTCGAGCAAACTCAAGGTTGTTGGCAATCTCTTGGTACTTCGTCAGGGAATCCTTCAAGTATGTCATGGACATAAATTGAGAGTTGTTTTAACATTAAAAAATGATTTCCTCCTAATATAACAGGATACGGGAACAGGTAAAGATGCAGTGATTTATAGAATGTTGGTAACACTGAACAATTGTACAAACAAAGGAATCTTTGTTATTTATTATATTTATATATACTATGTCATTGCATTTACATTGCATCAGAAAACAATAATGACAAAGCTGTAAAGAAACTGCCATTGTCTCATCTTACCAGCTGATCCTGATTCAGTTGTTCTCCCTTACTCTTCCTTGCTTGACTCTCATCCAGTTTGGACTGTACGGATATAGAGAATCACAAAATGTGAAAATGACGGATGAAAAAAAATCATATCATTGCATAACAGAAGCTGATCTCTGACACAGTTGGCCAGTAGTCAGGGCAGTAAGGACAAATTAGGACAAAGACCTAGGATTGTAACCAAGGCAAACAATTGACTGCAGCTGTGTGCAGCAATTGGGGGCAAACTCTGAATCTTAAAAATCTAAAACAGTATGTTTAAGAGAAATGAAAGACACTTTGACTAAGCTGCTATGTAAAACCAGGGGCAGGCTTATTTGCTGTTCACTGATGATTGTGTCACATCCTATACTATGGGGGGGAAAGCCTGCCACATATTTGCAAAAACAAAACAGGTAACACACATTGATTTGAATTAAACAAGAGAAAATGACGTGAAGTTCTAATGAACTAGAGATACCTTTTTCTTTTCCATATTGCGAACCTTCTTGTCAATCACAGCAAGAACCTGTTTCAGGGTCTCAGAATTACATCCATTTCCCAGGTCTGGAATGGCACACTGGACAGCATTGTTGCCAACCATCGCTGAAGGCATCTATAGAAACAAAATGGATTATATGCAATAAAAGATTTTTTTAGTTCTGAGTATTTGGAGGCTACAGCAACTTAGAAATCCATCTTTTGTAAGAAGTGCACATGGCATGGAGTGCTCTATTCAAAACCACAACTGACAAGGCAGATAAATTGAGGTTAGGCCTGTGCCCTTCTGTGTATTATAGCAGATAAAAGTATTTCTAATCCTGCAATTACTTGAGATAATAATGCAGGTGGGGGATTTTATATAGGTTTGCTAAAACAAGGCTCTCTTTTTGATAAACATATACATGACTGGAGATGTTTATATTAGACTGTTAATATTATTTTATAAGCCTAACAAGGTAACAGTAAAATCTGATTTTCAGATTAACAATTCTGTTGGAGCTATGTGTGTTTGTATGGAAGAAGTTAAGCTAAGTTAAGGAAACATTCACTAATAAAGCCTTATTTACCAGAGAAATGTTTGCCTTTCCTTTTTTTGTAAATATTGTCATTAAACAGCATTTATTATTTATTTATTTACTAGTTATGACTACTGTCGCTGAGGATTCATATCAGATACTAAGGTTACGCAGGATGATGTTATTTACTTTAAGTAACGTTGGTATTTTTCCAACTGTATTTTCATTGCTTTAACTAACTTATCATTTTTAAATAACGTCCCTGATAACATCAGGATACTGAAACCAATCTCAAACCCAGCCAGGAGAAGTGATGATCCGTGAATGGATGGATGATGATGTTACCGACATGATCCAGAACCACCGGATTGAAAAACAGCTTCTTCCCACTGGCAGTAAAACGCACAAACCCTCCTCCCCTCCATCTCTAAGAACTGAACTGAATGTGCAATAATAACCCCCTCATCCTCCACCTACCTTTGCACCTTTTGTATATTACGTTTATGTTTATTACACCTCATTATGTATGTGTATTTATCTTGATTTTCTCTATATTATATTTTATTTTACGGTTTTATACTTTACAATTCTATACTTTTGCTATTCTATATTGCCAACACTTGACTACTGCTAAACTGTGTTTTGTTGTCCAAAAAAACAATGAAAGATGATGATCGTCTTTGATTTGGTTAAAAGAAGGATAAACCTATTGGTTGGTTGGTTAACGTTGTACCCTGAGGCACTAACGTTACTCATGTTGGTAGCATTAGTATTAGTTATATGACTAGTTTGGGTTAATAACGTAGGAAGACGCTGAACTAAATTAAAAATATGACAGTCGGAGGAAGTTGGCACAAGTCAAGATGTCGGCCTTCTATTCTAAGTTAAAAACCTTAACGTTAGCTCTCTTGGAAACAACCTTAATTTAAATTCGCTATACACACATAACTAACGCAATGTCAGTCAACGATAACTCTATTAGGCTTCGTTGGCAAGATAGCCTTTAACTGTTGCAGGATTAAGGTCTGCTGGCTAACGTTAGATTACATTATTTCAATAAGCAAACACTGGTCCTGATCTCTGTCCCATTGTTAGCCGAGGAGCTAGCGTGCCCGTGAATGGGACGTTAACGGTAATTTAGCCCGCGGCTAACGTTAACGGCCCATGGTAACGTTCACCACCAGATGTCAGTTAAAACTCAGTAAATAAAAAGATGTTATTTTAGGTTTATACAAGATAAATGTCGTTGAGAAAACGTTTATAACTGAGAAGAACAAAGAACATCTCGAAGCGCTGCGGTTTGGCAAGTCGTCGACAAAAGACGATTTATTTAACAAATAACGTTTTACAGGTTAAACAGCCGTTTGTTGGTGGTGACATGAATATCATACCTTTATACTCTTTGTCTTCAAAGAGATTTCCTGTGTCGGATTCAACGTTAACTGTACAAGAACAGTCCGTAGCTGTTACTTTCAGAGGTGTTTTTCTAGAAGGATGCTCAAGCTCACACTCAGCCAATGGCTAACGGCAGCGGCTACAAGGACCCCTGTGCTGACCTCAACACTGCCTGATGGTAACATAGCCCAACTAAACTCAAAATGTATTTAAAGCACATTTTAAAAAACAACCTTATTAAGCCAAAGTGCTGCACAACATACATAGTCAAGTGCTAGCAATATTGATAACAACGGCATAAATCATTAACATTAATGATAAGAAAGGGCAATAGAAACAATTACTATGATAAGGTAAAACAAATAAAAGCTATACTAAAAGATAAAAATAACAGGTCAGGGTGTATGAACGCTTGCTAAAATAAGGTTAAACAAATACAAGTATTACTAAAAGATGAATATAACAGGTCAGGATGTAAGAACGATTACTAAAATAAGGTAAAACAAATCAAAGTTATACTAAAAGATGAAAATAACAGGTCAGGGGGTCAGAGTGAGTTGAAGGCCAGTGAGAAGCGGCCTGTCTTTAAAAGTGATTTAAAATGCCCCAGAGTTTCAGCTGCTCTGATGTAGAGGGGTAAAGCATACCAGAAGTTAGGGGCCACAACTGAAAATGCTCTGTCGCCCTTGCTTTTTAGTTTGGATCTGAGGCAGTAACAGGGTGCTTGACCTCAAGGCTGGAGCTGGAGTGTGGTGCTTAATAAGGTGAGATAAATAAGAAGGGGCTAGACCATTAAGGCTTTTAAAAACAAACAATACAATTTTAAACTTAACCCTAAACTGAACAGGGAGCCAGTGAAGAGAGGCAAGAATAGGGGATATGTGGTCATGCCTTTTTGCCAACAATCGAGCTGCTGGATTTCAGACAGCCCGTAGGCTGCTAAAAAATGTCATCCTCATCCTTCTGTTAGACCTGAAAGCCATGCCTGAAAGGGCTGCACTTATTTGTTTGGCCATATCCCTCTTTATTTTTTCTTAATGTTATTCCTTCTCTGTCAAAAACGATTTCACCTTATTAATGTGAAATTGCATCCATCAATTTTTGTAATTGGAAATATTCAATATAAACATTTCTTTTAGTACATGTTCCAGAGTTATACACAATACCAGATATGTATTAAAACATAACGGAAAATGGGAAAACAAAACACCAAATAAGAAAAGCAAACAGCAAATTGGAAAACGAAACGGCAAATAGGAAAAAAAAACAGAGACAAAACAGATGTGTAGTTGAGATCAAAATGAATATCAAGATCAAAGATGGTTGTGATCTGAGCAAGGACGTTGGAAGTAGGAGATGAGGGAGGCAGTCTAAATATACTGTAATGTGCATGTGAAACCACCACTAAGTATGTGTTTTTTAAAATGAATGTAAACCCATGAACACCTAAATTCTTACAAAAAGTACAGAGGACACCTGGCCGGCACATCGGCCCTGATTGGTAGTCGGTTCACGCACACCGTTTCAATTTGTACTTTGTGCTGGAAGACTTGCAGTCTAGAACCATCTTTTTCCAAAACCCCAGAAACGTTTATTGAATTATTTGAGTAGCTATCAATTGCCCCATGCAAAAGATGCTGTTGTAAATAGAGTGCAAATTTTAGTTTAAAAGAACAAACAGAACTCTGACCACAGTTGTGGAAAGGTAAATCTCAGGATGAGATAAACTAAAGGTGTTGGAGGACACAGATGGTCAGAAAAAGGAAGAGCCTAGTAAGTGATAGCAAAGCATGAACAGAAGATGGCGCAGGTGTTTCATATACTGGAAGGGACTTGTGATTAAATTGTGCTGAAAAAAGCCCAAAGCCAAGTTGTATAGCTGATCTCTTAGATGGTCCTCTGATGTGTGTTCACCATGGTGTTTTTGAATTTTAAATTGGTTTCATTGGTAGTTTTCAGTGGGTACAGAGGGTACAAAGAATCAGCAACCATGTGCTGATGTACGCATTTGATGAAGCAAGTGAAATTTAGACGTGGAATAGCAGCAGAGCAGGAGTTTCGTCGGTTTTATACCAGCTTTACTGTAAAGACCAGGTTGTACCACATAAACACCACTAAACCAAAACACAATCTAGTACAGATGTGTACTTACAGTAGTAGTGCTGATTTATTATTCAACACCACCAGTGTTAAGTGAAATAATAAATACATTCAAAACTTAAAACTGGACTAAGTTGATGTGTTCTAATCACTTTGTTATCTTTAAAACTCTTTGTCTCTTACTCTTATGTCTGTATACTAAATGATTTAGAAACAATTACATTTTGAAAGTGGAGATCTCTCACGCCTTGCATCATATGGTAAAATAACAGACCTGAACTTTCACACAAAATGTTCACACCTCCTTTATGATCCCTGTGTCTGGCTCTCTGCCTGGTGATGGGTATGTCTGTACTGTAACAAGTGAGGTGGGGGGTATATGGTTATCTGGATCCTCTCTCTGATGTGGGCAGTTGAGTAATGGCCGTACATCCCTCAGTGCTCCTCTCCTGCAGCACATCTGACTGGATTAAATATGTGCAGAGGATTTATTGGCTGAAAAACCACAAGAACCCCACAAACACTTTGGCCCCAGACCACTTGTAGTATGCAGCCCAGGCGAGCACAGGAATTCATCTGCAACCCCTCTGGCTACCCCTTTCCACTTTTTCTACCCTATATTTCAAACTATATGTATCTTTACATGTTTTTGTCCATTGCCTTTTCTCACACTCTTATTTTATCTCTACCATGCCATTATGCCAAATGTGTTTTCATGGTAAGAAACACAGAGGTGTAATCAGGATCTTCACTTTTTTTTGAGAGGGATGAGAGGCTTTTTCCACTTAGAGCCTATCTTTAGTTAGTTAGGCAACATTAATAATTCATGACCCACATGTGTTGCAGACAGATTACAAGCATCTCCACTTAAGTACCATCATTATCATTATTATAGCGGAGAATTTTATTCACCCTCTTGCAATTTGCGATTCATGCGATTGAGGTTTGATTTTTGATTGTGGTTCAAGGGTGGATTTGTTTACAATGCAGTCTTTTGGGACAAACTATGGTAATTAGTATCCCCAGTCCTTCACATTTTAAAACCAAATGCATCGTTTTCTCACTGCGCTGCACTTCACAACACCATACCAGTGATGCCTTTGGTGATGTGGGTATTTTCAAAGACGCCGAATGACTTACAATGTCATTTGCCACAGAGAGTTGCTGTGAAAATGCTTTCCATTCAGGGCAACATTTTTAAGGTAAGGGCTCAGTGGCTAAAATGCTTAATGCACTGTGAGGCGGGAGACCTCATGTTTTGTTTGTTTTGTGCGTAGATTTAAAATATGTAACTCAAAAGATGTCATAACAGCTGCAGAGGAGAAGGTCGTGACCAGAGGCATCCATTAAGATACACATTTACATTACATCCATTTATGTCTGCATGGCACAGGGACTGATACTGCATGGCTCCTCAGCTTTGTAGATGTAGTTTTTTTTTTAAATTCTTTCTCACTGTTGGAGTCCCTCACAATGGGTCTCAATCCAAACCAAGCATTTTTGTCCCTCTGTCTGTATCTCAAAACCTAAAATGAAACACAGTATCACAGTTGTGAGAGCATCTCATGAGCATTTTGCCACCCGCATTAACCAGAAAAAGATGTAGACCTGCATGAGTGCAACACTATTTTCCAATCATAATCAGGACTATTGTAGGATTTTATTGAAGTATCTTTCATTTGTTCATTATCTCCAAGGAATACATGGCTGTAAATCATCCAAATGTGATTCAATTATACAGTATATAAAACAAATGTATGTATCAGACTGACATCTAACTGAAGACCCACCCACGCACTATATTTACACGGGTACACAGTAGATGTATTGTTTATGTATTTATTTATTATTGAACATTTATTTAACTAAGAATATAGAAGACAGACATCTCATTTCCGGGGCAGACCAGGCCAAGACAACACACCAGTTCCAGCTTAAATAGAAATAAAACACAACAAACAGGAAATATAATCATCAAAAACACAAGGAAGGGATTAAATCCAGCTCAAATAAAGCATTATTATTGGCCACAGCTGGTGTGTCAGATGATGTCACAAATGTTAGCAGGCAAACGATAAACATATTTATGATAAATAATATCTAAACATAATGTTTATTAAGTATATTTTCTTGCTATCGTTATGGTATTAAATATTAATTAAATACCTGATTTTGATACTTTGGTAAGTGGGATCTGATGTTAAGAAATATAACAATTTCAAAGTAAAAGTTGGTAACTTGTATGATTTATAAGTAACTTTTCTCTGGAAGACAGAGCAAGAGTTTCTCTTCCAAGCTGCAAGTGTTCCCAGTTTCCACTTGTTTGCATGTTTTGGTTTTCTTTCATCATAAATTCTTCATCTGCATCAGAAAGCCACACAGAAGTGACTCAATTCATTCGACCCATTGAAGACATCAGGGTTTGATATATGTGACATCTGGTCAAAAAGTATTGATATCAAGCTTCAATGCGGAACATCTGCTTTGCATATAACATAGTTCAATCACAAGTTTGCATATTTTTAAATCATATTGCTATAAACTTAACCAAAGTGTGTACTAGATATTAATTAAGTCAGAAACAGTGAAAAGGCCTGGCCAAAATACATGTTTCATTAATGCTTAATGAAACATGTATTTTGGCCAGAGACATGTTACTTTTGGCTACATTATGAGCCAAAGTGAAGGACTTGTGAGTGAAAAATTGTATTGTAATGAAAGACAGAAGTTATCAGTAGCAATGACTCACTGAATAAGAAGTTTACAGCAGGTAGGACTAATGTTATTCGCTAATTAATCATAAAAACCCACAAATCTTCAATAATGTTATAAGTTACTGCAGATGCATGTTCAGATTTTCTCCACAACCACAATCAACACTCTTTGTGAGAGAAAAGAAAACAGCTTTTCAACAACTGTCTGATGCAAATAAGTCTTTGTAAACTGTCAGAGACTGTATTTTCTTATTGAAAATATTGTTCACATATGGTAGAAAAGGGGGGAATGCACTATCACAGACTAAAGACTAAATATTAATGTTTTAACTGTTTTATTTCTGTCCTACATTTGTGTTCCTACATAACATCTAAACTATCAAACATCAAATGAAAAATTTCAACACAAAATATCTTTGAAGCCTAAAAAGACCCTTTGAAGCCTTAAAAGCACGCTTGTAACCTATGAATAAATAAAAACTATTTTTCCATTTCATGTTATAATAATGAAATATCACCCATCCTCAAAGACAAGTTCAGGCATATTTCTCTTGTCGTTGGATGGAGGAAGAAAGGTAAGCTCTGACCTTTGACTTTTTGTTCTGCATTGCGTGACTAGTGTTGGCTCCTCAAGCCCAAACCTCTGCACTGGGTCAGCCATAACCTGGTCTGCCCAGTGACAGAAATCCAACACACAAAGTGATCTTATCTAACAGCATGAAACCAGAGCAGACCTGCACTTCTGTCCTACAGAGCCTGGCCCAGAGGGCATCACGTGAACTCTTGGGGAACTGGCTCTGTGATGAAAAACCAACAGAGGTTCATAGACTTTTGACCACCTCTGAAACTATTTGGAATGACATCTGTCAGTCATGGGCATGGAAGTGCTAAAATGTAATTATGCATATTAATATTGATAGAAGAGGAGGGAATAACAGTAAATGATACATAGAAACCTGTCAGCCAATTTCTTTGTGCTACATACACAATTTGATAGATATTGGAGTAAATACATTTTTTAAAAATGCAGGTAGATCAGATTAAAGGGATATTTTAGCCTTTCTACATATGTACACTAAGAATAACACCGCGGCGGTACACTAAATAGACAAAGTCAAAATAGGCAGATGCCAGATTTAAGTAGATCCTTACCAGAGATGACAGGAAATGAGTTGAGCTGAAATACATAGCCATGCACAGATGTGAAACATACTGTGGTTTTTGTTCAAAATCAATACATTTTTCTATAAAGTGGACGGAATGTGTCATGTTTACTCTGCATTTAGATTCAAATCAATTTGGATGAAAATCTAAACCTAAACTGGGTGCCACATAACCTCTACTATTGCTCTGTGTGTTTCAAAGTCATGGAAGAATTTAGGTCTTCCACTGTTACCTCGGGTGAAATCTATCCCTGCTGAAAAACCAAAACAAAAGCGATGTGGAGATAGTAATACAGCAAGTTTCATCCAAGCCAGTTAAACTAGAAACATACTTGGATGTAGCCTGACCGTGAAGATGGTATCAACCACCAACTGTGAATGGCCACAAAAATGGCCTACCTCCTTTAATATTAGCTACAATTAAACAGTTTACATTGTAACAGTAGAAATACATTATATCAAATCTAAAAGGGGACTATTATGCTAATTTTCAGGTTCATACTTGTATTTTAGGTTATTCTAGAACATGTTTAAATGCTTTAATGTTAAAAAAACACATTTTTCTCTTACTGTCTGTCTGAATATAGCCTGCCTGAAATGTAGCCTGCACTCTGTCTGATGGCTCTGTTTTATTGTCTTCTTTGATTGGTCAGAATTTCCAGGTCTTTCGTATCTACATCTCTGAACTCGTTGCACCCAGTGAATGACTGTAACTGCACTGTAGCGGAACTTTATACATTACCAAAAATATATATACACACTGTAAAAAATTGTTAAGCAGGTGTTTATTAAAATTGATTGAATTTTCAAAGTTTAATAGAATCTACAAACATAATTTTATTGTTTTGTCACCGCCTGTTCTCAAACTGACGTCCGCTCTGGTCCAGACACCGCTGACAACGCGAAGCAATGTAATCTCACACATCACTAAACAATTCCCTTGGTACTTGTGTGAACTCACATTCAATGGCTGCTCTCAATTCAGCGACTATTGAGTTATTTGCTGTGTGCATACATTTTTTGGGACACCCTGTATGTGTATAATGTTGTGACATTGCAACTGTACAGAAGTCCTGTCAGCTCATTTAAAGACACGGTTTTTGAATACGGGCTGTGTGCATTTCTCTGTTGATTCAGCACTTTGATACTTTCACAGTATTTATACAGCAACTCAACCTGCTTTAATTTACGATATGGGAGGATTCAGTTTTTACTTTTAGGAATAGAACAATATCTTTAAGGGCAGAAAAAGTGAAATCTTTAATAAAGACAGCTTCAATGGCAGCAGCTTCAATCTATATATGTATATAAATAAAAAGCCTGGCAGACTTAGGAGGACCAATACACAAAAAGCCCACATGACTGGCCTGGAAACACAGTGCCTAAATGAAAAGAAAAGTAATACATATTCATTATATGCCAAGTATATGCTTAAACAAACAAGTGCAGACCTGGACAATGACAAATGCATGACTGTTTTAAATGAATGCACACAGAACTCTGATATGTGCATAATTGTTTCCTATAAGCATTCATGCAACATCAGGACACACAGGCGGTTGACATCTGGTTTACATCCTCGAAAAAAGTCTCTGTCATGGCTCCCCTGTATCCCAGAATTCCCTGTGCTTCTGGTGAGACGTTTGCACAGAAAGAGAGAGTATCTGGACCCTGTCAACATTTCCCTAAAGACCTCAATTATACAGACCACTTTAATTAGATCAGCTTTAATTGCTATTTCAAATGACGGGAATAACATGGAGTTGTGTGTTTGTTATTGCCACCCATCTCTTGCCGTCATTATTGGAGTGCTGTGTGCAAGTCTGTCCAACTCCCGGTCCGTCATGTCTGGAGCTGGTGAGAGAGTGGGCGTTGTGACGGTGATGAAGGGCCGACGTGGCAGGTGCTCTGTGGATGATCTGGGGTCAAACTCTGGATTGAGCCTGAAGAGCTTTTAAGGAAAGGCAGGCTTTTGAAATTATGCACCAGGCATCTGTCACATATGTGGATTTATACAGAGGAACCAGCACCTTTATACTCCGCCAGACACACACACACACACACACACACACACACACACACACACACACACACACACACACACACACACACACACACACACACACACACACACACACACACACACACACACACACTTGCACGCAAAGGGTGAAGTCCATTTAAGAGGAGTACCAGAATCACCAGGACCGAGTTTAGTCGTGCAGAGTTCCACAACAGGTCTCCATATGTGCTTTGTGCGTGTGAACAGGAGGTCATGTGTTTTTGCCATGCTGGTATAACAGTATATAAACTGAATGTTATGCTATGTTTTGCTCTGTGTGTTTACACTGCCTTATGTACCTTGGTAAAATTGCATGCTAAAAAAAAGGCACTCTTTCAGTGATCTCATGGAAACATTTCCAACCACACAACATCCATTATTTAATCACTGAACGCCATTTTAATGTTCAAGTGTTTACAGCATAGGATTGAGTCAAGACTAGAGTGGAAAACAACATTATTGTGAAAATATATTAATACCTATTGTGTGATGGGAATGGCACTGAATTGTATTTAATGTAAAAATGTTTTTGTCCTGGAACAGTTTAACTGTGTATTTTAAATGACTACAGTATTCTTATTCGCTCATGTCACCATTTTTCCAAAGACTATTAAAATTGTAAATGAAAAATATATCACTGATTCTAAAGCCTGTTCTTAAAGCAATATATGGATCATTAGGACCTATAGATGTTTCTTAACCTTTTGCCTCAAATATTGTACCTCCTCTTTCACTCTGTTAAAGATGAACTAAACATTCTCGAAACATAGTTTTTTTACCTATAAAAAGTGTGCCGATATTAGTTTAAGTAGAGATTGTGGAGACATGCAAGCAGAGCAACAGAGGAAGAGAGGGGGAGACTGTGACTGACATCTGAAGCACAACAGTTCATTATGTAGTTAAAGCTGCAGATCAAGTGGTATTGGTGGTGGTGTGACTATGCATTCATTGTGAAGCAGCCTTGTGTTACATCAGGTAGAGAAAAACAGGCCTCCGAAAATTGAGCTTGGCTACTTTCCCATCGTCAACTATTAAATAAAGCTGGTTTATTAAATCGGGCGGGTGGGGTTGGGGGGCTTACAAAAGGCAGCCTCATCCCTAAACCTTCCTCTGACACAAATCCTCTCGCGGTCATGTACTCAATGTATTAATTATACTATATTAATTAAAATATTTTTTTCATTTGTCCGCCTGTCTCATAATAGTGTGATGTGATGTTGGGAAAGCTGCTACTTTCTGGCTTGCTAATCTGTTGAATGTATAACAAGACTAATGAGCACATTTAGATGCAGTAGCCTCCATATGTGCTAACTGTACGTACCTTGGTCCAATATTACATCTGTTTCGATTATCTTGCTTGTTCAAGCTGTGACTAATCCCTACTGTTGCTCTGTAACTGTGTGATGAAGAGAAGACTGCAGGGATGCTTTGCGCTCAAGCTGAGGCCTTTGATGGCTCATACCCCTGTGTCCTTAAAATAATTATTATGTGTTGCCCTTTCAGTAATGCAGTTTTTGGGGGGCTTGATTTTAGTATCCTTATCTAAAAACTAACTATTACTCTTACTGTCTCTCTGCTAGTTTTACTTGGCTAGACTTATTTCTTTGCAAAATATTTTAAAAACCCTCCATCATGCTCATTCAATTCATATCCATAAATATTTTGAGGGGTCAGGGGGTACATGTCTGGGTTCCTCAGGATAGGAACAGTGCTGTGGTTCTGGTTCTAAACACACTGTAACTGCCACAGGAAGAACAGAGAGGGCTTCAGAGAATGCAAACTCTCCTGTCAGTGAAATAAGGCCAAGTCGTGCAGATCGCCAGCAGGGCTTGTTTCCTCCTGTCAGTGAAAAGAGGAGACCATGAACAGCGTAAATACAGCACTTCCTCCTACTCCTCATGGTTTTCATTCTCAGCAGCATGCTCCTTCCATCTCCTCCCAGATCTTACGCAGACAAAAGCACACACAACAATATACCCACACTGCCATTTAAGACAGGACAATGTGTCCACTTATGGACAACCTTTTAAAATGACAAGAAACACAGTCCAATCACATGTTGTGGCATGTTGTTAACTTTTAGCATCTTTGACAAAAAGAGAGAAAGACAAATAGCACGGTCTCACGAAATGTCTTATGAATAACATCAAGATTTGAAATCATTTTGCAGGGTATCACAAAACTTTTTTTGTATTTTTTTATGCCTTAAACTTAAGTTTTGATTAAATTCACAAAATTGTGATCGTAGTGAAGTGTCATAGTTTGATGCTAGAAAGTGACTTCAGGGGTCCTGAAAGCCTCCGTATTGTCAATGAGAATGGTGCATAAAATGACACGAGAAAAGCTCAAAATTTGTTACATGACACGTAAAACGCGGGCGAAAAGTGGCTTTCTTTTTATATGCTTGCCGTGATATGACATTGAGAAGTCTGGGCCATAATAACACTTGACATCATTTTGCTACAGCACTTCAGGACAAAAGCATGCAGGACAAAGTAATTACAGTGACCTTACAGATGTAATCAAGAGTTCAGTGTCCTCAAGCAGCTCTCCTCTCTTTGTTCCACAGGACCATCTTAAGCTCTTGTGTTCGCTGCTTGTTCTATTAAACAAACAAAGACAAGCAGAGCTGGAACAGTGATTAGAGAAATCAACAAATCCTCGACAGGACATGAGCACATGGGCCTCTAGGCCAGATCAGGTTCTTTGGAAAGGGTGAGTCAATGAGGTTAAAGGATGGAGGGTGAGTGTAAGGGGGAGCGCGGGGGACCAGAGGTGTGAACTCTGAGCCGACAGAGAGGCCTCTCTCAATTTAGTTTACCATATCCGTCATGGGAACATCACTTCTATTTTCTTTTCATTACAGGACCAATCTCTTCAAAATCCTTCCAAACAACAGTGGAATAA
Source organism: Echiichthys vipera (assembly GCF_963691815.1). Lineage (NCBI taxonomy): Eukaryota > Metazoa > Chordata > Actinopteri > Perciformes > Trachinidae > Echiichthys > Echiichthys vipera. Next base: position 25,675,743 of record NC_139826.1, read on the forward strand.
CAGCTTGTTTGCTCTGTGTGGCCTTGGTGGACGGCGGAGTGATTGTAGTCGGTATGGAGGTCCGCACTGCTCAGTGAAGGTGGAAACAATCTTTTCACTCATTGTAAAATTACATTTTCCCCCAAAGCCCTCTTGATTTGTTTCTACGTTTTTACAGGTGCACTGTATGTAAATAATACGTAAAATATATAAATAATTAAAAAACAAAAGAAATAAATGCAATGACTGTGATTTCAAATGGAAAATAAACAAATGGAAAGTTAACTTTTGTAATGTACTTAATTTATGTCACGTAGGTAGCCTACTTAATCTGCATAACTTAATTTGAGTTACTTTTCTTTTCTTTTCTTTTCTATCTAAACCTAACCAAGAAGTTTTGTTTCAATTCACAACATTAAACTTGTGTTAAGAAAACTGCTACTGCGCACCTGTTGCTGGTATGAAGATGTGTAATTCAGGACAAAATATGTTTCCCTCAAAATGCTATTGAGAATGCAGTTTAGTTGTATGGGAACATATTTTTATAGGAGGCAGGTTTGCATTTGAGATGCAATGTTCCAACATAGAACTGAAATACCTTGTTTTTGCCACACACAGATTCAAAACTCTCAAAGAACAAAAAAAGACAGACATTTTTGCCCAGTTTCAAAACATGAGCAGATGTTTCCCTGTCTTGGTTTATTTGGCCAGACAGGTGAGCGATGCATATTATAAATAGATATTAAAAATAAAGTAATTCTTCTTCTTCTTCTTCTTCTTTTACCATGGCATGGCACGCCTGTGCATTGCTCATCTCTGTATCTGCCTAATTGTCCTTCCCACACAGAGCCTGGTTCAGATCAGATCTGACACAGTGTGCGCAGCAGACGCACAGAATCGCTCCCTGCGTACGTATGAAACACTTTAGGGTCTGTTTAGAGTTTCCAAGAGGATTTGTTTAAGATGTGTTTAACTGTACAGATGGCCCTGGCTTTGAGGCTGGATGGGGTGGGTACTAACATATCAAAAATCAGATAAAGATGATGATGGCAGGATATCGGTTACAAGACAGTTGGCGCCACTGGAGGAATCTGTGAAGTTGTCAAGGTAACAACAATTGGCAAATGTGAGGACAGACCTTTAATACTGTATCTAAATTGCATCAAACCAAATAAGTAGTCAAATCCTTTTGTCAGTTTGAAAGATGAAGATCAACTGAATCTTGTTGCTTCCCCAATGAAATCAGTTAAGTCAACGGGACAGCCAATCAAATCTGTATAGATATATCTCCTCATGATCAAAAGCATGTTTTTTTCAGTGAGTGTGGTCTGAGAAAGACAATAAACCAATGCAGCGTAAGAGGGAAAAAGAACAATGGTTTAAGTATGTGCTATGATATTCTTAAGGAGCCCTGTTTGCTGAAATGTGTATGGTACATCTCTGCCAGGAGTCCTTGAGATAGTTTCCTGCCATAATAGCATGTGTGAAAATGAAGAACATGATCTGCTCATTTTGAAAATCACGTTAACACCAGAGTGGAACTGGAAAATGTCTGTTTTAAGAAATAAACCCAGGACTTATCTTATGAGCGAATCAAAGGGCTGTTTTGAACATTATGTTGGCAATTATTGTCTGCAGACTGTGGTGCTATCCAGCTATTCAGCATGCATTTTCTGAAACAGCCAGACACTCTTTTTTTTTTTTTGGTCTCGGCTTAGCTTTTAATGTAACTGCAATCAACCACAACAAGATTTTTGAGGCCCAGCGTTCATCCCTCAGAAATCCCACCAAACGTGAGTAGTATTGGAATTCCGGAGCACCATGCCAACCGTGAAGCCTCCCTGCCTCTCACAAGCACTGCACGGAGGGGCAATTTTCCTCCGGCTGAACTTCCCAAAGCTGCCTCACCTGGAACCAATCTGTAACACAATCGAAGGATCCTGACTTGAAAGCCCATTCCTTCCCTTTGATAGTCTCTTCTTGGTAGCCTGCACGGCGCTGGAAACAGGCTCTTTTGTAATCTGCAAATACAAAAGAGCTAGGGATTGAGATGAGTATCCACCCATCAAAGTGTATTATGCAAATAATCGAGAAACAAAACTGAGATACTCTTTGTTTTTTTCTGTCCTTTTTTCTGGGATGAGGGGGAAATCGGGCTGGCGTTTGGAAATTTTAAGTGTTGTTGTCATTTGCCCTTTTCCTCTTGGTGGTGCTTTGTTATTTTTTTTAATTTTACTTTCGATATAACAACTTCTGTAAAAATGACACAGGGTGGGCGCATTTTAGTGCTTGTCTTTGCTCGAGCACTGAACTCCTTCAACAGCTTTTCCTACCAACTGCAGGTCTAAATGTACTCCAACGGTGCTCTCACAGCTCTTCCTATAGGCAAGGAGAGCAATTAAACTTTAATAGTTGTCCATTTAGGGCTCCTGGGAAATTCTGTCTTGAGTCAACATGCCAAAGCTTATTTCCTTCCTTCACTTCCTCCTCTGTAAGTTAAAGCTCCCAGTATCATAGGCCTTTCCTCACTGGTGTTTATAACTATACCTTAGGTAATGCAGTGTCCTGAAGTCAAGGAAGTACAGTAGGTTATGTGAAAAAAAACAAAGAGGAAACACAAACTACAAACTAACTAATGCACACTAAGACGCACCAGAATCCATTTCTTTCTCAGACATCCAAAAGAAAAAAAGGTTATTTTCGTGCACAATGCTTTAAATGGGTTATTTATTTGCTCATACATGTGATTTCAATTGAGGTGATTAGCTGCAATTGAATCAGCAGCAGAGGAGCAGAGTGTATGGATGTAAAGCATGAAATGAAAAGGACATTTGTTCAGCGAGTCCTCCGTCTGCTCAGTCACCCTCTCTAACTTTGACAGTCATTGAGTCACAAGCTGATGTCGACGCTCTGCCAACAGTCTGCCCTTTGCTGCTTTGCCCACAAAGCAGTCCAACCAAACACACTCCTTTGTCCATTCAACATAATCAACTTATCCTGTCTGCCTTTCATGTTCTTTATTATCACATGCTAAGCTTTATTTATTCAGTACATCTGTCAATGTGTTTCTTATCTAACGTCTTGGACATTAGGCTGAACCTTTTGTTGAAAAGGATATTCATATTGACATGCACACTAACCCATCCTGGTTTTTTTTCTTCCAGTAGTACCAGGAGTATCCTGGTTATTTTGGGGGCATTTATGCATCATGTTCTGATTCAGAAACCTGGATAAGCGCTTGTCCCAGTATAAACATCTAATCCAGGTTTATGCTCATTCTCTGCCAATGTTTGCATGCATCCTCATCTCAAGCTATACAATCATTAGTGTTTTGGTGTCATATATCAAATCAGGGGGGCAGAGAAAATATAACTTTTTCAGCAAATACACTCATCAAATTAGCCATTGAGACAATTTTTTTCATGCAACAACTATTAACAGAGAAATCCCGGAGAGTCGTTAACAGTCGCTAACAGCCAAATGCGGTAGTAGTATGATAGGAGTCCCTACACAATAACTAAAGCACCAACAACGTAGTTAGTGAACCCGGAGTTTATTAAAAGAGTGTTTTGAAAGACTTTCCAACTGGCCCCCGGTAGCAGCTCATCTCATAGTAAAGTCCATTCAAGTCAATGCACTGCATCGGTTAATGTGTAGGGACTCTTATCACGCTACTGCAGAGGTTATGTGTTATCTTGAGCAGGACAAACATATTAGATGTGTTTAAATTTAGTAATGAATCATTACAAACATGTACACTTTGTACAGAAAGGCATGAGCTGTGTAGGAGTTGGCTCTTTAAACTTTTTATTGTAAGGCAATGTGTTGTTTCAAGATCAGAAGTTAGACTCTCAATATAGGAAGTCTTGAGAAATTATTTCATAATGCATCAGTGCTGTAATAAGTCTGACTAAAACTCCTTAAAATGTATGTTTAAAATAACCATAGCCTATTTTGGGGCAAATCTGAGAGTAGAGCATGAACAAGCTCATCTAGTGACTAGCACATCTAGCACATTGACATCAATGGACTATTTGCATTACCCTGCACATAATAATAATACATTATGTAGCTAAATTTCAATTTAAAAATAATAATAACAACAGGTTTTAACTTATTCTGATCAGTGTTTCTCACACTCTTTTAACACCATCCTTAGGAGCACACCACATTGCATTGCATCGTGACAAATGAACCTTTATTATACATCACTGCCACAAAACAATCAGCACTTTTTCCAGCTCCAGCAGCTGCCATTACCAGAGAAATGTTCACCATATACTGCTTCTACACATTCTTCTTTGTGTCGTTGTTGTAAAAGCACAGACCCATTAACTCCTACTTTAACGTCATTGTCTTGGCTACAAATAGTGACACAGCTTCATGAGTGTTGAACTGGATGATAAACTGTTAAATTACAAGATTCTGACAGAGCATATAAATCCCATTACCCAGTGCTAAGCGTGTTGTTTTTTCCCCCTCAGGCCCTTCAGACTCCCTCGTTCGTCTTCTCCTTCTGCCCTCTCAGACTCCTCTCTCACCTTTCAGTCAGTGGATGTCATACTACACTAAAACAAACTGATTTGTCTCGCTTTTTTCTGCACAGCTCCCATTGGATCTGATCAATTCTGTTCAGTTCAGTCTTATTTTCTGTATTTCCAAATACATGACTGTTTGTATGTATTGGGCGTTGTATATGAAGGTGTTTATTTGGGAAATAAAGCAAATAATACAAACAAACATAGTGTTAAAAATAAAATTGAAAGGTCTCAGGTGTCAGACAGATTTTTATCATGAGAAGTAAGAGATCTCAGTGTTGAACAAACTCAGGACAGAGTGAACCAGGGTTCTGCTCTCTGCTTGTAAGATCAGACTGCTTCATGTTTGACTTGCATGACCCCAGCCTCAGTAAACAACACACACAGCCTTAATTGGAATCACTTGTTCAACCTGATCAGGATGAAGAGGGCTTTGTTGCCAGCATGGCAGCATGGCAGCTCCCAGAAGTACACAAATCCTAACCTGTTGCCAATAAAAATAGTATAACATTATAGCAAAATTACCAGTGTTAATGTTTATGCTCTTGAAATGACATAAAGTAAAAACCTATATATATATATATGTTTTATAAATGTTTTACATTTTACATTTATATTTAAGTTTCATCAGTGTTTTGATTTATGAGAGGAGGAAAATAAAAAACAAAGACAAAAACATCATGACTTGAGTGAGCACTAATTTATTTAATTGATTAATTCGCAATGTTTTTATTGTGATTAATGTTTAAGTATAACAAAAGCCAGGCGAAAGACTTCTAAAACATGAAAACACAACAGCACACATTTCCATGACATAACTTCAGTTAGTCATGCATTTATTTTAAAACAATGTTTGTAAACAATTAGTGGACTTTTACTTTGAAATGCTTCCCCGTTGAACTGTATTGCAGTAGTAGCACATGCAACAATATTTTTTTTAAAGGTTATTTACAATCAGCATTATAAATAAGTAATGTGTTGTTGCTGCTTAGAATTTGTATTGGACCGCATTAAATTGAGAGGTATTTTTTTTTGTCCCATTAATGCATGCACATGTACCATGCAGATAAACTGGTAAATGTGTTCATGACGAACAAAGCCAAACTTGAAACTCTCTTTCAAATCTTCACTAGGCACTGTTTTGTGTTGTCTTTAATTTATTTTCCCTGACAGTTTCATGTCCTGTATAATAACAACAACACAAACACAAATGCAGCGATGTGGCGCAGAAGAAGGTGTAGGCCAAAGAAGATGCATAGGCAGCGATGTATGGACAAAAAATATCATTTTTTTCAGTCCACATCTTTCTAATGGAAATAAATTAACAGGATGAAAGGCCTTAGGACTGATTTAAAAACACAGAAATAGTAACTATTCATTCTTGTGTGATTCCTTAAATGTCCTTAAGTGAATAAATCCATCTAAAGAAAGGGGCATCTGCGTCCACACAAATAATTCTCTTAAATTAAATCAAGAACATGACTCTGATTAAGATCCTGGTTGAAAGGACCTTTTTCCCTCGGAGCTTCCAGAACATTCCAGGATATTAGACCAATGAGTGAGCTCTCTGTTTTCTCTTGGTGCTGACCTTTGCAAAAGGTCACTTTAGTTTTAGGGCTGGTCATCGATGCTGTTCTGCTGCTCATTGTCTCAGTAGCTCAGCGATGCATAATCGTCATGCACTCTATATTGCCACTGCTACTCTAGAAGAAGGTCTCCAGCCAGCCAGGTTGCCAGTTATAAGCCCCTTTTCATAAATGTTCTGCAAACCTGAAATTATCTAGACATTACCCGGCGGGGCTGTATGTGAGAATGCAAATGTACAATTCATACATTCATCACAGAGTTAACCCTGCCAGCTCTCAGTACCAAGACCATTTAATCTCAGAGTGAGCCCATACGTGAATACAGCCCCCCATTCTTTGGTGTATATACAGAGAATGAATGGGTGTGTTGATGACATCTATATCATGCATCGGCCAACAGCTGAAGAAAACAAACCTCCAACTGTGAAGAAAAAGGGTGATTTACGCAAAGACGGCGACACTAATCTTTAACTGTGACAATGGAGCTCAAAATGTGACACCAAGAGGTCGTTATGTGATGAGTTGGGAATGAGAACGGGTTGCAGCAGTATAGAAACGTTGAGATCAGCATATTAGTGGTTTGCCGAAATTTTATTCTGGTGACTCGGTTGGTCCAGCACACTTCTGTCCAAATACATTAATACACCAACTGCAAATCTTTTTGAACAAGTCAAAGGAAATTCAGAGTCTATTTCTTGACATCTGTGCACATGTTCAGCAGCAGCCCTGCCCTCTGACCTCTTCACTGAGCATCCCACATGCTGCTGTGGCCCTCTTCTCTGGAGTCTTGGTGATGTCCGGCAGCCCGAGTTCGTAGGTCACAGTGATGACAGCAAGCACCTTGCTGCGAGACTCCTATCTGCCTACCAAAATAAACACAGAGAGTTTTCTGCTCAGCCCTCCCACAACACCCCCTGTCCAGCTCTGACTGAGACTCAGAGATTAAACGCTAAGGATGCACAGGATCCAGCCTTCTCTAATCAAAATACTGTCAGGGTCAAAGGCCAAGCTTGGAGATCACAGTCAACTTTTATCCCAGCGACACTGTTCCAGAGAATGCAGCTTTACTCTGGTGGAAGGAGAGTTTTCCTTTTGCAGGACTCATGTTTGAGGAGCTTTTCTTCACCATCTGTTTGCCTTACTCTTTTCTCTGCTCTCACATAAACAGCCAGTGAAACACCTAAAGATGCACTTCAACATACTAGAAAACACTTCAAAAAGTAGATGTCAGATACCCCTGCTGTAATCATGTCATTGCATTTTATATTTCAGTTCATTAGAGAACAAACCGTCCAAGAATTCTAGAAACACTATTGTGCCTTGCATGAAATAAACAAATAACTCACATTACTGTAAGTACACCCACACATTGGATTGATCTGCCAAAAGATACAGTAACAAAAAAATAAGTAAAAAAATAAAAAATAAAAAAACTTAGGAAACACCTGAGATATGACCCAGGGAACAACCCGGGCTTCTCTTGCTATAGAAAGGACTGTCAAGCCTTTTTTATTTGTGCCCAATTTTCTTTACGAGTGCTCCCATATGGCAGTCATATACAAAAGAAAAATGGGAGGATTGCAGGAACACGAAAAACAACGTTGCTCCCCTTCCTGCATTCCACACTCCTTATGTGCTACTGCACATTATGAACCTCAAAAAAGTACACATATGAGAGTTTATCAGGAGCTCTATCTTTATTTAGAAACTAGATTGCAAAGACATAACCTGTATCTGTTTCTTTAATGGAGTGCCTGATATAATAGGCTATTTGCATCATATAATAAAGCCAGATACATTATGGTTTTATATCAACTTTCATTTTTGAGTTTCATTGTGGGGTACTGATATTTTAGAAACAAGGTCGAGGCTAGTATGAAGCAGGAGATCTTCAGTCAGTGACCTATCAACAGCCTTATTCACTGTCAATGAAAGTCAACCTCATCTTTAAATAATCCATAGATGTTAAACTCTCTTTACTTCAGTTTTCCAGACCTTAACATGGTGTACTTGACGAAACTCTGGGTTTAACATCATTTGTAGACTTCCAGCTTTCTTGTCTGTCTAGAAAGCCCTAAACTATTTTAGTATAACTGTGCATTTGAAAGAGAGAAATGGATGTATGTGAAACAACAAACTACATAATGAAAGGAGAGCCAATGGAACCAAAAAAAAGCTGACAGCATCAACCAACACTTCAGCATCTGGACATTTACAAAGTCACGGTGGTAGGGAGGGAGACAACAAATTGCTGGACATTTGTGTAATTTATTCAGAATACAGTGCCCTCTAGATTGCAGCCTGCAACCTATTTGCACAACATTATCTCTCAGAAGTGGTTGGAGTCGGGTGAGGTGCCAGTGCAGCATTACTGAAGTATCTTCATACTGGTATACATTAGTATCACATGTCTCTACTGCTTGTTTTTTTACTTACCATTCAGTGGAACTTAAAAGTGTTTATTACTTTAGTTGTATTGGCAGCACTTTGGCTTATTTGACGCTGGAAAGTATTAAGACCATCTTTTCAATTCATGTATTCCACAAACAATGAAAAGATTTACCCGAAAACACATTTTCAGTCTCAGCTTTGCAGCCCCGTCTCCTAAAAAACGATGTTTCCATTCAATGACACTGCATTCTCAAATATGCTTCAAAGGAAATGTATTTTGTCCCAGATTACGTTTGTCTTTGACATATGACAAAAACGGGTGTGTCTCATGTGAAACCAAAAGTCAACTTTGGTTTGTTTATGTAACCTCATTAAGGTTGTACTTCGTAAGAATTGCGATTCCTTGTTTCTAGCGGCCTCTTTGATGGTAAGATGTAATTGCAGGTGAGCCTGGTCACTTTGTGTGTTGACTTTGTATAATGTATTTATTTGTTTGCTCTTTTATAAACTTTATTGAAACACTTTAACCTCTCTAAGTCCGTCCCCTATTTTTTTTCTCTCACAAAAAATCCATACACACATACATGTTCCTATTACACTTGCCCTCACTATAAGCCTGACTCCGAAGTCGGAAGTTCACGAATTCTGATTACAAGTGAATGCAGCATAACCGTTAATGAAGAGTTCAGCTGACAGACCAACCGCTGTCGGCAGCGTTACAAATATGGCGGCCTATTTACATCTAGCCTGGTAATGTGGCCACAGACACAGATATTGGGAAACTTGGCAAGTAGAAGCCCTTTCATTAGTGGTTATATGATCAGTCACCCTTGTTTTAACTCACTCTTTGATAGATAGAAACTTGAAGAATATTAAAAAGACGAAAATCTTTAACCTGCTTAATCTACATAACCAAACCACTATATCTGTCTAAACCTAAACAAATAATTTTCTTTTAATTCACAACATTAACATTGTGTTTTAAAAATACGCTGGAAAATACAATACCCTCGATACAGAATGTAGAAGGCAGTTTTGTTGTGAGAACGTAATATCCTAGGAGACAGGCTTGTGCCTCCAAATTGTTCCTCTAGTGACACCATTTTGGACGAAGGAATGAGTGAATGAGTGAAAAAAAATGATTGATGACAGAAACCTACAGTCCCCGTGACCCCGACAGGGACAAGCGGTTGAAGATGAATGAATGAATGAGAAGCCTACAGTACACTCAGTTGTCGTGGTTTTAAAAAATAAACACAGCAGCACTTTTTTAAACACTGCCATCATATTTGTTGCTACGCAATCACCAAATTCAAGTGTCATTATCCTCCAAGGAGTCCTGTGGACATTTGTGGCTGTGGTTTCTAGAGATCCTAAAGCCAAGTGAGGACCTACCTAAAAGCTTTCTGACCAGCAGACCAATAAGATTGCTCTTGGGAACTAAATTATAGATAGTGGCACACACCAGGCAAGAGAGGTTACCAGACATGCCAAGCATTACCCATTTAAATATCAGTGGGTTATTGCTAAAAAGTCAAGAATTGCAAAAGCATTGCCTCATACATTCTTGGTAACTTTTGTTGTGCATGTTTTCAGAGACAGCACACACAAACAACTCTGTACTGAAGTGAGAGGACTGGCCCCCTTGTTGTTACCTGTACTGAGATGTCAGATAAAGCTCAGGTGGAGGATTGAGTAAGATACTGAACCACAAATTGCTCCCACTGAGGAGGGGAAAAATGTATTTCGCTTTAATCAAAAGCAACTGTTGAATGTAATGTGAGCCTGATAAAAGGTGGGAAAGTATTCTGTTTCATTTGATTTTAGTCAAGTCAGAATTCATGCTTCTTGACTAGAAAATATCTTAAAGTCCCAGTCAGCAACATTTGCTCTATAATATTCACTGAAGCCGGCATTATGGTCCAATGGAACAACAAAATCATCAGGTTTTAGAAGAACTGCGCCACGACGCACACGTAGAGCCTGTTGTTTGTTTCGCAAAAATCCACAGCGCAGAGTCTTCCTGTCCACTCGCGCATGTTACAATATCACAGGCACACGCCTCAAGCTAAGTATACGCTCAAATACGTTAGCAATTGCTATCTATGAGTAAGTTAGCCAGCCTACCTCCCTGTAGCATGTACTCCATGCCGTTTATTGATGAGAGAAGACACGGCGCGTTCACAGGAATCTGGTGCACGCACACTGACGAGAACACGGTTGGAGAGCACGGAGGAGCTTGTGATAGTAGGGGAAGGCCGTGAGAGTTGTAAACATTCGAAATTCTAGTCCACTCGATCTGCCAGACTTGCCGACTGCAGCTTTAAAAGTTATATATTGTGAAAAGTGGTGAGATTGCGATGCATTTTTTTTTTATAACTAAGCAGGTTTAGATGCTACATACATTTTGTGAGAGTATCGAAACGCTCAGAAACTGTGACTACAAACGTGATGTCACAACTAAACTATATATAGGTAGAAAGTGCTGCTGCTACAGTTACAGTCATTCCCCTGTTAATGCACAGACACAGAGAGCGAAGACTCAGAAATGCTGACCAATCAGAGCAAACTTGGCTTTTTCAGGAGGAGGGACTAAAAGAGACAGACACTAAAATAAAGCATTTCAGAGGATGAATATAGGTTTATTCAGACAGACAGTATGATAAGAATGTGTTTTTTGAACATTTAAGCATGCAAACAGAGTAGAAACCCCAAAAAGTATGAACCTGGTAATGAGCATATGTCCCCTTAACTGATTCACTTTAAGTGTAACCCCGGCTTAAACAAACCCTAAGTGTTTTGGGTGATCACCTATTAACAGAAATATCCTGGACAGTCTCTAACAGCCAGACATGGCTGACACGAGTAGCTTGGGGCGCAGCACTAAACCATCCAAATTGGCTTTTTTTAACCACTAATATTGCTCACAATAGCATCAAACCTCTGCAGTAGAATGAAAAAGTTTATGCTACAAGCCCTAGCAGCCGACTACGTCCATATTGAGAGGCAGCCCAAACAAATTTATTACCAAATGCACTGGAGTTCAGTTGTTCACAGAAGTTCAATAGAACTGAACTCGGTACCCCAAGCTACTCAGTGTTTTCCATTTCTGGCTGCTAGAGACTGTCCGGGATTTCTCTGTTAATAGGTGATCAACGTAAAAACTTGTCTCAATGGCTTATTTGATATTTGATAAGCCAGAGTTACACTTTAAATATTTTGAGCTAAAGTATTTCTGCTCATTTTCTCAAGCTGCAATTCACATCAACATGCCTGTCCTCTCAAATGTTACCTTGACAAGATGGTACACATTTACAGTTTGATTCTCGGCCTGAAACACTTAAATCAATCAGCACAATAAGGTCATGGTTAAACCTGAACAATTAGCAGCTCGTAAGCAGCTAAACACTTCACAGCAGCCGTGCATGTTTTTCTCACCCACTGAGCTTAAATGCTTTAAATAATTACGTTTTTCCTACTACCAACTTCTCACATCCACAAGTGAACACAGCAACTGTACCAGATTTCTACAGTGGAGAGTGGACCATTTAGGTCAGCCCTGACTGTTGAATGAAACTTCTCAGATGGATCAATATTATCTCCCAGGTTATCTGGTCCCAAGAATCTGCAATACCCATCTCCCCAGAATTATATAAACACACACACACACACACACACACACACACATGCACACACACACACACACACACACACACACACACACATGCACACATGCACACACACACACACACACACACACACACACACACACACACACACACACACACACACACACACACACACACACACACACACACTCACACACACACACACACACACACACACACACACACACACACACCTCTGTGCTGCGTTGCTGTGTGTGCCACATAGCTGTGCTCTGAATTTGATGAAGGCAGATAATTCTCTCAACTGATCATATCAGTAAAAGAGGAATCCCAAGATCAACACCAGATTCTGGAGGTAGTCACATATGGGAAACATTTTTCCAGATCCTAATAAACTTTCATCTGTATTTTTGTGTGTATGTAGGGTCTGTATGTGCTGGGCACCATTTCCAGGCTTCCTGCGAGTTCTGCAGAGCCTGAAGGTCAAGATGTTTTAAAGGAGGCAGATGGAAAATAATAACCTTAGACTGAATCCACACTGTATATACATGAATAAATAGAAATGCTTACATCTACAGTAACAACCGCAAGGTGCAGTGCTCAATAAACACATTACTAACACAGAAAACAGAGGAGAAAAAAACACAACTAAAGTGATTTTAAAACTGGTTTATTTGAAATTCAAAAAAAAGTTTTTTAAAAATATCACATAAACATTTATTGAACCATGAAAGCGCATTTGGAAAGCAAAGCATTCTGTGCTGATGAACCAGAAACACCGAGGTTCACCATGGGTTTACCTGATCTATCTTTGAACCTGCCAGACATGAGGTGCCAGATGTTTAAAGCTCCTCCACAGGAAGTCAAGCAGATGTTTCACTGGCACTGTGTGAAGTGGAGGCGCAACTGTGTACACCAAGATTACCCACCAAACCAAACTCAAAGTGAGATGGAAAAAAAGCAAGAACAGATGATTTCTCCATCTTCGCCTTTATTCAAGATAAGTGCAACCGCTGGGTCCTTTTGCTTTCCCCTTGTTCTTCATTTAATTTCAGAAAATCTGCTGACACAGTTCGGTGCCCCACGCATGTGAAACCAATTTCAGTAGCACATAAAAGTCTGCTGCAGCGCTTAAACGGGCAGAGGCTCATCTCATCCTGCAGGTGTGGCCTTCCCATTGTTCACTGCAGGTACATAGAGAGGGAGGAGAAGCTGCTTCACACATTCTGCAAACTCAGCAGAAAGCTATCACACAAACTGATGTGCACATGGACAAGGCAGCAGTAAAGTCAGTATGCTTTGTGTCATGCAGTCAGGACCAGAGAAAGGGCAATACAGGAGCAGGAGGAAAATATGGGTGTACCACTGTGAAGGGGGAGACACACCACCAACACACACACACACACACACACACACACACACACACACAAACACACACACACACACACACATACACACACACACACACACACACACACACACACACACACACACACACACACACACACACACACACACACACACACACACACACACACACATACACACACACACACACACACACACACACACACACACACACACACACACACACACACACACACACACACACACACTTGCACGCAAAGGGTGAAGTCCATTTAAAAGGAGTACCAGAATCACCAGGACCCAGTTTAGTCGTCCAGACCAATAATTATGACCAACTTTCTGTGACTTATGGAGCACCAAAATGATATCTAATGGATATCTGACAGTAGTCTTCAAGTTTGACTTCAATGTGATTTCTACTACGCTGAGCTGATTTTTGTGTTAGTCTTTATGAAAACCATACAATGTGTGAGACCATGAAGTACACATAAGACAGCTGACCTTTAATCTCAACCACTACCACAAACCTACTTTTACTGCAGACTCTTTTCTTCTTTTTCAGCAACTTGTTCCGATGAAAAGGTGTGGCGAAAATACACAAACAAGGTGACTGAAAACCTTTCTGTTACTTAATTGTTTTATTTTACCAGTTTATAGCTTTATTTGGTCAACTTGATTTGGCTCAACCACCAAATTATCACATTGTGGTTGTTCCAAATACACAAAGTAGTCAAATAAAAAATAAATGGTCTCTTCTCTTTTACATTGTTGCTTTAAGGGTATTTCAATGTTTTACCATGAATCACATTACAAAACCTGTATTCCATTGTGTGACTCAGATATGTATGATGTTGACTGAATCAGAGATCTGTGTGATTCTTCTTTGTTCTACTCATACATCAATAAGCACAGTGTGTTATCGCTGTCCTACAGCCCCACAGTGAGCACTCACGTAGAAACCCAGAGTTAAACTGAATGATATAATACCACCAAATGTAAGTCCTATTGCAGAAATGTTTTCATGTGCCAATAAAACTTTAGTTTCCCATAAGTAAAGCGTTACTAGGCTGGCACTTGTGTGTCACTACAACGGCAGTATATTCAATGTATAAAGTAAAAAAAAATGTCAGAACATTTGTAGAGTGAATATTTAATTGGTTGACTTTATCGCAACACATTTTTATTTGGCGTTTACATCATAACAAGAGGAGCTCAACAGAGATCCAGTTTAGGGATAATAATTGTGGTTTACTGTAAAACATTGTAAGCTGATTCAATTTAAACACGTAAGCTCCTCTGCTGCCTTGATAATGTGAGTTAACTGAAACTTGAATAACTGGTTCAAAGTCGGCTCATGAATTACTGTAATGTAATACAGACTTTGTTAAGTCGCTGAACTACTCCAATTCTATTGTAGTTTTGAAGATTCAGTTCTTCACTTGCTGCAGATGCTTTTACAGCTGTTACTGCTCCTATTGAAGCCACTCGTACCCAGGAAAGTTCCCAGGAAATGTATTAATTTTACAGTTTGTAGGGGACTAACCATTATTTTTATTACTCCAGAGGAAACAACTGGACTTAACATTTACTACACAGCTAATTTACATCATATATGATTTTTTTTTAACAATTAAAGAAGAGGGTCACTGAATAGTTGTAATGCTCATACAATGTATGCTGGGAAGTGTATTAATATGCTATTCTGTTATCTCTAGAAACATAATTTTCTAAGTTATGTGAGCACCCAGCAGCCCATTCATTAAACTCATCATTTTAAGGACTAAAACTTCTGTATTAACATTGAATTAAGATAACATATTAGTTGACTCCACTAAATTTCAGCATGATGTTGCAGTGTAGCTTTTCATACACCTGAGAGTATATTTACCATGAACACCTGCACTACTGACCACAATAAGCATTATGAACGTTTATTTTTGTTCACATTTACCATATGAGCATAGGAAGCATTTTGAAGCCCATGTTTTGTTTGTGTGTCATTAAATCTTTTAAAAATATAATTCTGAGTCTTCACCTATAATTCTCAAATCCGTGTTTCTGGCTAAGATGACTCCTTCAGAACTCCTTCTCCTCTAACACGGTGATGCTTACTTAAAAGAGGTAAAGTAAAGATAATTAGTGATATACAGGATATGAAACATACAATGACACAGCAGGCCAGCATTGCAGTGAGACATACACTTTTTTAGTGTCAGTATATAAGAGTAAGTCTGTTTCATTGCAACAAAAAATTATAAAATGAAAGGTCCCATATTGTAAAAAGTGAGATTTCTGTCTTTTTTATTCATACAGCAGGTCGAGGTGCTTTAAAAACAATCTGAAGGTGTCAAAACAAAACACAAGCCCGTATTCAGAAACTGTGTGCTTTCAGGACTTCTGTACGGTTGTGATGTCACAACTGTAATATATATAGGTACAAAGTGTCATTCCCCAGCTGAAATGATGCAGAGACGCTGAGAGTACAGATGCGGTCTGGGAGGGCGGGAGCTTAAAGAGACAGGCGCTTAGACAGGGTGTTACAGACAGGGTGAATACAGGTATAATTAGAAAAAGTAATGTGTTTTTTGAACATTAAAGCATGTAAACATGTTCAAGTAGAAACCCAAAATACAAAAGCTGAAAATAAGCCTTAAAACCTTAAAATAAAAACTTTCCAAATATTTGCATTACCACCAATGAAAATACATGACCTGGGTTGAGTCAAGCAGTCATCAAAGAGACCAACACAACACTGGTGCAGCGCTGTTGTTCCACACCGAAAACAGTGTAATAGGATATGACAGGAGGGTAATCTTTGATTCAGTCAGATACACTGCAGATATTTGCATGTCACGAAGATGAAACACTTGAACAGAACGTAGCTCATTCTTTACACTGTAAAAGACAGAGAATGTGGTCAGGACTAATAGAAGAGGTTTAGCCTGTGGGCAGAGCCGCCCGTCATTATGCCAGGTAGAGGCTCAATACTTCTCCCCATGCTGATTTGGCCTGTGCCACTGAAATGTTATACCAATCATGTGTTTGTCTGCTGCCACATGTGATGTGTTCGAAATGTCCCAGACTGTACTGGTTTAGTTCCGGGAAATGCTCACCAAATCTCTGCTGTGCACACACACAGCGTCTAGTCTGGGTTATTGTACACGGAGATGCCCAAACAGGCTCTGCAAAGATGGAATGTTTCTTTTATGTGAAATTAAATAAGATCAGCTTGTGGGCCTCTGTCCTTCCTGTTCCGCTTTCCGTTTTATGTTCATTTCCATTCCCAAAGAAAGCCGTCTTCCACGGTGTATTAATGCCCATCAAAGGCCTCAATCAAGTTGCTTTGCCACAGGCTAAAGCCAAACTGGAGAGGCTAAAGTTTAATGTTGTCAGTTGCAGCGAGGATGTGGGCTCATGTCTTTTCCGCGTCCTTGTGTTTTCTTTTTTAACCCCCACATTCACAAATATCTTGCAAGTCCCATTAGATGAACACAGCATCTGAAAACATTACACACTGAGAGGCCATTTCAAGGTCACTGACTGCGACAACAGTCTTACTCATTGTGCCACTAGGATAATGTCTTTATGTATTTCACTGAGAGGGGAAAATGTAGAAAATAAAACATAATTACACAGGGCTTCCTAAAAAATTAGTCACGGCTGGGAGTCAATAGACTCTTAGTTTAGAAGAATCCGGCAATGACAAATATTTAAGAAGAAGCTGACGACTGTCTGCAGATATTTTCTGTGCTTTGTATCAGTCTTCTTTAAACTTCCCTCAAACTTATCAACCCCAGCTTTTGTGCGCTCTTAGAGTAGCGCCTGTGCAGTATTTGTAATTAACAACAGGGATTTTACAGTAATAGATTCCCGTTTTATTTTCTCAAACCTTCAAATATTGGACTTTATACACTAAATGTATTTGACACCTGTAGTTACTACAGAAGTTACTTTTTATGTAAAGAAATATGTTATGTATGTACATATGATACTCTTTACTATGATGCAGTGCTGTGCTAGTCAGTAGAATAAAAGTATCTAAGATTGGTTCTACATTGACGTACAATGTAAAAATTCCCCTGTATGTATTAATTAGAGACAAAACCAGAATTATATATTATTCTTTAATAATATGGTGCTTTTAATAATGCTTGCATAATACTTTGACATTTAATTGATACTGTTGTATATTTTCCTGTGCTGATAATACTTCTGTGATGTGCTTACTGTACGTAACATTTTGAACTCAGGGCTTTACTTTTAATGGATTATTTTTTAGACTTCAGTATTTCTGCTTTTACCATCACAGATAGTAAGAAATGCAAAAAAAAAAAATAAAGCAAAGAATGAGTTAATATTCATCTCAAACAGTTTGTCTTTCTGCTGACAATGAATACATTTGACTTTTGTAATAAAATTCAATACTATTGTATGTGATGCTGTCCATAAACTGGACAATTCAGACCAGTTGTTTCTCTTTATGAGAACAAAAACCAACAGTCAAATCAATGTTTTTATTTGAATTTTGCTCACTACAATGAGTATATATAAATATTCAACATCTTTCATCAGTGGTGACTTCTTTCTAAAGGAATTTGGCTACATATTTTTGTAATATATATTTTTCTGTGTATACACACATGAATGCACTTGGCATGAGTGTATGTCTATGTGTGTGTGTGTGTGTGCGTGTGTGTGTGTGTGTGTGTGTGTGTGTGTGTGTGTGTGTGTGTGTGTGTGTGTGTGTGTTTGAATGCTCCCTTATTCACTGCAGGTGGGCCTCCTGTTAAGGGGAAGCTTTCACTCACTGTGCCAGAAAAGTGACACATAAATAATGTTTCAATAGTGAAGAACACAGTCGCTCACGTTCTGACCTTCCCGAGCTGTATGTGCATGGTTCTTATAATAAAGCAATTACAGTTAGTAAAACGTAGGACACTTTTCCCTGTGAAATGAAAGGAGATCAAATTATGCTTGTGGCCAAAGCATGAACCGCACCCTAAACATGCCAATGGAAATAGAAAACACACTATATTCAATCTTTATTTACAGCCGTGGTAAACCTCCTGTAGCTGGAGATAAACAGATAAGACAATAGCAGGCACATCCAGTAGCATTTTCAGGGTCCTGCTGGTGTCCATTTTGCTTGCTTTTGAATATGTTTAGCTATAAAATGTGGATAAAAAGTTTTCATTGTGGAAAACCCAAAAGTCCCAACATTACAAAATCATGACCTAACATCAGCTCGCTGCTAAGAATAGCCCAGAGAGAAGTACACTGTTCCAACAGGTTGAAAACTTGGCTAAGTGATCATTAGGTCTGGTTCACTGCCATAAATCATGCAGCTGACATACACAGAGAGAGTTCAGAGTAATTAGATATTTGTTTGACTGTATTAGATGAGACAAACTGTTGTAAAGTAATTTCATTGTTCCCCCTTGAGACAGTCTGTTTGAGCCACATTTCCAAATGTACTCATATGTACAAGTATGGACACCTTTCAGCCTGATGGACTTCATTTGAAATCCAATCATGTAAATGGAGCAGATTTATACTCCTCTTTCTCTCACTTGCTTTCTTTATTCACCTCACACATGTGCTTATTATGTGTGTGAGCATGTGTCCACCATGTGTTGTGTGTGTGTGTGACTATATGAATATATTTGTGTGTTTGTTGCAGTATGTGCACTATAGCTTCAAGCTGTGAGTCTGTCACTTTCTCTGCTGGTTGCTTATAAGCGTGTGTCAGTGTGCGCCCTGAAGAGTACAAACATGAACTGATCAGACCAAAACAGGCAGAGAAGAAGACACTCGCACCTGCACACACACACAGCAGAAGATGGACCAGACGATGTGTGCTGTTTATCTCTTATTTTGTCAGTACAATTTGTTTTTTAATACAGTTTTCAATGTTCAGCATGTTTCTGAGAAGTCACCTTAGGTTATATATTTGTTTTAAGACCTCAATGCCGAGTTCATAAATTACTGTGTGAACATTCTTTATTTTCTCTTTCAAATAAATGTGATAAACATGATTGTCATGTGCGGTACATCTTTTGATTCCACAATTTCATCTTGTGCATGGGTGTAAATTCTATGATACCCCAGCTCACAGGTAGTGACTGTCAAATAATTGTGCTAATACAAGCATATCTAATAGAAATATCAAAAATATAATTGATCTTACGGGAACCTGCATTTTTAAGAAATAAATCCCTTAAAACTGATATGGTCTTGAGGGTCAAGTAAAGATAAACAAACAGGAGTGTGCTGTTTGTTTTATCCTTCATTTTACTGAAATGACAACGATTATATAAACAAACAAAAAACAGGTAAATACGGAATTAAATTGTTCTGTAGGTTATTAAACTGTAAAATTGTATTTCAAAGTCTGTATTATATTAGGGGCTCATAAAGGGATTGGCAAATAACTAACTGTCTGGTAGAAAAAACTCCTACAGGATGCTCTTACAAAAGAAAATATGTTTGATCCTTAAATGTGGGTGATTCAACAAATACACGTGGAAATTGTAAAAAAAACAAAACAAAACAAAAAGCACACAGCAAACGACAAATCTCAAGTAATTGCAGTTCTGCAATAAGCGATAAAATACTGCCATTGTTATCATCGGCTGTAAACAAACCTGCCGCGGACTGGACTGTAATGTTGTCCACAGAGGAATTACGGTGACTTTTCGTTATAGGGAGCTGCACTTTTCCAGTCTGCACGATGTGAAGGCTCTAAACCCCTTTATTCAGTGGCGGCACGGAGGAAAACAGAACAAATACCTCACTAAAGGTGACATACGGATGAACCCTCTGTAAAATAATAATGATCCTCTCATCTCACAAAGAGTATGTGTAGCTCAAGCACGATTTGAAATTTGAATCGTGAAATATGTGTAGACAGTGCAGTTGTATTTATCAAACAAAGTGGTAAAAAAAAACAAAATTGACACATAATTCACATAATTTAAATGAGGTAATCTGTGGCAAAAAACAATAATAATAAGCCTGTTTTGTCTATTTCTTTATCCTAAAATCACGAGAGAATAAAAAGGCATTGGATCTGCCAGTTTTAATGTTTTAAGATGAAAATGTTTATTTATGGTAGACATAAATAATTAGGATGCAAGTGACCTAAATTAGTTCCAAGTGATAAATAAGACATTAAAATGCTCTGAACCCCGGTTTGATTTAGAAGCCGGAGTTGGCTGTAGGAACACAATCGGCTGAGTATGGATGATTGGCCCTTGATGAACCATTGCGAATGAAGCGTAAAATTGTGCCCTCTCCGCCCCAGTGCCATCACTCATAGGCTATATTCATATCCAAATTGCATTAATGTCATGTGTTAAGCCCCCCCCCCCCACCCCTATTTTTTCAAACTTTTTTCCTTTTTTTCTGCTAAAAAGCGACCTAACTCGTTCATGTCATTGGCATAATCACTCAGGAGAGGTCGTGAAGCCAGGAGATCTGGGTCCCATCCTCTGAGGAAAGACGGGTTTGTGTAACTCTGCTCAAACCTGAGGGGGAGTTTGGAGTGTTTGGTCAACGACAGTGGTTCCTGGAAAAGATCTGAATCGTGTTATAACCAAACCCAGCTGCGGTCTGGTGTGCGCTGCAGCCTCTGCATGCATGCATGTGTGTTTGTGTGTCTGTGTCTGTGTGTGTGCGTGTGTGTGTGTGTGTGCGTGTGTGTTCATCTGTGTGAGGTTGAGGGAGAGGAGGGGGTGTCTGAGAGAGAGAGAGAGAGAGAGAGAGAGAGAGAGAGAGAGAGAGAGAGAGAGAGAGTGTGAGTGAGTTTGGTCTTTTTTCTTCTCTTCACTGTTTTTTAGGTATGAACGCCGAGACCTGCGTTTCATACAGCGATATGACATCCATGGATTCATATTATAGCCCCTCTGCAGCGCAGACGGACCACTTTAGGACATTCCCGGCCACTGACACCAAATACAGCCCAACTGCCTTCCTGCCCAACAAAGGTCAGGCTTACGGAGAAAAGTCCCGGAGCCCCTTCCAGCAGGAGTGCCAGTCATTGGATGCCGCCGCAGCTGGGCAAGGCACTTTCAGCAAATACCACCTCTTCATGCAGAGGTCCTCTTGCAAAACACCCCCCGAGGAGGGCAAACTGCACCAGGAGAGCGGACACAACGGAGCGCTCATCCCATGCTATGGTGAGTGGGGGAAAACTACTTTAACAAGACTGAGTTATGCGTCCACTGTGCGAGGTGAGGCTTCCCAAGTCAAAAACCTCCCCACAGTCCAAAATTTGAATTTGTTAAGTTGATTTTATCATAAAGGAGAGATATTGTCACGGAAATATGCAGCAGAAATGTTTTTTTATAACGCCACTTAAGTTATTCAGTGTCTCCTAGCGGTATTTTGGTCTGATTACTGTTTTCTAAAGCTTACCTGTGCAGATCATTTTAACCATCAGCGTCGTCACTCATTGTTACTCCACTTGTTTCCACAAACCCGCAGATATAACGTAAACGGTTTGGAGGTTTTGATCGCAATTAATGGCACATTAGCGTAAACTGGCCATCGTGGTTCCGTGAGCGAACTGACAGAACTGAGGTACTGTGATCCCGAATCCCGTCTCTTTTACATTCTGACTGATAAAAATTACAAGTGCAAAACTATTTCAACGGGTTTGCTGCTTTGAGAAAAATAAATCATTGTTTTTTCTTCTTCTTCTTCTTGTCTCCGGTAAGATGGAAAATATCCTTCGTGCGTAAAACACATCAGCAAACTTTTCCTTCCAGGACATGTCAGCTCGTAACGACGCGGCCCAGCAGTTATGTGCGTAACACAGTTAAGAAGAGGCATAATCTTCCCGACTATCAAATTGTCCCTTTGGCCATCAAAATTAAATTAGGGCGCATTTAATGCGATAATCTGCATTACAATCCTTAATATTGGAGCTGAGTCGGACAATTGAATTAACAGGTTTTCAGATGGCACAAATAGTGAGCTCCAAACTGATCATATTTTCAGTTCATTGCTCTGCCTGATTGGCTCCAATTAGATTTAATTGCGTGGGGATGCTACTGTAATGGGTGAATGATGAGGGTGTAAATAAAACTTTGACCCTGGTTAGGCAGGCGGTCACTTTGAAGCAGCATTAATTCGTGTGTTTTACCCACAAGAAAACGTTTTTTTCTCCTAATCGGAAACACACATGATCATGAAAACTGCAGTGCTCACATTTGTCACACAAAAAGAGGCATTCGATGTTTTCGGGTAAAATAATACGTGGACAAACTGAATTCAGCTGTTTTTTGCCCTCAGCTGCAACCCTGCGTGCTCATAAACGAGAACACAAACTCACACACACACACACACACACACGCACACACACACACACACACACACACACACACACACACACACGCACACACACACACACACACACACACACACACACACACAGAAAACTAGAAATATTTGAAAGCATGACATCTGATATTTGAATCATTTAAGTTTTGAACTAATAAAGAATAAAGCGACAGAAATAAGGAGACAAAAAACAAATTCTCGGGATGACTCAAGAGTCAAACTGCTGTGCGTAAAAATGAAAGATGAACAAGCCTGATCATCATGTCTATTGTTTTTTTTTTAAAGTTATAATAATAATAATGATAATCAAAATAACAATTCCATTACTAATAATAAAACAAATAATAATAATAATAATATTAATAATAGCAATAGCAATGATAATGGAAGGCCAAAAATCACTTTTACGCATGAAGCCCTCACTCATTTTTCTTTGATTGACTCGAGCTGCTTGTCCATCAGTGTTACACTGAAATGTTTAGTGGAAGTAGTTTAAAGATGTTTTGACAGTTTCTGGAAATCGGCCTGCAGAAAAAAAGCCTTTACAGCTCCAAAATGTCAGGAACGGATCAATTTTCAAAAGCTCAGCTCAATTTTTTTTATATAATGGCTGTTAAGTTTTTATTAGCTATTAACTTTGACATTTCCGGTAAATCGAGAGGAAATAAAAACGTTATATTATGTTGTAAATAAACCGCAGTTATTAGGCTGCGAGTTAACTGTTATTTTAGCCCAAACCACGAAGAAAGACAGTAAGCAAACGAATTATTTTTAAACTGAAAAAAAACCCCATCTCCAGTTCCTACATTTTTAAAGGATTTGTATTACTATTATATTACGCGCAACCTGGAGCGGTTTGCCGCAGATGCGCATGGAGGGGCGAGTTAGTTAAAACACATAACATTTCATTTTCTTTATCGACTTTTTGGGGAAGTTTTGTTTATTTGTTTTCATCCGGGTCGCATTTTAACAGGTTGCCAGGTTTACTAGAAAACATGCAGGAAGTATTTTTTTTTTTTACAACACGGGGACTTAAATATAATGACCGGATTCACAAGGCAGGAAAAAAACATCCCGGCGCTCATAGACAAGAAGATCTGGCATTAATGCGACTCAGATGTCAAACTTCTATGTTTGTATTTATTTTCCTGCTCACGGGAACTTGGCCTCAGAGACCAACCTCCTTTAACCCCTCAGACTTGGAATGAGATAGCTTTATAAGCTTTATCTCATAGACCTATATATCTTTAAATATGTAAACGATTCAAAGAGTATTTAAAAGATCGAAATTCACTGTCAATGGTGGCTGTTTTCCTTGTGAAAACCACAGACTGAAGATTGTAGTTAACTCATCTTTGAACTGACTTCTTCACCACTGACTGACTGACTGGACATAAATTGGAGGTAGCAGTAAAATATGCTGAACTTACCAGCTTTGGAGAAAAAAAAGAAAAGATAAATGATTCCCGATGTGTTTATTGGAAAATGCTGGTGTATTTTACTCCCTGAGTCATTTCTTTAATCAAACCTGTATTTTACACAATGGCGGGGTAGCTTCAAGTTGTCAGAGAATGGCTTTGTTGTTGTAATTTGTGGCTTGATCCATTCAGTCAAAGGTGATGTGATGACTGGTCTCAGGGCTGTCTGAATCTATAACTGAGACATTTTAGAACAATGGAAAAAACAGCATGTCTGTCTAATAAACACTGACATACATTGGAGTCACTACCAAAACATTGATATTGTTTCTTCTCAACATATTGCGGATCATGTTTCATGAAATCAAAGCACGGACAGGGCTAATAGCAGACTCAATAAGACAAAAAAAACAACAACATTGTTTGTTCTAAATATAAGCAGGTAGCGATAATGACAAAATAAAAAATAAATAGCGGAAGAAGTAATACAAATAGCAATACAACAATGAAAAACTACTTTAATACAAGTACAAGTCCTGCGTTTAACATTTTTACTACTTACCTGTACAGAAATATGATCAGTAAAATGGAAGAAGGCAATATTCAGTATTATATTGATATTAGTCGCATTTAATGTTAATATAAGAGTGAGTTGTTTATAGAATCAGACATATTTGATAAGATGATCTTATCTTTTGCATTTAAAATCTTCATCTGTGAAGTCCCAGCTATCAAATAAATATAAAAAAAAGTGTAAAGTACAGTATTCCTTACTAAAATGTAGAAGGAAATACTCAAATAAAGTGTAGAGACAAGTTATAGGTATATATGACTACATAGAGATTGAAAAAAATAGGGCTCTGAGGGTGATTGAATCAGTCACTTCAGAGTCTTAAAGCAGCCACCTACATGTCTTTATGATTCAGAGACAACACACTTCCTTCTTTTGATGTGTCCATGTCCGCCCTCAGTGTCTAAGGGCGCTGACCTTTAGCTCGGTTTTTCTGCTCTCGTCTGTTTGGAGAGCAGGACAAGTTTCCCTGCACGCACACAGCAGAGAAAATCCATTTGAAACCCCCTATTTTAAACTCTCCGGTGTCAAAGTCAAGCACATTGCAACATTTGGGGTCCAGTTTTACATAGTAAACATTTAACTACACCAAAAAGACAAAGTTACTTTGTTGTTGCATTGGTGTTGAATTGTAAGCCTTATTATGGTGGTGCCTTTTATCACTTTTACTTTTTTTTTTACAGCCACTGGTTTTGCGGGGTAATGACATCTTAACACACTGCTGGTGTAATTTTAAGACATAAAAGGCTGCAGTTTCATTTGTTTTTTAAAAAAGGCATATTATGTTGCAAGTCTCAACAGTTCATGACAGTTATCTCCAGCAGGACCGACATTGTGAGATTCCGTCACTTCGTTCCCCTGCCTTTTTCGTTCCCTCGCCATCTTTAACCTGGCACAACCATCTCGTAATGGCCGTCTGTCTACGCAGATTTGTTCGAGCAGGGAGTAATGGGAACCAGTCATGCAGCCCCAACAACTGAGTTACACTTCAGCAAGTCAATGACATGAGTGGAGGTGACAAGGACTCAGGATCATTTTACCATTTAGCTTTAAGTTTGGCAGGGCAATTTACATTAGGCTCAGTTTGCATGGCCAAGTGAGAGCAGCAGGGCAAAAAGCCTCATGCAGTCCAGGGCTTCCTTTGGTCTCTTTGCCACCGCTTCATGTAAATTGAACACTGACACAGAACTGGCCGTGGAGGACTGCAGATTAGAGATTCTGTTGTTTTTTATCTGGTGTATGTTGGTATAGTATAAGGTGACTTTTTTCGCTGCACTCACTTACGATACAACATTGTCCTTGTAAGGCCAATTTAATTTGTATAATCTCAACAATAAATGGCCGACCTTTTTGAGGTCACACACTGAAGGAGTTTCAAGGTGTGACCTCCTTGTGTACAGTCATGTGGCTTGACAGATGTATCAAAAACTAGCATAAAGATAGGATACAAACTAATTTCTGATTTGTAGGAAAACAAAGGTGTTAATATTGAAGGTAATTGTTATTTGAAACAGATATAAATACAGTAGAAATGCAAATTTTGCTTTCTTACATTTTGTTATTTTGTACAATATTCTTTATGTGATACTGACAGCACCTGGTGTTTATAATATGCAGCATAAATGCACTGGCAGGCCTAAAATATGCTTAAATTAATACGTATGTTTTGCCTGTAGTTGTTTATTTGTCTCAATGTCTTAAACAAATCTATATTTCTATGGCTTATCTTTTGGTGAGTGAAAACTTCTGCTGTTACACAATCATTTCTATGAACCTGACACATAGTGAGATGTGATTGCAGTATTGTTGCGGGGCACATTGTTAGGATTTGTGTCTTTTGTGTTCTTTGTGTTCTTTGGACCTTGAAACTGGAAACAGTGACCCTGCATGCTGTTAAGTGAGTTTCCCAGCAAAGTATTTTTCATTTTATGTGCGTGCACACAAAAATGTACTCTAGTGAGTTTTTTCTCACTCGGGTGGAATGTTCTCCTTCGATCAGACAACAAAAACATAAAATGAAGGAAATTCTGTTTTGCTCCAAAGTCTGAGAGAAACATTTGGAAGAGAGCAGTTGGGAGGGAGAGAGACACAAGGAGGGGGGGCAAAGAGCACATAAGAGGTGATTTATCAGTCTTAGGCTCTATGGATGTTTTTTCTTTTCACCGTCTGTGAATTTTGCACAGCCTGCAGAGATGGATCATCGCTCTGCTCAGTCAGCCGAGTTGAATTTCAAAGTGATAGCTACCTATCACACAGTCACAAAAGAAAACTTTGTTAAGAAAACACAAAAAAGTAAATGTGCCAAAGTTCTGTCTGTTTGGCCACACTGACTGTTTCCAAAGCACAGCAGTTGTCTCTAAGGTGTGTGTGTGTGTGTGTGTGTGTGTATATATTGTCCCCAAATGTTTTTGATGAATGCACCTGACACCACACCAAGCAAGTATAGTGCAAAGCTATTCATAGTCGTGTTATTTGTACTTCCAAAAGAGACAAGATTGGATTTCAAGAACACAGGGTCAGAGAAACTTTGACTGCATCTGCATGTGCTGGAATACATTTTAAGATCCTTTACTTAAAGCAGATTTTTTTTTTTTTTTTTTTTTTACAATAACAGTGTATCAAATGACAAAGCGGTTGCTCAGAGTAATGAACCTGCAGTGAATTATCACCTGAATCTGAAACTCCCCTCGAATTTGTGAGTTTCAGCTCATTGTTTAGCTCTGCAGCCCACAACTTCACTGTATGTGGTTCACTTTTACTGCTCTCATAGTGTTGTTTTCCACCTGTTCAGCACCAAACAACAGACAAACAGTCAGAAACTCGCAGGTGAACATTGGGGAAGCATTTGAAATGCAGAGATGAGTTGAAAGGGACCAGTCTTATAATTATTCTATTGGACTATTTCTAAGGATGCTTTAATGTGTAAACAGCATTTTGATGTTTTAGTGGGTTAAGATAAAGCCACATTTAAATACTTTATACATCTTATTAATATAAATCAATGAATCAGTCTTGATTTCCATTCTAATTAGCAAAGTGACTATGTAGCTCTCAGATAAAAGTACAATATTTCCCTCTTAAATGTTGTGGGTTTGAGGCATAAAGTAAAATAAAAGAACTAGTAGAAGTACCTTTTGAGTAAATGCACTTATTTACATTCCACCGCTGATCTCCAGTTGGCTTGTCATTTGTGATGAGTCTCTTTATGGAGTCATAAATAACTTCATATATTGAATGTATCATATTCTTACCTTGGCTTGCAGCCCACACATTTTCAGTGTCTGAGCCAGCCTCTGTCTTTGCAGCCAAGAAAGACTTAAGAGTTATCCACTGTTCAAATCTTCATGTTAAATCCCAATCCATAGTCTAAATCAGTAAAACAAACCCCAGAAACATGTACAAATAAACACTTTGCTAACGCATTTCCTTTCCTCTGTTCTCTGCATTTAGCTAGACAAACTGTACTTTCTCTTTCCCTTTTCCATCTCTTCACTTCTTTTTTCTTTGTCTACTGTTTACCTTTTCCCCCTGCATCGGATATTTTTCTTTTTCAGTTTGAGCTACATGTTGTTAATCTCTCCCAGTCGCCGTGTGGAGTGTAATTTATTGTGTTTCCCCTTAACACTGTGAGCTGACCCCAGTCGTCCCAGTCAATAAAGAGGCAGTGAAGGTGCCCTGTCGCTTAACAGCCAGTTAAATTACACTTTGATGTTGCTCCTTCATTTTTAAACTGTGAATAATAGCCGTCTGACCCACAAGGACGTCACTTTGGCGCTGATGTCCACACAGGAAGTACCTCACAATATATATATATATATATATATATCGTGGATATCTTAATTAGAGAACAAAGTATTAATTCTTAATTTATTCTGTTATTTTTTTGTTGTTCATTATTTGATACAATATCTGCTGTGGCTATACCACTGCTGTACTAGCATGTTTTCTAAAATAACCAAGGCACTTCAACAAAAACCTTTATTTTGTGACAAAAAAAGAGCAACATTAGAGAACAGTAATATTAAAACAATGTTTTCTTAGGGCTGTAGGATTCAAAAATGAATAGGAAGTGAAGAGGCCTTGCTTTGAATGACTTCAGCACATCTGTGCCCCCTGGACATCGCTAGTTTCTCACACTGCTCTGGTTTGATGTTGGTCCATTCTTCTTGCAGTCTCTTCCACAGTTTGGTAACTGTAGTGGTTACTCAGCTATTACATTGTTGCTAAAATAGAGATTTGAGATTCTCTATGTGGTTGCGACCTGGATTCTGACACTTCCTTCTCCAAATTTAACTGAGTTCTTTAGACACTTTGGGTTCAGTCTTTCCCCAGTCCTACGCCAAACATGTTTCCCATTAGACCCAAATAAATTAAACATACTCTCATCACTGAAGTCACTCTGAACCAGTTCTCCTCTGTCCACACAACATGCTCCTCAGCAAAGGCAACTCTAACCTTCTTATTATGTCTGCTGATGAGAGGTTTGGTCACTGCATATAGGGCTTTCAGTCCAAATTGTCTTAATCGACGAGAAACTTAGTGCAGAGAGATTATTGCCCTGTTCAGCCCTGAACTGGAAAGCAACTCCAGCAGCAGTGTTGAACTGATTCCCCATTGAGAGTCTTTGTACAATCCTATCCTCTCATGCACTTGTTTTACGTGGACGACCGGCCTTAAATTAATCTGTCCTTGTAAAGTTTGAATATTCTTGAAATCACAGACTTGGAACACCCAACCTCTCTTGCAATGGCTGAGAGGGTCATCCCTTTGGCCTTCATCTGGCCAACCTACTGTCTCAGGGTTTCAGTCACCTTAGAGCAGCTCGCCATCTTGCCAAGTAACCAGGAGAGCTGCGAGAAAAATAGGGTGTGTCCAACAATTAAGTAACCTGGTCACCAAGTGCCAGGTTAACACCGATTACTCGGAGGTATTCGAAAGTGTTCCCGAAATTTGCTTACTTCTTTTTTCACAACATAAAGGTTAAAAAAAAAACATGCTAGTACAGCAGTGGTAAAGCCACAGCGGATATTCTATCAAATTCTGAGCAATAAAAAATAGTATTTAAGAATCAATCAATCTAATTTTAATCTGCAGTGGATATATAAAATCAATCCTTAGTGCAAACAGTGACACACTTTGTTGTAAAACAAAACTGTGGAGTTAGTATGTGTAGTTCTGTAGTCAGGTGGAAATATTCACAAGCTAAACTGCAAGTTACTGCTAAGCCTGTTTCAAAGAACTTTCTGTGTCTTTCTCTTCTCTGGGCTCACCACACAGAGCTGCAGACTCTGCTCTCTGTAGCGCGGTAAATGGAACAGATGCAGCCTGCTGGACCCACTGCAGTGAAAATAGAACATTCTGTGGTTGCAACTCCAAACTTTTGCATGGCATATTCTTCTGAAAAGAAGAAAAAAGAACAGCCATTTTGGTTGGTTTACTGGATTATTGTCAGGACAAATGACAGCACAGTATGTGCAATAGTGCAGGTGTTTCTCAGTTTTTTTGTGGAAATAGAGGGAAGAGCCTGTTGTTTACACGTTGAGACAGAACATTTTGATGCAACGTATGGTTTTCATAGTCACTCCTTCCTGCCTCCCTCCATAGAGATTATATCCTGGCAGGCATTGTTTGGAATAAGGCCCTTTCTATGTTCTTCATACATGTGGTGCACCCTGCAGGAGGGCCCACCGCTGTTCACCTTGGGCATTGACTATTGAAGAGCCTCACAGCTACAGCAGATCTTATGGATAACAAGCAGGAGATTGTCACAATATCCAGATCCTGCCAAAAAAACATCAGCGACATGAGATATAAACAATGGCCTTTGATCAAGAGAGGCCTCATGATTTCAAACAGCCTGACAGCTCTTGCCTCTTGGGGATCGTCTGCGGGTGCCAGCCAGCGAAATATGATGAAATAACTAGAGAGTAAACACATTTGTTCCCTTCAGGCCCAACAGGATGTTAGTCATGGACAGCGAGGCAATGTTTCGAGTGTTAGACCCTCAGCGAGCAGTCTGCCACCAAAACACGGCTCCTCAGAGTCCGTTTCCAGCACTGTAGGGCAAACATCATCATGAACCAGAGCCACAGTGCTCATTCTTTCACAGCTGAAACATCTGGTTCTTCAATCTAGTGCTGTAGAAAGCAGGCTATTAAGACAGGTTTTATGCTCTTCTTCTTGGCTAAGATAAAAATAAAAAATAACTACTTTATTTGGCAAGGGGCTTCTGCATGCTCAGCTCTCCTCAGCATGGCTTCGATTGAAGTGAATAAAAACGTAAGCTGTGAGCCATTACTCCACCTGGACATCAAAAATCAATGCTATTGTGGTATAGACTGAAATGTGTTTGTAGCATATCAAAAACTGTCAAGTACTGAAAACTGACATAGATTTGTACTCTTTGTACTGTCTATATATTAATGAAGTATTGTAACTATTACCAAATATAATTTTGGTTTCAGTATATTGGCACTGTTTCAAAATCATTCAAGCAAACTCTGCTTTGGCCATTAGATTTGATGTGATACTCCTGACTCCTCAATAAATCCATAAAATGAAATGAGTGTCCTTAGAGTTCAATATAAACTATTCTGCCATCAGTATGTTTGAAAAACAACATCCACCAGAGGAAGTCTATGTATTTTATGATGAAGAAAATTGCATTTCAACCATACACATACAACTCATACATTAATATTTAAGCAATGAGCTAAAAAACAAATCTGCGAAACAAAAATTGGAGCTTTCATACGTTAGTAAAACAAAATAACATCATTACGCATTCACTCAGGCTGGGTCTCTGCATGCATACCTTAAAAGGAAAGAAGGTCAAAGGTCAAATATTGAAAATAAATTGAAGTGAAATAAAAGTTCTCCTAAATTATAGCAAAAATTTTTTATAAAATTAAAAATAATAGCAAAATGTGTACAGAAAAATAGAGGGATGTTTGGGAAAATATATAGTTTTAATCTTTGTCTAATGGAGAAATCCAACAACCTTTTGGCATTTTCAAACATCCTCGAGTCTACACCTCGGTACTATAGTTCATCACTTTTCTGTCTAGGATGAAAAAGATGCACTTAAAAGGCTAACTTAATAACTTTTGTGCATGTGTCTGTAATAGAGAGTCTATGACAGGATATCCATTCACCTCACCTTGCAGCACATTACCCAACATGGCTGTGAGTTGCGGGTCACTGGGTGTGCTGTGAGGAGCTCACATGAATGTGCACACCTCCTTCCTCTAACCTGACAAATGGTTGGATGGGCAGATGAGCGGCTGCGTCCTCGATCCTGAAAATAACCTCACCTCAGAGGGTGTCTAAGGAGCAGAGGAAGGTGCAGAGCTGTGAGTTGCCACTAGACTGAGCCAGAGAGAAAGAGCTCTCATTAAGAAGCCTGGAACCAAACACTTTCAGCTATTACATCCTCCTCCATGTGGATGTGTATTAATCCAAAGATGTGTGTATGAACGGGATAGTTCGGGGAAGGGCAGCAGCAGGGAGAAAAGAGCTGCCAGTTTAGACAAGAACGCTGGCAAAGACACGGCTGTGGAAATTTATGATCAGAGAGCTGCCTGAGGTTTTACAGTTAAGCTGCAGTCGTGAAGAAAGCAAATGTGTGTGTGTGTGTGTGTGTGTGTGTGTGTGTGTGTGTGTGTGTGTGTGTGTGTGTGTGTGTGTGTGAGAACGAGAGAGTACAAAGATGGGGCTTTCTCTTTTTTTGCGTGGCTAGAAATTGTTTCTCTGCAAATTGTGACAGTCTTGCTGCCAGGTGACTTTGCAGCCACATGACAGACGTCAACTAAATGCAGGACTGAGTTTGGTGTGTGTGTGTGTGTGTGTGTGTGTGTGTGTGTGTGTGTGTGTGTGTGTGTGTGTGTGTGTGTGTGCGTGTCTTCAAGCAGAGGGGGCAGGGGGTTGGGGAGGACTAGCGATAAAAAAAACTGCAACTTTCTGTCAGTCTCAAATTATGGGCCAGGGTGTCTGTTCCCAAGCACATCAGAGAATGATCTACGAACTACAACTGGATCCTGTAAGCAGCCAGTGATCCAGGCCATCCATTATGCAGGCAGATACAGACAAACAAATTGACACACGCACACACACACACACACACACACACACACACACACACACACACACACACACACACAAACACACACACACACACACACACACACACACACACTCAGCACCGCTCGCCAATAGATTTCACAACTGTCACAGAATTTCCTCACAAAGAGCGAGAAATTCCTTTGTTCCACCCCATCAGACCCCATGAATTATTATGCTGATCCCACGAATAAATCACGAGCTGTGAATATACTGCCAGAGGCAAGCGACCGAACAGTAGAGATGAGTAGAATAAAGCCTCAATAAAAATGTTTGCTATTGAAAGTACTACCAAAAATGAGCAATATGGTGATTAATTAAGGGACAATGCCAGCGGGGGTGTCTTAAAAGGAATTAATGGATGATGGGGAGGCCAGAACCATCCGATGCGAGTCCCTTTTTTCCTGATAATGGACATCTCATCGGGTATTATCACTTACATATCTAATTTATGACAAAGCCCATTCTTTAAATCTCATAAGATCATTCTGGAAAAGGTTAAAAAAAGACCACAGTGTCAATCTCCAGAATAGCAGCCACTTATGCATTCACATTTTGTGAATTACAGTCCGTATTTTGTTTCAATATTGTGAATGAGGCACCAAAAAGAGTTGGGGATCTTTGAAGTCTCGATATTAACAGCTTTCCCTTTATTGTCTTATTCATGTGAAGAATGCATGCAAACACATGGCTTAAATCAGTTGAGTCTGCATTGAAGCCTAAATCTCGAATCATGAGTAGCTGTAGAATTTAACGCATTACATGCACGTCTTTATTTTCACGTTCATCTTCAGTTACAGGGGAACACATTCACAAAGATCTGCTTTGACTCCATCCTTTCAATCCTGATAAAATCATATCAAAAAACATAAAGCCCTTCTTTCTGTTTCTGCAGGTAAAGACAGTTCAGGTCTGACAGACTCTGATTTGGCACCGGACTCTGACCCACCTGGAATGGACCCCAGCTACCTGGCTGTGAAGGATCAGGGCGTGAAGGCGGCCTCCGATAGGCCACCAGGCACAGATTTGTCAAGCCCTCTGGACAAGGGGGATGGCGCCGAAAGCAACAAGGGCAAGAAAAGGCGCAACCGCACAACCTTTACAAGCTACCAGCTGGAAGAGCTGGAGAAGGTTTTCCAGAAAACGCACTATCCTGACGTTTACGCCCGGGAGCAGCTGGCACTGAGGACTGACCTGACTGAAGCCCGTGTGCAGGTAATGCAACAGCTGTGTTTAGGGGATTCTCCTTTGCAGCTAATTAAGCAAAACAAAAAAAGCAACACAAAATAAAATACAAACCAAAAACAATTAATCAGATTACTAAATCACACACTGAGGATAATTTTAAAAAGTTACAATTCACAACATGTCTGTCCTATCAATAAAATTTTAAAAAAGAGGTCTTTGTGACAGCAGACCAAAGGAAGTTTTAACAACACAACCTCATGGATCCTTCAACATCTGCAGCTCTGAAGAGATAACGTCACTCACAGAACAACATGAGAGATTTATCTGGTAATGTGGGAGTCGAAGGGGGGAGAGAGAGAGAGACAGAGAGAGAGAGTGGGGGAGTGGGAGCTCACAGAGGCCAGGGGGCCCACGGGGCTGAGGTTGGAGATGCCTGGGCCTCATATGTGCAGTTTTAGGAGAGCAGACTTTCATCAGCATACGAAGAGACTTGTTTGACTGTGCTGTGAGTCGATGGGATCGTCTCAGTGTTCTTTTTTCTTTGTACCTGAGCTGTTTTGAGTTCCTGAATTCTGCGAGTTCAGTTTCTGCTGGTGTTAGTCGAGCCTGAAGTGTACCGCATCTCTCCGACTGAAACCCTTCTAGTGACCTAGTTTACATTCAATCCGATCACGACTGCTGTAACGCATTCCAACATTGGTTAACAAAGAAAAATACCTCCATTTCTGTTCATGTGTGTGGTGTATGTGTGGGTTTATGTGTGTGCGTACGTGTGCACCACAGACCCCCAAAGCCCCTGGATTTTCTGTATTTTTCTTTCATTAACATCCTGTTCAGACAAGAATGTGTCCCCGCTGTGGCGTCCAGGGTAGGTGTGAAATCCTTCCCACGAGCTTTGAGCAAGTTAGTGACTGACATTTCAAGTCATATCTGAAATTTGAGGATTTTTTTAGGCATATGAGGTATTCTAGTTGCAAAAATAATGCAAAAATATACATTTTTTTATGAGATAAGAGGTCAATTAAAAGCAATCTTTTAAATGACAAGTGGGAACAGTGACCAGAAAAGCTTTGCAGTGAAACACAGGAAGTCTGTGCAGCCGCAGGGCTATAACTCAACCCCAAGGCTCTGGAGGTATGCTGCTCTGCTGCTCATACTATCACAGCCCTGCCTGCTTTCAGTTGGATGCAGCTTTACAGCCTTCGGCTCTCCCAGCGGCCCTCTTAAACACTCAAGTTAAAAAAGATAAAAGACACGAGATGCCCAGTCACTCAGAGAACAGGGCTCTGTACTCTATTCAAGTCATTCACACGCAAAAGGACTTACAGCTCATGAATTCTGAGTCTGGAGTGAAAGAAATGTGAAAAAAAAACTGAACTGCTGCTGAAAAGTTTATCGTATTTTTATTTACAAGTAAAAGGCCTGCTAAAAATGTCTTAAGTATGAGAGTGTAATTCTAAGGAGGGTGATATTACACCGCATTGTCTGATGGTTCTCACACCAAAGAGCAACGTTAAGTTGAAAAACGTTAGGGTCTGGAGTTGTTTGCTTTTTCAGTCTCTGGATTTCAAAGGGAGAAAGTAAGCTCAGATCAGAGTCATATGCACTACAGATACATGGGAGGGTCAGGGGTCAAGGGTCGGGGTTTCAACAACATCACATTTCTCAGATTTGCCATTCTGTTAGGCCAGAGAGCTCAGAGAGCCGAAACGGCATCTGACATATGGAGTTCAGCGGGCAAACACGGGTGTCCATGTGAGTTCATAGATCCAAACTGTTGACAGAAGATGAAACCGCAGGAAAACCTGATCCGATGAATTAGCAAGGAGTCAATAGTTCCTTCAGTCTAACTTGCAGAAATACTAAAGCTGTCAATTATATTTTGTCACCATAGAAATACATAAAAAAACATTTTGAGAAGAGTGAGGAATCATCGCAAAGACCATTTTCACAAAACAAATATTTGACCTCTGTACAAATGTGATGTCACAACTATACAGGTAGAAAATGCCGCTACAGTGCAGAAGATACAGAAATTCTGTCCAATCGGGAAGGGGTCTTAAAGAGACAGGCACTGAAATGGAGCATTTCAGACAGAGGCTGAATAAAAGATATATTCAGACAGATATTAAATGAAATATGTTGTGTTTTTTTTTACATTAAAGCATGTAAACATGTTCTAGTAGAAACTCACAATAAAAAGCACAAACATGAAAATGAGCATAATATGCCCCCTTTAAGAACTGAGATGAAATGCATAATATTTGAACAAGACTTGACAAATCACAATATTATATAATTTAGATAGTAAATATAGTTATAGGGTCTTCCTACAGCACATCACCAGTTAGCAAAGAAAATCAAATTCAAATTGCACAATACAGTATATATACTGTATATACTTACATATATATATATATGTACATAAATATACATAATATATCATTCCACTGGTGTCCTGCCCTTACCTTTATTCAACATGAGAAATAAGAAATTATGTGGTGGACGATTCTGGGGGAAAATAGAACAAACTTACATTTAATGAACAACAACACTGGTCAGAGGTGTTTCCATTATATCATTTGTGCTTTGGGGGTGTTGGAAAACCGAAGCCAGGCTCAGCCTTGGATTTCTTTTTACTTTGGTAGGGAAGCTGACATGAGTGACAGCAGAGGCGGGTTATCAATCCTCTGAGCCGGTCTCTCACTTCAAAGTGTTTTCAGCTCCATACAGCTCTCCTGCTGGGGCCAGTTTGGCATTTCTCTAGTCTTTCTCTCTGGAGCTGTAACATAAATAAAGACTCATTGAAAGTCCACCAGCTACTTAAGCTGTCATAGTCTTTACCAATTACTGTCACGATGCAGTGTGTGCAACACAAAAATATGTTCTCTCCGTTTAATAGCCAACAGACTGGGCCCACAGCAGACAGTGAGATGAGAGCTGTTGGTGACGCCGTAGAGATACAAACATATTTCATCTCTTATAATCATAGAACAACATTTATTTAGAGAAACATAGTGATCTTGTACAGGCTTGTGAATCTTGACTGACAGAGGAAGATGTATGAAATCATCAGGAGAGAAGGATTACGTCCTCTAGTCTGTGTGCTTCTTTAATTTAGGAGTAGACAGCATCTCAAAGCCAGGAGCTTTCAGTTTCAGGAAATTAAAAGGAAAATGCAAACAAACGCCAGATATAATCCCATCTCACTTTTCAATTTCCCATTATGCCTCTTCAGATGAATGAGAGCGGATACATGAAATAAGAGAAATCATATCAGGGACAAGTCAGAGTTTGTTGCTAACTTTGCGTGAGAATTAGTCCAGTCAGGGAGAAGCAATCGGATAGTCAAGAAATGTATAACAAACCTTTACATTTTGACATTTGATGAAAAGCATGTCAGGCTTCAAGAGTATTTAGATCACTTCCACACACGCTGATGGTAATTCAAACACAATAATGCTTTCAATAAACAACATCATCCGATTTAGATGTCAAAGATGATTAAAGGAAACTTAAGTGATGAGAAATAGCAGCACTCTCGTCAGACAACAAATAAGCAAAGGTGAGAGGGACAAGATCTGTTTACATTTTGTTTTGACGACCTCAGTGAAGTGAAGGTTGCAGCACACTGTTTACAAAGGCTATTTTCTCTTTTTCCCCCCTCAAATTTCCAGTTTTCTTGCTTTCAGCTCAGCCTGCACAGACGTACATCTACGTATATTGCGCTGCCTCACAATTGTGTTTATCTGTGCACTGAAAATTGACACTTAAAGGTTCCATATTATGCTAATTTTCAGGCTCATATTCGTATTGTGGGTTTCTACTAGAACATGTTTACACACTTTAAAGCAATTTGTACCTTTCTAGCCTTTTTCACGCTGTTCTTTTGTAATCTTAAAATGCTGCTTATAATGTATGGCACATTTACATTTACAAGAAATCCACCAGGTGTTGAACTTCCAAAATATTAAATTCTCATATATTTTTAATAAAAGTCTGACCAATCATTTTATTCGGTCTGAATCCAGAGGTCAGGCAGGGGGAAGAGGGTGGGACTTTGGGGGGCACGCAGAGTTGTTCATGTTCAAATGTTGTGCTGTGCGACATGCCAGAAAGGTAAGAATTGCTTTAATGTTCAAAAACATTATAACGGTATTTACCTTCTGTCTGAAAAACACTGTGCATTTTTCTGTGTACTTCAAATTTGGGGGAAACATGTCAAAGGTTTAAGTGTTAAAGTCACTGCACTCCTTTTTTTAAATTCTCAACTCACCTTGGCCCGAGACCATGATGAAAGATCAGATCCCTCGTTCTCTCAGACAAAAACACACAAAACATTTACGTTCCTGCCGGCTTTATGACAGTCCTACATATTATTTTCTCTCTGCAGGTGTGGTTTCAGAATCGAAGGGCAAAATGGAGGAAAAGAGAGCGTTTTGGTCAGATGCAGCAGGTCCGAACACATTTCTCAACAGCTTATGAGCTGCCTCTCCTGACGCGTCCTGAGAACTACGCACAGGTACAGAATGAGTACTTCAATGCAGGTTTGACATATTTTAGCCCATTAACTCCAAATCTTCTATTTTTCTCAACTCAAATGTGACTCCTAGGAGAGAAGGTTGATTGTCATTCAGTATTTACATTTTTACTTTGACTCCTGCCTTCCAAGTTTAAGTTATTTCTTAATGCCTAGGAAAGGAAAGTTTCTCACGTTCATTACAACGACCTTTTAATAGCTTCCATTTTGTTTGTCAAAGACAATTGTGCTTATGGTATGGTAATGCAGTTACAATACAAATATGATTGTTATATGTCTATGAATAGAAACAGACTGATTCAGATTTTTGCTGAAAGTTAGATGAGAAGATCGATACCACTGTCATCTGTGTACCCTAAATAGGAAGCAAGAGCCGACAGTTTTTTCCTGAAAAGGGTCTGATGCTCCCTAATGTTTGCCTTTCATGTTGGATTTTCCAACCACTTCTATATAACTATATACAAAATCTTTTTTTTCCAGCTTACTGTTTTTGAAATTCAGTAAAACATAAGCATAAACACGTGATGTTCATTGGCTTTTTATTTTCCTTGTGGACTAAAGCCAAAGCAAACTGGTGGCCTGAGAGGCAGGAAATCACTTTTAAAATCTTAGTTATTGTCAGCGATAATCTAGTTTATACATAATTTGTAGTTAATTGGACTAAAAAAACAGTGTGTCTTAGAGAAGCCAGTGCATGAATTCTCTTTAACAATGTTGATTTCCCATCAATATTTCAGATTCAGAACCCTTCTTGGATCGGTGGCAGCAGCGCAGCATCTCCCGTGCCGGGCTGTGTTGTGCCCTGTGACACTGTGACCCAGTGTATGACACCTCACCCCCACTCTGCCAGTGGGATGTCTGATTTTCTGAGCATGCAGAGCCCTGGAGGTCATGTGGGACAGGCTCACATGGGCAGCCTGTTTGGAGGGCATTCTGGCATGGCTACAGGCATCAACACGTACGACCTGAACATGGACCCTGATCGCAAGTCCTCCAGTATCGCTGCTTTGCGCATGAAGGCCAAAGAGCACAGTGCAGCCATATCTTGGGCCACATGAGGTGCTGGATTGGGGACCTTGTTGACCCCTGAAATGTCTACACAAACCCATTATGGGGTGAGGGGGCACTATAATCTAAAACTTTAAAGGCAACAGTGACTACCTTCATAAATGTTGCAATAAAATAATTATCCAGATACACCGACGGGTGAAGATTACTCCAAGAGAGAGAGAGAACAACAAGAGATTTGGCAAGTGGCATTGCACTGCTGTGTTTCGTAACCCTTCTGGTGGGAGAAAGCAACCACAGTGTGCGAGTGAGCTTTGCAGAAAGCAGCGTAGTGGGAGGTGATGCTGTACTGTATAGTTCAGATAATAGGCGAAAGCAAATGTTAGAAAATAATTTCAAACAAATCCATGCACTTATTCGCTAAAATATAGGAAATTGTGTTTGTACAGTGCTTTCAGCGTCATTGTAGTTTTCTGTTCAGGTGCTGTTTTATTCTTACCTTATTATTTAATTTTTTGAGTGTTTTTTCTGTTGTTGTCTCCAGTTATTTTGTTACTGGTTTTGTTTTGACAAATAGTTCAGCAAGCATCCTTAAGAAAACTGAAAATTAATATTTAGTTATTATATAAAGTGTTCATATTATTCTAAGGCAGTCTTTATCAGCATTAGCACACTGTTGCTACAGAAAACAGTGTAAATTCAGCATTTCTGTCACATTAAGCTTCTCAGATTCAAACCAAACATTTCAGTTACTAAAAAAAAGTTAGAAGTGGCTGCACCCTCTGGATGAAATGTGGTTTGTGTTAGTGTGGCCAGGGTGAGAGATCCACCTGCCGCACTGACTCAGCCTGCTGATGGCCAAAAAGAGGAAGGGATGGAGGAGGAAGTGGTGTGTGGGAGTATGAGAGGGGCACAGCAGGCCTGCTGCTCTCAGGGCTGAAGAGCCTGGGAGCACCAGCCTCCAAACAGAGCCAGCTCTGTTTGGAGGAGGACAGACTACAAGTGGACATGACTGTGCCCACTTGCATTTCCAGTCTCAGGAGTTTCAGAGAGAGAAGTGCCTACTAGTCAGTCATTCTGCCAGAAATAACAGCTAAACCAGCAGCAGCCACCTTTGAAAAAGAGGAGGTTGTTGGAGATTTCACAGTGTGTGTTTTAAACACTGAACTGATGTCAGTGTTCAACAGCTTTTTCTAGCATGAGCCAGATTGTATTTCTTTCTCTTTTTCTGTCATCATTTCTGTCAAATCCAAACAATGGAAGCAATGTACCAGGTTAATGCAGAGTATTATTATTCTATTGACTTTGACTAAATCTCAGTTGGATGTTGCATCTTGGACGACTCTGAACAGGCTTGATT
Source organism: Echiichthys vipera (assembly GCF_963691815.1). Taxonomy (NCBI): domain Eukaryota; kingdom Metazoa; phylum Chordata; class Actinopteri; order Perciformes; family Trachinidae; genus Echiichthys; species Echiichthys vipera. Next base: position 25,716,779 of record NC_139826.1, read on the forward strand.
ATTAAATATCAGCTTCATCCTCCATCTTCAGCCACCCTGAAGTCCTATTTTTACCACAAACACATGCCTCTGTTCATCACATATACATCTAACATATCTCTAAATGATGTTCGATGAAGGTATTCGATTTTAGCAGGAGGAGTCAAGCAGGTTGCTAGGTTTATGTAATCTTGTGGTGTTATCTTGTGAAGGAGCCACAAACTAGTTCTAAAATCTTAAATATTTTAACCTATATCATGCTCACATGGTGTATAATCCTAAACAAAGTGGTGTTTAATGAAATGACTGTACATCAATCTAAATGACACTCAGAAAACCTGGAATCAGGTAGTACTCTGGGGCATTTGTGCACTGTCCTTTAGGGGAGTCAACATGGGCCAGACAGCTAATGTTAACCCCAAACAGCTCAATCTGGCCATGGTTACAGATTAAACCTGTTTTGTAGAGTAGCAAAAGACACAATGATAGTCATTACGTAAGGCAGTGACCCAAAGTCTCAATAAGGGAAGATCAAGTTTGAGCCCAACCTCATGATATCTGAGCAGGATCTGTTTTTTTAAAACCACTAACGAGTCAGGGTAAAGCACCTTAACAAATCGTGTTCCCTGTCTCCACTCCGGTTACAGCTTTAACTCCCTGTTTACTTCAATCTAGGCTTGGAACAACGTGCCTGTGTTTGTTTGTTTCTCTCTGTGGAAAGAGAAGAGGAGGGGGCCAGCCAGAGATGAGCCCAAATCATATCCATATCCTCATAACGTTCAAATATTCAAACACTAAAACTGCTTTTCCCTGGTAACTGCTTCCTCCATTGTGACAAGAATAGCAGATGAGGTTATAGTGTGTGCTTCCTTTGTTAGCAAGGCCTGAATTAAGCGGAACAAAGGGTTTCAAGAAAACCTGATACCTTGTAGTACACTTTCTGGCTGAGCAACCGTTGCTAATTCACTATACTGAACCATATTCACTGTCTTCCAGGGCAGGTAAGAGAAGCAGGATGCAGGCTGTAACCTGTCATCAGCGCAGGTCAGAGTCTTCCGAATTATATCCAGTTCTACTCTCTGACCCAAATCCAAGGCATATGCACAATATTAACTATAGGGTACATATCTTTGACTTAAACTGAGAGCGTCTCGTTGCAAATGTGGACATGGGGGCCCCTGTGCTCTAGCTGTGGGGTTGGACGGAGGGCGAGCCACGAGGGCGTCTGCTGTGTTCCGGTGTTCTGGGAAAAGGACAGTGCACACAGCTGCGCTCAGGGGGTAAATGCAAAACAAACATGCCTCACACATGCTTCCCCCTCAGCTGTCATGGCTCTGCTTTCAAAGATCCCACCTCCTCCTCCTCAATACACTCATACACATTGCTCTGTGCCTCTCCCTTTGCTCACTTCCACCATGTCCACCGGCTTAAAGCTGCAGCCCCTCATTCGCAAGGTCCGAGGCACAGCCGCACGGGAAGGCTTTTTAATTAATGCTGAGCCATGTGGAGGCTGTGGACTGCAGTATTGTGTGTCAGGACAGACAGGGCCTTCTGTTTTCTGGTTGGTTTAATAGACACACAGACATATGTACTGGCATTCAGTAGCTCAGGTTTAAACAATAAATACTCAAGGTTTCACTCCTCTGAGTATTCAGCATCATTATTCTTGACTGAAACATCTCCAGCGATGTCAGGAGAGAACACACTCAATCAATCACTTTTCCTACAATCACGCAAGGACTGTTGATGCAAGATTGCATAAAAGGCCTCTCCCTCCTGCACTCTGCGTAACTCCATCCCTGAGTGATGAAGTCATCGTCCACTTTTCTCATTTTCTAATACTACTGAAGTCAGGCAATCAGTATAGGAGTAAATATATGATAGACGTGTGCTGCATGTACATTTTCGTGCATGGAAAATGGATTGAAGTGTTTAAGACTCCTGGAAGCGTTTCTAATTAGATGTCATGTTTTATTTTGTGAGACAGTTTATGGAGTATTTGAGTGTATCACTTTTTTTTCATTTGGTGGTACAATTGTATTTCCAGAGTTGTGTTTGAGCATTGTTTTCTCTTAATATGCAAGTTGTTTTTTTCCCTTTTGTGGCTTTAAGCTGTCTTTTGAAATGTGTATGAATTTACTCATGCTTGTTTTACGTTTTGTGTGATTAAAGTACAATAAGTTATTGCACTTCTATTCAAGTATTTGTCATTTTATTTGCTATGACAAGGTTCCAACGGCAAAAGACAGCAGATAAAGGATAGAAGGTAAAGTACAAGTACATATATTTAGAAATCACTCAAGTCTTCGGCTAAAGAGGACTTGTGATGCGATTAAGTTGTCTGCTGTTGTTAAAAAACAGTGTCGTATTGCATTGCACCCACTCTGCCAAAATATTGTGTCATCCTGTAGTCACATTCTGAAATCCCCACGCATTTCAGTCCCTTTGAAGGGGCACGAGTGCTGAAATGAGATCTCACAACCCGCAAGAGTATCACGCTAATTGAAGTTGACAAAAATACGAACTGCGCCCTTTTGAACTGCTGACACTGAACAGGGTGGATTAGGCTGCGTATATTAACAACAGGTGACGGGCTGGAGGGAACAGTGGATCGCCCGTGTCATGGAGGCTCTGCTGTGGACGGTCACAGACTGGAGTAAAGACAGACATGAAAAGGAAGAAAAATGTCTTACTTCATCTTCACATCAGAAACATGTAGATGGGGAAAAAAACATTAAGACTATAAGACACATTAGTTTGGTCTTTACTTATTGTGTATTACAAAGTCATATTTACACTTAAATACATAAACCCAGTCAAAAAATTTAAAACAATTTCACTGACCTTATGAAAATGATAAAAAAAAGGGCAAATGAACCATCACAAGGCAATGTTAATAACACCGCATTCAGTGTTACAGCCTAAATACGGGAGCTGGGACAACTACAACACAGACACACACCAAATAAAAACGAAGCATTGCATCAACAGTTTATACATATCGGTTTTGAAAAGTGTGGATTTAGGAAATGGACTTTCCTTCAAATGCAAAAAACAACTCCTATGCTTATGTAGTGTTACATTACTATACACATAACTCATTAAGTGACTTTTTGCTGTTGCAATTAGCACCACTGTGTGTGTGTGTATATATACATATATATATAGAGAGAGATAGAGATAGAGAGAGAGAAAGATGTTCATATCGAAAGGCTTGCTCAGGCAGTATAAAATTACAATTCAAGATGTTCCAGTAGCTCAGCATCAAACTTTTAAAATCAGCAGTTACACACTCTAAATATTAGATTTATGGTACCAGCTTTGTCCAATCTGATTAAAACAGAACACAAGTGAAACATTTACTGTACATCATCTGTTGTACGCTGTGTTAGCACATTCACTTATCCATTAAAGCCTAGGATAGATATACCTTTGAATCATATAATTTTATACCATGTAAATTAAACATGTATTACTTTAAATACAGTACAGCTAAAATAATCAGGTCAAAAATCCTGGTTGGAGCATCATAAATTATCACAATTAATACAAATATATACACTGTATACGCTGATTCCAGAGCAGCTGGAGCCAAAAGTTTCCAGCTCCAAAACAGTAACAGTGAGGGGCCACAAGCCTCCAGTCAGCCTGTTCGTCAAACATCAGACTCAGTTAGATCCTCCAATAGCAATTCATGTAACATTAGTGTATGCATCAGTACTGGTAAATGTTTGAAAGTCACTTTAACCCAAATAAACAAATCACTTACATCAGACTCATCGCCATCCCTAGATTCTAGTGTTCTCAAGATATTGTTAATGTCCTGCACAAGTGTGCTTTTAAATTCAATCCAAAAAAATCAAAGTGAACATCACTTGAACTGAGGGGTGACAGAAACATTTACCACTTTAGTCTGAATATTGGCGTTTTGACACAAAAGACAAAGTTGTTGACAAATGTTGAAATGTTGAGGCTGTGATGAGGTCCGAACATCTGTTATAGGCTGGTCAGAGACTGCCGATGTTGGGGAAACTCTTGAGCTTCTCTGGGAAGTCGTCTTTATAAAGCACCGGGTCTGCACGGTGTTCCACCACCTTCAGAGGCATTGTACCAAAAACTGATGCAAACTTGTTGATGCACTCAGATCTAGGGACAAAAACAAAATGGATTTACTTGAAGATTCAGGCTAAAAACATGTATTTATTTATCAACTTCTGATTAGTAATGTTTGCGAATGATAAATTGTTTTTTTTACATTTATATCTCTGTTTAATGGCATGCAGAGGATATATCGACATATTGATCTTGTGTGTTTACTTTTGCACAGCTTAAGGAATTTGTAATACAAAATATGCCGGACTTTACATAAATTATTGCATATGACATTAAAGAGGTAACGGAAAACACTGAAAATAATTTAGGTGCAACATTTTTAACTTTATTTCACTAATGCTGCAAGTTTTTTTTAAGAAAAAGGAGCAGATGGATTTAAACTGAGTTCCCCCAAGTTTTATGTATGTGGTGTGTCCTGCTGCTACAAAACACTATTGACTGCAGTGTAATGTAAACAAGGTTCTCTTGCTATGAAAAGATAATGCTTTTGGTAAGAAATGCGGATACGCTGCTGCTGATTATGCACCAGAGCCCAACAAAAAAAACTTTAAATTACAGTATATGTACGACAAATGGTATCTCTGTTTTATTAATTTTTTTATTATTTGAAAAGCAACAAAAAGCTGAAAAAAAAAAACAATTAATAGCTATAAAAATATTCTAATTCTGAAAATCACACACATGCATGCACACTAAATAAATTCTACTGTGCTCATTTAATTTCCAAAAGAGTGCCGTACCTCTCCACCATGTGCGTTTGATCCAAGGACAGTCCATCAATGGCAGTACACTCGGGGCATTTGAACTTCTTCCTGGGGGTCACCTAAACAGAAGCAGGACAAAGTCACACCAGTAATGTCAGCTCACTTTAACTGTTTGTTAAACCTGAGCAGCGCAGACAGACGCTAATACACTGTCCGGTATGATGACATTCTTCAAGAACTTTTTCCAAACCCAGCTTGTGGAAAAAAAAAAAAAGTCTGAATTCTCATCAGTGGAGTTGGAGAGAGATGATGTATGGCTTTCCTCTGTCTAACCTCCATCACATCCACACCCCGACACATGCCTACACCGCACTCTCTGAATCTGTGAATGTATGAGTGCAGAAGAAAGCAGGAGACATTGAGAGAGCAATACAGAATGGGTTTGGTTGGAGAGGGTGGGTGTTTTCTGAAAGAACCTGAAGGAGATACGGTGGGAGGTTGAAGTGCGGGTGCAGGCAGAGTGTGCAGGTTGTGATTTGATGGCAGGGTGTGCGTGAGCCCCGGTGAATTTAGGAAAACATACTCAGAGGGGGAGTACCAGTGAGTGACACCCAGATAAGGGAGGTTAAGGCTGGGCTTTAGCTTGGGCCCCTGCACCTGGGCACAGTGAGTGTGATGAGGAGGGGGAGAGGCAGTGAAGTTGAAGGGTGACAGCTGATCAAACCCAGAGATGCTGGTCCGCTTTGTCAGGCTTCAGCCTCGCTCTGCAAGCTCAAAGCACCTACATCATCAGAGCTATGAACCTACCTTTATGGGAGCTTTTCCTGTGATATTAGCCACCAGGAAGTTCATGGCAATATCTTCACAGTTCATGTGAGCGTCCACCCAGTTCTTGATGTCTCCAGGCATTTTGTATGAGTACAAATAGTTGAAGTACTGGAATGGAAATGAACAACAGATTATTAATAGGTAGCGTATAAATATACTGCAGACTCATTAAGTTCAATATTGCAGACACTGACAGGGTGACCCGAGAGTATGTAGGAGGAACTACTGCACCAGAATTTGCTTTGAACTTAAGTGAGCGTGAGCTTTTAAGTATAAGTGAGACACACACACACACACACACACGCACACTCGCTTCATTCTTGATTTGATTTCCACATATAATGGAAAATTTCCCTTTTCAAAACTAGTTTGGTGAGCATCATTACAAAGTAAAAGTTCTAACACCCGCAAGTAGATTTAAGGGAGATAAAAGAGGCAGAGCTCAAGCAGCCTAAACTACTTAATTTCAGGGTCTCACCTTGTGGTAGAAGGCGGCCCCGGTTAGAACCATGGAGACCTCGTTGGTCCACTCGGACTCATACTTCCACTTCCCCATTTCGTGGTCCCAGAGGTGCAGCCGGCCTGGGTAGCCCACCAGCCTGTCGGGGAACTCCCTCCATACCTGGAGCAGGACAAGAAACAGATCGTTGAAGGCATTTTCAGTTGAATTGAACAAAGGTGAAAACTGATGGCTAAAACACTAAACACATGAATAATTAGGGGGTATTCAAAAGAGAGTGTAAGACTATTTAGTCTTTAGTTTCAAATGATCTCTGAACATTTTTGTCTGAGCCAAAAAATTTCACAACTGAGAGTCAGATCCAGATCCCCCCCCCCCCCCCCCCCCCAGATAGAAGTAGCTTTATGATGGCTGAAAATATTGACTTGACACCAGCAGCCAGTCTGATCATCTGGTCATTCAGACAGCTCCTCAATTCTGCCTGTAATTCCATGTAATTATCCTTAAACTGAGCACAATTTTATTAAATGGCTTCTAAATGGATTCAGGTGAGTGTGCCGGGTTAAGTGGGGCCCGGCAGGTATGTGGGCATGGAAAGCATCAGCTCTAGACCTGTCATCATTCTTCACACATCAAACACATTCAGCAGGCAGCCAAATCCCCAACTAGTGGAGAATGAGACGGTAATCTCCCTGAATGACTTTAAACTCTGGGATCAACTTGAAATGGCTCCCTGCAATACGTCAGAGGAAAGATGGGAAAGTATGGTCAAGGTTAAGATTTACATTTTTTTGAATGGGGTCTTTTTCTCACCTCATAGCCAAACTGCAGTTCATCAGATGTCAGCATGATGATGTCATCATCGATCGCTAGCACAGCTTCTGTCTCGATCTCGTCGTAGGGGAAGAAGCGGTTACTCAACTTGTTCTCTTTGGTTCGCACAACTTTGAGAGGAACTCCGATCTTTGGCCAAAGAGACTCTGCCAGGTGGAAAACAATACAATTACAACTACATATATACACACAAGTGAAACAATTTAATCCATTGATTGGTAAACAGAAAATTAATAGGCAAGATTTCAACGTTTGAACAATTTTTCAAGCAAAAATGGCCAAAAACTTCTCAAATGTGAATAAGAATTGTTTTATATGATAGCAAGTTGATAATCTTTGAATTTTTAATCACACAAGTAATCATTTATTTGAGAAAATAATCTGCACAAGATTTAACTGAATATTAAATTGTTAGTTGCAGCCATACACAGATACATATATCTAGTAAGTGACACAATAATGTATCTCTATATCTGGTCAATGTCAGTGTCTGAAGATGGGCGAGGAATTATGATGTAATTTACCACTGACAGACAGATATTTGAAGTCTGTCCTGCCAGTGGAAAACAGTGCTCTGGGAGTTTAGCTTTAGTCACTCACTCGTATCGCTACGCTAACCTCAAGCGTGTGCAAATCTAACCACATTAAGATTCTTCATGAGGCAGATCAACAAAGTATTTTTTCAGGAGAGAGTTTCAAACATCTTGGGCAGTGTCCATGGCACGGACTATGGCACAGACAGATCACACAGAATGTGTCCTCCCATTAATGGGGTAACTGGGGCCTGGCAGCCTATGAGAAGAGCTCCAGGTCCTCCTAACCACGTCTGAGGTCTCCTGTCAAAAGCTATTGTCAGGAAAACTGCTATGTTAAACGCCCAGAGTTTCTATTTTCACTCTGTCCATGTTGCTGTCACTCTTCTTTTATTTCTTAGGTTGCAAAGAGACAGTAGGAGTGAGGGAATTTTAGGCTATTATCTGAATTTCTAAACTTCAGCAAATAAGCTATAGCTTTTACATTTATTATAGCTGTGAGGCAGTTAATCTTAGCTGCCGTACACGTACAAGAGATCCTTTATATTAATGGATAAAAAACACTGAAAGCAGGTCAAGGCATCTGTTTGAGGTTCAGGCTCACAAACAAAAGCATTAATGCTAGATTATGTTATTAAAAAAAATGAACTTGCTTGCTCAGCATCTTCTTTAAAACAAAGTAGGAAGTAGAAATAGGAGCTTGTAAACACATCAGATCAAGGCTTGGTGCGAATGGGAAAATCTGCCTTCATATTGGACTGAGCCCCATAAGTCTGACCCATCAATGGCCCCTTGTTAATTATAATGGGTCACAAAGCTCCAGCCAGGCGCCGCTGATGCCTCTAATGAAAAGGCAACTCACAGCCACGAGGGAGCACTTCAAAGTCGTCTCATTACTTCATTACATTAGCTAACTCTTACAGCAGCAGGACCGATCTAAGTCCTGTTCCCGAACAGTCTTTGTCTGACTTAAACAGTCAGTGGGGTAAGGCACAATTAACTACTGTATACTGAATTGCTATATTAAAGGAAATAATTACAGAGCGAGATGCATAAATAACAACTAATAGGAGCAACTAATAGGATTGTAAACAGAAATTAAAGACAGAAACCTAAACTATATCTTATTTTTGATGAGAATCTGCTAAACTCACCCTCAGGAGGACTCTTGTTTTGGTTATTCCACACCACCAGTAGCTTAGCCAAGCTAGGAACCTTGGAGATTTCTGTGATGACCCGGAAAAGACTCTCAACGCGATCGTAAGTCAGCACCACTGCTGTGAACCCAGGTGCCCTTGGTGGGATAAGTGGCAAGAATAGAGGGCTGTTCACACTGGTCCACTTCTAAACAAGAAATGAAACAGAGACAAACAGGCCGTTTAGGATGCAAATCCATTCATTCTTTTTCATTTCCATGAAAAGCTACTGTAGAGCTAGTCTCATGTCTTCTGTGTTAACACCGTCTGTCAGGTTTTCCATGATTTAATCCACTATAATAGTGCTTCAATTGACAGTGAGGTCACCTGCAGTAATTTCCAGATTATGGTTTTTATTATGGAGCAAGAATCATCCAATAATGTCTCTCAGGGGCTAACAGAGGGAGAGCATGGGATGCCAAAAGCTTCCAGTCGGAATGCCAAGTAAACTCTACAGAAGCAGCAGAGGGACAAGAAAGACTGGGAAGGAGTTTGCAAACAAGACAGGTTGGCTACCCTCTGGGAACACCAGAGGCAGAGCACAGGGTGGAAACAGCAAGTAGTGGCCGTCTATTGTCAACTGTGGAACTCATGGAACTTTTTCTTTCATTGCTCCCCTTTAAAATGGCTTGTGAACCATTGGAGCCGCACTGACTGCAGCTTAGATCAAGTGAAACTGTTAAATGAAGGAAGTTACAGGAGAGTTTTCTGATGGTACATGTGTACTAAATACTAAACTTAAAACATTACAGTAATTTAGATTACACTGACACAAATCCAAAGACTAGTGGTAGTAGTCATGCAAACAATCACTTTTTGTTTACAAAGGTTGTTGTCTCAAGTGAAATAAAGACAATCCATGTATTCGATTTACAAGCATGTGTTATTCTAACACTAGCACCAGGGTTCACTCTTGATAAACTTCAAGGCTTCACAAATTATCCACCCTGGTTACAGTGACAATCAGTCTGAGATGGGCAAAGAGAGCATATTTAACACAGTAAATGTGTGGGCCTCTTGAAGAACACAAACTATTTCTCTTCTGGGTACAGGTGGCCACACAGTGATTATGTGAATCCTTCCAGAGCATCATCACAAGTCTGTCAAGAAAGACACAGCCACTGCTTTTACACAACATCAGTCACTCCTCCACCAATAAAATTCCACTTTACTGGCAAGTGGAAACTTCCTTGTGGTCATTCTCACATTGTCGAACAAGCAGAGGGGGAAATAATTAAACTTCACGCACACGCACGCACGCACTTCAACAGTATAAAAAAGGAGGTTAGAGACCACTGAAGTCATTTGTCAAACTGAATAAATTAGATGAAAAGAAAGCCAAAGCTCATTATGTCACCAACAGATCTGAAGGAGTTGATGCGTTTTACACTAAAAAAAAATTTTTATTTGGTTATTTGAACTTCTTCAGTGGTTCTCCATTAATCCTGAGGGTTTGTAGATTAAAGAGGAAAAGAAAATGAAGTACTAACAAGTGTTGAAAATGCCTTTATCTCTCTGTGTTATCTGTTGAAGCATTCTTGCTGAAACACAATTTTACATTCAACTTGAACCCATGCACATACAGTATAATATACACTGGAGATCAAAATTACAGAAGAAAGTATTATACTTGATTTATTCTGAAATACTGTTTTTTTATTGTTCAGAATTTGATATATGTTCTTTAACTATACCACTGCTGTATTAGCATGTTTTTTTTAAATGACCAAGGCACTTCAACAAAAACCTTTATTTTGTGAAAAATGCTTTTGTGAGCAAAATTAGAGAACAGTAACCACTGTGTCAGAAGAGAAGATTTAAACAATGTTTTCTTAGGGCTGAAGGATTAAATATGATGATAATGAATAGGAAGTGTAAAGGCCCTTGCTTTGAAAGACTTCAGCACATCCTCGCCCACAGGACATCACTAGTTTCTCACACAGCTCTGGTTTGATCTTGGTCCATTCTTCTTCAGTCTCTTCCACAGTTCGGTCACTTCAGTGGGTTTCTAAGCCATTACTTTGTTGCCAGCGATTTTCCAGAGATTCTCTATGGGGTTTAGATCTGGACTCTGATACTCCCTCCTCCAAATTTAACTCACTTCTTTACACACTTTGGGTTCAGTCTTTCCCAGTCCGATGCCATAATTCCCATCAGACCCAAATAATTTGAACTTTAGCAATGTTTTATGCAGCAGGAGTTGGGCCTCTTGTACAGCTCAATGGCAGGGTGAATGCAAATGTTTACGTGAACCTCCTTCAGCAAGATCTAAACCCCATAGAGAATCTCTGGAAAATCCTTGGCAACAAAGTAATGGCTTAGAAACCCACTACACTTACCGAACTGTGGAAGAGACTGAAGAAGAATGGACCAAGATCAAACCAGAGCTGTGTGAGAAACTAGTGATGTCCTGTGGGCACAGATGAGCTGAAGTCATTCAAAGCAAGGGCCTCTACACTTCCTATTCATTTTTTAATCCCATAGCCCTAAGAAAAAAGGTTTTTGTTGAAGTTCCTTGGTTATATAAAAAAAGCCACTCTAATTCTGAATAATAAAAAAGAACAATATTTCACAATAAATCAATTATTAATAATTTGTTTTGATTTCCTGTGTGTGTGTGTGTATATATATATATATAAACACAATCTCACATACGGTATATTACTAGTGTACACAGATGCACAGTAGAGTTGGATTAAATCTAAATAATTAAATTACAATTCATTTCCTGAAAAATACAAAGAAACAACTTATTTTATTGTGTTGTGTTTATTGTGCGGATTAAATCATTTTATAGTATGGTTAACCAGATGGGAATGTCAGCGCCATCAAAATAAAGTTGACTTTAACCCCATGAGTTATTTCATTTCAAATTCAACGTGCAGGAGAACAGTCAAAACAAAAATATCCAAATAAACAGAGTGTACTGTAACTTTCAAATAAGATAGTGTTCAAATTAGACTTTCATCATCACATTTCTGTGATGCCTCAATTCTTGTAATGTAGAGACCTTCTAAGTATGCCCACTACCTACACAAAAAACAAAAAGCAGCTTGTCCCTTACTCTGACACCCCCCCCGAACAATCCTGGGAAATGTGCTTTCAATTACCAGCCTAAAGACTACAGGAGGAGAGGGGGAAAATGTCTGCCTGATTTATTTAGTGCTCCGTGGAAGTTCTTCTCACCATCCATTCACTGAATCCATCGAGAAAACACTTCATCTCCCATCTCAGGCAGGAATGGACAAAAGTCTGTACCATGACACAATTAACCTCCTCTGTGTCTGAACAAACCTTGAGACCTGAGTGATACTGATCAATTGGATAAAAACAAGCTGGCAATGTCAAGTATAACTGCTTATTAACAAGCCATCTGCTCGGAGGAAAACACTCAATATTAGTCCTATTAGAACCAATTAGGTCTAATAGACCTGAATTTCTGTACAGATTTGAGGCAAAATAAAATGATGGACATCAGAAAACACCCCTTAGAGCGTTGCTCGTTTACACCAAGGCAACCTCATTGTGACTGCCACCTCTTTTATCTTAGCATTTCAGTGGATCTGCTGGGATACTTGTAGACGTTTGACAGATGCAAAGACACTATTACTGTATGCCTCCACACACATGATCACATGCACATGCCTCTACCCCACAAGCTGAGGATTGAGGAGACTCTAGATCAGACCGTGCTGATTAACAACTCCTGAGAGATTGCCCAGCCAAGCTGTCTGCAAGCACAACCTCCCACAACCGCAGGGATGCTAAACACACACACCATTCTTCACATCCAGCGTACTTTCTACAAACACAATGACTCAGACATGCAGGAACTTATTTTTCACCACGACGGAGGCATCCTCCTAGAGCAGAACTGCTGACACAAACTGGCTGCCTCAAAGCTAGCTGGGTGTATACCAAACTGCGAAGCGAAGCATGTGTGATGCTTCAGAAACACTGAAGGCATCTACTGTCACTCTGCCAAAGAGGCTTTGATTTACAAGGCTCAGGAGAGCTGATATGTCACTGTGAGCGTCTGTATGGTCAAAGCTCCATTCTGGATTGGTTTCATCATTCAGATGTCTGCAATAAAAAGACTTCGAGGAATACAACTGAGTGCCTCAGCACAGTAGAGCACACAGACTGTATAGATTATAAAGTTGTATGTTGAAATAGATACTAAATACTTCTGGAAGGCAACAATGGAAGGTTAGGACAAAAATATTGAAACAATATTGCTCAATGGCTTAAAGTTGCAAATTATTTCAATATAAATACACATCAAGTCAACACAGTTACATACCACCACAGGTGGATTGTTCCACTGCTCGTAAGTTCGCGCAGCATACGGGTAGATGCGGTCATTGATAATCTGGAGCGTTGTCAAGCCAATAGCCTTCATGGAGCTGAAGTAGGCCTCCCAGAACCAGTGTGCCTATGGACAAATGGAACAGACTTGTTAAAATGTACCCATAAATACCACATGTTTAGAGGATCAACATTGCTCTACACATTAACAAAAGTAAATTAACCAAATAAACCTTATTAAATACTCACGTTACAGATGTAGCTGGAAAATACATAATTGGATATTTGCACTGATTGATGAAAAAACAAACATCTCGTCTTGTTGGTAACCTCGTATCTCCATATATTGTCTATGTCAGTGAATGATATTGGGCACCCTTTACAACCGTCTGTGGATTTTATAATATTTATTCACTGAAAAGTACTAAAAAGAGGTTTTGACTAAATCTCGTGACTCGATTAGATCCTCAAACTGTCATCAAAACCTCATAACCCCGACCCACCTCGCAATTTGAAAGAAATGAGCGGAGGTAAAGAAAGCTGAAGGTAAACAGAGACGAGGCGATTTCATCCAACTTTGTCTCAGCTAAACATCAACAGCTCAATAAAATGTTTTCAAATTAGCGGTTGCCTGAAAAGTAAAAGTTTTAGACATACAAGTATTTATGTACAAGTACAAAATGTAATTTAAAAAATGGCAATCTTGTCATTATCAAAAAACAATGTGCACACAGGTATAAGGAAACACTGCTTTTGCCTTTAGTCACCATAATGGAAATGTCAATGAAAAAGTACCAGAATCATTTACATGGACTCCAATAATTGACCTAACTTGAATAAGATAGTAGAGAATGAAACTGTTGTTACTGCTTATTGAAATGCTTTTGTAGTTTTATTCTCATTTTATGCTGTGGAGGACAGCCACTACATAACAGAAGATAACACCAGAGTGAAGTCATAGCTGTAAAATCCAGATTTTCCCCTGTTCCACGTCTTTAAAGACAATTTTGTAGCTCTCTCCAGCCTCTTCACCTTCAACAACTGTCCTTCTGAACCTCTCTAAAACTTCTTTTTACTGTGCCCGTTTTGCTTCAACAGATCACTGATGTGCACAGCAGACTTAATGATTACTGAACTCCCAACCCATATCTTAATGTTACCACAACTGTCCTCATTCACATTTCACTTTGAGCAAAGACAAAGAAATATAAAAAGAATGCATCTCTGTTGAAAGATAGTTAGTTTAAACTCTGGCTGCTTTATGGTCGAGATGCAAGAGAAGAGATTTGAAGAGAAATCAAGAGATTATACAGTATGTAGGGTTCATGAACTGTTTTTCACAATTTATACCACGAAACATGAAAGTTGCAATGAACTGATCAATCTAGAGTAGTGCTACTGGCCGTGACATATGCGTCTAGCCTCCTTGCCTCCTGCAGGCTCCAATTCTAGTTAGAAACTTCAAGGCACAGTTCAGAGGCAAAAAAACCCTATAAGAGTTAATGAAGCTTTAAACAACAGACACCGTGTTACACTGACCTGGCTCCATGCCTACAGCTCCTCGATGACCTACATGACACACCCCCCCTCTACAGAGAAGAGGATGTGAATATTTGAGTATTTAGGTGTAAAGCACTGGACATCCCACCATTGCCTAAATCACCTAGGTCTATAAGCACTGAACACAAAAACAACAGTTATTTTTATAGAGTGGTTGAGGGGATTCAAAAAAGACTTTCTAATCTCAAGGGGGAATCCCAGCGGCCCATAAATCAGCCAGTGATGAAAGTTTCTTTTCCGACGGGGGGAGGCAGAAAGCAAACTGTGCTGGCCCAGGGGCCCATACCTCCACCCTCTCCCAGCGCCTGCAGGAATTTTTATGAGCATGGAAGAAGAGACAGCGCTGCAAGAGAAGAGAAACCCTTTTCTCCATCTTCCGTTTACAGCATCTGTAGTCTACGCTCTGTTCTGCTGATGAATAAAGATGTGTAGCAGCAAACATACAGTAACTCTGAACAACTAAATCCATGAGTTAACCAAAATTTAATTCACCAATACGTAACGCTAAGTTAAAACGAAATTACCTTCTCATTTCCTTTTGGTTTACAGAGTTCCCCAATAGCTTCCACTCCTTATTTGTTTAAAATCATTAAAATAAAAGGTCAAAGAGATGATCAAAAACTGCTTATATTGCAGTCGTCTGCATCACTTTCTTTAACTCAGAAAAAGTTGTCAAGTGCCTGACAGATGATTCAACCTATAGAGCAAAATTGGCAGCCGGCGAGCTGTGGACAGACCCAGGCAATCATTAGTGTTTTTGACATAATCAAAAACAGCAGAGAAACAAAGTCCGTTTAATTCATGTGAGCTGCTCACTGGGAATATTGTTTTGCTCAAGATTTATTAGCACTTTACTTTTAACTGTGATCAAAACATTTCTACACACACAACTTGTTAATAATAAGAATAATTATAACCTACAAGTCTCCCAGGTGTAAATCAGTCCTTATTAGAAGAGCTAAAATATAAACTAGCAGGACTTTGGGTCTAGACGACCATGACTGATGACCACAACTTTAGCCGCAGGTTTCATGTGGAATTAGTTTTTGTGCTAGTTAGCCCTGTGGTTTCCAGACTATCCGACTGACACTAGTTCAGTGATGCAATTTCATCAAGTACAATTTTGAGGTACTTGAGAATTTCTATTTTATGTTACTTAATAACATCTCCTCTAGCTCTTGAGGGCAAGTATTGTACTTTTTACGCCTACTTTTATTTTAACAGCTTTAGTTACTAGTTCTTTTTTACAGATTAATACAAAATAAAACTAATCTTCCACAGCGCTCAACTAATAGATTATATAGATTACTATAAAACTTCACCTTTAGGGGCCTTTATATTAGTGATGCTATTAATTTAATTTCAAATCCAATGTGCAGGAGAACAGTCAAAACAAAAATATCCAAATAAATAGTGTACTGTAACTTTGAAATAAGATAGTGTTCAAATTAGACTTTCATCATCACATTTTTTTAAACTCTGTGATGCCTCAATTCTTGTATTGTAGAAGCCTTCTAATTGTACCCACTACCTACACAAAAACAAAAAGCAGCTGGTTAAGTATTAATGTGTCAATTATTATAAACCAACAATATAACATTTTTCATTCTGAGATGGACCTTTCTGCATTAACAGTACTTTTACTTTGGGTACATTATGTATATTTTGATGCTTATATTTACAGGCTTTTACAGTTTTAGTGTACGTTTGAAGCTGCAGTACTATAACTTTTAACACAGTACTTCTACAATGTGTTTTTAGCTAAATATCTTCTCCCACCACTGTAGTAGTTTGTGTGGCTCTAAATCGTTTGCAGTAAAACACAAAGGCACACCATGAGACTGTTAAAGCTCCTGTATTTGTGAAAGTAAAGAGAAGGAATCTGGTGAGGGACCTTGGTTGATAGTTCAGGGATATCAAATCTGCAAATCTCGATTGAGAAGATTAAGGAGCTGTTATTACATTTCTGACTGACCAAAAAAGCCTCGGACACCTGTCATCATCCTGGCTGAGTGTTCAGTTCTGTCTGAGGGGGATGCATGTAAAAGGGAGACTGAAGAAAAGCAGACAGCATATAAGGGAGAGGAGAGAAGACCCACTTGACATATATCCTATAAATCAGCTGCAGCCAGTATACTGTTCTGTATGGTTGAGTGCTGGGAGGCCAAAAAAAGTAGGGGAAGCTAAGGCTGAAAGAAAAATCTGGTTGAAGCTCAATACGAAGGCAGTTCTCCCATCCTATGTTATCTATTCAAATAAAATAAATGAATTGTCTTTGTTAATCTAATAAAGCTTGTATAGTATGTGTCCTATTTAGAGGGTATGATTCAAACAAGGCTCATGAAGTCGGCACACAAACATGGGCTCAGTAGTCTCACTTGAGCACTGTTAACATCTCACAGCTGTTTAGTATGCAGCCTTTTAAAGTGTGACCTATATGGATGCTATTACATCATCTCAAAGTTGAAAATGAGTTCTTGTGACTTCTGATGAAAGCTCAGCAGTATACCAGGTCTCTAATAAGGCTCCTTAAGGGGAGACACTAAAGCAAAAGCATAATTTTTTTATGTTCTTGTTAATTTTGAGATTGGGGGCTATTTTTCTTTCTTAACATGTCTACTTTAAGACTGTTGTAAAATGACCAAAATATAAATTTATGTATTTTACTAAACCCTGTCTATTTATGTCAATATAATTCTCTTAAAATCACAATATTTATAATTAGATAATGCCTCATTTGCATATTTAAGGAGGCACTGCACGTTTTTGAAATGTAAATAAATGATATGGCTGTACTGCAATGAAACAGTAATGCTGTTGTTTATATTGGCATTGCTTGTGTCAGCATTTCATGTGTTGAAAATGGCTCCACACGCCATCTGCTGTTTTATATCAGCCCTAAACCTACAAGTCCAATGCTGAGATCAAGCAGCTCAGTTGTGACTAATTAATGTCATAAAATATAAAAATGTTAACACCCTCCAATGAGGTATGTTGCATTTTCCAAATTATGCTGTGGGTGGAGTTAGGCTTAGACATGTGGTTACACATACATAACATTTCAGGAAGTTTATAAAACTATTTTCTGATTTATGGAGTGACAAAAACAGAGAGATACGGAATTCCCTCAGTATAAACCTTTGACTCTTATTTTAACCTGGATTTATCCAGTGTTCAGATTTATGTTATGTATGTAAATTAGCACATATCGCACAAGATAATTCCTAATTTGCATTTAAATCTAATAAAAAATATATCTTACTATAAGTAATCAACCAGGGAAGTTTCATTAATCTATAAATTAAGATTTTTAGCTTATTAACCCTTTTATTGGCTCCCCTAAACTTAACCAAATGCTCCGTCCCTGCAGCATGACCTGAAAACGGCCATACAGATGTTATTCTGCTACGGTCAACAAAAAAACAACTATCAATATTTGTGTGAAATTTTCTTCTTTCCCTACCCAAAGAAGTTTAAATGTATCAGCTTCGGTCAACCACCCATCCAACAATTTTTACCAATTAATTTTCTTTGGAGTATCTGTTTTGTCGATATCACAGGTATAATATCTGGCCTCCAACTCTAAAAATTATTAAGTATAATTTACGTTGACAAAACCATACGTTATACTAAAGAAACAAATTATAAGTTGTTCCTTCAAGGTAAGTATGCATTCCTATTTTTATATTTGTAAGCACAAAAGTCAGACCACATGGGAACATACACAGACACACTATGAAAGCAAAGGCTGCTGAGCCCTCTGCTGGCAAAACAAATTAAATACATCACCTCAACCACATCAAAAATAATAGTAATAATAATTCTAATTCTTTTTTGTTAATCAAGCTCTGTGTGAAATATGTATAAAAGAGTAGAATTAAAATGACCCCGTCTTTTACGCCAGAGAAGGTGGACACTGTACAGTATGGTCCCTTACAACACAGACTACATATTGAGGTGGACTGTGCAAATGTGCAGAATTGATTGACATCAAATTTCCATTCAGTATTACATTTCTGAGTGTGCTTTGGTTTCTTACGCTGAGTTCACATTACTGGCAACTGAGCAAGAAGTTACAAATAATTTTCAATGGAAGCCAGCTATGAAGGTACAAACTGATGCCTGACACTTTCAAAGCTGGCTTGTCCTCAACTTTCAACGGCAACTCAGTGACAATGTAGCTGGCCAGGCTTGGTCATTTTGAGCTTTTCTCACTTAAGGTTGAACACAGCATTAAAGGTGAGACTTAATATGAACTTTACTTCAGCAAAGTATGAAATGAAGCCTGAAAAGTAGAAAGCCGGGAAGACAATTTCTTAGCCGTCTTGTTTTTTAGAAAATACTATTTAAAAAAAAAAAAGTTATCTCCATTATGGTCCTACAATCTCCAGCCATTGTTTACTGTAGGTTAAAAGAAAACAGACTTTCTTTTCAATAGTAATCAATGTGACTGACAGGACATCACACTCTGATGCTTTAACTGTGGGTTAAGAGTGCGGTCTGTGACCAATACCACACAAAAAAAAAAATCATATATCGTGGTATACCATTAGTTTCGCTAAATTCATAGTAAAATTACTTCTGTGGTCAAGACAAGACAAGAATCAGCTCACAACCAATTCAATCCATCTGTAGAGCGTCAGAGCAGGCAGAGGAGTACTGTGACCAATGGGTAACAACACCAGATCTATTCTACCAATTTAGCTGTAAGCTATACACTGCAGAATACCCCACCCTCTCATGAGCAAGTCATGTTTTTGAGCTTGTCTTGTGTAATCCAACCCTAACCAGTCTTTAAACCCCTGGCCTAAAATGTCTGTTTGGTCAATATAATTAGTAAATGGACTAGAGTTGATACAAGGGAATGAGGAGCAGCTGAACTGCTGCACTTCTTTCAAAGCTGCTTTCACTTTTGTTTATTATGGCTCACTGCAGATATCAAATGGAAAGAGAGAGTGAGCAGTCTTCTGTGCATTTCACTCGAGCTTAAATCAACATAGTTGAGTCTTCTGAAAGCTTTTTTAAATCTAAAGTGAGCAAAAGAGGAAATTCAAACTTACATAAAGTAAGGGTGGTATCCAAATTTCTGTCTTCAGCACATCACACAAAATTTGTTCCAGCTCCCAATGACTGGGTTGGTTGGTTGGATCGTTAAGGTACAGGCACATCTCGCACATGACATGCAAGTGCTCTAACTCCACTGACAGCTGCTCTGACCACAATGTCAATCTGAGTTTTTAAACTGTAACTAAATAGAAGGCACTTTAAATAAACTTTGCTGACAGAGGTTTTCTCTTGAGCACATTGTGACTATTACCTGTCTTTGCATTTCTTCAACTTGTCTGTGAGGAATACTCTTTAGGATGGTGTACATCTCTGATAGCTTCTCCTCTGGAATTACCACAGACGCCCTGTGCAAAAACAGAATTAGTGAAATAAAAATTGACTGTTGAACCATTTACATGTTTTTCAACTGTTCGGTGAGTAGGGCTGCCGATAATGATTATTTTTAAAGTTGATTACTCTGTCGATTATAGGTGATTTAATTGAAACACTGGAGGAAGAATTTTTTTTTTTTAATAAATTACTCAGCGATTAATCGAATATCAAAATAGGCGATTTACTTAAAAGTTGACGACTAATTAATTATTAAATTAATCATTACAGCTCTATCAGTGACTGACCTTTTCCAGTCAAGTACTTCAGAGAATGGCAGAATGTAGGAGTCTGCGAGGATAACCGGGACACAGCCAGCCTGTAGCACATCACTGAGGGCAGCCTGACCCAATCGGGCCCCACGCAAAACCACACAGAATGAGGACTCCTGTAGAGACACAGTGGGAGCAAACTGTTAAAGGGACATGCAAAACTAACTAACTTACTAAAGCCAGACCCATTTTCACTGCTTTAATTTCTTCTAGAAAAAAAGAATATTTTAGGAACTTTAACATTTTGGCCAAAAGGAAGCTTTTATTTAAAGCCTAGGAACTAAGTTACCAGGAACTGCAGTACTAATCATGGCTGTGTAATACATGACTTCTCACACATGTATTTAGCATCCCTGCTGTCTATATTATGCACTGGTGGTTGAAGAATTATGTATCTCAAAATATCTGATTTGATTTTTTTTGTTGCCAAATTCAGGAAAGTAGTACATTTAACAAGGATACTGCGTCTTGATACTCTTTAGCTTTGAAATAAGTCATTTTAATGCAGTTGTACTTCCTACCTGCAGGATCTGTGGGTAGTCATACACCTGTCCCTTGTAGCAGCGTTTTCGTGCAGATGCGGCCCCCTGTGAAAGGTTGCTACACTTGTCCAGGAGGAGCAGCGCTTCACCATTTTCTTCCTTCAAGCGCTCCAGTTCAGCACGGTACTCTCGGTGAATGGCAGTTTGAGAGGACAAAATAAAAAAGCGCCTTGGCCTGGGGGAATGGAGAGAGGAGATAGGCAACTGCTTATCAAGTCATACTTTACAGTGTTGACTATAAACTCCTATAAACAAACTTCTATGAACTTTATTTCCATAACTAGACTCAAAGTCCATCCTAAATATCACACATCACAATGTTCCCCTGTACACTTTTGGCAGAAAAGTGGTTGATGGATAATGTTACTAATGTGACTTTAATCTGGTCATGATGTGCTACTCAAACAAGATAATGAGAGTTAATGTGTGAGAAGTGCTCACCCTGGCTGTCTCTCAGGCAGCTCAACATCTGCAGAGAGGGGGCTGTAAACTGGGATGCTGACATCATAACCTTGTCTGTAGGTCCATGTAGAGAAACCGCCTCCAGCCAGAAGTGCTCTGAAACAAACACACAAATGGGATTTCAACAGACATGAGCCACAGGAACATACCTTTAAACACAAATGCATTAATTTGCTTCCTAAGAGATCTTTTGCAACTAACAATGAGCGACATGAACTGACGTGACTTAGTGTCCTGATTAATAGATCCCATGTAATTGATTAAGTGATGATAAGTATTCTGGGTTCTGTTCTATTCTCAGGCAAGGTGAATATAAGTGGAAACACGTCGTTGGTCACACGCACCTGGTTCTGATGAGGCCCCATGCCAAATGGACTCCAGCTGGATGAGCCCAGGAAATTCCTTACAGCTAAAGATAGTGTTCATTGTCTAAAGGCTGCGTTCATGAGCCCAGCCTCTTCAATCCTCAACCATCACTCTAGCCTACAGATCATCTTGAGACATAAGGCTCTTTGCTGGTAAATACAACCAGATTTTGAATTTCTCCTCAAGGATTTCAGAAAATATGTTGTCTCGTAATTTCTTAATATCTCTTTCATCTTCATCAAAATTCTACCTTAAAATGCATAATCCATTGTAGCATTAAAATGAGTTGAATCTGTCTCAGAAACAAAATATGCATGAACAAGAAATTATGAACCTACAAGTTAGAAACAAGCTCCACCCACAGAGACTTCCTGGTTGAGCCAATGCGGAAGTGCCAAAAATTTAATTGAATTGAATTTCAATTAAATTGGATTTAAAGTGCCAAATCATAACAAATGTTATCTTTAGAGGGTAGGTATAGACCACACTCTATGACCTATTTTTGATTTACATAGACCCAACAATTCCTCCATAGAGTATGGTGGCAACGAAAACTTTCCCTATAACAGGCAGGAACGTCCTACAGACCCAGCTCTATGGAGGACGGCCATCTGTCTTGACAAAATCCTCTTAAAAATAACAACATAGCTAAGGACTCATAAGGCCTAGCTGTAAGATTTATCAAAAAGGAACGTTTTGAGCATACTCTTAAATATGGGAACAGTGTCTGCCTCCCGAATAACACTTGGGAGTTGTTTCCAGAGGAGAGGAGCTTGGTAGCTGAAGGCTCTGCCTCCCATTCTCCTTTTGGAGACTCTAGGAACGACAAGTAGCCCTGAATTCTCAGAGCGCAGCGATCTAGTCGGGTAATACGGTACTATGAGCTCTTTAAGATACGATGGAGCCTGACCAATAAGAGCTTTGTAGGTAAGTAGAAGAATTTTAAATTATATTCTAGATTTTACAGGTAGCCAGTGCAAAGAAGCTAATACAGGAGAAATATGTTCTCTTTTGATTTGTTTTAGCTAGTACACGAGGTGCAGCATTGCTGTTCGCTGAGTGTCCACTAGGGGCAAGTTTCATAATAGAGACATTTCTCATTGACCCCATGTTAAACAGGGCGTTTTCACAGCATAATTAAACCTATTTACGAACCGGTACAAAAAAAAACATTCTGGTCTGTATGTTTAGGTCATACTTCCATGACATATCCACACACCCCCCCCCCCCCCCCCCCCCCCACGTCACATCAATGCACTTTTTTGGTAAGAGGAAATGAGGTGGAGTCAAGGTCTCCCATAGGCGAGGACGATCGGGTCAAGTTTTTGCGAACAAACCTTGGCGTAGAGGCTATGTCCAATTTTTATACAGTCTATGGTTAAAAGTTGCTGATAGGAATCCTGAAAACATGGACTTTTAAATGTCAAAATTGACTATAGTCGTACATCAGCTAAGCAACAATTTTTTTGGTTCATGCACCAAGCCTATTCTTTGATTTAAATTTCCGTGTTTCTTTTTCTACATATTTTCATTAATTTCCATCCAGCTCCTGGAGGGCCACTGCCCTGCATGTTTTAGGTTTCTCTCTGCTCTAACACACCTGATTCTAATGATGTGCTCGTTATCAAGAAGCTGAAGCTTGTCACAGGTGTGATAATCGTTAGACTCAGGTGTGATAGAGTAGGGAGAAACCTAAAACATGCAGGGCATTGGCCCTCCAGGAGCAGGACTGCCCACCCCTGGCCCATTCTTATGTAATAGCTACCTGTCTCTGGGCACATCCAAGGCAGTATTGTAGTCAGGAGGGCCTCCAGGTAACATGTTGAAAAGTAGATGATTCATCCCTTTGTCCCATCTACCAAAAGATACACAATATTAGTGCTGGAAGGATAAGTAAATTAGCAGATTATATGGACAGAAAATTAACGGCAGTTTTCATAGCTGATCCATTAATGATGTAAGTAATACATCAATGATAACACACAAGAGCAATTTAAGAAAAACAGGTTCATAAAGACGAATAACTACAGAAAGCAAAAGTACCAAACTCTCTGACATGGTTCAGAAGTGTATTAAGATTTCCTTTTTCCTGACTGGTTCTACTTTAAACATTACCTGGGTAGCATTGAGAGAGCCTGGGCGGTCTCTCTGATACGCAGGGAGTTCTGGTTCAGCACATCAATAGATGGGACAAAAAGACAAGCTCTGGTGACGTCGTCAGTGTAAAAGTCACTGTCAGAGATGGCACTGAGCAGGTCATTGTACTCTCGAGACAGTCCAGTGCTGCTGATGGGAACCCCTAATTCGTCCACAAACTTCTGCAGCTGGTAGATGTACACCTACAAAAGCGAACATTTAAAAAAACGGGCTATAATTTCATCAAGTAACAATGCAAAACATTGAAAGGATATGTTTAGTTTGTGTAAGCTCTGTGATATGAGGGTCATTGTAAAGGGCAGTTACCTTGATTCTGTTTTTAGGATTGTAGCCACATCTGTACACGTCAAAACATGTGTGCATGCGACAGCTGAGGTCCCCCCTCTCTGGAATAGGACTGGAGACAGGCAGGCGGACCAGAGGTGCATCATGAACACTGCGTTTATCAAGTGTCCAGTCAGCTGCGGACTCAATGGAGTGAGGCCAGAACTGAAACATGCCGGTGGCGATGAGTCCAAGCAGCACCACAGAGAACAGGGTGATGTAGTATATGCGATGCTTGGTTTTCATCCGCGGGATGAGAGCAGGGCCCCGCGAGCTGTATTTACCAGAGGCATACATGGCTGATGCTTCTCTCTCCAAACAGCTACTGAAAAGACAGGCTTCTATTAAATGACAATGTTAGGTAACATTACTCCTATGCAGAACTACCTTGTAATAAAAGAAAGGAAAATGAAGTGTACTCCAGAGAATGATGACCTAAATACACTCACACTACGGCAAGCTGTTTTAACAGTTAATAGCTAAACTGGATATGCATTGCAGATATCTGTAACGCAATTCTTCCTGGTCAAAAAGAAGATTTCAGATATCCACTTTTGCCAGTTATGTGTATTGGGCTTTCAATTCTCATCCACAATTAGATTTTAGGTATCTAGAATAAACATTCTGGATATCTATAATGTCACTCTTAATAGGAAAAACTCCTATTTCAGCTATCTACAATTCTGTTGTTACTAGTTATTTAAATTTCAGATATCCATAATGTAATTTTGACTATCAAAAATACATTCTGACTAGCAAAAATGTCATTACGGATATGTACAACTGCTATTTTCGTGTTAAAAATTACATTACAGCTCTCCAGTATGTTCATTCTAGATATCTGAAATCAACATTCTGACTAGTAAGAATTCAATTTTGACTGGGACAACTGGTATTATGGATATCTAACATGTAATAACAGATAGCCGTGTGATTTGATTAAATAATAAAACGGCTTGCCATAGTCACACAGGTCCCCCCAAATAAAACGTATTTTAATGCCAAAACTGTGGTTCCTATGTTCCCCATTAACAATAATCAATTTTCATATTGTTCTGTCGCTGTCAACGTCGATTATAACATATCCATAACTGCCAATGTTACCAATCCAAAGATATTGACCATGACGCGAGGGTAAAATCGTAAGACTTGTTGACTTGACGGTTAATGTTCAAGGTAAACCACCAAAAGAACAGCGACGAGAGCGACTTAATAAATAAATTAGGACGCCAGGCCAACGTAACTAAGTACCAAGTACCGTAGTTAGCTAAACCAGCTGTGAAAACATTCATGCTAAGTTGGCTCACTTATCTCAGCTGACGTTATTAAACGTTATAAAACGGTCGAAAAAGAGGATTATTCCAACGTTATTAATATAGGTATATGTTTTACCTACCGAGACGTTTAACGGAACGATGGTTCGACAGTCTTCAGTTAATTCATGGTAACGGTTGGAAAACAGGCTACACTTGTAAATACTGTTAATGCTAAAGTTAACCTAGCATCAAGCTAACGTTAGCGCGGAAGTCTCCTTCTTCTTCTGTGGGTTTGGCAGACTAGACACAGCACTAGCGCATTACTGCCATCTGCTGTTTATTAAGGGAAGAAGCGCCCTCTTGGGAGCCAAAGCATGTGTTAAAGTATGTGCACGCCACTGTATACAGTAATTTATATTTGCTATATTTCAGAGATATTCAACAGGGGGTCCGGGACCCCTGGGGGAGTCCTCAGAGTTGCTCCAAGAGGTCCGCCAAAATATTGTTTGGTACCTCTTTCAAACATGAAAATATGCATGAACATTAATCCAACATATTATTAGCAATGATAAAATCGGCCTATATATTTTTTTTAAATTGAGAAACATTTAATTCACACAACATTGATGAAAGGCTTACTGGCTGCTAAGTAAGGTAGGCCTAGCTACTACATGGCTAAGTATTAAGTGTTCACTATGCCTTCCACGTGTAGGCCTCTGTTTAACAAAAACATGGTGTTTAAATCTATGAATATATCAATGACAATTATAATATCTTAGTATTTTATGCATCATCAAAAGGTATGTGTCTAGGCTACAGTAGTAGAGGGTCAACGTCAACCCACTGTGCAATATTCACTCTGTGTGAAGTAGTCACTGTTTTTAACATGCCTTAAATGTATATATTATGTTATATCTAACTTTAGGCTATATTAGCTATAAGCTAATAGTTATAGCCTAGGCTATATACAGTAGACTTTATGTAGGCTATATTTGTTGCTTCTTATATTTTCTTATTGTATCATATTTTGTTTATTTTATAGGCTATTCACTGTTTTTCTTGTATTTCCTCTTAGATTTGCTACCATACTTGATTTTATATTTTACATCCCTTACCTACATTAAGCCTACTACTTACTGTTTTTCTTCTACGGATCCTTCCAGCATAAGCATGTCACACGTTTGTACTTCTATAACCGATGTGACAGTAATCATCTTAAATCTTGACTCTTGATGGCAAAGAAAAAAAGTTTATCCAGCTGGACCCAGGTCTCTGAAAAGCATCCCGTTTTGCAGTCAGTAGTTCTTGCACTGAATGAGGATGTATTTTGACTGTTTCTGAACCTCCACATTTCCATTTTCCATCTGGGTGTTTCCCAATCAGAGCCGGCCCACTCCTTAACCCACAACGACCAAGCCTCAATCTGGTTATGACAACAGAATCCACTTATTTCCATTGTTTTCCTGTTAGGCTTACTTTATAGTAGGCTTATGTCTTCCCCTCTTTTCTTTTCCCTTTCTTTTAAGGACTTATTTATAATTGAACACTAACAGTCTGAATTATACGGCAGCATTTTTTACCCTCATAAAAAAACTAATCTTCTTACTCATTTCCCACCCATTTGTGCTGGTACCCCAATAAAACCCACCTCACACCCTGCTTTGTGATTTTTGATAAATATCTGTCAGAATATCAGGTCTTGATTTGGTCTTTTACTGAAATAAGCTGCTGAATCACTATAAACTGTATGTCTGGTTGATTATCCTCTACCCACCAACTTGCTTATAAATTGCTAGTATCTCTACTGTGAATACTAACTACTACTCACTTTTTTATTCCTAATTCGGGAATGGTTACTTGGAATGCAACTTTTCCGCTCTCTGGATCCTTTTGTATAAATGTGTAAATATGCGCTCCATTCTTGCTGCAGACAGCTCTTAGCGTTTTATCAGCTCTTATCTCCTTATTTCTCCTTATATATTGTTATTATTCCGAATAGATACATTTAACTACAGGATCTGGAATAAGCCATAACGGTACAACTGGCCAACAGACTGGAGGGCATGCATCAATATTAATAAAACCAATTTCCTCCTCTCTTTTAAAAAAAAAAAGTTTTAGTTTGTTCGACCTTACTTGCTCTTCCTCGAAATTCCCAAGGTTGATCTTGGCACGCATTTCGCTGGGAAGGTTTCACCAACTCCTTTTATTTTCATCAAGTATTTGAACCCAAGTATTATATCTTCTCAGTTTTAATTAGTGTAGAGTCTCACTAGTGAGAAATGCTCCACTACATATTCTCAGGGCTAAACGCCCCTGAACACCCACACAGGTGTTTTCAGTTAACCTGGTTGATTAGACCTTTTCTCAGGACTGTGTGGGTGTGTATACTGTGATTGATTGACATCTTCCAGAGTCTCCTGATAGCTTTGTTTCACCTGTTAAGGCGGGAGAAAGTACACCTTTATCATTCCTAGTGGTAGACGGACATTTATGACCTCATAAATTCCCACCAAATTCTCATCACCACCTTCACCCTAAGCAGAGGTCTAATTAGCCAGAATAACTGAAAAGCTTGTACCATATCCACTTTTTTAATCACTAGGTGCTGCTGATCCATAAGCCCTACATCCAAAATGAAGAACTGATCTAATCATTGCTTTATATATCCTAATCACTGACTCTCTGTCTTTAAGTAAGGTAATATACCTGCAGTAAAACTTGGTATTGCAGTATAAGATACACCAGGTTTTGCTGATGCGTTTTACTTCATAATACATCATGAGACAGGTCTGAGGTGGGTCAATGGTGTTATCAAACAACCACCACCAATCCATTGTGTCATTTGACCCATAAAAGCTCCATGAGGCGTAACAGTAGATTCCGATCTCTATCAGACCTACTGAACACTTAAAATACACTGCACCTACACTTGGGCCTAAATATAACCCAGAACAACTCATACCATCCTTACTCAAAATCTCTACTCAGCATTCCTAAAACTGATAACACATTCTTTACATAAAATTTAAAGCGCAAACCTTTTTAAGGATGTTTATTAGGCAAAAACTACTCTTGAACATCCACGTGTCCATGGTATGTGACATCAAAAGTCAATAATTCAAAGGGCCGGTGTTATGCTTGCATTTTGGGTTTCTACTAGAACATGTTTACATGCTTTGAAGTTAAAAAAACACATTCTTTTTGTCATACCGTCAGTCTGAATATATCTGTATTCCCCCCCTGTCTGAAATGCTCAATTTGAGCACCTGTCTCTTTGAACCCCCCTCCTGAAAAAGCCTAGTTTGCTCTGATTGGTCAGTGTTTCTGGGTCTTCCGTAGCTGTGCTCTTGCTATTTCTTCACTGTCATTGCAGCTGCGGAAAGACTGTAACGGCACTGTGGCGGCACTTTCTACCTGTAAATAGAATTGTTGTAACATCACAACTGGACAGAAGTCCTGACAGTTCGTTTAAAAACTCTGTTTCTGAATACAGGCTGTGTGCATTTCTCTGTGGCTGGAGCGTTTTGATACTTTCACAGCGTTTATATAGCCCCTAGAGCTGCTCAAAAGTTAAAAAAAAAAACATGGAATTCTCACTTTTTACAATATGGGCACATACAGTACAATATACATTATTAAAGGCTAAATTCAATAGAATCTTGATTACACACATTCCTAAATAAGAAATGTGTACTCCCATTATACTCTTATTAATATACTCAAGCAAAACTGTATCTCAACAATTCGTAGCAGTGAGGAAAAGAAGAAGCAGAAAAGTAAAGAAGCAGACCCAGAAAACCTGAGAGATTAACTACAATTTGTGGCTCATTTAAATCAGAATTAAATGCACATGCTGAAAGAGATACGAGAGACACTACTACTTATTTTCATGGTTTGTATTTTATTCCATTACAGGCAGGGCAGTGAGGGGGAGGGATTAAATACATTCTCATTGTGGGGCAGGAAAGGAGGGGAAGCAAACCAGGTAAACATGGACAAGACATAGTTGAATTATTCTTCTTTCAATATAGACCAATTTGTAGATCTGCCAATAGTTTGAATAAATAGTTGAAATATTTTTTCTCTATATGTCATTTCTGATATCTTTTAATATAGTCATTATCTCCTTATTGTTATATAGTTGTTTTCTACATGACTCTATTGGAATTCATCTTCTTCTTTTTTAAAGACATCTGCATAAATAATTACACATAGAACATGGTGCTGTACACATCATGGTGGAAAGTATTACAGTGCTTCCTTTCAGCAGTGATTTAGTGTATGACCCGCTGCAAGCAAAGCTACTGAACATTGGAAAATGCTGGCCCAACCTTAAGTGTATCTTGTAAGAGACTACTGGGACTGGCAGCATGATTTGAGTAGTGTGACTGTAAACTGACTTGAAATATCTGCTGTGAGTAATCGCAGAAAATCTAAATCCTAATAGAGAGACTGTGCAGATCACTATGGTGACTCCAGGCTTGACGGTGGCGCTGCATCAAAGGTCACTATGAGCAGGCTGTCACTCTGTAGCATGTCTCACCACTATGAAACATTTGTAAAAAGAGCATATTGTCACCATGCCATGGCAGAATGTCAAATACTTTTCTACTCGGACAGAAAAAAAGCTGAAATATATAACTCCTTACATTTGGGAAAGTCTAAAAAAGTTCCCCACACCGTCCCAAAAACTGAGATAAAAACCACTGACATCAAACCAATCTGTTGCAAGAGCAATAAGGATAATAATACCATCAAATATAGCAATAAAAGTGATAACAACATTAACGGTAATAAATAATGTAAATTGTGAGCCACCTGTTACACCCAGAGTGATGTGGAAGATTGTATGCCATGTATAGAATTGGCATACGTGATGTTCGAGCCCCTTTGTTCATTCAGTCCAACCTCAAGGGTGTTTGAGATGAACCACATTAAAGGGAAGCAAACATCTTGACGTCCAAGATGACTGAGAGCACCTCGAGAACAAGAGCGATGATATCCTGGTACAGACACAATTTGGTCCTGTCGTGACCCAGGCATGTTATAAGCCTCTAAAAGGTTTTACATACATGATCATTTCTGGATGTTTAGAGCTTATCGACTGTGACTTGGTGACAAGACTTGTTCTATACCAGCCATGCTACTCTGAAATGCATAAAGCATGCAGACCCTGACATGGGCACATTGCGAATAACTCTCCAAAGAGAAAGGTACAGTTGTTATGAGACTAGGACGAGTAGTAGCAAGTCCATTATTGGTTTAAACCCAAGGTACAGAAGTTGTGTTTTCCAAATAAAAGCCATGGCAGTGTTTAAGGTCTGGATGGCATCTTTTCTGTGGTGTTGCTGTGTAACAGTCTACATGGGAACCAACAGAATGGGAAGGAGATAATGAACTTAGCTTGTGTTTAAATAAAGCAATATCCATATACATATACAAAACTACATCTCATAAATACATTTGGCAATACTTTTTTGGCAAAGGGGGTAAACTGAGCAATATGATGTGTGCAAGAGTATCCAAATGGCAATCTAAGTGGCTTATTGACAATTTCTCTTTAAAAATAAAGAAAAAAAAACCTTCATGCACTATAAAGAGTAACCAAAAGACTCAAAAAAACATCCATAGGCGTCTGTAATAACTTTGTCACAATCACTACATTTTCTTAAGACACATGAATTCTCACCAACACACTCTCTTTCTCAGAGTCAATTCTTTATAGACCTGAGGAACATTTCATAATGTCTTCTCACTGCTATTGACTGACGAATATGTCCATCTTCACATTCCTGATTTGAAAAAAATAAAAATGAAATAAAAGCTGGACAAAATTTCCGCAGATGCTGAGGGTGCAGTAAGTTGTACAGTACATCAAACCCAGATGATGTGCCTATGCTAACCTCTTCTACAGTGTTAGTTTTTGAATCCCTGCTCAGTTAAGTATTATCCCTTTGATCTTGTTAAGTCAGGGAATTGATGCAATGCTGATGCGTCCCTACGTGGGTAAGACGACATTGTTTTGGAATGACATTGTGAAGCTACAGTTATTCATATTCACCCAAAAGCAGTACAGCCCCCTGGCATGCAGAGAGAGGTATCTTTTTTTCTTAGTCATTGCAATAGTGTGAAAATGCTATAAACAACGTTCATAGGGGACACCTGAAGAATGGAAAGAGTTTGAGTTGATCAGTCAAGTTCTGTAATTGGATCTCTGATGAGTGACTGCATTCCATCGCATGCATTTACTGTGATATGTTTCACGTTCTGGATGACTGCACCTCTCAGTTTAGAGCAAAGGAGTCTTGGTTTGCACACTACACCATAGATGATAGTGTGTTCTCTTCAGGACAGTGGCAAGGGCTAGATGTTCGTAGGGAGTGCATGGCTGGCAGGGCGCCCTCGCCAGGGGAAAGATCGTTGAGCTCCTCAGACGATGACAGAGGGAAAGAGGGTGACAAAGAGATGCCCGAAGAGGGGTCAGCAGATCCAGCAAAAGTGCGTGGGGGCTTGGGAACTAGGTTGGGCTCCAGTGTTGCTCTGGCCAGAAGTTGTTTGTCATCTAACGGCTGTCCATCTCCGAGATACTCACCCTGACCGAAGGAGCCCCGGCCTGACTCAGACTCCCCGTCAGACAGCTCCAGAGGCGGAGAGCTGCTGCCGTCCAGTCTGAACAGAGAGTCTAAGTACTGGGCGAACTCCAGCACTGCCTGACTGGGGTTTCCATTGGACAGTTGGGGTGGAGGAGTAGAAGCTGTCGGTCTGGTCTCTTCACTTAACTGTTTCTCTGCTGTCTCCTGCTCCCAGTCTTCATTTTCTCTATCCATTGGTCTAGAACCAATTTGTGGGCTAAGGGGAGCGTTAGGAGTGCTCCCTGGGCTGTAGACACCAGGCATCTGTTGGTGATCCCCATCAGGAAGCATTTTTCGGTTGGTGTTGGTCTCTGGCTTGAAATGCTGAGCCAAGGCGCTCTGGTTCATCAGAGCTGGGGAATGGTGTCCACTGTAGTGAGGTGTGGCGGGAGACAGACGCATGGGGTAATCTGGGGTGGATCTGGATTCCAGAGGGGTAAAGAATGGCCCAACCTCACCAAGGTGCTCTGGTGTTTCCGGGCAGAGGCAGTCAGCAGCCAGTAGTTCAGTGCGAGAGCTGAGAGACGGGTTCTCCTCGGGGATCGGGGCATCCAAAGGGAACGGAAGGCTACTCAGCATCGGTGAACCCCTGAGAGCAGCTGAGGAACGTCGGGAATCAAGACTGTAAAGGGATTCGGCGTCTGAAAGACTCTCCATGAGGGCCAGAGGTGCTTTGCGGTCCCTCAACTCTACTGCCAGGCGCTCCCGTGCTCCACGCAGCACTACAGGCACTGGGGCAGGAGGGCACTCAGAGAAACCATCCAGAGAGATTTCAGATTGGGCACACGAACTAGAGGAGAAGAAGGGGTTGGAGAGTGGTGACAGGGAAAGGAGGGGAGAGGGGATCCAAAACACAAGGCAGACATGAAAACTGGCTCAAAACTACTTACACAGGGTTAAAGAAGGGGGAAAAAAACAGGAAGGTGTTAGTATTTAAACCATATCTAGATCAAACAGACTAGGCGAACACCATCAAAACATGACATATAGATGGAAGGAAGAACAGAGAAAGGAGAGACTGGGAGACCAGAAGTGTACCCGAGTGCTCCTGTATTAGCTTATAATACAGGAGAGATGAAATCATAATTCAATCATCACTACGAGGAGTTCAAACTGACTTCGGACAGGGGCTTAATCAGAGGGAGTGAGGAGGGAACTAAATACTACCATACGTTGCAACTGCTCTGTGGTCAGACAGCGTGCATGCGTGCATGAGGAAAGGGAGCACATTATGCAAAATTAGTATTAGCATGCTTTGCTTACCGTGACAAGGGTTTTTGTCTTGTTTTTTGTTTTGTTTTTTGAAACCAAACGGAACAGACAGAAACAATGATTTTGAGAAAACAATAAAGTAGCAGTTAGTAGCAGTAGTATTGTTTAGTATTGGCTTGAAATTCAAATTAGACATGTCCCCATGATTATCCCTACGGTTTAAGAGGTTTGCTTCATTATATATTACGTTACAGGTGAAACTGAATATACAGGAATTCAAACAAACGGTTTCATATTTTTTTTTTAAGGCTCCAACACACCCACAGTGGTGCCTGGTGTACTAACCGAACACTACTGTTCCTGCGGTGGTGGGTTGTAGGCGTCGGCTGCTGAGAAGTTGTTGATGTATCCACGAACATGCTCTCTGGATTCAAGTCCACTTCTGTGGGGCTCACCATGATCTTGGCTGCTGACAGCAAAGCAGTTTTCCCTTTGTTGTAGTTCTCCAGTACCTGTCACAAGCACAAAGGCGCACACAGACACATGATTTGAAGGTACGGTGGGAGCAGGAGAGCAGGGAGGGTGTGCACTGAGATTCAACATGAACAGAATAATGATTGCATAAAGAAGATACACAAGCTCAGTTCTAACTGGAAAAAAAGTTAAAATTATATTACTGCTGCACTACACCAACAAATATTCAAATTATTTTGCGTGCTTAATTTTGCAGAACAGAATATAAATATATTTCAATCTTTTCTATGCTACGTTTTTTTTTTAAGTTGGATGCAGGGGAATCTCAATTTATTGAAATTTGACAGAAATAAGTTAAAAAAATATTTTTTTAAAAATATGACCCATTACTTTTTTGTTAGCAGGTGGGATGAAAAAACTGAAGGTTTAGATGATTTAATAGATCTATGTACAATCCACTGGCCATTAACTGTGTCAGTTTTCATCCTTAGAAACTTGGATCATTTATCAGGCACATGAATATTGCATAATAAATGCAAGATTACAGAGGTCTAACACATTTGGATCACCTTAAGTAAGATTATAATGGTTTTCAATGATATTGTCCAAGAAACCACTACATTTATATTTAACTACAGATATGATTACATCTATTATCATAGTGCTAAAGAGCCACACTGTAGTTCAGATAAATGTAAGTGCAATCTAATGGTGAGCTTCCACCTACTCCAACTGACATTAAACGCCCACAATGGAGTCATGGCGCCTGAGCAAGAACTACACAAGAACTACAGTATGATAGGGTATAGTTATCCATTAGAGAACTGTATACGAAACTTCAAAAACATACAAGAAAAAACAGTGTTGTGGTAACAGTTAACAGTTCGGAAAATCACATCAACACACACATGTATTTGGTTAACTTTAATGAGTTAAAACACGTGGTGGAAGCACATTATGGATTAAAAACAAGTGGAACAGGAAGAGGACATAAAAAATACATACAATTCATGTGACAATGGAACATAAAATGGCAAAAATTGAATGGAGATGAATGTAGAAAAAGACTGAAAATCACAGGGACACAGGCTCAGTGTGTTAAAAATTAAAAATTAAAACAAACAAGTTTATTACGTTAGGGTTATGCAGATTGCTATGGGTCACAAATGAAAACATGAGGATGTTACATGGGTGAGTGTGACCGATGATAAATGAGGACAAGATGGCTGTAAGTGTTAAACTACAGCAAATATTTGGCAACAACAATATCAAACACACTTGTAGTCACGACACAAAAAAACAAAGCATGAGACTGTACACCGAGTACCCAGAGAGAGAGAAAAATATACTTTGAATTTTGCATTATGCAATAATGTACTGCAATCCCTGCAGCCATAGATTCATATGATATATATAATTTATGACAACACATTTTGACATAGCATTATGAAATGCATGGTGGAGAACATAAAAAATAATCACATTTGCAGAGTCTTGACTGTAACAAGGCAGTAAGACTCAGTGAGTAGCAATTTTACAGCTGAGCAGAGGTATCCGTATTTACACATTTCAATAATTAACAAATTCCTTGAAGGGATTATGATTAAGCAAAAGCTGAAAATGTGCTTTGAAAAAAGGAAAAAAAGAGCAGAAGAAAAGTGCTGCAGCTCCTGAAAAACCCCAGCCAAGAAGGAAGAAAGAGCAGTTAATGTGGAAGAAATTAGGTTACCATGGAAACTTTGTGAATACAAAGAAAACTTGTTAGCCTGAGGAACGGGGTTAGCAAGTTCACGCCACAGCACTTGACCAAATGTACTGTAGCTGTGAGAGGAATGGAAAAGAATGAAAGGTTTATAAGAGTTCAGCTGGGCGATGAAGCTCATTAAAGAGAAAAAGAGTGCAGGTGGGTTTGGACTTAATACGCAGGGTTACAAATAACGTGATATACACACCATTAACCTGTAATGTATTCCAGGGGATACTTAAGTAATGACATTTACCCTGTTCCCTTGTTGTTGTGTACAGATTCCTTACATCAACCTGCCACTTGCTTTGTCAGATATTTACATTCTTTGAGTTTGTAAACCCGTTTCCTACTTTCCCGCGAACACCCTTTTACGGCATCTGGGGAACTTGCTTGGACTTGCAGCACCCAGCCGCCACTCGTTATGTGTAAGTGGAAACAGCAAAAGGAAGTCTTAATAACAATATTTTCCAATTTTTTCAACTGTTATATCAGTTGAGCAGCTTTGCATCAGTCTTTATTGACTTGTTTTAGTGGAGGAACTGGCAAGCTCTCTCCCCCTCCTCTATGGTCACTTTTTAAATGTTATTGCCAGAAGAACGCCTTTCTCCAAGACTGACATAAAATCTTGAGTTTTAAGGCAAAATGTTTCTCCTATTGAGCCTCATAGGAATGAAATCACATCATCTCAGCCTGGCCATTTAGTCACATTATTAAAGGGATAGTTTGGTGGCGTTGTGAGAGGTACTTATCCATAGTGAGTGTGTTACCTACAGTAGATGACGGTCGGATTGCCCCCTAGTTTGGAGAAGCAGACAGGAGAACAGGAAGCTAAGTAATGTGCTGCTGTGGATAGGGACTGCAGCTAAACATACGTTGGACACCTAAAAAAGCCTGACCTAAAAAAAAGTTTAAGTTTAAGCATACGCTATATTTATGGTTAGTTCATTTATATTTTATTTTTATTTTGGTGTTTTAAAAAGGGTCAGGAACTAACTAAACTAACAAACTTTCCGATCGAGGCAGAGTTAGACCAGCAACTCTTGTATTCTGCGAGGTAAAATGTTTTTGTTAGGGAAGCCTGGTGGCTTTGACAAGAGCATAGATAGCGGCTTCAGTTCCCCCTGCGTAAATAGCGCTGTCTGATGGCAAAGGTAAAGCTGGGGAAAATATTCTAAATATAGCGCACACTTATAACGATTTAGATTTTTTTTTTTTTAGGTGGCCCTTTTTAGGTGTCTCAAATACATTTAGCTACATGTGTCCACAGCAGTGCATTGCTTATTTTTTTTTACGCGCTGGTGCTCCTGCCTACTTCTTCAAACTGGGGTTGTGCTGACCGCCACCTACTGAAGGTAATACACTGACTATGGATAAGTACCTCAGACAACCCAACTTTAAAAGAGCCAAACAATCTCTTAAAAAGTAACAGTTTTTAAGTGTTCCACTCTGAATTATTCCTTTAATAGACATACATAAATGTATAAATGTATTATGCACAGAGGCTAATGGTGGCCAAGTCTAGAGTGTCATAAAGTCTATACAAGAGTATCAGAGGGACTGTTTGGAACTTGTAAACTACAGACTTCATGTTTTTGTGAAGAACTATGTAATATTACCATATTAAGGGGAGAATTTTCTATCCGAGCACTCTCACACTCATCAGCATCTACACAAGGGTGAGAGTCGGGTGGGTCTTTTTGGATTTGTGCTGGAATGCATGAATCATCTTCAACTGAGAGTGCTCCCAAGTGAGCGTTAGAAGGAGTGTTAGAAAGTGGGGGTACTGACACCAAGCACGGCTCTGAGGCAGGGGTACAGTCTGAGAGAAGATGAGGAGGGAGAACAGACTCCGCATCTGAAAAAGAGGAAGACGCAACAACAGTCAGAGGGGAAGAGACGGCCTCAGTTTCTGCGGGGGAGGAACCGTGAGAAACGTCTTTGTGGGCGGTCGAGGAGGAATCATCAGAGGGGAGAGGACTAGAGTTTAATTCTGTTTGCGAGGTTATGAAAACAGTGGTATTGGAGGTTGGTTGATTGACTTCCGGCTCCTCTGGTTCCAAGTTTTCCTGCTCAGACAGGGGACAAAATGGTTCCAGTACCTGCAGAAACACCAGAGGTATCATACTACAGACTAGGCCACACACCCACATCCATCCATCCATCCATCCAAAGACATACTGACACAAGGTTGAGCCCATTTATGATGAGCCACACAAAGTAATGTAAAACCCAAGTGAATAAATCTCCTTGTACACAAAGGAACAAACGCACACAAATGCACACAACTTCAGCCAGAACAAAGTGCAACTCCCAGTGGATCCGTCACATGCAAACATACACATTAATACCCTGTTATCAAAACCGATGTGAAATGCCCGTGAAGATTACGGTAATAAAGACCACCATAGAGAATATCATAAAACCAGTGAGTGAGCAGTTCCCATGCTTTGAAACTGGAAGAAAACAAAAGGTGTGGTAAGTTCAAGGTTAATGATAGGTCACATGCATACATTGACATAGAGTCTTCCAAAACCATCAAAAATAAGTTTTAACCCAACACATAAAAGGCATACCACTGAAAATAGGATCAGAGGAAACAAGAATGTTTTTTCTTCTGCCTTTGCAACTGTTTTTTAACAGTACAATGAAATAAAGCACTTCAATGTATTTGAAAGTTGTCTTTTTTAATGCTGTCATGGTCAATCATAAAGATTTAAAAGGCCTGAGAGATGACATATGTATGCATCTTCAAATGAGTTTTTTCTATTAATGTCAAACTTCTTTACCAGGCATACATGAGATAAAGCTTTCACTTCTATTACTGATAGGACTCAGGAGCTATTGACATTTACAGACAGCACGACACAGAGCGAAACACATCAGCAACTATATTGTAAAATACTAACGATTAATTAATATAGGGACATTTTAAGAAATTAAATTACAGCTAAAACATAACCAAAAGTAAAATGCTGGTCTCTGGATTTTGTTTTTCAAATAAGTAATTTAAAAAAGTGCTATTCCCCTTTATGAACAATTGTTGTTACAGTTAACAGACAATTCACACAAACTCATCATCCACCAATTCAATTATCCAGAGTTGGAAATCAACAAAAAAGATTTAAACGTCATTTCACCAACATTTCAACTCCCCACCACCGCTGCATGCACACTCATGAAACAGACCTTGTTTAGGCCCTCCATCACCATGTGGGGCATGTGCTCATTAAGCATGGCGGGTGATATGATGACCTCATCGAAGGCCTTGTTGTCCCCCCACAGAGCTGAGTAGGTTGGCTCCTCCTGGCTGCAGCTACAGGGAAAGAGAGAGTCTGTCAACTGGGATGATAGACAAAGTGAACGCACATGTTTATTTAGCAACAGCCTGCCTCGGTATCCATGTGGGAGTAGCTGCATAATCCAGGCTATGACCGCACTGAGCGGACAGACTTTTGTGACAGACCTTAGAGATGAGCTCATTTTAGAAATCAGAACAGACTCACAAGTCGGGGCAAAAAGCTCACTAGCTGCATATGGCAAACTCTAAAATGACTGAATTACAGTGGGAAGAGGAAGAAGAAGAGGACCGGAACAAAAGAGGATGAAGAAGAAGTACCCAGTAGCTCCACTGCTGTGTTTCCATTATCAGATATTACTAACATGAGGATGAAATC
The DNA here is from genome assembly GCF_963691815.1 of Echiichthys vipera. Lineage (NCBI taxonomy): Eukaryota > Metazoa > Chordata > Actinopteri > Perciformes > Trachinidae > Echiichthys > Echiichthys vipera. Next base: position 25,755,851 of record NC_139826.1, read on the forward strand.
GTGGTGTCATTGTGAGGATAAGCTGGCCAAACCACTTCTTCCTTGTGGTTTTGCATAAGGTGGTTAAAGATCGCAAGGCTACTTGCTTCTGTGATATGGCCAGACCAACGCAGCAGTATTGCAGTTTCAGTGAACTACTACAGGCCAGAGATCAGACTGTTGCACCTCCATAGACTTCCTTTGAGTAAACTGGCTTTTAGCAGTTGTCTGCAATACAACCATCAGTTACTTTTGATTGCGTCACAGAGGCACAAACAGTTAGATAACACCCACTCTAACTTGCCAGTAGGACTGCAACTAACGATTAATTTCATCATCCATTGATCTGAAATTTATTTTCAAGATCAGTGGTCATCAACCTTAGGCACGGGTGCCTTCACTTGTACACGGTAGCTTAACTAATGGCACACTAGCAATAAGTGTGCAAGAGAGTTCTTTGGAAATGTTGAAGTGCCCTCTCATCTGCATGCTAAACAACATTTTTCAAAGTCATTGAAAAGGTGCACAACCTGTTACTTGTGGTAGATTTATTGACTTTCCCCCCCATCTGCATTCGGTGAATACCCGCCCTGCTCTGCCTCTGATTGGTTAGTTCTATTTGCTTTTTCACAGAATATGATGCAGGTGGGGGAAAAATTACGTAGTAGATGTAGATGATGGCACACAGATTAACAAGAACATATTAAAAAGGCACTTCATATCAAAAATGTTGCCGAGCCCTGCTCTAGAGGAACTGATTAATCATTTGGTGTATAAAATGTCCAAAGGGGATGTCTTTAAATGGTCTCTTGGCAGTCCAAAGCCCAATTTTCTTTTGCCATTTTTGCATGAAAAGGATTTGAATGTTGAATCGATTATAAAAATAGTTGCTGATCAATTTTCTGTCGATCAACTAACCAAGCCTATCCCGAGGTTAGGGTCGCAGAATCTATTTTTATTGGAGATGATGAGAACGGTGACCTGATAATGTGTTTTATTCTGTGGCAGAGGTAAACATTGAGTATGATCTGTGTGATTCTCTCACTCTCGATTGCACGAATTCATGATGTATTTTTGGAAGTTCGGGTCCCATGGAGACACCAAATCAATCTTTTGGGTCTGAAGCAGGAAAAGTTTGGGAATCAATTAGTCGACTAATTGTTGCAGCTCTACTTGACAGCTGACTGAGTATAACAAAATATTCTCTTTTCCAGATGCTCAACAACAGCTATTACCATCTCATAGCACAGATAACTTTAATTTGTTTTAAGACAGAACAACATCCATCTGTTATTCACAAGATCACTGAAATGTATTCTGGCTATGGAAAACAGCTCGGCTGATGAGGGATGTTTGATACTATTGTCTAAATTTCATTATCTCTAAACATTATTGCTAAAAGATTAATATCCCCCCTTTAAATATATTCCCACACAGTACTAATGAAAAACAAAACAGGAATGAAGAAAAATGTGCAAGGCAGATTATGAAATAAAATGTGGTAATAGACAGCGTAGCAGAGAGTGCAGACAGAAGAGTAGGAGAGGGCCACGTGACACACTTTAAACCCACACTGTCCCCAGTATGCAATGTATACCTTTGCCCACTGAGCTGCCAGTTCTTTTATGTCACCGGTGTGAAAATAACCCACAAGATTTCTTTTGAGTTAACCGAGTCCACGCATCAGTTATACAACTTCACCATTTGTGCACTGGAGTTGTGTGGTAAAAATGTATGTTTTGTACAAAGACGAGCTTTGAGGGCCAATACCACTCAACTGATGACTGATCTCACTTATGGAGTCTTACGCAGGGCAAAGCAAAACAGGACACAAAAGACAACATTTGGGGGGATCTAAATGCTATAATCTACAGAGAGCTTTCAAATCAAATTTCTCACCATGTCTCTGGAGGGTGGTTGTGCACCACATGGATGATCCTGCCAGGAGGGTAGAGGGGGGTGGAGGCTGAAAGGGCAATGCTGAGGTCACTGGGGTGGAGCCACAGGCGACTGCTGGGGGGCGCTGCCGGCTGAGACTGAGGATCATCATCCTCTACTGGAAGCTCTGATTTCGGGATGCATTTGGTGCCTCCCGCAATGATCCTCCACTGTTACAAAGAAGAAGAAGAAGAAGAAAAAAATGTATCTTAGTTATGTTACATAACATCTGAATCTAAATATATCTTCTGTACATTGTAAGTGTTTCTGCAGCAGCCAGGGGTTAACTCAAAGATGCTTTAATTACAGCAGAGATACAGTGACTGCAGTGTTGTGAGGGGTTTCTTTTAATCATCCACTGCTACACTTGGAAAAATACAGCAGAGGTGTGATGCTGCTAGGTTTATGTGGTTCATTAAAAAGGGTGAAAATGAAAATATGTTGTGAATCTGAAACTTTTTAATCATTCATTAGTATTTGTACGGTAGAGATGTGTTTTTTGTGAATAGTCCATGAAGTATTTCTCTAAACTATTGTGAGGTAGCGCAGGATTTTCTTGACTGTATCAGTTTCCTATATCTTTCCTTTTCATAGTACAACGCGTCTACGAGTCTATCTGACTGTCATCTTCAAGAGAGATTCAGAGATTCAATCACCTTTGGCTTGTTACTTTTCTGCAAGACTTCCAGAAGGTGGCGTCGGAAACCCTCCAGTTGTGACAGGCCGAGTCTATGAGAGAGACCAGCAGCAGGTTCGTCTCATGTGGTAATACTGCAGCAAAGTGAAGTTCACCACAATATACTGGATATAGTAGAAGACAAACCTTGGTACCAGGTCTTTCCCTAATACCACAGATGTGACAAACTCTTTGGAGTACTCCATGGCATCCTCACTGGGTAAATAAAAGGAAAGTTAAACGATGCAAACAGGTCATGTGGAGACAAACAAACATTTGTTTTAACACAAAGTTCTTAAATACTTTACACTATTCTACATCAAGTGGTTAGGAAATACATTTATCCGAACGTATGCACAAGAGGGCTTACAAATATTCTTTAGTTGATACAGTACTGGAAATGATGGACAGAAAATAAGTGATAAATGATTTAAAAAAAAATCCCTGTGCCTGCAGAGAATGCGGACCTTCCCTTCACATTTGCTTATGTCACACCATAAACAGGTGCAAACATGAGAAACTTAATTTCCACATTTAATTTGCATGTGAGTGGAAGTCACTTTCCTTGTGTCTTATGCTCAAAGCCTGGCATTACCTTCTCTTGACTTTAATAAGAAACATCCAAGGTACACTGCAGCATTTAGTTATGAGTTATAAGTTATATATTATCTCGGTGCAGACTCCCTCCCTGAATGTTGCCAGAGCAAACACTGTTAACACTGAAGCCAGCTGTATGGCAGCGTGTTAGTGTAGACAGACAAAATGCTAATGAACTCCAAACCACTGGACCAAAAATGAATGCAAATAAAGGCAAATTACAGTGCAAACCACAGAATGTGGGTGCATGCCTAAAACACTTTTTCGGGTCTTTTGTACTTTACAACACCCTGGTTTTCATAAACCTACAATGCATTTTGCAAACCACTTCTCTGTGACTTGTTAGGAGTTTAAGAATAATGGAATGGGTCAAAAAACTTTGTGTGTGTTTCAAATAAATGAATATATTTTGTGTCTGTGCTCCCAACCTAAGCATTTGCAAATCAAACAACAGGCTCTACATGCACGTAGAGGCACGTTTTTTTTCTAAAACCGGATGATTTATGTTGTTCTATCGGAGCATAGTGCCGGCTTCAGTAAATTTGATCAAACATGTTGCTGACTGGGACTTTAAGGTGTATGATATGAACTGCAACGTTCCTGGTTTGAATTCACTGGACCTTTGTTGCAGGTCATGCTCTCTCTCTCTCCCCCTCGTTTCCTGTCTGCCTTTTTATTGTCAATTAAGGAAAAAACAAAAGGCACCACATTGGTCACACTGTCATGTCAGTCTCTAGTGTAAACACAGGATGGACCATTTCTGATTAACTGAAAATTCACAGCTCTATTGAGCAAAAATATTTATATTAGTTGTGGTATTCTGAAGTTTAGCAGTGATGTGCACTGACCAATGGACCCAGGGCTTCAGTAAACAACGGTGACAAGGGTATAACATGTGGCAGCAGTTGGGTATGAATCAATATGTCAAATATGGCTTCAATGGGGTGGCCAGTGACTCAGGGGTTCGAGCAGTCACCCCATGTCAAGAGGCTGAAGGTCCTAAATGGAGCGGCCGCGGGTTCGACTCCGACCTGCGGCTGCTCACTGCATGCCCCCCCCTCTCTCGTCCCATTTCCTGTCTGTCCTATATAATAAATGCTTGAAAAACTGCCAAAAAAAAATCTTAATGTGTGTCTCCCATGTGTGAGATTTATAAACATGAACATGGGATTCATGCATGAAAGTGGCAAACAGTCTTTTAATGACTAGCAGAATGACTGACCTTCTCTTGTATAGTGTTTTGCACATCCTGTAAACTCACGGATTGACTTACCTAAAAAGGCCACCAGGTGGAGAGTAAGAGTAGCAGTGAAGTGTGGGGTACTCAGGTCTCAGCAGGAAGGAGAGGATAGCAGCAGTGCCTGCACCAAGAGAATGCCCGACTATCACCAGCCCATAGTGCATGGTGCCCTTGTTCTGTGAGAGACAGCCAGAATCATTACCCTCACAACAGCACACTGTTGTTAGCTCGGTGATGATAATCACTTAAACAAATCGCTTCTAGTGCTATTTGCAGAACTCTTTGTATAGAGTAGGGTTAGTGGGTTTTTTTTACACAGCTAGCGTAGCCTTGAATAAATTACTTACACAAATTGTGCAAAATTATGGAAAAGTTTCATTAGTGAGCACATCATTTGTTAAGGTATACTGAGTCGTGTACCAAGTCTCTTCCAAAGGCTTGTGACAAGATCATTTCCTGCTCCAGTTTCTTCTTAATGTATTCTGCTGAGTAAACCATCCCCTAAGAGTGGAAAGAAAGAGAAAGGGATTCAGTGGAGCGGAGGATGGCGAGAGAGAGAGAGAGACAGAAATATGGAGAGGAAGCCTGAGTCATTAATCTCTTAATAAAATATCCATAACACTTATTCTACTATTAACAAATTAAATGAACGTGTTGAAAGTACGCAATGAACAGAGAAATGTAAAAAGGTAAAATCTCATAGGAGACTGTACAGCGGAGTACACTTAATGTAATGTAGGTGAGTTTTTTTAAACGGTAATCTCTGACCTTGTGGCCAAGCCAGGTCCCGTGCTGCTCCTCTACAGGCAAACGTTCAGAATCCCCCGTTAGATCGGTCAATGCGTCCTGATACACACAAGACAAATTAAAAACTTCTACAGAAGACAGCATAAAGCAGAGATCACAAGTGGATGAAGTGAAAACATGGGAATTCAGACAAAGAACGCGAAAAGAACGCGCTAATTAAAGCGCCACAGATCAGGCACAGGAATTAAAAATACCATTTGCAATCCCCGTTGCTAATTGGATTATTACTGGTTATACTATATTAATTGTACCTGAGAAGCGTAAGCAAGAGCTATAGGACTATATAAAAAATTGCATATGCTCATATATACTCCATGTATCAGTCTAGCAAGGTTTTCTATGACTCAACATTAGGTTAAAGTGGTACCTAAAGAGCAGATGATCACAGCCTTTGAAAAGGTGTTTCAAAATGGCTTATTCTACTGTCACGAGTACATAGAGTATAAAAACATGCTGATCGGCGGTGTTATTTTGTAAGTGCAATTATTGTTGTTACAAATTGTTTGTGTCACAAACTGTCGTTGCTATGGTATTTCCCATGGTTAAAAGTTCTAACTGTTAATAAGCAGGGTATGCTCACAGCTTCCCCCAACCGTTCGAGGAAATCAATATTATATATTTTTCTGCCTATTGAAGAGTTACAGCAATTGTTTCAGCTATGCAGGTATATATAAAGTTCATATCATATGGGAAATAGTTTCAGCTATGGTGGAATATGAAAAATATACATCATACATACTAAAACTGGATGCACTGGAGAGCAACCAGAGCTCAACACTTAATTAATATTAACATTTACTCTCTTAAATATATATATTTATACAAACAACTTGCAAGTGCTTCTTTAATCTTTGCACTCTGTAACATCCAACACTTCATGTTGGGAGCAAAGCATCAGAAATCGATGGGATGAGTAGTTATTTTCCTCTTAAAAGACGTTTTACCTTTGTTTTAATGATTGCTGTGATTAATTTTTAGCTGTTGGTTCAATCCATGTCTTAAAATCACTACAGGAATTCTCAAATACTCATGCAAAAAAAAATGATGAGACATTTAGGACAGTCACGTTTCTGCTCTATCCGTGAAGGATGTAGGTTGGAGTTTGAGAACACTGCATTAAACCATAAGAACTTCAGCTGCTCTCACTGTGTTGGTGTTGTGAGATACTGCAGGGAACACGATGCACTAAAACTAAAAGAGTTTACGATATTAATGTAAAAACAAGGCACGACAAAACTAAAAATTCACCTTTGGCGATAGGGTTCCTCTGATACTGATGACAACCCTCTTTTTGGCATGATCCACTGCCACAAAGAACGGAGTCTCATAAACCTGTATGGAAGATTCAGAGCAGACAGTTAACTGTGGTGAGAAAGTGAGAGGATCAGGTAAGTGTTAGTTCTACTTCTGTCCAAGCGAACGGAGCACTTCTGAAGTCTTAGTCGTCACACATTTTCTCCACTGCACACAGTCGTATAAGTCACTCCAGGACAGAAGTTTATGGATGAAGAGCTCAAAGAAGAGCTCTGCTGTAGAAATCATCATCATGTGGCTCAAAGTATGAATGCTGGGGAAATTCCACATGAAAATAGAACTAGTTAATCGAATATCTGGTTAAATTAGGAAACTATTTTAACAACTATTTGTTTTGATGTCATTCGGAATACGGCTACCCATTTGGATGGGAAACTGTTAGGAGTTGTGCGAAACTGGAGTGAAATTATTTTGACTTTTAAAGCTACACCAAAACAGTGGGGTTAAATGCAGAGGTGCCTTTGGTCACTACACTTTCAAAGTTATTAGGAAAAATATTGATTTTAAAAACATTTTTTGTCATGATTATTTAACAACCTGGGACTACAGTACCCACTCACCAAGAAGTGAAATCAAAGAGTGAATGAAAGAAGTGAATGAAGTGAATGAGCAGAAATGCAACCCTGAGGCCACCATAATGGGTCCTCTTCGGCTGTACCTTAAGATTCTGTCCATGACAATCACAAAGAGCCACGGTGGAGTACACCTACTGAGAACACACTTGACTTACTGCCCATTGAACATTTACAAATGAAGGCCAAAACTATAAAATAAGCCATTAAAGGATCACACTGGCTCACAGTTTGTTGATGTGCAGCACTGCACAGCCGCCCATGTGTTAAATGATGTTTGTTTGCATGCATAACATTGTAGGCAGGGCTGTGTGTGCAGAACAGCTTGAAAAAGTCGTACCATAATTCCCCTCAGTGCATTTTGCAAATGTTATAAGCATCAATACAGAACCGAAGTTCAAGGACACATGAAAAAAACATTTCCTCACGTTGTACTTCAGACCTCCACAAAAGTTTTCCTTTTGTCTAATTAAGGAAGTGGAGCCCAAACACCTCTGATTACTCACAGCATCGTGGCAGGAAGTGTAGACAATCTGAACCTGCTTGAGGTCCCTGTCCAGGAAGTGCCTCCGTATGGCCAGGACATTACAGCCGCAACAATTGTCCTCCTCCACTGTCACAGACTGAGACAACCGAGAGCCAGACACTGACGTACAGCTGGGGAGAGAGGGAAAAATATAAGAAGAAAATAGGAGAACACATAAGTACAAAAAATAAACACATACATTTTCTTTGTAAAGCAGTATGTGGGACAAATACAAGAGAAAAAAAATACACAGGTAGGATTACAGAGAAATTATCTAGTATCCGAGTGCAGGCAATGTGGATAGAAGAATGTGATTAATTTGACAGCGTTTGTGTCAGTGAGTCTAACTAGGCAAGGCAAGGCAACTTTATTTGTATAGCACTTTTCATACACAAGGCAGACTCAAAGTGCTTCACAGCACAACATGTCATGAATTAAAATGCACTACAGAAAGACAAAGAGAATAAAAACATAGACAATAATAAAAACAGTGCGGACGTTAAAAGTGCAAAGATGTTGGAAAGTTGGTCTGTAGTTGTTAATAATAGAGGCATCTAAGCTCCGCTTTTTTAGAAAAGGTTTAATGACTAGAGTGGTATTGTCTCAGTGGATTACCACTTGGCAAGTGTTGACGCATGTGAAATTTCATCCGCACTGGAGAGGCTCAAGAGACACAAAAGCCAAACAGATCAAAACTGTGCGGGTGTATGTTTGAGTGCTTACGGGCAGGAGCTGGCAAGGCGGCACAGTCCACAGGCAGGCTTCCTCATTAGGTACATGGGCCAACCATATGCAGCCAGGGCAAAGAGCATGTAATAACACACATCCTTGTACATGTTCATCTCGGACTGGGATAGGGGGAGGCAGACAGATGGACACACACAGGCATCAGAACAACCGAGGAAGAAGAGTAATCACACATTCAGAAATCCTGAGATATACAAAACTGCAGTTTACGTAGATTAGGACACACACACACACACACACACACACACAACTGGTTTGAAAACAAACAGGCGATGAATTCTAATCCATTATCATAACAGAGAAGTCTTACAGGTGTTGAATATCCAACTTCCAAAGGAATATTACACACACACACACACACACACACACACACACACACACACACACACACACACACACACACACACACACACACACACACACACACACACACACACACACACACACACACACACACACACACACACACACACACACACACACACACACACACACACACACACACACACACACACACACACACACACACACACACACACACACACACACACACACACACACACACACACACCTGCAGGAAAACAACTTTTCAAGACATGTAACTATCAAATCAACTCTGGTTCAGTTTCTTTGTAAGTTGCTGTGTATAGATATAAAGTATAGATAAACTCACCGAGTTCTTAAGGTCCAGGTATCTAGTGTTACGAGTGACAGGCATTCCAGATAAGAAGGCTAAAATGTCATTGTTGGCCTTGGGAAGGGCAAACAGAATAGAAAAGTTATTTTCAGGACAGCACATGTCCACACAAGCACAAAAATAGAGACATTGATATTAATATTATTCAATTAAATATTATTTTTTAGAGACAGCGATACCTGGTCAAGGATAGAAGATCTTTTAGACCTCTGCCTCTGGCGGAGAAGTACCAGGCCAGCAATAATATCACTAGGCACAATGTCCAGGTCTCTGAAGAACTCTGCGAAAAGGCTGGCTACTTCTGAATACGCATCCTGGACAAGAGAGCATCAGATATCAGGACACGTTGGCAAAGCACAGTAAGAAACAGGTTTCATTTCATCATGCCACCATCAAACTGTTCGACCCTCTGCTTATTGTGCTCCCTTCAAGTGAATGATAGCTCAAAGCAAATGTAGTGAAGGTATATTTCTCCTCACCCCCAATTACAATTTTGTAGGCTTATAAATTAGATTGCATAGCTTTAGCCACAACTTTGGCTCCAATTAAATAGCAATATTTTCTGAAAAAAAAATATAACTTGTCGATTACTGTTAATACACACTTCACTTAGTTGGTACCATGTGTGTATTCATGTTTTTAATTTTAGGCGGTTTGGTATAACTGCCTGGATATTTTGAACGCTTCAAAGCACACTAACCGGAGAGTCTATCGAGTGCAGTGGATTTGTACCAACTCACTGAGGTCAGCACGTCTTGTTGAAGTATTAGTTTTAATTTAAATCAGAGAGGAATAAATATTGGACTGTTGGCTAAGAGCAAAGACGGCAACTGGATGGATTGAATGGATTTTTTTTCTTTAAGGACTTATTTTCTGCAGTTCAGTCTAGTTATTGGCAGTTACTAGAATTGATATGACTATAGTTGTGTGGCCTGAAATTAAATCATTTTAGAATACTATTTTATGTGAAAGGCCTAATGTTGCTGGTAAGTAGCAGAGCAGCGAGCTCCTTTGTGTCAGGGCGTATTTTAATGACTGGCTCACTGGACGTACGGCCTGTCCTATTTCTGGATTCATTCCTTTCTTTTTCTCTTGAACCACTTGAACTCACTGATTGTGTATCCTGGGCTCTTGTACAGCACATGAAGAACTTTAGTCTCCTGCTCCAGCTGCTGGCTTGGCCTTCCTCTAACCTGTGTCTAATGGAGAGAAAAAAAGACAAGGAATACCTTCAAGACTGATAAGATATGCATGCCTGGATGTTTTGCTTTGGTTGAGTTTTGTGTCAAGACAAATAAGAGACAGTGAGAAATATAGAAGCTAAGCGCCTGTTAATACCTGAGTGTGTACGTAGTGAGGTTACGCTGACGCCGACGGGTGGCTTTCAGTTTGACAAACGTCCGACCCGTAGGATCAAAGGTGCAGGTGAGAGTAATGCAAACGCTGAATATAACTAGCCAGTTGCACGCAACGATTCCTGCAGAGAATATTAAAAAAATAATTCACATTAAAGCATAACAAACCCTTTTTTAATTTAGAATATCCAGCCTCCTTTATTTATATCCTCTTTCACTCACCCAAAGCCAGGTTTTTGGCAGTGACATCAGAGCATGGCTGGTAATACTGGACAAGCCAGGCAATGCCCACCACAGCATATACTAGCTCAACCAACAGAATAGCTGGAGAGAGAGAGAGAGAGAGAGAGAGAGAGAGAGAGAGAGAGAGAGAGAGAGAGAGAGAGAGAGAGAGAGAGAGAATAATGACCAATATAATCTCAATCAATATATACAGTGTTCGAATCTTAACTTGGAACCACAAGTAAACCTCAAAAACACATGCTGCTCATTTTCAGACTCATACTTGAATTTTGGGTTTCTAGTAAAAGGTTTTATGCTTTATAGAATAACTGCATTGTGGTTGTATGCCTACACTGATTAGTCAAGTTATCGTAAACATCCTAATTGTCCAGACTTAGATAATATTAGTAGTAAAGACTTTGGTGAAACGTGGATGTTCACGCACATCTTCTACACGGCATCTCAGAAGCTCTAAACAACACCTCATTTTTCAAGAGTAGTGCCGCCAATTTAGTATGCGACAAAATGTCTCCCCTTCTGTTCCTGAGTTATGAAACATTATGACGTCCCAATGAAGTTGACCTTTGCCCTTTTGGAATGAAAATGACATCACTTCATAATTTTTTAGACATTTGTGGGAAATGTTGTCAGAATTAGCGTAGGAACTCTTGAGTTATGGACAAAAATGTATTTTGTGCCACATATCAAGAAAAAAACCCTCAGGGCGTTCCTGAGATATCGCATTCATGAAAAGGGGACGCTGGCGTATTAAACACATTATTTTTCTCATAATGTCTGTTTGAATATACCTGTATTCACTCTGTCTGAAATGCACTGTTTTAGTACTGTCTTATTAACCCCCCTGCAGCCTGAAAAAAGCCCAGTCTGCTCTGATTAGTCAGCGTTTCAGAGTCTTCCACATCTGTAATCTCTTCACCACTGGGGAAGGACTGTAACCGCACTGTAGCGGCACTTTCTACCTATATTTAGTATAGTTGTGACATCACAATTGTACAGAAGTCCTGACGTTTGACGTTTAAAGTCACAGCTTCTGAGTACAGGTTGTGTGCATTTCTCTGTGGATTGAACGTTTTGATACTACCAAGGTATTTATATAGCATCTCATTCTTCTTTATAATCAAAAGAGACAAAGAAAATCTCACTTTTCACAATACGGGACCTTTACTGAAAAAAAAAAAAAAGTGTGCCTGTGTGTCTTACCTAGTCGTATATAGATGACATATTGCACAGCTTCCCTGGGCTGTGTGTACAGAATGCTGCCTCTCATGCTCAACCACATGATGGCGCTCTCACAGATAAGGCAGCTGACCAGTATGCCGAGGTACCCTCTGCCATGGTCCACCAACGTTATAGAACAGGACTGGTCTGAGCCATAAGGGAGGCCGAACAGAACCACGGACAGAACCACCAACCTGAGTATGAAAGCCAAGGGTAAGGAATATATAGTATATCTGGGGGCAGAGATATATTAATAATTAAGTGTATATATATATATATATATATATATATATATATATATATATATATATATGAAAAAAATAAAAACATAAGTATAGTGACTCACCAGATGCAGTGCAATAGAAAGAGGAAGAGGGCGGGCAGCACCAGGTCATCACTCCCAACTGACCAGCGCCGCCGAAACATCACCATGCCAGGCATCACTGCCCTGTAGGAAGACCGAAAAGGTAGCGACGACTTCAGGGACTTTGAACATCATGTGCAACCTGGGTCCTTTGTCTAAAAAGTTGCCATGCCTCAATTCTTTCTTCTTAATTCTCTGCATGTATGAAAGTGTTTAACCTAATGGCCTTCATACTGTACATCATAATCTCACATTATGAGCTTCAACACACAGAGCACATTTACAATGGCATGGATGTCTCAACAGGTCTTGCTCAAAGCTCTAGATACTCAGTAGGGCAGTGATTTACTTCCTGTTTCTTAAACTCTCTACACTGAAACTGAGAGAGGGCTGCAGGGATTATAAAGCAAATAGACTTGCACTTGAGGAGAAGAGTGAGCGGCAAATGGGACGTGAAGAAGATGAGACAAAGTGGGTGAAGGGATGCAGAGAAAATGCACCACTTTAATGAACAAAAGAAAGAGAACCCACTTTGATATATGATGGTACCACGCTGGTTATAGCCACATGAAAAGGCTTCTTTTACACCACTCTGTCCATTCTCTGTGTTGGAAAAGCATTGTGAGTTCACTCAAGTTGCCTCTGGGCTAAACTGAAATGAACTGTAAAAAGCATGGTAAGAAGCAAATAGTAGGGAAAGGAGCCACAGAGAGGCTGAGGCAGGCCTTATGGTGCCCTTATGGGCTGATACAGCCTTTATCAGGCGCTGCTCCTGCATAGGGCAGCTTTTTCACTTCTGTCAAAAAAAAGTATGCCATCCATCATGCCAAAAGCATTACTTATAAAAGATAAAGCATCATGACCTTATTTTAAGATTTCTTGTTGGTCACTATCTAGCACTCCTCTGCTTTTTAGTATTGTTTTTTAGAAAATTTTCCCCATGTTTTAGTAATTAAGAATCTGGCAGCACCCTCCTTGTTTCACCCTTAAATACCACAGTCATCACAGTTGTTAGAAGTCCCACTTCTCACATTGTGCCTGCAGTTGCATCATTAAAAGGTAAGACTCATAAATTCTGCAGCAAAGACGTAGCGATTTGAATTTCCACGATGACTAACTGCAGAAGCAATTTGGTGGGATGATAAAATGAGCAAAATCCGGAGTTGCAAAACCTTGTTTTCTTATTTTAATAGGTCAAAAAGAGACAGCCGGGATGTGAAATTTTGCATTTAAGTGAACTCAGATTGGACCATGATAGCAAAGTACTGGCACAACAACTTGGTGGTGCAACACAGTTCTTTATTTGGCATTTCTTTGTGTGATATTTTCCAAGTTTGTTCACATTTCTGTTTACTGACATTATGCATACCGTTCCCGTTGCAAGTTTCGCACTGGCCCACCGAAACTGTACTGCAATGTTTAGTCATGTTCTTTTCCCTTGTGCATGTCAGGTAGTGACAAGACAACATGCTTGTCATACCATTCTTAGATGGACAGTGATGTAATCTTTTACAGTAAAAGGTGATAAAAAATGCAGCTAAACAACTGTGGAAAAAAAGCTATCTGTCTGCAGAACAGTAATACCTGTGGACCTTGTGTGTGTGCTTTGTGTTTCACAATGTTTTCTCGGCTAAGTTCGTGCCCTACTAATTATGATGAATGCGCAGATAATAGATGGTGTCTGAAAGGACTTACTAAGAGAGATAACAAATGTGCCGATTACGCTGACCTGGTCTAAGTTGAGTAATGATTTAAAATGAAAAAGAATCCGCACTACTAATCTAAAAATGCAAAAGGTAAGACCCCCGGACAGACAGAAGGAGTTTCCCTTCAGACAGGTGCCCTTTACCAGACAATGTATTAAATATACATGTATTAAATATATCAGCTCAGCACATTATCATGTCTTGAAGAGGGGTCTAAAGTTTCTTAGACTAAGACGGACAAGAAAGCATCAGCCAATATAGCTAATCTTGAGGAATAACCTTCACATAGTCTTCAGCAGAGAATCTGCTGTTCCTGGTTTGTACTTTGTAATTACATCTGAAGAAGACATCACGCAAAAAAAAAAAGAATTCACCGCGGCATTTGTGCTACCAACTACATAGCACTCAGTAGGGACCTGTGGAGTATTACAGAAAAACACACTGGCATTTCCTCTAAGCAAATCTGGTGGAGAAATACAGATCACACACAAACACAGTGCAGAATACATCCCCATGCCCATCGAGTTCACTTTTCTTTTGTTACAAAATTCCATATTCACAGCTTTGTTTTGGCAAAACATAAGACATAAGTCTTTTAAGATCTAAAATTGTAACAAATGTCTCTGCAACTCTTTTTTTTTTATCCCCAATGCTTAGCTGTGTGCCAGTTCCCTCCTTTATTTCTGCTTATTGAGCCTTAACCCCTACACTGATTTGCATTTTGTCTAAATAAAGAGCAAAGGTTTTCCCTATTTTTAGGGGCCAACACGAAATATGGGCTCCTATAATTTTTGTTCCTTTTATGTGCATACATTTAGTATGCTTATTTTTCAAAATTGGTAGTCTGGTACTGACCACCAAGACATTTAGTGACCTATATTACAGTCACCTGGAGACCTACTGAACCTACTGAAAGCACATACATGTTCTGGTTTATTTTATTTCCTGAAAAATAAACCATAAAAAATTTAAATTGTGTTGGACTAAACTGCTGCGTGTACTTTTTTTAAATGTGTGTATTGATAATGTTTTCTCTGAAGCATGATAAAAAAAATTAATAATTAAAAATCTTTAATGGGACAGGTGCGTCAGAGAGGGACGAGTAGGTCCGAATTTGAAAACACATTACCATGAACTCTCTATCTTGCAAAAATACAGTTACAGTCTGTTTGCAATAATGTTGAATAAAATATTTGTTTTGCTTGTTGTTATTTCATCAAAAATCAAAGATAACCTGTGTAGTTTTTGTCCACTGGTAGAACTGTGGAGCAACGTTTTAGTGAGTGGGGCCGCATTTGGTTTGTTTTTCCAATAGTTTCTCATTATTCCGCTTATCTACAAGTGTCGATGACATACTGTCGTGTCAAAATGCATAAAAAAGGATGAAGGTTTAAGCATTAAAAAAACATTGGCTTTGCGCTGCTGTGTGCGTGCTATGTTGCTTCCTGATATCGAAAAATTAAGTAAACACAAAGATTAAAAAAAACTATTTATTAGCAGGATATAACGGAATATCTACATATGCTTTACAGAGGGTTGTATTCGGATGGGATTACTTTTACCTAAGGTATTTTTTCCAGACTGTTATACATAAGGTAAAAATTGCCGTATTGTTAACTGACATTCTTTGTAATAATTACTGACTTGGCGCATGCGGATAGGACAAAAACCTCTGGTAAAAATGATCTTGCCCCACGTCCCCACATCAAACTAATCCTATCTGAATAGGGCTATAGAGGGATTTGCTGAGCAACACTGAACTTAAGCAAATAAAATACCTATAATATTACCAAATTCTACTATTGTGCAGATTAAGCTGGAAATGAGCCATGGACTTAATATGCACATGAATAATGATGAGGAGCAGGATGGGTATTGTGACAAAAAAAGCTTTTCTCTAGCTTCAGCTGAAAGTGAATCACATACTTATACTGTAATAGGGTGACAGGACACAACAATAATTATTTTCTCTCTTCTTTTAAATGTTTAAATCACACAAACACCCACTATTCACCTGACAGTGACATGCTTTGGCTGCTTGAAATTATACATGAAGCAGCACACCTCCTTTTCCATAAAAGCTTAAACTATTCACGTCTCGACAGTGGTCACGATCAGACATCACTGACTAGAGATGCTTAATGCCGTTTGCTTAACAGCACAATAAACTACAGTGTATAGGCTCAAATCACAGCTATAAAGTCGGTTCTACACACATGGCAGTCTTGTGAACTTCATTAAACGTGTTCACTGTAAGGCCACTGGATTTGAATTTAAAGGTTTTTCTGTTAACCTACCGACACGTAGATCTATAAAAAAAAAAGGGGCTCATACTACTTGAGACCCAGCAGACAGAACAGCATTTGCCACACTGAGAGTAATAGGAAAATATGAAACTCCCCGATTTCTTTGACTAATACTGGATTTTATAACAAACCAAGAAAAAGAAAAAGATTTCATGGAGTGGGCACAAATATTACAGCATAATTTATGCCTAATTCCTTCAATGTTTTAGGGATATAAAAATTGTTTTCACAGCAACTTATCCTTAGGCAGGTGATCACAACTGGCTAACTCAAACCATGACCAGTGGAGTGACAGTTTGAAGGGTTTCTTTCCAATCAGAGCACTGCAGCAGGTGGTTTTTCGGATTAGCGACCTTTAATCAAAGAGGACGGAAGACACAGTGAAATCAGCTGGAAGACAGCCTTGTTCACTTTCAGCTCTCCACAGCAAATGATTGGATTCCCAGCATCAGAGGAGACTTGAGGAATACGCATCAGGCGTGGCACGACTCCTGACCTACAGATTCCAGGTCTTAACTTCAGTTTACCACGGGGCTCCTCAGCTTTTGAAAGTGAAGGAAACAAGGGCATGCGAATGGATTCATGTGACTGAAGTCATCTCAAAGCTACTTGTAAAAAAAAAAAAAAGTCTATCTGGGTTGGAAACATTAAAGAGGACAGAGAGAGGAGGGAGGCAGAAAAGAAAGAAGAGGGGGGAAAGAAATATGGGTATATCTGAACCCCCACGCCAAAAAAAAAAATCTAATTTAGGCCAAAGCCAAGCAGATTGCTTAAACGCAGAAGGGGCGCTCAAGACCTCCAGAGACACTGTTATCAGCACTCTCCTCCAGGCCTGTTGTTAAGATGGCTTTAACTCCCAGCAGAGATCTCAACAGTGGAAAAAAAACATTATGACTTCATTATAAATTAAAGGGGATTAGACAGTAACAGTGTGACCTTGGTGTAGTGTAGAGTGTAGATCTACTCAGTAGGGATGCAAACAATTAATCGATTTTCAATTAATTGTCGATGAGAAATTACTTGGTTAAAATAAATTAATTGCCATTAATTGCGTTTTGAACCCGTAATGCCCCTGCCAGTCCATGTGAGGATGCGCTTGACACACACATGGGAAAAATGAGCAACAAGACAAATGAGAAGCGGTACACCGACAGGATGAAAAGGGAAAAACGGAGTGCAGTATGGAGCCACTTTAAGTTGGTTGATGATGACAAATGCACAATATGTGGAAGTATTTAAATACAAGAACTCCACAACTTTGTTGAACTACCACCTAAATATGTCACGTTTAGCCGGGCTACAAGCAGCGAGTGGTTCTCAGCCTACACCACAGCGTTGGGGCGAAGGGTATGTGACTACCCGGAAGAAGAGGGCATTACCCAGCGGATATGTAATATGGTTTCTACAAACATGCTGCCTATAAATGTCGTTGACGGACAGGGATTTCGAGAGCCAGGGTACAACCATAACCACCCGCGTGGAAGCAAGCTACGCAAGGAAGAAGGCCAAGTTGAAAACACAATTTGCAAACACGAATGAGGCTCTCACAACAGATTGTTGGACTTCCTCGACTACAGAAAGCTACATCACAGTTACATGCTACTACATTGAACCGGACTGGCAGGTACTGTCAGCAGTCCTACTCACAGAGAGTGTGTCAGTGAGGTATACGGCCTCACTGGCATTGTATTGTATTCATCTATTCAGGAATGATTTTTTTTATGCTGCTGCTATTAAAGTTTCCAATGTTGCAGATGAGAGAATGCCCAATTTCATTTCATGTTAAGTAGCCTGTGTATTATTTTGATATTTTCTATTCAGAATATGTTTGATATGCTAACAAAATGTTTTTCCCTGCCCTCAAGTGAGTGATTAAGGAATATGATTTGCATTTTTTCTTTATATTATAAGGAAGATAGCATTTTATGTTACGTATAGACCTTTTCAAAGTTGTAAACATAAACATTCTAAATGTGTCCAAGTTTATTTCATGTTGCACTGAATGTGAATGACGGACAGTTAAAAAAGTTAACTTCCTGTTGCCTAATAATGGAATTCCATTAAAAAGGTCTATAAAGTTAACCATTCAGAGTGAAATTCAGAAAATCAATCTTATTAATCAATGCTGGGATCACGTCTACCGGTTTAAAATATAGTACAGAAATGTGAAAAGAAAAACTTCATGACTGCTCAACCACCATTTTTTTTTTAAATATATTACGTTCTGCTTATTTATTTTGACTGCTTGTTTCTTACTTACTCCTTTTATTGAGGGTCTTTTATTGTTTTATTCTAATTGGTCACGATTAGGGCTACAACTAACAATTATTTTCAAAATCTATAAAATGTTAAAAATTCATGAAAATGCTCATCATCATTACTCTGGGTAATGGTTAACCTGGGGTGATGCCTCTAAATCGTTTGTTTTGTCAGACCAACGGTCCAAAGACGTGTTCTCCTCTCCACATTAATATGAAACTGAGAAAAGCAGGAAGTCCTCAATTTTAAAGAAGCTGAAGCAACAGAATGTTTTACAGTTTTGCTTGATAAACATGCAATGATTGAATTTGTGTCAATCATTTCAGCGGTTATGAATCACGAAGCACTTTGCAAAAACCTTTAGACCATATTTCTATACAACAGTTAACTTAAACTGGGCTTCTATTGTGTTTCTATCTCTAACTATTGTGCAGTCAACCTTCATGTCTGTTCTTGTTTATGGCGATATACTGTAAAGTCACACTGCCCCCACGACACTTAAGCTGTTAAACCCGATGTATTATATTCATAGTCCTTTATGTTTTATCACAAATGAAAAATGTCATATTACCATCTGATCTTATACATTTACAAAGCCCTACTGTAGAAGATTCCATACTCCCTCAAACATCTTCTCTCCTTTTAATTCTAATAACCGCAGTACAACATCTAGTAACAACTTAACCTTATATCCCTCATTTACGCACCAACATTGGCAGGACTGGTTTCACATACTAAACACTGTTTAAACAGAAAGAATCTCAACTTCCCTCAAACAAGAGTCTTGCATTCCCCTAGGATTTAAAGTTTTTTTTTAATTGAATGTTTTCATGATTTTAACCATTCTTTTAACTGTTTGTTATTGTATAATTGTGTTATCTGTTGGGTTGATTGTGTTCTTGTGAATGTTCCTTGTATGAGCATGTTACATTTATTCGAACTGTATTCAGTTTGTATTCTCACTGTTCTGGCCTCTGTAAGGCAGCTACTGTAACCATAGATTCTAAGGTCAGTCAATATTGATCGATCACACCCGGGGTCCTGAAGGCGATCAATGCGCTAAGAACACCTCAGAAAAATGTCCCTTTAATGATCAGTGCATCCCAATCCAGCTGCAAAAGAGTCAGATAGCTGTGACTAGTTCTCGAGACCGGATTGAAATACTCCCCTATCGCCCCTTTCACACACTGGAAAACCTGAAATTATCTTGACATTAATACCTGGCGGGGTTGTATGTGAGAACTCAAATGTCAGATTTAGTCAGACTGGACATAAAACGGAGTTTACCCTGCCAGCTCCCTAGTACAAAGACTATTTAATCTCAGAGTGAGCCCATATGTGAATAGAGACACTCGTTCTCCAGAGTACTTACTGAGAGAGAATGGACATGCTGATGACATTGCTATGTCGACATGGGAAGAAAATAAACCTCTAACGGTGAAGAAAAAGGGTGATTTACACAAAGACGGCAATGGAAATATCTAAATGGAGAGATGACGAGATTCTGGAACCTCTGTTAGTAAGGGACCAAAGCTGAAATAATCAGACAAATTCAACGAATGCAAGAAACACCGCTGTTTGTTACCAAATTAAAAACCTGCTTCGTTGGTGTAACCCACATCATGCCCTCCCCTCCTGCCGCCTTAGGGCGCACTCAAACTGTCCATCCGTACCGTGCCAAAACAGGTTTTACGGGTAAAGCCTAGTTCGTTTGACCAGTGTGAGTGCAACCGCGGTGCATAGCTGCTGCCCGCTTGCCGGCGGACCGTTTAGGAGAGGTGGGCTTTTGTAATCCGAGCTTGCACATGTACGAGCACGAGCACAAGGCCTACAGCGGCTCTGACGTCATTTTATGTGTTCCTGCTCGGACACAGAAAAGGAAAAACAAACAAAAAAAAAACGGACCTACACGGACATTTAAAACAATGGCGGTGAAAGGTTCACGTTGGTGTGATGCGGAGGTGGAGTGTTTACTGCAGATTTGGTCAGATGAAAATATTCAAAAAACAGTCAGACAAGACGCACAAAAACTCAGAGGTCAATGGAAAGATTTGTAAACAAAGCAACGCATCGCGATGACGTCGATCAATGCGTGTGACATGTTACGCGTGATGACATATAGACAGGCAAGAAGCATTTGCGCAAGGCCCAGGACAGTGTGAGTGCACCCTTAGAGGCGCTGTCTCCCCTCACCTAAACAAAATAGTAGTAGAGTACTTCCAGTGCGAATACATCTGACGATCTCCGGACCTGCTTCTTGTCCAGGGTTCATATGTGAAAACAGCTTTAGTCAACCTTAGCTTTTTCGTAAAGTCAGAACAGTCAAGAGTACACTAGCCCAATAATCCATCATGTTGCCCAGTGGCGAACACGAAACCCAGTCTATTACTCTTGTAATCAGTTCTTTGTACAACTCATCAGCACTGACCTCTGGCGAGATCTGCTCTGCTCATTTCATGGAAGAAGACTCTGGTCATCAGTACATGTCTCAACCCCACATCCTCACCAGTTGCCTCCTCCAGGGCTCTCCCATCCATCACCCAGGGGATGTTAGCCTATTAGTGGTGCTGTTGAGCTCCTACTGTACATTAGCAGATGCACTTAGACTGTTTTCACCACACTGAAATGCTAACAGATCATTACGCTTTACATTCATTTTTTTTCCCACAGGGACCCCAGCATTCGTTTAAACTGTGGTATACTGACGGAGATGCATGGTTCTGTGAGCTTTCATAGTAAACTTAACTCCCTTAACCAAATGAGATTTAAAACAGAAAAGGTGGAGATATTTTATTTCTATAAATTATTTACAATTACATATCTTCAGAAAATGAAGCAAATTAAAACAAATTGGGTTTTTAGGTGCGCAATCACATTCCTATGACAATAACAGCAAATCGTATTCCAATATTTTATTTATGTCTAATTATCTCTCAAAAAATAGACTTTTTAAAATATTTTTTTTACTACGTTAAAGAGGTATTGCACACATGCTTTTTTTTTAGCTGTAAACTAAATGACATGACTGTACTGCAATGAAACCAAGCCCCACCGAAGGGACTTCCTGGTTGATCCAATAAGGAAGTGCCAAAAATTGCAGTTCGCAGAGTGTCCACTAGGGGCAGGTTTCATAATAGAGCAATTTCTCATTGACCCCCCATGTTAAACAGGCTGTTTCATTGGCATAATTAAACCCATTTAAGGCCTGGTATAAAAAAACATTCTAGTCTGTATGTGTAGGTCATATCTCCATGACAACACTGAGGGGGATAATTTTTTTGTATCAGGCTAGTTTTTATTTAATTGGAGGTTAGATTTAATGAATAATTAGGGGCACAGCCTATTGAGTGACAGCTAGCCTCTGGCCCTCAATTTGCCTCGGAGGTGTAAGTCAGCCAGATGGACGTAACTCCCTCCCCCCAACGTCACATCAATGCCCTTTTTTGGTAAGAGGAAATGAGGCGGAGTGAAAGTCTGACAAGATGGCGACTCCCGTGGGTTAGTACGATTGGATCGAGTTGAGAGAATGGACCTGGACGTAGAGGTTATATCCATTTTTTATACAGTCTATGGATGAAACACATCAATACTGCTGTTAATATTGGCATTTCTCACCAAATTTATATAAAAAAAAAAAAACAATTCAGCATTTTATGGGTTTAAAATGGCAACACGCCCCCTACCGTAGAGTCGACCGGTTGGGACGTCTCCATGCAATTATTTTTAAAAAAGCCCTCTAATAAGAGGTGGGGGGGCAACCTACCTATCTAACCAAAAGAGAAGAAAATGAAGAGGGGATAAAAAACGTTAACATTTTCAGAACATTTAAACTTACTGCAAAGTTTAGACAACTTGATGTTATATTTTCACTTCATGGCTGATCTTTATTTAAAAATATATTAAACAAAGTACTTTGGACCATGGCGCAAACTGTGAAATGGCTTTTTATTTTTACAGGGATTCATAGAATGGGCTTTCTTTCATGTAACATGTTCGTTACAAGTAAATACATAACACTTACCACCTGACAAAGTTAGGACTCAATACGATACCTTGGCTTCAAGAACTGTTCCTGAACGATACTTTTTTGGATACCAATTTTTTTTTTTTACTCTATTTTTAACAGAAAAAGAATTAGATTGCATTATATTAGAATATTTATTTTTCAGCTCTTCTACACTGCACACAGTGTAGTCAAGCCTATTAATATATAACAACACAAACACACACATACGAGTCCCATCTGTGTGTCTGACGTAGTGTTTTTCTGCATGCTTTTACAGCGTGAAATATTAGACAGCCAATCACCAGCATTATTAGATCTTGGTACAAACATGCGTCATGCTTATTACCTCACTGATGCTGATAAGAGTGTTGAAATTTGGTATTTTTTTCAGACTAATTTAGTCTGTGCCTAAAAGTATCAGCATTCGGTATCCAGCCCTATAAAGATTATGTTTTTATACACTAAATGCACACATGCACTCTCAAGTGAAACGTCAATTTTGAGCAGTTGTGGGTGGGACCCTTCACATCATAGTGCAGAACATCAACCCTTTAAATAACTGTCATGTCTGCAGAATCAAAATTATAGATTTAGATTCTGACAAACCATTGATACACTCACAGGTAAGCAAGTCTTCATAAACTATATGACTATTTATTGTAATTTAAAATCTGAACACATATTTGTTATTTCAAATAGCTATTATATATATATATTACTTTGGATATTGATTCAACTAACACAATGCTTTGATTATATGATATAGATGATACCCTCCATGATTTACTTGGAAATGATGCAGAGTCGGGATAAAAGCAAACGCTGAGCCAATCCAAGCAGTAAGTTTGATCAGCCGGAGCACCTGAAGCTGCCACACACCACACACACCCTGCTGTTTGTAACCCGAGATCAAAAGAGCATCTAAATGTCTAAAACCTAACCTTTAGGACAGCTCTCCTACACACACAACTCCAGTAGAGCTGCAGTCCCTGACTCTGCTGGTGCGTTCTGCATTCAGCATGAGTCATCATGCAAACTCTTGACTCTCATCCTGAGCTACTGACTCCGTCTCAAACCAAATGACATGTGTTTTGTGAAAAGACTGTGACATATTCCTGCATGTGAGCAATGCTTTTGTGCTCCACACAGCGTGCTACTGTGTGCCAGGCCCAGGCCCGCACCCACGTGATGCAACAACAATGATGTAACAAACAATGACAGGGCTCCCCGTTCGTCATTATGGCTTTGTCTTTGACATGGACATGAAACAAACAGGGCACAGGCATGCAGCACAACACTTTTGAATTTTCAGATTCATCTCTTACACATGCTCACATGCTATAGCCTTGTAAAAACCAACAAAATCTTATTTTACGCAATAATTTTAAAATTGTAGGTGATTTAAAAAAAAAATCATGCTGTTGTCATTTCACACACACACACTTACTCACCTGGTCTCACAGCATTACGCAGAACACACTCAAGATATACATACATCATTTCCAAGGTAGATACTGAATACAGTCCCATCTGAAGACAACATTAGTTGTATATTCCTTGTTTAGGAGAAATAAGGTTAATCTGGTGTGACTAGCAGCAGGTGTTTAAGTATCCTACTCTTCCATCTCAGTCACAGTTAGTTTGCTGCTGCAGGAACAGCAGCATCAAGCCGAGCTGTGGCACACAGCCTGTTGGTTACAGTCTCTTTATTTTCTATTACATTCTCTCCCTGAGAAACCTCCCCATCTATTGCCACTGTAGCCAGGCTCAAAAGGAATATTACACACACACACACACACACACACACACACACACACACACACACACACACACACACACACACACACACACACACACACACACACACACACACACACACACACACACACACACACACACACACACACACACACACACACACACACACACACACACACACACACACACACACACACACACACACACACACACACACACACACACACACACACACACACACACACACACACACAACTGGTTTGAAAACAAACAGGCGATGAATTCTAATCCATTATCATAACAGAGAAGTCTTACAGGTGTTGAATATCCAACTGTAACCTCATTGTTATAAACCTTGTCGGCACCTTTCAAAGTGATCCAACCATAATCTGCAGTATATCTATCTGAGTGTCTAACAAACACAGTGTGTAGGCTTAAAAAGGTCATAGCACAAAGTTTGTCATGTCCTCGTCCTCAATTTGGCTAAATGGATTCCAACAGTGTCTGGGTTTTCTTATCGGGAAAAGGTCAACAACGAAATGCCCATATGAACCCATTTAAACCATCCAGAATCATCTCATTTAACTAACAGGCACCTCTCAGGCCTACAAGGGGTGACTGTTTGAAACTCAAAAAAATACAGATTTTGCATCACTTTGTGCAGCTTTGTGTCAGGGCTTACAGTTTGAACAGATGTAAGATGTTACAGCCACCAACAAACCAACTGGTGTTTTTTTCCGCAGATCTGCACATTAAATCTGACACTTAAAAAAACAGGATGCCTGGCTGTCTTAGAAATGTTTCCTCTAGGATTTGCAGCAGGGGCAGTGCCATAGAGGAAACCCTGAGGGACAATGTTTCGGTGCTGCAATGTGCTGTGGATTCTGCAGCGATTGATTAAACAAACATGTTACATTGTTCCCTGATTAAGTTGTCAAGTGGGTATACAGCTGGATCTCATCTCATCTCATCTCATCTTCATACGCTTATCCGGGGTCGGGTTGCGGGGGCAGCAGCTTTAGCAGGGGACCCCAAACTTCCCTTTCCCAGGCCACATTAATCAGCTCTAACTGGGGGATCCCGAGGCGTTCCCAGGCCAGTGTGGAGATATAATCTCTCCACCTGGTCCTGGGTCTTCCCCGAGGCCTCCTCCCAGCTGGACGTGCCTGGAACACCCCCCTAGGGAGGCACCCAGGGGGCATCCTTACTAGATGCCCGAACCACCTCAACTGGCTCCTTTCAACGCAAAGGAGCAGCGGCTCTACTCCAAGTTCCTCTCGGATGGCTGAACATCTCACCCTATCTCTGGGGGAGACTCCAGCCACCCTCCTGAGAAAACCCATTTCGGTCGCTTGTACCCGCGACCTTGTTCTTTCGGTCATGACCCAGCCTTTCTAAAACTGTGTTGTTTTTATGGGTGTCCCGAGTCGGGATGCTCTGCTCTGATGACAACATACATGTCATACATCATTCATCCTAATGGTGTGCTTCAGCAGACGGTAAATACATCCAACAGAACTACATTTCTAAATTGTATCCATCTTTATCTGACAGATACAAAACGTTTGTGGACATGCTTCAATAATCTGTAGTGGTAGGATTATTTACTTGATTATACATACACCACTCTTTACACAGCATCAAGTACAGCCGCTTTCACTCAACATACTGGATGTGAGTGAATCTTTGTAAACTAAGGTGTGCCCAATGACAAGACACAGGTGAACGGCCTCCTCTGAATACATCCTGGATGTATCTGAGATTCACTGCTGCAAATTTTGTTTCAGGCCTGTGCTGATCCACGAGATTTGAATATTCCCACTACGCTTCTATTTGGTGAAGGAAAAATGTATTTAGAATGTATATGTAAGGATGTCATGTAAGGATGTCGGTTTGGTGACAGAGTTGACAGAGCATATGCAGACTAAAGACATTTTTAGACGTTTAACACTCATACGATTTTATCCACAAATCGTTTCTTCGATTTAAATCGAATGATTTAAAAAAAGAAAAGTGTTTTTCCACCAAGAATCATGCAAGAACACCACTTTAAATATTGTGTTTACCAGAGATGGACTAATATGTTTTTGTTAGAAATAAGTCATTCAACATGGGAAAAAAGCCTAAAAATGACTAATCGACTAAATAAATCTTAGAGTCAACTCATACTTACCATTTGTGCCGTGCTCTAACGTGATTACCCCCCAGTCTTACTTCAAAAGACTGAGAACGGCACGATTACTTTTTGTTTATATGTCATCACTCCTCTGAGTTTTTGTTTCGTACAACTGTTTTTTTTTTTTTTTTCATTTTTTCTCGTGCTAGTACTCGTACATGTGCAATCTTGCCGTGATGTAGCCAGCCTCTCTCAACCAGGCCGCAGCTGGGAAGCTTACTTGGGCACGGTACAGTTGCACTCCTACTGGTCAAACAAACTAGACTCAAGCCGTAAATCGTGCTTGGGCTCGGTACGAATGGTAAGTGTGAGCAGAAGGGGGGGGGGGGGGGGGGGGGGCACTCTTAATGCAAACAGTAATTCATATCAATATCAATATCATGTGATATTTCCAGGTTAATGCATGTTAAAGGGTTACAAAACTATTGCAAAAGCTGTAGGTGAACTAGAAAAGCTCTGTGGGCACACATGTACGTCCTGCTGGTAGCTTGTTCTGGAGCCGGAATCAATAGAAATCAAAAAGAAAGGATGAATATTTGCTAAGGGAGGGGGGGGGGGTGCAGTGAAGGCAGGCTGAAGAGTAGTGAGGTGTTGAGCACAATCCTGAACAGACAAACTACTGAGAATGACTACAGACAAATGATGCTGTGGTTGTGCCCGGTTGGCATGACTGCAGCACAGTCCCAAATCTCTCCCGTCTCCTCTGCTCTCTGTTATACATCCATCTGCTCCAGTCTCTCTCTTTTTCTGCCTGGGTCAGTGTTACACACTGTTCAGATCAGGATTCTGTCCAGCATTTGTCACATTCCTGGCTCTGCTTCTGCGGTCTCTAATGATACTGTCTCTTCCTATTCCCTTACACCACAGTAGTATTCTGTCCATCCTAAAGAATCTCGCCTATCGCCTATCTCCATCTCATCTTCTGTCTTCCAATCCTCATGCTCTCTCCTTCTTCTCCTTCTACCCACACAGTCATTCAGTATTCATATTTTAGAGGACATTTATGAGCATGTAACCGAGCGTGTGCATCTGCACCATTTTCGGTGCAGAGGAAACCTACATTTTCTCCTCGAGCCTTCCCTCGTCCCCCTCCTCTTCCTTATCTGGCTAATCCAGATTCTGGTTTTGGTTTCGTGTTGCTCATCTTTTTTTTAGACTGAAAGCCATGTGCCACTCACTCCTACTCTCCCTCTGCCTCTTTCTACATCTTTTTCTCCCACTGCCACCCACTCAATCCCTTTCACCTCTTCCCACTCCATTTTCTCTTCTTTCAGTTGATGTGATAGTTTGTGCACTGCAGATTGCATGTGTGTATTTGTGTATACATGAATGTTTTTTTTTGTGAGTCAGGGTGGTAACATATGTGCTCTGCCAACCTGTCTGTGGCACGCTGCCACGAACCACGTACAGTACCGATCTGTTTGTCACTGTATCTTATCAGATACCGAAAATAACTGTAGCGGATTTGTCCATGCAACACACTCCTGCAGCCATCGGTTTTCAGCAGTGCATTGAATGTATTGAGGCAGTTTAAATTGGCGTTTTTTTTTCACACATTTGCATTTTTCACACAGCTGTTAAGTGCAAGTGTGTCCAGGAGGAGAGACACACACACACAAACACAAATCCGCCTGCCAAGCACCTTCTAGATCATCAATACTGTCTCCTGTCGTATTATCACAGAATAATCTCCTTTTACTTATAGCTTATTTGGATCACATGTCCCGTAATGCACTGCGAAAAAGTCTCAAGTCTCCCCTCTTTATACTCAGGCTTTATTTAAATGTCAACTACACACCTGTTAAGTTTTGTGACTGTATCTTGCACGGTTGCAGTATCATGGTGATAAAATCTGGCCGCACACACAGACCGACATAAAAAACAACCTCTGTGGTGGTTCCTTCAACAGTAGATGTCTCCAAGACCACATTTTGCCATGATGACACACACATACTCACACAGTGAAACCAATACCAGTGTTGCGGCTGGTATGAAGTTCCTTTTATACTGATGTGCAATTTGCACACTGAAAACAAAATTAATTAATTTTAAGGGCCCGTGCCATTTTACATTTAGTAAATTAGAGTATTTTTCATTTAGTCTGGGTTCATTATACCAGACAAATTATTCATACATGAACTGAATATTTGCAGTTTATTTATTTCATTTGCAGTTGTGTTAATGTATAAATTAACAGAAGAAATTTCCCCCACATGAGTGAGTACAAGTGACTGTTTTTTTTTTAAACATATGAATTTCCTTTCTTCTCACACCAGCACTCCACACAGAAAACCCAACAGAATGGGCTGTTGAGATTACACAGGCCTGCGACTTTAACCACCACATTTATGCTCCTTTTACATGTTTGTTACAGCATAACAGTACATATGCTGTGTGTCAACATGGTTTTACAATCACTGCTGCTTCATATACACCAAAACAACATACACATGGCATTTATACCATGTTCAGTGAAAATGGCCAGAGGGTATGTGTTATTTCCAGATAATCCTGCAGCTCAGAGTGTCAATACTGTCCTATATAAATAGGATTAGACCTTTAAAAAATGTACTAGTGTACAAAGTAATACAGTATTTACAAATCCTTAAACCATATCATGAATTTTAACTTAAATTCTTAAGCCTTTAGGGAAACACAAACTATATAAGAAGGGGAAAGCTGAGGACAAAACGATGGAAATGAAAATAGCAAATTTAACCACAAGGCACCAAACTTTGACCAAAGGAAGAACTGACAAATATACATAAAATAAAAAGTAGGTTAAAGATTTAAAAAGGTAAATAAAATAAAAAAACACATCAAACTACAGCCTAGCGTATTATATCTCACAGGACCTCATAAGGAGTGACTGCAGACCAATAAGTGTACCTACATCTTTGGCCATGGTGTAGTTGTGTTATATTCCCATTCAAGCTGTGTAGTTATTAAAAAATAACATGCTTTAGGTAGTTTTGACCCTCTGTCCTGTAGACACAATTACTAGTCTTAATTCTAAACATTTCTGACTACACTGAAAAAAGTGTAACATGCAGTTGTTCATTCAAACTAATAACTGCCATTTAAAACAGTATAAAATTATTGATTTGATTGTAAAACTCATTCTTTTTGCATTTAGATACACCAAGTTTGATTTATACTGAACTAAATATACGTCCAAAGGACCCAAAACAAAGTTTTTGATTTCTCTCAATTTATTTTTTTTCTTCATGACCTGCACGTAATATTTTTAGGTTGAGTCAAATGAACTGCGCATGCGCACTGCACACTGCTCAGTCAGCGCACATGTTAAGTCCGGTAGCTCCCTCTCGGCATGCTGACCAGACGCTGGACATTGTGATATCCTTTACGTCCTGGGTGGATTTCGTCGAAAAATAAACGTAAGTAGCAAACACTTTGCCATTAATTAATGTTTTAGTGTTTCGTGTTGTTAAAATTGCAAAGAAGAGCCCAATTTAAGTACTTATATGGGGCGATAAGTTACCTGGCATGATTGTAACGTTAGCTGGCAGTAACGTTAGCTGGCTAGCTAGTTGGCAGTAGCAGCTATGACCGTGAATAATAATAAATATATTTTCTAACTCTTTACAAGTGTCGGTAATGTAAGCTAACGTTAGCCAAAAGGCTACATTCCAGGCTAAACAGATACAGTGGAAACCGCTTATAGTGATCACGGATATAGTGATCAACCGCTTATACGGATCAAAAGTCTTGGGACAGAATCA
Organism: Echiichthys vipera; assembly: GCF_963691815.1. Lineage (NCBI taxonomy): Eukaryota > Metazoa > Chordata > Actinopteri > Perciformes > Trachinidae > Echiichthys > Echiichthys vipera. The sequence goes on from NC_139826.1 coordinate 25,786,078, forward strand.
TTTCTATACAAATGCTGTTTAAATAATTCGCTTATAGTGATCAAGAAATCCGCTTATAGTGTTCATTTTTTTCTCATTTTATGAATGAAAACGTGCAAAAATAATTTGAAATTATTAAAAAATATTATTTTATTTTTTACTCCCGCGATTCCTTGCTGGACGTCTGCTTCTGCCGAGCGAGCTAACAGCTAGCTAACGAGCGAGCTAACAGTTAGCTAACGTGAGGGGTGGGCACCGGCAGCAAGTGCGCGAATCATGGCGGGAAAAGGGAAGTCATTGTCTCCTAATGAAAAACGTCTCCTCGAGGCTTATGACAATTTTTTTATCGTATTGAAAACGCAGTGAACTTGGTGTTAGACAACACTGTGATCCATGGATTATGGATACATGTATGAAGTGACTTCTTAACGCGGCGCAGCGGAGCCGCAACACAAAACAGAGGTAGCTTCACTTTTCTTGATGCCGTTGTTATTTTCTATGTTGTTGTTCTATGAAACAGTTTGTTTTCAAAATGTATTTTAAGACTTGTTTTAAAAAAAATGCACCGGCTTCACGGCAGAGCCGACGCACAGAAGAAGTTACATACGTATTTGAGTTGTGTCTGCGCACTGCGCAGTAATATAACTTGCATGGTTCAAAAGGAGCATTTGAAAGGAATGTGTTTGAAACCATAATAAAATTCAGTCAATGCTAAAACTGTCCGTTTCGTGCAATTGTTCTCATTGAAAAACGATATAAATGGCATTTAGATGATATTCTGCATAAAAAATGTGAAATAATAAGAATTCGTTTATAGCGATCAACCGCTTATAGTGATCAAATTGGCTCTGGACCAACGTGATCACTATAAGCGGTTTCCACTGTATTGCAGACTGGGCCCGTCCTCTCGGGCTCCAGCAACAGCTGTCAGGTCCGTAAAGGTAAGGAAATACAGTTCGAGTGAAGCACTGGAGACGTGGGCCGATAACAACGACAGCCTCCAGTGTTTTGGTCTAAGTTACCGAGCAGGAGAGCCGTTGTGCTGAGCTGGGATGGGGGTGTTAGCGGCGGATGCTAACCGCTAACGCTAGCCGAAGTTAGCATCGAGCTAGCACACTACAACGGCTCTCATACTTGTTAACTACATTTGAGGCTTTAGTTAACGTTAGATATCGTCCGTTCGCGGCTCCAGCGCTTCACCCAGACTGCATTTTTTCCTTTGTGGTGCTGCAAGAGAGAGAAAGAGAGACGTGCTAGCACTTGCTAACATCCAGCTAGTGTGGCTATTACTCTGAGGCTGAGCTCTGTTGCTGGCGAGAAAACGCTGGCTCTCTCCACCCATAAAGGTTTACCTCTTGGTTCTGTATTATGTGGTCTTCAGAGAGTAGTAATTGTTTATTTTATCTTGTATGCTTTCAGAAACACAAGGCTGCTCTCTTCAGCTCCCTGGCTGTAGCCTATATCTCCATCCAACCTGAGCAGGTAACATGTTGCACCTACACTGCACATCGCCTTTTTAACCATTTCACAAATCACCCTGAATATTAGACCCTCATCTATACATTTTCATAGTAGCAAATGGATTACTGTATTTTAAAAAAATATATTTTTAGCTCTGTTGATTGCGCCAGCTCGGGAATTCACCATTTCTTCTTTTGTTTTCTCAGTTATCGGATGTGGAAATGCAAAGACTGCAGCCTGTCATTTTCAGCACGATCTGAGCTACTAAAACACTATCGCATTGACCATCGGTTTCACGGTAGGCGCCGTCCTTACCCATGCATCCACGAAAATTGTCCCTGTTCGTCTAAGACATGGAATGGTCTACAAAAACATCTTACTAGGAATCATCCTTCTCAGGAGTTCACACAAAAGGTCTCTTCATTCAAGTGCTACATTTGTGACAACAATCAGCTTTCCACGGAGTATGATTTTTTCCTTCACATCAATCAACATTTGAAAAAAAATGAACAAGTCTCTTGTATGTTTGATGGTTGTTCATACAAAACAAACATATACAGCAGTTTCAGGACCCATAAATGGAGAAAACATCAGACATGCACCGTTGATGACTTAAAAAGTGGAATAATTGTCACATCATCACTCAGTTCCAATCCTTCTGAATCATTGAACTCTGACCTGAATGAAGAAGTACAGCTGGGTGAGCCAACCACTGAAGAGTCTAAGGATTTTGAAAAGGAATTTGAACTGAAATTAGCTTCACTTTTACTTAAATTGGAACATACATACTTAGTCTCCAGTACAGCTGTCAACGAATTGCTTGAGGAGCTACAACATCTTATTGGAACTGTCTCTGTGCCACATAGTCTAAAAACAATTAATCAGGTTTTGGGAGATAACGATTGTCATGTGGAAGCATCTGTTGTTGAAGAGCTAGCTACAGTTCTTTGTTCTTCCCATCCAATTCAAAAAGCAATAGTGAAACAAGGCCCATTGTCTACTTCTTGGAAGCGCAAGTCATATTATAAAAGAGAATTTGGTGTAGTGTCACCAGTGGAATATATTCTTGATAAAAGGAACAAAAAATCATTACAGTATGTATCTGTGCTGAAAACACTGCAGCAGATTCTAAATTTAGATTCTATCTTAAAAAAGACTGCCAATTTGAAAGGGAAATATCAGTCACCCGACAGTGATAAAGCAGTTTACAGTTGTCCCTTTGATGGTGAATTTTTCAGAAACAACACATTTTTGTCTAAAGACTGTGCAATTTCACTTAACCTTTATATTGATGATTTTGAAATATGCAACCCCATTGGGACATCACGAAGAAAACATAAGATCTGTGCCCTCTATTGGACTTTAGGTAATCTGTCCCCCGGTTGTCAATCTTCACTGTCATCGATACACTTGGCTCTTCTAGTCAGAAGTGATGATTTGAAGTTGTATGGCTATGAAGCAGTACTCGAGCCTCTCATTTGTGATTTAATTTCCTTGGAACAACACGGTGTGTTTTTGTCAAAGTTAGGGAAATGTGTTAAGGGAACAGTACAGTGTGTCATAGCAGACAATCTTGGAGCCCACGGCATCGCTGGATTTATTGAGAGTTTTTCAAGTGGTCACATATGCCGATTTTGTACCGCTTCCAAATCAGAAATTCAAACTAAGCAAGTAGACAGTGGATCTTTTACACCAAGAACAGAAGACCTTCACTCGGACCATCTCAAAACCATCAAAGAACAATCTCTGAACAATTTCTGTGGTGTTAAGAGGAGATGTGTTCTCTCTGAGAAACTCAGTCATTTCAAAGTCACTACCGGTTTCCCCCCGGATCTGGTCCACGATTTATTTGAAGGGATTGTTCCTGCAGAGATAGCTTTGTGTCTGTCCATCTTCACATCTAAGAAATACTTTACACTTGCATATTTAAACGAGTCTATACTACATTTCCCCTTTAAGTGGACTGACAAAGTTAATTGTCCCCATCCAGTGCCATTGAACTTTGCAACACGAAAGACGATAGGGGGGAATTCGCACGAAAACTGGAGCTTGTTAAGGTTTTTCCCCTTCCTTGTTGGCCAGAAGGTGCCTGTTGAAGAACCTGCATGGAAAATATTGACTGATCTAAAGGATATTGTGGACCTTATTGTCTCACCTGTTCATACAGAGGAATCGATTGCATATTTGAATTTCAAGATATCAGAGCACAGAGTACAACTTAAAGAGGTTTTCCCAGACTACAACCTGCTGCCTAAGCACCATTATTTGGAACATTACCCCCAACTAATTCATCAATTTGGACCATTAGTTTGTCTTTGGACTTTAAGATTTGAAGCCAAACACAGTTTTTTTAAAAGAGTTGTTCGATATATAAGATCTTTCAAGAATGTGTTGTTGTCTTTGGCCGAGCGACACCAATTTCACATGGCACAGCAGGTATTTATGTACCCTCAAAAACCTCTTCTGGAAGTGTCAAATGTTTCAACTCTTTCTCTTGATGTGTTGAAAGAGGAGATCGCAAAAGCTATCCGGCTGAAACACCCAGCTGTGGACAATGTGTGTCTGGCAAAGAATGTCACTTACGATGGATTCAATTACAGAACTGGAATGATCCTTGCATATGGATCTTTGGCAGGGATCCCTGAATTCACTGAAATCATCCACATGTTGGTTCTGAAGGACAATCTTTTTTTCATTGTTCGGAAGCTGAGTGCATGGCACTGGGAACACTTCAGGGCCTTTGAACTTAAAGTGAGCCCCACCAAAGACATAATACTCGTGGCGCCAGATGAACTGACGGATCCATATCCGCTGGTGGATTACACTGTGGGAGGATTGCGTTTGATTACCCTGAAGAGACATATTCAAGTTTAAGGTCTGCATTTTCATCAAAACATCATATTTGCATATAATTCATTCTACTAGAAATGTTAAATGGGCACTTAATTGCCACTGGGGTAATTTGACACTGCACTTATTACAATTCTAACCTATCATCTTTATGCTCACACAATGTGATTGTGAATGTGAAATAATGCTTTGCTTCCCCCTCTCCTGTTCTCCACACCCATCCAGGACGTGTTTTTACACAAGCTTACTGCACAACATCTGTTGTTTGCTCACAATCTGTCAACCCCTCTCAACACACCCAGGTAAGAATGACGGTTCTGACCTTGACCCCAACCTGGTTCTCCCTCTTTCCCGCTCTAGGAATCCTCATTTCTCTGCTGCTGGGGTTCAGTATTCTGCATCACATGTATCTGTCTCTGAGTAATGTTGTAATGGTGGACTAAGTTAAAGGGACACTGAAACATTATTACAACTCTAACCTGTCATCTTTATGCCCACACAAGGTTGTTTTGAATGTAAATTAATGCTTTCCCTCTCCCCCTTTGTCTCTCCTGCTTTTTTTCTCCAGACACCCAGGACGTGGTTTGACTCCAGTCTCCTGCACTACACACGCCGTCAGGGCATCAAAATCTACACCAACACCTTTTTCAACACGCCCAGGTAAGAATGAGTTGTGACCCCAACTCCTAACCTGGGTCTCTCTCTCGTTCACTCGTCCGTCTCCGGAATCTTCCTCCTGCTGAGGTTCAGTATTCTTCATCATATGTGTCTGTATCTGACTGAGTCCTGTTGTCTCTCATGTCTCTTCCCCAGTGTAAAGACATCCAGGACGTTTTTTGACGGCAGCCTGCACTTCATCGGTTGCCTGGGCATCACCATTTACATTCAAGTTCTTCAACACATCCAGGTAATAACAGTCCTCAACCTGACCCCCCTCACCTGGTGAAGCCTACTCAAACTCTAACCATGATTGTTGTGTGGGCTTCCTAGAGGAGCCTGTCCACAATTTGGGGGTAAAATCAACTTATGTTGTATTGTGGTATTATCTATAATATTAGTTGAAACATTACCCGATAGATCAGATAGGCTACCGTTGAGAACAAATGTTTTTATTCATCTGTAGAAACCTGCAGTGGGAGCTGATGCCATGTCTTTTGTGTGTCCCTGTCCTTTGTTATTTTAGTTGGTATTGAAGCAGCTTCCTGGACCCTTGATCCGTCAATATGGCAAATCCCATACGACTCCTCATCTTGTTGAGTGACGACAGCTCAGAGAGGATGGATCTACCACTGGTGCCAGACACTGTTGAAGAGCTCATTGAACAGGTCAAAGAAGCATACAAACTAACTGGAGGCATCAGGCTGCAATACAAAGATATTGACTTTGGAGGAGCATTTGTTAACTTAAGCTCAACTTCCTCGATCAAGGATCTTATCACCATCAAGGTCATACCGACTGTTCCTGATACTGATCTCATTCTTGAATTCATAGACAGTGCCCCAACTGATTTGAGTGACCTAGATTCATGCTCCGTATCGGCAGTCACTGATTCAAGCTTCTTATCGACACACACTGATTCAGATGACACAATCATACTCAGCAGCAGCTCTTCTGAGAGACTCCGAACAAAGCCCTGGCCGAAAGAGTTCAACATCCCAACCTTCTCCTTTGAAACAGAAGGTCAACTCGAGAAAGGGAATGCTGAATACACACAGAACCAAACTAGACTGACCCCTACGTCTAAAATGCTGTCAGACATTCTGGAAAGATTGGCAGAGAAGATTTTCTCCTACAAGGCGTACCCCAATGATGCAGACCTGAGTGATGTCGCAGAGGCTCTCACAAGGAAGCATCCCTGCCTTAGGCAACCAGACTCCTTCAATGAGAGCTATGGATGGAAAATGAGACTCAAGAATAAGATGTGCAATTATCGCACTCAGTTGAAGTCACATGGACTTGCATCTGAGCTCATGGTGAACACACTCAAATCCAAGTCACGAGAAGATCCCCTTCCCCGCCCAGCAAAGAACAACAAAAAGGCAAGAAGAGGTGAGGCCAATTATTATCCTCAGCCCAGCATTGAGACTCCAGAAAGCCTGGAACAAGAAAGAACATTGCTTCTGACTGAAGTAAAGAAGAGAAACAATGACAAAACCATACGGGAGAAGATGGCCAGGACCTTCGAGTTTAGGAGGCAAGAGGTTGTAGATCAGAACCCTTCCATCGAGAACCTCATGGAAAGATGGCCAGCTCTATTTCAGGTGGAAGAGGTATACCTTTCTTAACCTCTTTCATACTAATTATAACAAACATTTTTTCAGAAATAATACATCCACAGGGCTTTGTGAAGACTAGTAATAGTATTGCTTTTTCATCAAAAATTATATTTAGTTTGAAATTACTAAGTGTGTAAGTGTTGTTGTTGTTGTCCTGCTTGTTGTTTTTATGAGACCAAAAACAAATTTCCACACCGTGGACAATAAATGAAACTAACTAAATTTTGACAGAAGTAACAATGAACAACAACAAATCATAACAAATCATAACCAAAACACAACCAAATGGGGAACAATTGTTACATGATTGTTATAGACCATACATTCTAGTGGGACCTAAATGATCATTGAGGGGTATTTGTGTATGAAGAATTATACATTTTGATAATTGACAATTTAGTAAAGCAGAGACTACATAAAACTCATACTTTGGAGGTGGGAAATGAATGCTTGTGCGAAGTTTGTCTTCAATAAAAATTTTTAATATATATATATATATATATATATATATATATATTGTGCACTGCTTCCTCATGTACAGATCAATGCAGAGTTTCTGCGGGTTACTGCAGTTCCCCTGCTGTCGAGATTTATGGCCCAGCTGGACAAGTACTCCACGCAGCTACTGAAGATCATCAAAAAGAGAGGAGGGGCAACCAAAGCAAAAACTGCCATGATCCTGGAGTTTCTTGACCAGGTATGATGTATATAATGAACCACTAACAACAGTTAGCATTTTAACCCTTGTCTGATGGGGATAGGTATCCTTTTCCATTTTTATTTCAGTGATTATGGTTATAGTCATTTGAAAAATGCTGTATCTTTTTAAACTGTTGGTATGAAGTGTGTGTGTGTCAAGCAAGGATGTGTGGGCTTTGCAAATGTTCTTTACACACTAGCAGCAGGTGCCCTTCCTCTGGTGCACACAGAGTTGCATTTTGGGGGATTTGGAGGAACTGCTCTCCTCACCTTGCTGTGGCCTTCTCCCTTGGTGGGGAGCTACTGCCATTGTTGTATTTGTGAAGTGACCAGTGCAAATACCAGCTCTTCCACAAACCAGCGAGATGCTTGCACAATACCTTGATTCCAGCTCAAATCCACATTCATCCACAGCACAAATTAGTGAAAGCAGAGACATCCAGGATGAGAACATGTCAATGACCACTGGCAGGTCTTGAGAGAGCGCTGTAAAAGACAGGATTGGCCTGACCTGGCAAAGAGACATCCAATCATCTCTCTTGTAAGAGAGACTGTCAGTGGTCTCTGACATATCCTGTAACGCTCTGATTTCAATTAATTGTGCTATGGATCCAATCGTACAAGCACCGACTGTTTGTGGTAGAGCTGGAAATTCAAAAGCTTGCCTATCCTCCACACTGCATAGTAACCCTTTTTCACTGTCCCTGCAGGATGCTGATGCTGATCTCAGAAGGGAGTGTGTCCTCAAATCTCTCATCATATACCTGGGAGAATGTGTTGAGGACCTGATAAAAGAATACACGGTATGTCCAAATCTGTTTTCTCTCCGTGATGAGATGCAACTTTAATAATCCTGGGGGAAGCTTGAAAGCCCTGCTATTGGATGTGGTGATTAATAATCAGTTGTTCACTTGTACATTTTGTCCTATATTTGACCTCAGATGTCCCAGAAAGATCAAGCCGAGCTGGAGAGTACCACCATGGCGGTCTTCGTCTTTAGAGAGAACTCCAGCCTTCTACAACAGCCAAAAGAGATCGGGATCATCATTGATGGTGTGGAAGTTCTCAGTGAGTTGCCTTCTGTGGCAGCTGGAGTGGTAATGCTCTTTGGACTCTGTTATGCTCTTAACATGGAATATCCACAGGGGTTCAGGTTTACCTTTGAGGCTCTTCAGAAGATCCTGATGGAGCTTGGTTCCAACAAGATGAGCTCCAAGATTCGCAAACTGAATGGTGAACTCCACACTGCACAGTAGTATGTGTGACATGCGTACACATGCTTGTGTGTTTACACACACAGTAGATGTTGCATTTATATTGAGGTAGCCTGTAGTAACCACAAGTCAGCACTTTATGAGGGGGAGAACCTCTGCACTTAGAACCTCTGCACTTAGTTGCACCTAGCCAAGGGTGCTGTAGCCATTTAAGGCTATGTTATATTGTTGGGCTTTGAGTGAGTGTTTTGAATAATATTTCATGTAATTTCATTTACCGGTTATTACAGTTCAGATTGTATAGAGCCTGTGTATAGGCCTATTACCACGTGTGTGTTTGTCCTGGTTCATTTGCTAATCTATTTTTTTTATCTGACTTGTATTTCTTAAAGATCTGTGCTGAAAACGTTGTAGCAGATTCTAAGTTCAGATACAATATTGATAAAGACTGCCCAGTTCAAAGGGAGATTCCAGTTGCCAGAGGGTGATAAAACGGCATGTTTTCTCAAAAACAATTCACTGTTATTCCTGTGTGTTAACAGTATATCCTCCCCTGGCCCTGTCCTGCTCTCTCTCCTCCTCTCTCCTGCCTCTCATCCTTTCCTCTGTTCCCCTCTCCATATCTTCTCCTGGCCTGACTAGCCCAAGAAATCAAAGGTAGTCTTAGTTTAAATGAATGATTGGCATGAAAAATAAAAGTAAATAAGAGAGTACCTGAAAATTGTATTCTTACATGGCTATACAAGTTGTAATGATTTCACATACAAATAAAAAATAAGTAACTTTATGTCTGGATGTTTAATCCCAGGCATTACAGGGACATGACAACAATATCACCCTTTGTTGAAGCATCTGTGTTTTATTTAATTTTCAATTGGCTCCACATCACCCTCTCCAGCCTTTCTCCTCTTCTCTCCACCGTCTCCTCCCCTTGCCACCTTGCAGTGCCTTTAGGGATGCTATACAGTGTATAATTTTAGTCAGCATCCAGGTTTAGTCATAGTCCAGGGTTACACACATATCTGCCCTCTTTTAGTTTAAAAAAAAAATGAAGGCCGATTGCATAATGTTAATGTTGCATATGGTTAATATGTTTAATATTAATAAATACATTTAATGTAATCTGTTGGCGAAGTGTCTTTTTTATAGAGTTTATAAGGTGGGAAACAAATTATTTTTGGGTCAAATAAAATGTAAAAAATATAGTTTGGATATATGTAAATTAATTAACTGGTGTCAATGCAAACAATTCAAGTTAAATCAGTTAAAAGTGAATACATTAGGTTGGTTCAATTTCAATTTATTAGTTTGGTTCAATAACTAAAAGTGAAGAAAATAATTTGGATCAAGGCAAAAAATTAAGGTTGAGTCAAGTGCAGTATTATTGTTTACATCAACATAAAATAATTAGGTCATATGAAGTTACTCAATTTAGATTCTGTGAAGTCAAATATTTTAGATGTGATATCTGGACATCATTTTTTTTAGTTTGAGCAAGGTTATACTTTTTTCAGTGTAATACAAGCAACAAGACTTCATACAGCCATTTAAAAGGTACAGAAATCGGCATTCATTATGTATTATAACACCGCCAAATGCTCTAATTTGCTACTGGTTCATCCCAAAGCCGTGTGATTCCTTAACTGCTGGTTAAAAACTTCTTTTAAATAGATTTTAGTTTTTTTCTTGTGTAGCATTAAGGGACAAAACTCATATTTCATGGTGCAACTGTGTTGTAGAATGACAATAAACGTCGACTTTATAAACTTTTAAACACCTTAACACCAGAATTACGCCCAGCCTAATCAAATAACATATGTATAATAGTCAATATTAGAGCAGAGAAGCAGATTGTGTGTGCGTGTGCGTGTGCGTTGATGTGTCTGTGTGCTTTGGAAAACAAAGAGACAACATACTATATCTGCCAGCACTCCCTGGAGGCAGTTGGTTTCCACTAGGGTTAAAACCTACGGGGATGCCAGTGAACCAAGTGTAAACATGGGTGTTGCTGCAGCCTAACATGGATTGGCTTGAGTTGATCTTTTAGTCAAGTAGGATTCAAAATGTATTGTGTAAGCTTGTCTATACTCAACAACAGGCTTATGGTGAGAGAAATCAAGTATAAAAATTAGTATTAAATAACATGGAAAAAGTGAAAGCTGGGATATAGTCCAGTACTAATGTGTGTGCCAAACGTATGCGGTGCCTTAGTATAAAATTGACTCAGGACAAGACTATGTGCCATTTCGTGCAAAGTAATGCCCTTTCTCATTTTTTCCCATTAACTCATCTCCTTTTGCTCAAAATGCATAGAAGTCTAGACTGGATTATAATGTTATTTTCACTAGATAAGCCTTTACTGATCCTCAAAGGGGAAATTCAGAAAGACAGATCCCTAAAAGTAATCATTATCCTAGGACAGCTCAGCACTCCCCAAACTGACACCTCTAGTCATTTATGCTGAAACATTGATTAATGAATGAGTGGCATGAACAGAATGACAACAGAGGAAAACCTATCTACAACCGGGAAGTTGTGTGAAAGGGAGAGACCTGAATTGTCCAGTGAAACAATCTCAGTGTGAGAACAGGTGTGACATTCCCTTTGGTGGAAACATGTCACCTACTGCCCAACCTAAAGCATTACAGTTGATATGTTAGACCGGGCTTCAAGTCCGGTTAGTCTGCTTCTAGTAACGAAAAGACCAGTGGATGAATCATAAAGCTACTAAATAAGAAGAAGAATTGATGGTGATGCTGTCATTTTACTTCAACTGAATACTTTGCCGTACTGGCAGCTTACACCAACTAGGCCAAGAAACTGTCACACCACTTTGGATTCTTGTAACTTGTGATTTGCACAGCGGATTAGAAAATACCCAACTAGAATTGAACTATAGTCAGCTGCAGTCACTGGTGGAAGAAGTACCCAGGAGGGATCAACTGGTATGGATTTTTTGGGGCCGATGCCGATTTTTTTTCATCAGCCTTAGCCGATGACTGATACTGATGCTCCCTCAATTTACATCATAAAAATGACACAATGATGATAACAACTGTTACGAGCCCTTAATAAAAAAAAAAAAAAGAAACAGTTATTGAACTTTAAAAAGGAGTCTCCAGCAACACGGAGCTGCCTGTGGACGCCTGTCTGTAAATAATGCTGGGAAAAAATATCGGCGAACGCAGCAGCCCGCATCGGCCGATAGGGATAGACTTAAAAAACGCAACTATCTACTGAAAATGTCGCCGGGCAGATCTATGGGTCTATCACTAGTACCTAGAGCTTTTACTTAAGTAAAAGTGTTAAAAGCACACTGTAGGAATACTCTGTTGCAAGTAAAAGTCCTGCACTTAAGTATCAGCATCAAAATGCACTGGAAGTACAAAAAGTAAAAATACTCCTTATGCAGAATCACCTGTTTCAGAATCATATATCATTGGATTATAATTATTGAGAGATTCATGTAAATATCTAGTGTTGCATATGATAAAGGCCCTGCTGTGTAGCTTAATCTATAATTATGTATCCTATACTATTTGTCGATATTATTGTATTATTAATGTGAATCTGTAAAGCAATTAGTGACTGAAGTAACCAAATAAATGTAGTGGAGGAAAATATATACTATTTCTTCTGAAATGTAGTGGAGTAGAAGTATAAAGTAGCATACAATGGAATTACTCAAATAAAGTACATGTATCTCATTATTGTATCCAAGTACAGTACTTGAGTAGATGTACTTTCCACCACTGGCTGCAGCCCTGTGTGTATATATGTGCAACAGCAAATGTGTGATTCCAACAAGTCAGTGAGTAGTGTCCCATCTGATCCCATCTAATCGGAACAGCTGCTTAAAAGGTGGCATCCTGCGGGCCTAGCTAACGGAGAGATGTGGCCTAAGAAATGTGTCTCAAAGCGGCACTCAAACATGGATTAAAAGAAGCCGGGTCACACTGTGGGTGTCGCGGCTGGGCTGGCTGCCCCTGCGTGTGCTTCTATAGCCAAAAGACAAAAGGTAACGAGGCAGGTTGTCAGTCCCTTCTTCTTCGTCCTGCTGCTCACCTGTATTTTCACGATGCCTTGCCAAAACCCACTGCATCGGTTCCGCTCGCTCTCCCATATCCTTCCGACTGCCGACACCGCCTCACAGCCCCTCTCTCTCTCTCTCTCTCTCTCTCCCCCCAGCACCGGACACCGGCTCAGGGGTTGTTGGCTCAGTGGTGGGTTATGAATTCACGAATGTCTCACCGATCAAAATTATAACAACCGTGCAGACGTCATTCCAGCAGAAGGATGAATGGATCCAGAGACATCAAAAGGAGCTCGAGCTTCATCGGTTACGTGCCAACACTGATACATGCCATTCAAAAAAAGCGTTATTAATAATAATCATTACGCGGTGGGTTTTCAAACCACTGGCTTCTTGGTTCTCCGCGTAATTGCAACACGTCGTCGGCTCTGGCAGTTCACTGAGTGTGGGTCTTTTTAAAAAAAAATGGATATACCTCCGTCGGAGCTTGGCATGTTTTTTTTTCAATCCACAAAAGGTAACGGAGCCTCGGCTTTTTTGACAAACAAGACGAGACAGGTCGATTCTCACGGTTGTGGTCCGCAGCTGGTTGTGTGTGCCATCATCAGCCGGACAACTCCCGAACCCCAGCGCGGATAGCAGCTAAACGGAGGCAGCATTTCCACAGAATCTGGCCCATCCCCTCGGACATTTCTCTCCCCACGGAAAAAAAGAAAAAAATACGCACGAATCGGCGATTCTCCTTCCGTGTTTGGCTGCGCAAATCCCGTGCAACTGTGCTGCTCTCGCACACCTGACTCGTTTTTTTTTTGTAAACGGTATTAACCGCAGGCACTTTGAGATCCTGCGGAGAAAGGGCGCCACTGGTGGTTTTCAGAATATCAAGGAATCTGCAACCGAATCAAAGAGGGCAGTGGTTTCCAAGAGGATGCCACCACCACCCCCCTTTCGTGAAGTCACACAGAAAGACCAAGGGTACGGAGGACTAAACATGACTTAAAGCTCAATACATTAATAAATACATGCCTACATAAATGCAAGAATAAATGTATGAATACATACATGCAAAAATTAATGTTGGAATAAGATAATAAATGCTTTACATGTATTTCAAAATTTTTCTTCTACATTTATTTATTTCTGTATTTCTGTGGCCATATGAAAATAAGGTAGGAGGTCCAATTTACTCACGGATTCACTGATTCATTTCTATATGTGTTTATTTCTGCATTTATTTATTTATTGAGACTTAAGTCCTGTTTAGTTCTCCATACACCAGGGGAGTTGATACTGGTTTGGTCAGTTGGTTATAGACTGCTGTGACTTTTTAAGGGCGCTGTCTATTTTGAATTTGTTTAAAACAACACTAACATTAAAGGCAACAAATATCAAATATAGATTTGACCAGGTTATGCCACCGTACCTGTGGAGTTTGATTTTTGTTTGTATTAATTTCAAACGTGTAAAAAAGAAAACAGAAAAACTTGTGCAGAAAATAACATTACATGTTTTTTTCTTTTCTTTTTGACATATTCAAAAAGGAGTGGGTAAAGTATACACTTATCTAATCCCATCCCTTCTTCATAATCCATTGTTAATTAACAGCGTCCTCTGTGATATGGAATTATTATTGATTTTTGTTTCTATTTTTTCCCAACTTAACCAAATGCTTTAACTTTAATTAAAGGTTGAATATGGAGAATAAGCAGAACACCGCCGTGTAGTGGTCGCAACAACAAAAAATAATTTGAGCAGTCGGGTTGCCAGGTTCGAGACAGAAGATCAGAGTCTGTTTGATCCTGTTTGAACCCATCCCCTCTGGTTTGTTTGAACCCATCCCCTCCGGTTTGTTTGAACCCATCCCCTCCGGCAAAACACACCATTAAAACAAGCATTGCAGAGGAGTTTTTGTAAGCTGCTGGAAACTTAATTTCCTTACGGGAGTCATCCCAAAGGATCAATAAAAAAGAGAAGTCTAAGTCTAAGGAGTTTGACTGACAGTTACCGTTACAGCTAAGTAAACATGAAAGTTAGCTTACCGATCAAGGAGAAATGTAGCCATTTCGGTGCGTGTTTTAATGCTCTTGAACTCCTTTATCTCAGTCCATAGAGCGAAAGCTTGTTCTATATTGACTCTCGTTTTTGCCTGTCGCCGGTCACTCAGCTGCTGGGACAAATAACACCGCAGATGCCGGATTGGCAAACTCCATTTCACCCAGTGCCAGCCTACAGTAGCTGCGTCAAACAACAGACAACCCTGGCAACCCGCAATGCCACCACTATTGGCTGGTACCATGTAAACAGAACGTGACAGAAAGTCATTGTCAAACCCCAAAAATTGTAAAATATTGATTCAGACTAAATATATTTTTTTTGGAAAAGCAATACTTTCATTCTGTACACCTAAAAATGCCCCGGGTGTTTTCTTTGTAATTTTTTAAATAAAGCTTTTGATAAATATTTTACATATTCAACCTTTAACAAGTATCTTAAAAAATACAATTTATTCCTCATATATTCCTATAAAATACATATTGACATTAATTGCATATGTATTTAATTTAATCAAAAATTCTTAACTTATTCATATATGTTCGTATCCAAAATATAAACTAATTCCGATTTTAAAAATGAATAAACTAAAAATAAGCACATGAAAAAGGGGAAATTAAGGAAGAATAAATAACAATCATAAATAAACAATAAACAAACAAGTTCTGAGTTACCACAGCAAAGTAGGCAAAGCTTTACTTGTGTACAAATAAACACTCATTATAAGCAACATTTAGTCTAAAAACATATGAGAAATTTAAAACTTTATAAATGAGTTTAAAAAATCACAACCTCACGTTGTTTTATTATTACTATAATGTAATTAGTGAATGCATCCTCGTTACATTTTGTTTCTAATTCTTGCCCATTAAAACCATCATGACCGAAGTGAAAATATTGCGCTTGTGTGATTAGCCCACTTATATGGATTGCAAAGAGTGTTTTACGCATAACCAGTACGCGTTTGACCGACACCTCCGTGCTTTACCGATTACTATCTTGACTTCAATCGTCTTTGGATCCAACGTATAGCTACTGGGCGTGGATCAGCGTCATGTCATAAAATCCACAGTAGGTGTAATGTCATCATCTGTCAAAAACGCAGGCGAGCAAGTGAAAGCTATGCCAAACATCTGTTCTTTGAAAAAGCGAGTTAATGAATGAGAAAACCGCCCTAGTCCAGTCACAGAGACTCCTCCCTTTCACACAGACTGCTGACCTCCGGGCTCCAGGTTATTTAGCAGACATCTCCTGTCCGAAAATAGATCCAGAGCTGCCTGTCACTGGTGTGTCAACTGCAGCAGAATTCACTCTGCATATTTGTAATATGGCCTAACATTTCTCACGTCATATAGCACATAGTTGTATAGACATGGGGCAAACGTGACCGAGGGTGCCTCCCCTTCATGTGGAAGAAAGCATCATGACTCATGATGTCCAACCTTCTTTATGGGAACTAACAGAAGATGGTGGTGAGTGTCATTGAAGTAGACTGATATCCACAACGTCAATCTTTCTCATTCATGCGAATTGGGCTCTCAATTCTAGATATCCACAATTACATATTAGATATCTAGAATGAACATTCTGGATAATGTAATTCTTACTAGGAAAAACCCCCATTTCAGATATCTATAATCCTAGTGTTACTAGTCATAATTTTAATTTCAGATACCCCAAATGAAAAAGAACATTCCAGATATCCATAATGTAATTTTAACTATCTAAAATACATTATGACTAGTAAACATGTAATTATGGATATGTGCAACTTTCATTTTACCATTAGGAATTACATTACAGATATCCAGAATGTTCATTGTAGATATCCAAAATGTATTTGTGGATATCTAGAATTGAATCCCAATACACATGAATGTCAAAAGTAACGTCATTTGTACTAGTAAGAATGTCATTGAGGATATCTGAAATTATCATTCTGCCGAAATCATCTAAAATGTAATTACAGAGAGGAGAGTGATTCAATTAAATGTTAAAACCGCTTGCGATTTGCGCTGGTGAGGGAAAGTGTTTTTACACCACTTTCCTCACAAGGATCTGTCTTTTTACTGCATTTGTAACCTCACTAAGATACTGTACAACTCTGTGTGAGTGGTAATGTCCTTCTGACATGTTTTTTTTCCAGTCAGGTTAAAGAGAGTCCTCACAATGCATGATGGGTAGGTCAGTCTAAAAGCAGGTAGCTCTGATTTTCAGCTATGGATGTCTGCAGTCAGTCAGCTCTTGCGCTGTCAGGAAATATATGAGTAAAAAGTGTTATGTTTTACCACACAAACCAGAGCAATCAGAATCAGAAATCGTTTTTTGACAAGTGGGTTTTCACGTACAAGTACAAGGAATTTAAATGTCAAATATAATCCAAATTCTTACTCCTACTGCACTGTAACTCAAAAATGACCAGACTAAATTATTTTCACAAGGTCCTATGTGTAATGTATTATAGGCCTATCTCATGATTAATAGAACACTAAGCTTTGCCATATTGAAGTAATAGTTGTATAGCCATATAAACTCACTGTATTAAGCATATTCTTGGACTCCCCCTTTTTGAGGGACTAGATGGTACATCCCAGTCTCTCCTCCTCTCCCTCTCTTATTCTCCTCCCTCCCTCTTTCAGTGTCCTCCATCTCTCCGCTTTCTCCCATTTACTTATATTAAGGACGTTCTCATTTCCAGAGACTGCTGCAGTTCCTCCTTCATCTGGTACTCTTTTAATTGCTACAGAGCAGTCAGAGAGGTATGTAGTGTCCATATTTCCTCTCACTACGTTGCTGCAGGATTTAATAGAAAGCACTTTTGTAGAGACATGTCCAACCTATGTTGTGTAAAGTAGCTGCAATGATGCGTGTATTTAATTTGAGCAGCTGTTTTTCCTCTTGTTTTTGTCCTCATTGCATTTTACTGATTCTCTCGCAGTCATGATGGTTCTTATTCATTCCCTCCATCTTGTCCTCCATTTATAGCACACATGACTCATGCAGTTTTACAGAGAGAGAACTGAGAGCAGGACGGGGATAGAATTCAATCCACACGTTATTGTATCTGGATTCAGCTCTTGTAGGGGTCAAAGAAATGGAGATTCAGTCCTTGACGCCGAATAAGATATGCAGCTGCAGCTCTCTCTTCCTCCATTACAAAACGGAGATTTTCCCCAAAAAAGCTTTACACAGGAAGCTGCCATAAAATATTTTTTTCAGTGGAAGATTATGTCACAGCTGCTGAGACCAAAATTAACTCTTCCTCTGTCCTCTGAGCATCAGCGAGTTCCCATCAATGTCATTTTTTTACAAGGTCACTTTTAAGGCCTCACCATCACTTGACTGCTTCACCTCTGTACAGAGAATAAGAGGATTTTAAGGTCTTTTTATTGTACGTCAGTGTCTCTACGTTCAGCAGAGCAGATAACATGATGTCTGAGCCTGAATTAGAGGTATAATCTGGCATTGTCTGTTTGCTGTGTTTCCTCAGTGAAGCAGCACAGAGCTGACCTTATAAAGACTCCTCTGTCCTGACCAGACCACACCTCTGTCCCAGAGTCCATGGAAGCCAAGGCCAAGTCCGGGGCTCCAGCACCCAAAGCGGCACCTAAAGCAGAGAAGAAGGAGCCGGCAGCCCCACGCAAGGCTGACCCTGCACCCGCAGCCCCTGAGCCTGAGCATCCTCCTCCTCAGGATGGGGCAGCAGAAGCTGAAGCAGCAGCAGCGGCAGGTGACGAGGCTGCGGCCTCCGGCACAGACTCTCTGGAACACCTGAAACCCTTTTTGATCGGTGGTGCCGTTATTGCTGCAGGAGCCATCTTGCTGGGAGTGTTGCTACTGGCGAGGAGAAATTAAAACCGAATCTTTATCTCAAATTAAAGTATGTATTGGTTGATGAGTTGTTGCTGAGTGGTTCACAGACTATTACGGTACATATGGGGGATGGGGAGCCACTGTGCACCTTTAGTTTTGTTCTTTTGACCTGCTTTCACTTGTAGAGAATCAAACCATTCAAGTTTTGATAAAGGCTGTATATGGAGCATAATTACTCATAATATATGCATGAAGTTGCGTCAGTACTGCATCTGAACTGTAATAATCAATTTCTAAAAAGAACACACTCTGTAGTACTAAACTATCAACTGCTTGGTCTAATCCAGTTTGCAGAAATATTGATATTAGCTTGAAATATTTGTGCATTCTTGCTCCCAAAATCAGCTTGGTTTACTTTGTTAAACGATCATGAAAATCTTTATTCATAAGGTTGAAACTTGATATTAATACTTGCCATCAGAGTTGCTATAGGTTTTATTTTACATTTAAATACGACAGTTGAAAGTAAAGGCATGAAAACAGATGGAAATATGCATTGTGATGTATTCTACATATTTTGGCTAAATCAATGCCTAAATGAAGGGATTCAGTTCAGAAACATTGAATCCCTTCCTATCCCCACCAAATACAGAACAGCACAGTGCAAAAAATATTTAAAAAAATGTTTAGAGACAGAAAGTAGAAGCATGCAGTGGTTTAGAAATGGAATGTATGAGGACTGTAGGAGATAAAACATGTACAGTATGTGTCCAAGAATTGTAGGGAAGTTACCTCTAGCTGTAGAGAGTTTTTGTTTTACTGTCAGATGATGTCTCAAATCAATAACATTTCATGTCTCACACAACATCCAAAGTCTGGTGGTTCAATCTGTTTACATATTAGGTACTTAGCTGTAGTAGGCTGAACAGCCATAAGTGTTGCATCATCCGGTTTAAAGTCTGCTACTAAAACATGGGAGTGGTTTATGTCTTCACTGTGCTCCCGTTAAGTGGCGTTCAAAACCTAGCTCATAGCTATGTACAACTTAAATATAACAAGAGAAACCTTGGTTGATAATACAATTGAAGTGGGTTGAAGATGAACTACTGTTGAATAGTTTACTCAGAGATAAAAAAAAAAGTCACGCATTCACAATGTTGTTGCAGCAAACACTCACATGTATGGCTGTACACAAAGCTGTCCACTCATGATAGCAGAAAGTGGAAAGACAGTTCTGCTACACATCATTATCTAATTTTAGTTGTAGGGTACTTATGTATTTCACAACACATTACTGGCCAGAAATATTGTACAAACATATCTAATTCACCATAGTGAACACCCCAAACACATCCAAAAGATGGTATGCCAACACCAAAACAAACTTCACCTTACATTGTACAATACAGTGTACCAAAAAAAAAAAAAAAAATCCTATTTTCATAATTTCAACAGCGTATAAATGCAATAATTCAGATAGGTCTCCTTATTTAGCACATGTGCTGTAGCAGGTTCAATTACCTAAATAATAATGTTATAATATTGTTGGTGATGATGATGATTGCATGATGTTAATTATGTTAATGGAGGTGATGTTACGGATGATAATGATGGCAATGATGATGTTTTTCATGGTGATTGTACTGATAATGATGTCGGTTATGATATATTTTTGATATATTTCTAATATATTTTCCTTATGCACACTCCCCTCTGCCCCCCAAACTTTAAATGTAAAAAAGAGAGTGGCCATTATCCAACCTTTATTAAAGACAGTGAACCAGCAAGTGAGTATTTCTTTATTTGCAACTATTCAGAATTAGCAATCATATAGCTACAGACAGAGCTTCAGCGCTGAGTGAACTAAAGGTGAAACTTATGAAATAATAATTCATTGCTGTTTTGTCTGATAAATCAGCAATGTCAGGACAATATAATAAGGTACTTTTTGCATATGCCGGAACACCCTCTTTTCAGCCTTATCCTTAATTCTGCCATATTAAATATGTATTTCCATCTCTGTATTCTGTGATGCATGTTAAATGCTTCTTGTTCCTATCTATACTTCCAATTTTGAAATACCGAACAAAGTCATATTGCTGCTGCTGGATGAGAAACTTTTAGATCTGATGATTTTCACGTTTCAAATTTTATGAAGTGTAGGTATGCCCCTTGAGTTACATTAACAAAAAAACCCCACAATCTTCCAAACTCAGACTGTTTTTTAAATTGAATAATACATCAAAGTTAACAAATTTGAGGCACAGACCTTGCATTAGTTAACTGCAGCTCACCTGAAAAAAATCCACTGTCAAATTATCTTTAATTTTCATGAAAACATAAACTACATAGTTTGACTATAATTACTACTATATTTAGTTATATTATTATATTATTAACGTTTATGGTCCAACTATAAAATATCTTGCATCAGAAAGTGACAGCTTTCTCAAGGGAAAGCTGCTAAAGTATTTGTGTTTAGGTAATGTGTAATGTGGTTATTTTTACTTAATTATTAATCCCTAGACTGGTTTACGAAAGCCATTATCGGTCAACTCTTATGCACTGTACCCACAAACATATTTATAGATAGGTAGATACTGTGTGAACTTTGTTGTATACATAAAATCATAAAAATATAGGCTGACTTGTAACAAGTGCAACACAACTCGCAAGAGAGTCAGAAAGATGTTCTGAGGTCAGTTCATCGTGAATAAAATAACCACTGCACAGAATGGTTTATTTAAGGGGGTCTGTAGTGTTTGTGGCAAATTTACCACAAGGTGACATTTTATTATGTAGTAAAAAGTAATGCAGTCTAATGCATCAACCTTGCAACATAAGCCTGCCTTCTGTTAATGTAATCAGTTGTTGATCAAACTGTTTCATTGTGTTGTAATCTTTTACATGATACTCGGACATGTTCAATTTTAGGGTGTGTATCTAACAAACTGTCGAACAAAGTGTATCATCAGTAAACCCCAAGACCGGAGATCTTCAACAGGAGGTCCAGGACCCTCAGTGGGTTCTCAGTTACTGCAGAAGGTCTGCCAAATTGTTTGATAATCTTTTTAATGTTTTTTTTTTTAGATATTTCTGAAAATATACATTAATTGCAATTGCAATGTATTATTAGCCAAGATAAATTAGTGCAAAAGAATAATTAATTTACACAACCTTGATTATACAGAAGGATTACTGGCGTATAGGCAAGGTAGCCATGCACAGAGACACATAAGCTGAAGGATTGATACATGAATTGTAATATCTTAGTATTGTATGCACCACAAAAAGCTGTTTGTGATACCAGCTGTTATGTCTGATGTAACACCCTTTCAAAATACGATTTCCGGGTCCAAACGCTCCGTTGGTTAAAACCATAGGTTGAAACCTGAAACCTATGGCTGAAACGAACAAAACAGACAATGGCCGAACATGAGAACAATTACGATCACCTATTTCGTCAGTTAGACATTTTCCATCGATAAGAAAGAGGTAAAATTATAATCACGTTGTTGTTTAAAATCTCCGATCTGTTGAAACAAACAACGGGGAACACGGCGGTGTAGAAATACGAGGCTCGGAAGGCTTGGAACCGGAAGTCATATTAAAAAAAAGGGTGTTACGTCACGTCTCAACAGCCGGATAGGCTTTAGGCCGCCCTAGCTGTTAGGCCGAATTTATTTTGCTACTCAATGTAATACAATATCTGTAGTAGGGGGTCTCTGCTTCGTCTCTCTTTCAGCTGAGGGATGCTTGGCCTAAAATACGTTGAAGACCCCTGATATAGATATTTTTGGGTAATTGTTTGAGGATGTTGTGCTTTTGTTCTGAAGGATCCGAGCCGGAAGTGCTGCTTGCTGTTCCGTCTGAAGAGAACGAGGGTAGCTACCTTGAGTTCCTCGCTCCCAATATCTTCTCTCAGAACAATACAACATAGGCTTTCGGTGCACTAGACTGGTGACGGTGAGTAAATAAGACCTGCACTATTTAAAACAGTGTTCGACTGGTAAATGACTAACACTATGTCTACTCTTGGCAATGTGTTATTGGCGGCTAACGTGAGCTAACAGTTTCTGTTGTGCTAATCGCGTGGCTACAGTCTGTCGTCTACGGATTTGGCTAAATTAATGTTACATCTCAATTTGCCAACGGATTTAAGGGAAAACGCGAATTAAGATGAACACTTCTAGGTACAGAAACGAACTTAAATTTACGGCTTATTTTTTGTAAATATTTTAAACGAAAACGCGTCACTTAAAGCTTATGTAGTTGTCATGCTCGCGTCACATTTATTCTTCACTCAGATATGAATGTTAGCATGTTTGTCTTCTCTTGTCCACAGGTGTCTTACAATGATCATCCCTGTCCGGTGCTTCACGTGTGGGAAGATCGTGGGTAACAAGTGGGAGGCATACCTCGGCCTACTTCAAGCAGAGTATACTGAGGGGTGAGATACATACCTGATAGACTACATTTACCACCCACATTTTGCAAGTAAAACGTTAGTGGCCCGTGGCAAACATTACTTGAATAGTGAATACGGTTTAAGGCAAAACTCATGCATTACAAAATCATTTTCTAGAAACAGTCGAGGTGAAATGCAATAAATCAAAAACCCTTTAACCCATTTATGTCATAGGGTATGCTCATTTCATCAAAGGTTTTGAGTTGTCCACCTTCAAGCTTACGATGCACTGAATAATAGCAATTACCTGAGGCCATTTACACTGCAGTAATGTTCTTGTACTTTACTTAGTCATTCAGTGATCTGTATGCCATGCATTAGGGCTAACATTACCTTCTCTCTCCCACTTAAGTGATGCCCTTGATGCCCTGGGCCTGAAGAGATACTGTTGTCGGCGGATGCTCCTTTCTCATGTGGATCTTATTGAGAAATTGTTGAATTATGCACCACTGGAAAAGTGAATGGCCAGCTCTAAGAACTACACAGACTTTGTGGGGCTGTGGCATGGACAGATTAAATGTCCATGTCACCGCCCTGTTATATTTTGATGAGACCACGGTAAAGACTTCTGAAACATTCATTTGTTTTGATAATACATTGTTTTTCTAAATAAAAGTGTTAAATGACATTACCTGTATTACTGACTTGTGTAGTTACCATAAGTTATCTTTCTTCCAGAACTACAAGGTGAACCTGAGTCATTAGTGCTGTGTCTGCACTGTGCAAAGTAAAGTAACTTATGGTGATTTTACTTAATTTAGAGTAAACCTTTTGGAAAACTGGGTTAACCAAAAACATTGCAAATAATTCACAGTACAGGCGTCAGAATGATCAATCGAAAGCAATAGAAGAATTTAGTCACTGCTTTGACTGCTTCAGGTCTAAATAATATTTTCAACTATCTTTCTAGTACATAAAAATAGTATACTTATTAGATGTTCGTGGTCCTTAGTAAGCAGCTGTAATGCAACCAATGTCTGAAAAAGTACAACACAGAAATTATATTTTAGGGAATGTGTTTTTAATCTGCAGATTTAATACAAAAGAAAGTGACAAACATTACTGTATTTATTAAGTTATTATGGTGTTCCTGCACATGCTAGTATTGGAATCCGATGTCCCGGCAAAAAATCTACAACCCCATTTTTTCCTCTTAAAATGGGTAAAAGTTCCGGTATGTACAGACAACTAGTGAACAACAAAAGTACACTTTAGACTTTTGAAGATGCATCTTCAGTATAACCTATGGCTCTTCCAGATTTTTACAGAACTTGGCCCAGAAAAAAAAAGTCCTGCCTTTGCTCGGCCTCACACACTCCATCATTCCTGGGGAGAAAACAAAAACAATATTCAAAGCCACATTTACAGATCAGGACGGAGGATGTTTGTTAGTTGTCCAATCAGTACTACTACTTTATGTAAAAGCTTAGGTACATAATTACTATTAAGCATAGGCTCTACCTCATATGTCATCACGTTATAATCATGTCTCTTCAGAGGCATGTGCTGACAAGAAGACTGAAAATGTAATGATGTATTAACAGTCTGATGACGTAATGGTTTGCAGACTTAACAGTTCATTGTAAAAAATCCTTTAAAAAAGCTTTACTGACCTTCACTTCATAAACTAATCTATCAAAAACGTTTTGGGGGTGTTAAATAGCACTAAGAAACAAAGGATTGTAGTTTTAACGGTTTATCCAATTCTACTTAAAACCCTAAACCCAGCAGCCTGCACTCTTAAGCCAAATTAACAGATATAGGGAGTATACAGGATGTTTTATTGAAATTAATCGCATGCTTAAAACAAGTCATAGATTGAAGCCATTCTTTCTTTCGGTTTGTAGAAAAATGTTTCTGACATCCATAATGAAGTTGAGTACAGAACAAATATGTGTGTGAAATAGAAATAACAGAAAGCAATGATTTGCAAATTATTGAAACCCCATATGTAATTGAAAATATCCCAAAGACTATATTTAGAATCTGATGTCAGCAACATGGATCAAAAAACATGTAGCCAGGATGAGGTTTACCCACTGTGTTGCATCACCTCTTCATGTAACAAGACTAAAAGTTTGGGAGCTAAGGAGACCAACTGCTGTCATTTTGAAAGTTGAATGTTTTCCCATTCTTGCTTGATGTAGGATTTCAGATGTTCAACAGTTTGGGGTCTCCTTTGTCTTATTTTATATTTCATAATGGAGCAAACAATTTCCATGGGTGACAAGTCGCGACTGCAGGCAGGCCAGTTTAGCACCTGGACTTTTTTTTTTACTACGGAGCCATGCTGCTGTAATGTGCAGAATATAGTTTAGCATTGTTCTGCTGAAGTAAACAAGGCCTTCCCTGCAAAAGATGTTGTCTATTTGGCAGCATATATTGCTCCAAAACCTGTATATATTTTTCAGCATTAACTGTGCACTAACACACCCCCATACCATCATGAATGGTGGCTTTTGAACTGTGTGCTGATAAGCTGGATGGTCTCTCTCCTCTTTAGCTTGGAGGATGAAGTGTCCATAATTTTGCTAAAATAATTTTAAATAAATATTGACTCGTCAGACCACAGGGCAGTTTTCCACTTCGCTTCAGTCAGGTCCAGAGAAGGCGGTGGCATTTCTGGATCTGGTTTATATACAGTTTCCTCTTTGCATGGTAGAGTTACAACTGTTATTTGTGGAGGCAGTGACGAACTGTGCTCCCAATGGTTTTTGGAATTGTCACTGAGCCCAAGCAGTGATTTCAACTCTGAATCGGGTCTGTTTCTAATGCAGTGATGTCTGAGCCCGAAGATCACCAACATCCAATATTGGTTTACAGCCTTGTCCCTTGAGTACAGGCATGTCTTCAGATTTTCTGAATCTTTTAATATAAAAGACCAACCAAGACCACTGTGTGACTGTGATATTAATCTTCTGTTACATTTAGGAATTTTGGGGCAGTTTCTTCTGTTGTGGTATTGATGTACTTAAAAACAAATCGCAGAAGAAACACATGATACATTGTATATACTAAGGAACCCAACAGTACAACTACTAATTAAACACGCCAAGAAATCAAACTGTCTGTTTGGTGAAAAAGTATGTGAGTTATAGGGAAGCTTACCAAGTCAGCGGTATCGGCCTCTGTGATCTCTTTGATCTCTGTGCCTTTCCCGTTCCTGTTCCCGTGAGCGTTCCCTGTCCCTCTCTCTGCTCCGGGAATGTTCTCTGTGTCTTCGAGACATTCCCGCACTATTCCGACCTGAAGCATCTTCTCTGACACGTTCCCTGTCACGCTCTCGGTCACGACCCCTGTCCCGGCCTCTTTCTTTGTCCTCAGAACGACTGTTACTACTGCAGAGAAATGTGTTTTTGTCACACTTTTTCATATTCATCTTTAATTTCTATATGGACAAAGAAATGCATTATATCTGAGAGTCTTGCATTATTTCACAAACCTGTAGCCGTAGTTGCCCTGGATAGAGACGAGACAGTCTTTGAGTGAGGTGACCAGGGCTTGGCAGCGGTCATCTCCATACACTCTGGACTGCTTAATGATGGCAATGGCAGTTAATAGAGTCTCCATGGCCACCCGCAAGTCTCCTGCATTAGCAATTGAAAAAAATAGATATTAGACAGTTTCTTTTAAGGACTTCAAAGCTCGTAGGATTAGGGTGCATAAAGGAAGTTTTTAAATGAATATTTACCCCCTTTATACAGTAAATTTAGGCAAACTTTTTAAGCACTTGCATCCATTGGGGCTTAAATGACAGAAAAACTGGAAATCAATATCAATAAAGTTGAAAAATGTTTGGAACATCCACAATGCCCGCAACAGCAACCTCCAAAAAAGGCTAGAATTGACTAGCAGTATTTGGACTTCATCATTCTTTGTTACATTATGTTGTCTTGTAGCTAATTTTATATCAGCTATTCGTGACAATCTATCCATGACACCTGATAGACAACACAAAAACAAGATTTTTTTAAACATATAACTGCAATAATAATTGCTCATTCCAACAGAAATTCATTTACATGTTTTCTAACTAGTTACTCAAGTGGAGCACAGATGCATCCTGTTTCTTTAAATCATCCTTAGATGATTGTGTTGGCATGGATGTGTTTGTTAATGTGTTAGACCTGCAGTGTATCAGAGATCTGCTGCGGTTGTTCCCATGTTTTTCTTCGAATGCTCCAATAAAGCTGTAGCCTAACCCTTAATAATAATAAGGGTAATAATAAGGGTACATAGATGATTAATGATTAATTACTCAAGTTAATAGTATGCTAAATAAGGATTTGCAACCTCAACAAATCTATGTTTAAATATTTGAATGAGGAACACACAAGATGTATGCATTTGGAAATAAAACACTAAGATTTAGAAAGCTACACATATTCTTACATTACATTATAAAAGGTTCCATGTTTTTGTTGTCAATTTGATATTATCTCTAACATAACAAAATACTAAAAAATTAGGTTATCAATTTAAATTCCAATTACAATGTAAGAGGGGTGGCGAACAGCTTTTGTAAATGGACCAGTACTTCCATAGTGCATTTCTGACCTTCAAGGCGCTTTTACGCTACTTGCCACGTTCACTTACACAGAGGTTGCCCTGCAAGAAGCCACCTGGTCATCACGATCTAATCTAATCATTCAGACACATACGCACACGTACATTGCACAACCTTCGGCAGCAATTTGAGGTTCAGTATCTTGCCCAAGCTTCTTCTTCAAAACTAAACCACTGATCTTCCGATTAGTGGACTAGACGACTGAACCTCCTGAGCCACAGCTGCATATATTGTTTATTAAGTTCTTTGTTTTCTTCTGCTTCACGTACTCTGATCGGCTGTACTTACCGGCTGTTGCTCCAGACACCGCTTTGCTGATGGCACTGCTGGCAACAGCCCTATTTCTGTTCATTAGCTCCTCAAAATCTGGATCTGTAGTTTGAGGCATGTGTCTGAAAAGTACAGATTGTTAACAGAATTTTCAAACCATCACTACAAGATATAAAAGATACATAACTGTTGCCATAAAAAACTATTTTTGTAATTGCTTAAAAGACAAAGATGCTGAATGCTCAATTTGGTGTATTATCCCTTAATATGTTTCATGTGCTTTAATATCTGCACGTTATTTTGCATTCCTCTCTTTATTCTGGTCTTTTGCTGGTTTAAAGATTAACTATATTATCACCCTATCTCATTGTGAAACAAATCATATGATATCACTGTTTATGGTTTGCAATAGCTATAAATAATAAACAAAGTATGTTCTTACTTTTGTTGGCTGTAAGTTTTGCTGCTGTGTCCATCTTGTGCTGGGGTGAAGAATGCTGGATTTACATACAGACTGTGAGGGGGCTGAACGGGAACATGGACTGGAAGAGGAGGGAACAAATGGGGCGGCATGGGCGGGGGTATGTTTGGTGGCATATGTGGGAAGGGAGGAGGTGGGTGATTAGGATAAGGGCTGGGTATTGAGGGAAATCTGTTTGCAAGTAGATGTGGTGGAAAAAGTGGAGGTATAGGAGAGGGGCTGGGCTCCTGTGATAATAATGAGGGAATCTTTTCCAAATATTCAGAGTCCTTAGGATCTTTGGAATTAACACGCAGGGGTATACCTGCAGAGAATGCATTGTTTTTGTTAAACATGACAGTAATACTGACATTTTGCAATATAATGTAAATTCAACAGTGTTTTAAGATTGTGGTGCTCTTACGTTTATTTGCCATGTCCTCAAACACACTAAGGTTCTGGTGAGTGGCAAAGCGACAGTTGATCCTTTCCCCATTGATCTCACATCGGGGTACTTTTTCCAACATTATTTTTAACGATTCTTCTGAGGTGACCACCACTTCAGCATAGCTGTGAAACCACACATTTAAAGTTACTGACATTAAGGCACAGCTATTCAAATCTTAAGTAAAATTAATTAATAATAAACAAATCATTCACGGGAAAACACTGTGAATGTGACACTACCAACCACTGACCCTCTCGACTGGCCGTTCGCTTTGTTCTCAGCAAATTTGATCTCTATGATGTCTTTCACACCCAATGTTAGAGCCATGGTCATGATGTCCTTATCAGATGTCCACTGGAGGTAGTTGGATGTTCCGAAAAAAGGTACGAAAATGATGGAGGGTAGATAGTTACTAATCAGCTTTATTTGTATAGCACCTTTCATACATATAAAAATGCAGCCCAAAGTGCTTTACATTAAAATAAAATAAATCAAACCCCCTTGACATCCCCACTCCCTCAATCGTGTAACACACACACACACACACACCCGACCGACCGATACGTCCGTCCCCACCGCCCCGACCCAGACAGATAGGGACCTATACCACGGCCATAAAGCCTGGGACAGGACTCCCCAACTATCCAGGCCCGGACAACAGACAGAGCTCTCGGAGTGGAGGGCCCCCATGAGAAGAACAATGGAGCTGGTAACTAAGAGACAATAAATAAAATAGGTACTAAAAGAAATGAAAAACCTCCTAAAACCACATAAGAGAATGTTAATGTTAATATGAATTACTAAGAGCAAAACAAAAATAAATAAGTAAATGAATAATAAAACCATTAAGAAAAAATTAAAAGACAAGGAAAAATGACAGGACAGGATAAATGAGTAATACTAAAAGAGTCAGAGAGGACCCAGTTAAAAGCTAAATTAAAAAGGTGAGTCTTGAGCCTGCGTTTAAAAGCATCAACAGACTCAGTGGCCCTGAGGCCCTCCGGCAGGCTGTTTCAAAGGAGAGGGCCGTAATGATAAAATGAGGCTTCACCAATGGTTCTGGTTCTCACACTGGGAACAGATAAAAGACCAGCACCGGGACACCTCATGGTCCGCCAGGGCCGATACGGTAAAAGAAGAAGAAGAAGAATTCCCTTATTAGTTCTGCAACGGGAAAATTCGATTTTTTCAGAGCAGTTGGGGGTCAGATCAGAAGGCCCAAGGCCGTTAAGACACTTAAAAACTAATAAAAGAACCTTAAAATCAATCCTGAAGCGCACAGGGAGTCAATGCAGCGATTCTAAAACTTGTGTACTGCGAGCCCGCCTTCTGGTCTTCGTCAGCCATGCAGAGTTCTGGAGCAGCCGAAGATTTGAAATGCTCTTTTTCAGGAGACCAGTGAGCAGGGCATTACATTAGCACCTCTGTGCTGGCCGGAGAGAAAAAGGCGAACTCTGGCTATATTCCTAAGATGGTAAAAAAAACATCTTTGTAGTATAGAACGGCCAGTTTTTTAACACACTGTGAACGTTTAAAAGCATTTAATTTTGGTAAAAGTTTCTCTATCTTGCCTTCAGAACCAATAATTAAAACCTCTATTTGGTCCTGGCTGAGCTGTAAGAGCTTCTCTGCCATCCATGACTTTATATCATCATTAATCATCTATGTGCCGTTTTAAAGGCAGTGGGGAAGACACCCGTCTGGAGAGAGCAATTCACAAAGTTTAAAAGGTCAAAATCAAAGAACGCATAAAATTGTTTTAAGAGTGATGTGGGAATTGGGTCTAAAAGACAGGTTGTTGGGTTAACTCGGGAGAAAACTCTACAGAGTATTACTTCATCAACCAGGACAAAATTCTCCATTGTCTCCTCAGATAAAGTGATGGTCCAGGTCTGTCAAAAGCAACATTGTTCTGTTCTAAGAGAGTGGAGGTAATACCAACGATTATACATCTGAAGTAAGTCCTCACATAGATGGTATGTTGGAACTATGGAGGATTTTTAAAAATCAATATTAGTTAAACAAGCAATTGTAGAGAAGAGGAATTTGTGGTTGTTCTTTTTATCTGAGATGTGTTGTGAAAAATGGGAAGTTCTTGTTATATTGTTTGTATTGTTTTTGTGGAAAGTGGAGCCACTGAATCTAGGGCTGACCTGAGTTTACTGTTAACATTGTCAACAATAAAATCGGAGGGTGCAGGTAAAATGTCAGCAGTGCTATTGTGTAATATTTCAATAAAATTTGCAGGCAATTCAGAAGAAAGGAAGCGCTTCCTCACTGTTCTCACCGGGGCCTCCAGTTGGATAAAACTGGAGATATCAAAAGACACACAATGATGGTCAGACACACCCAGGTCGACACCCTGTTAAGACCAAGTCCAGGGTGTGTCTTCTGTTGTGAGTGAGCTGTGTGAAGTGCTGCTTAAAACCCAGGTTGTTTAAAAGATTTCAAAATTCACTCGCAGTGGGATCTGAACCATTATCTGTGTGTATATTAAAATCACCAGTTATTAAAACCCTGTTGTAAGTTGAGTGTAAAATCAATAGAAGTTCGCAAAATTCACTGATAAAAGAGGGGATGTGCTCGGGTGGTCTATAAATATTCATAGTCATCTAGATTGTGATAGGGGAACTTAATTCTCTGTCATGTTTCATGTAAACACTGTTATGCAACTCATGTGGACAGAATAGCAGAAATTGAATGGACAATACAAGAAAAATGTAATCAATATTAACAGAACATTACTCACCCAGGGGAAATTTCCAACATATAAAGACAGTCTCCTCAGAACATTTCCTCCTTTTTGGCTTTTCACTGTTGTTGATTGAGCCTCTGTTTTAGCTGTTGTCCCCTTTGAAGGCCCTACATTTGTCTTAACTTTCTTGTCCTGATCAACTGAGCCAGTCAGAACAGCATCAAAAAGTTCATTTGCTTCGGCAATTTTGTCCAAATCCTGTATGAGAGAGAAAAGAAAAACAACAAATTGTGTGTATCTGTGTATCTCAATGTGCAAAACATAGATGACAATACACTACCAGCTGCTGCCCATTATTACAGGGGTTTTACAGAACATAAAGTTAAATAAAAAATATATTAAATAATATATTGGATGAAGTTGTTTATTAAATATATATCCAAATTGATTCAGTGCATTTTGTACTCTGGGGAATACAACACAAAGCAGCAAAATAAACTGAAGTTTAACATTTATTGTGATATCAGTCCGCACAGGTGTCAAATAAAATTTAAACTCGACAAGTCTACATCTACACTCGGCACTGTTATGCTATCATTGATGCATGTGCTGTGATTTAGAGAATACAAGTTGACTACACACTCACCTCGTCGCTTTGATTCAGGTCACTGTAAAGATCTGTGACGTCCTGCTTGGAGGTACTCGGTCCGGCTGCAGCAGTCATCCCGTGGGCCTAAGATGATCCAGTTGATGGCACTGCAAGCTAGTTCGGTGGTTGTGAGTGTAACTTAGCTCGTACATGCACACTTTGCACAACTATCAGTGCATACCGACAACAGGTGCACTATCAATTGTAAGGATTGTTGTCAACGTTACGCCTGTTCCTACCGTTAGCCAACGTTGACTAACGTTCCGCTCGACGCACACAATGATAATCTACTAACAAATTCTGACGATAAACCGAAAATACAACAAGCGAACATAAGTCACGAAATTATGTCTTCATGGACACTTTCAAAATAACGTCACATGCATGGTTTTGTATGAGTGAACATACAAACTATTTTGAAATACAATAGCTGGTCCATGGGCAGCTAACGCTACTGATGCTAATGTTACCATTTCAGTGCGTCAGGAATATGTGACCGGCTAACAACAACAACCTACACTTTGGTTCCTATGGTGATTCCTGTGTTCAGCCTCTTTAAATTCTAGTTACATTGATCATAGAAGATAACTGAAATCGCACCAAATAAGTAGCCACCATTACACTGGGGCCAATGGTGTTTTCTTGTAGTTAAACAATATTGTTAGCCATAGACATAGTGGCAATATGCGCGTCCGGTACGATACGGTCCCCCCTCTTTTCTCTTTTTTTTCTCCCCACCACTACTTTATTTGCAAATTCTCACAAACAACATGTGACACAAACAGTTGTAAAACAGTTTGACACCATACGTTTAAAAATGTATGTACGGCAGTATTGTTTCCCTTTTATTGAACATTACAATCTTACATTATGGTGACATAACATAATTAAATTTAAGAAGCAAGAGTACTTAAATACAAAATCAAAAAGGAAGGAAGTAAATACAAAATAAAAGAAGAAATGCAACGTTAATAAATAAGTACAAGAAAAAAAAAGTATTCAAAGGTAGGCTATATAATCACATTTCCAGCTGTATAAATAGTTTTCTTCTAATAATAATTTGGATAGACTCAAAAAAATTCAGAAATTAAATTTTGAAGGGATTAAAAGTTAGCCTCAATTTCCTTGTAGATTTAATAAAATGACATCCATTGTACTGTTTTGTTTTTATTTCCATAGCAGAGATCCGTCCCCCTCCACCCGTGAGTTTCCGGTGTGCTGCTGTGACGTCACCCTGCTTGTGTAATATCACTGTTTTGTCTCTGACATTCACACGTTTAGTAACGTTTTCACGACGGAGAAGCAGTTTCGCCAAGAAGTCTCAACGTTACGAGAAAGGGGGTTCAAATGCTGTCCTCTGTTGTTGCGAGAAGAGTGAGTAACCTTGTAACCCTTGCATTTGTATAAGTTTTAATTATTTTAACGCCTAGAGCTCATCGAGGGCTGATGGAAGAGCCATAAGTAACGCCAATTAAATTATACAGTGAGGGAGATGTAATAATATGATATAGCAATATTATTTTAATGTTGTAGTTGACTTACTAGCGTGGTCTTGTTGATTTCAGTTAGTTTAACGTAGCATTGTATTAACGAAGCGTGACCTGCAGGAGGACAGTTGTACAATCCTGGAGTTGTACAACAGGGCAGTGTTAAGAAATCCCCATAATGCAGGGGTCTTCAACGTTGTTTTAGTTCAAGCACCCCTTATCTGAAAGACAGACGAAGCAGGGACCCTCTGCTGCAAATATTGTATTAAATTCAGTTGCATATTAAATTGGGCCGAACAGCTAGGGTGGCCTAATTGAATCATTCAGCTCAGTTGTATCTGTGCATGGCTACCTTAGCGGCTACCTTGCCTATAAGCCAGTAAGCTTATCATCAAGGTTATGTAATTTTTTTTATCCCCCCCCCCCCCCCCCCCTCACAAATGTATCTTTGCTAAAAATAAGTTACATTCATCTATTTTTTTCCCATTCTTTTTAAATGTTTGAAAGATTATCAGACACTTTGGCGGACCCCATGCAGTAACTCTGAGGACCCTCTGTTGAAAGTGTCTGCCATAGAAAAAAGATAACATATAAAACTATTCTAATCCCCCTCTCTCTTGTTCTTCTTCCTTTTAGTGTTGATTTTAAATGTAATGACACAGATGTTTGTCCCCATATGATAAAAAAGTGAAAACTATACTAAAATATATGTGCAGATTGCGGGATAAATTAATATATAGATAAATATAAAAAAATGAAAGAATTGATACATAAAATTTGTCTCAGTGTCAGTCACATGTTGCGTTCTCAGACAGCATAAAGACTGTTATGTGTCAATAAACTTAAAATAATAATAATCATAGAATATACAAATTAATACCATGCCTTTAGTTATAAGCCTTCAGCTTAAAGCAAGATGTATCAGCTCAACAACAGTACTGCATCAGTACTGACACTGATTACACAGTGAACTGTTTTATCCATCACATGTCTTTGATGATACATTACAGCACAAGCTAATGCTAATATTTGTTCAAACATGTGTTCGGTTGATGCCTATCAGCTGGTGACAGGGCTGTGCCAGGCAGCATGGAGACCAGCAGTCACAGGCCTGGTATCATCTCGTGGTTACCGCGGTGAGTCGCCAGATGACACCAAGGGAGACCTGATTGAGATCCCTTTGCCCCCTTGGGAGGATAGGCCCGGCGAGCCCACTGACATCAAGAAGAAACGCCTGCTGTATGAGAGTCGCAAGAGAGGCATGTTGGAGAACTGCATTCTGCTCAGGTTGTTAAACTAAACTGTTTTTCTCTTGTCTGTATCTCATCTACTTATGTTGCTTTTCTTATGTTTCTTTTACCTCACAGCACTAATCATTTATTTTGTTCTATTTGAAGAGGTTTTTCTTTTTAACAATTAGCTCTCTTTCTAATTTAAGTTCACAGTGTAGAATGGGGTCAGGTGAGGAGTACAGGTAAAAATTAGCACAATGATATTCATACATAGTAATCAACAGCAAAGGAAAACATCCTGCATGTCACTGTGAACCCTGTTAGGAGGCAGGGACGGTAAAACATGTTCTTATATCATGTAAGATGATGGTATTATATTATTACGATAGAACTATATATATATTAGAGCTCAGTATTTCAGAGTCTGGGGGGGCAGAAGATGTTGGTTAATTTTTTTGATAGCCACCACCAATTTAAAATGATTTAGATATTTCTTTTTCAGGCTTTAAATTGTTTTTTATTAGAGCTGTTGAAGAGTGACGGGAGAGGGGATTACATGCCCGAAACGGAGCCTATATGGGGTGTGCACACTACCCAGTGAGCTAGACGCTGCCATGGAGCCACCAGAGTTACCTGAACAAATGTATTGAAAAGGGACACTTACAAGGACTAAAACCACTAGGAGGCAGCAATGCAACGTGGAGATACCCAAAGAAGAAGAAGTTCCCAGTGTGCTGACCATTCACTGGCCGCTCTGACCAGTAACAATGACTTTTGATTTGAAGAAAAGACTCTAATCAGCTCTCCATTTCTCTTGCAGCCTTTTTGCAAAGCGTTACCTGAACACAATGAGTGAGATCCAGCTGCACCAGTATGATAGACTGATTAATGAACCGAGCAATGACTGGGACATCTACTACTGGGCAACAGGTGAGCGAATAGTGTATATTTTCTCCTCGGACATGAGATATTCCCCCTTATACAGAACAGCAGACATAAAACTGGCAACAGATGGCCTCCACTCAA
Organism: Echiichthys vipera; assembly: GCF_963691815.1. NCBI lineage: Eukaryota > Metazoa > Chordata > Actinopteri > Perciformes > Trachinidae > Echiichthys > Echiichthys vipera. The sequence goes on from NC_139826.1 coordinate 25,821,757, forward strand.
GAGACCTTTCAGACACTGATGGGGATTTGTATATACTTTAGATTCTCAGTGCAAAACATTTAAATGTTAAAAAACATTTCAGCTTTGCCATATTAATGTTTACATATTTACAAATTGCAAATAACAAAAACGGTAACTCATTTTGAAGTAATTCTCACTAATAACTCACTAATGAGTCGTTACTAGTTTTGTGCAGCTCAGCAGCTGGTTCAGAGTTGATCAGGAAGGTTCTTGCAGAAAATAGTATGACCGATTCACAGATATTCATGAACTGGTTAACCTACTATTCATTAACATAGGATCTCCCAGTATGTTCTCTAGTAACTCATCGTTATCTAATACATAGTAGGAATTATTACGTAAAGTGATCACAGGATTTGTTTCTCAATGAACTAGTCATTAACTAATCATTAGCTACTCTACTAGTTCCTTATTCGTTTATCATTTGTTCCCTGGTACCTACTCGAAACTCTGTGTACCTTATTCTGTGGTGACAAATAAATCAGACTTGCCAATTTTAAATTCAGTCTGTAAAACAACAGAATGTGGAAAACAATAATTTAAAAAAACAAAACATCAATCATTCATGGCTGATGATGCGAAAATAGGTAAATTACTGCTCTGCTTACAAATAAACTTCAGATCTGTCGCTGTTTTTTAAGGTTCCTTTTGGCTCGGACTTCATCTTGGGAGCTCATTTACTGTCCCAGTTTAACTCGCTGCCTTATTCATCTAATTTTCTTTCATATGATTCAATGATGTGTCTGCTTTGTTGTGCAGAACAACTGAAAAATAGAATCAGTGTGAGTCTGAGAATTGCGTCAACACGTCCAATTGGCAGCAGCAATCTGGAAAACAAACACAAACAGGCAGGCTGACTTGACTGAAACAGAATCTGCATACATACTTTTATTAATATATATATATATATATATATATATATATATATATATATATATATATATATATATATATATACACAGTATATATATATATATATATATATATATATATATATATATATACACAGTATATATATATATATACATACATACATACATACATACATACATACATACATACTGTATTTAAGTGAGATTGTCATGTCTTTTTAGATTATAAAGCTGGTGGAGGTGCTATACAAATACTGTGAATACTTAATGAATACTGTGTATAAAAATGCTCAATCCACAGAGAAATGCACACAGCCAAGATTCAGAAACTTTTAAATGAGCTGCAGGACTTCGGTAGGGTTGTGACATCACAATTACTGTATACTATACAGTATATAGGTGGCCACAGTGCCAGTTACAGTCATTTCCCAGCTGCAATGACGGCGCAGAGACGCCAAGAGGGCAGATGAGGAAGACTATTTAAAAAAAAAAGTTGAGGCTTTTATTGGAGGTGTTTCAGACAGAGGGTGAATACAGGTATATTCAGAGAGACAGTATGAGAAAAAGAATGTGTATTTTGAACATTATAGTATGTAAACGTGTTCTACTGAAAATGAGCATTGAATTTCCAAAGTCTGTAACGACCACAAAGATTTCACAAGGCCTGTATGTGGCATTAAAATTACCATGTGAGACCTGAAACTCAAGAGTCTGTCTTCTGCAGAGATGCTGTTGTTGGCTCGGGGAAGGCTCACAATTGCCTCTTCTTACTACTACAATATGACACAAATACAAACATCCAGATGAACTTTCATCAGGGTCAGAAAATCACGGTGAATCATAACAGTAGCCTTTCGGTTTTATGTTCTCAGCTTCTCCCAAAATAGACCATGTTGATGTCAGGAGGACTCCCCTCTGTGTGCTCGTTGTTCTTCAGCCATCTGTCTCATAGTTAATCTTCTTGCATAAAATAATCAGAAATCTCACTTTCCTCCCCCAGTTAAGATTTTATAGAGGGTGTCTAAACCTGTTCTCTTTCTACACGATTACAGAAGCTCAGCCCACCCCTGACGTTTACCAAGGAGAGGTGATGGATATGCTGAAGGAGTTCACAAAGAACCGTGACCAGGAGCAGAGGTTAGATGCACCCAACTTGGAGTACCTGGATAAAGGAAGCCAATGAGGTCCTCTTTAGACCTCCACAGAGACTCTGTTTAAGGTTTGGGAACTAGGTGGACTATTATTGCCATGAAATCCTTCAGAGGTCAGCTGTGTTTCTCCAATTATACGCAGCAGAGTGAACAAAATATTGCAGAGTGGAAGATATTTAGAACACTTTAGTATTATACACTTCTTCAGGAAATACTCTGACCACAGAAGTCTCCATGCGCTATTTCCTCTGCTAACTCCAGTCATTTCGATGATTAGTGGAAGCTGTGGATCGATTGAACATTGATGCAACACAATATTAGAAAGGTGTTGACATTAATGTATTGTAAATGTTTGTTTCAAGACTGTAAATTAAAACTGTTCAATGTATGAGATTCATTCTGAATAAATAATCTAAATAACCAATGATTATTTTCATTATTGAGTAATCTGCAGATTATTTTATACATTAATCGATTCCTTTATGTCTTTTGTCAGTCCAAAAACCAAAGATGTTTCACATAGTATGTGATGAAACAAAGAAAAGCAGGAAATCTCCACATTTGAGATGCTGAAGACTGCATTTTCTGCCGTTTCTGCACAGAAAATTACTTTAATAATTAATTGATTATCAAAATAGATGCAGGTTATTTTTCTGTCTATTGATTAATTGTTGCAGCTCTATTGGAAAGTTAACCCGAAACACATTGATTCACTCATTTACTGAATTTCCCTGCTGGGGATCAGTAAAGATATATTTTATATTTTTAGCTTAGCTTGTTGAACTGTCATGGTTTGGTTCTGTTCAGTCATTATTGTGCCTATTACAATCATTGTGAGATATTAAAAAATATGGATGCTCTACTGTCTCCTTTCATTATTTTCACATACCAGAAGGTCAAATAACACACTGGAGGTGACCATGAATTACAGCATGGACAGTCTTTGTTGCATAATGAAGGTTGCGCTCCATGCAGTATCAGTACACGGACACCAGATGGAAGCAGATCACCTAATTTTTAGTGACGCTCATTTGAAGCACCTGCTGATTTTGGTATCTGTGGCAAATGGGTCAGCTGTAAAACACATATCACTCTTACCTTTCATGCAGGATGGGATGTGAAAATAATAGCTGCCATATTTATATGAATAATTAGGGCTTTTACACAGAGCATTATAGATGATGAAAACTGAGGTGCAAGCTGCCTGAAAAACAAAAATACACCCTAACTGTTATTGTGTCAACTGCATTTATGGATGAAGATGTTATCCAAGGGAAAAGCAGTGTGTTTTTATTACAGATTTTATGAAGCAGAGCATCAGTGAAATGTTCTTTCAAGCCGAGATTCTAATTAAAGTGCATATATTTTTGCTTTAAGGCATGTAAACAAGGTTATAATTCTCTTCCCCACCGCTGGATGAGTGTGTTGGCTATGGGGGAAAAAATCACTTCTTGCCTGGCAGTGTGTCATGTTGGTTCAGTGGAACCTTGTACTGAGAGCAGAGGGGAAATGCCCTCTGGCCAGGAGATGTGCACAGAATCTCAAAACAGATGACAGACCTGCTTGTGTATGCCCATAGAATCATAATGTACACACGATCCACTGCCTAGGTGTAGCACAAACAAGGCACGCTTACAGATATGAGACAAATGTTAGTGTGTTTTCTATCTCATCCCTTAAAAAGGGAAAATTTGCTAAGAAACCCTACCTTTAATGTTTTATGTTGTCAGCTTGTCCTTAAATAGACCACGATGATGTCAGGAGGGTTCCCCTCTGTGTACTCTTTGCTCCTCTGCCATCTGTCTCACCTTGTTTTTTAATACAAGAGGTGGAAAGTGCAAATCTGCTCTGTATTTGAATACAATTTCCAGGTATTTCCATTTTCTGCAGCTTTCTACTTAATGCAATGCACTTCAGAAAGAAATACTGTACCCCTTATTCTACATGTATTTTCCAACCATTTCTTCTAGAAAATGATGTTTCCATACAACGAAACTGTCACTGCTCTAAAAGTGGTTAATGTTGTGAATCTAAACAAAACTAACGTTACTTGGTTAAGTTTAGAAATGATGATAGTTTAGGTTATAAGTATGTTTGTTAGTTAGTTTTGTTTGTATGTTAGGTTAAGTCAAAGTTGACTTTTGGTTCCTTGTGGGAAACGAACAGTGGTCTCCTGTGTGAAAGTACTGTTTGTTTGACCCATCATTTTTTTTTGACGTCATCTTGGACACAATAGTTTCCTTATAGTCTCCCTCCAAACTTAATTGCGAATGCCGTTTTGTTGTATGGGAATGTCATTTTTAAGAGACAGGGCTGTTTTTTACACTACATTTGGCAGCTCCAGCTACTAGTTACTGTTAAGATGAATATACGCTTATAAATTACAATGCATTGTTCGAGAACAAACCACTTCTTTCTTCAAAAGGTAAAATGATCTTATATTTCACAATAAGAGCAAAGATTAGGGAAAAGTCCTCAAAAATGAATACAAATGTGTAACAGAACATTATTTTTTCTTTGTTCCTTTACCCATTAATCATCTCACAGCCCCTTAGATTTATGTTGTGACCTTTTTGTAAGAGGCCCGACCCATAGGTTGAGAACCACTGGACAAAATACCCAATTGTATATAAGTAGCTCCAACTTGACCAGCGACATCTGTAAAGCTGCTTAAACACTTTTTAACCCATTTGAACAATCTAATGATTATTATGTAATATAATATCTAATAAGATCTCAGTCACAGGGGCTTTTTCTTTGCAAAACAAGTACTTATTATTTAAGAACATTTTGCAGCTAATACTTCTGTACTTTAAGTGGGAATTTGAGTACAGAGCTTTTACTTTGCATTTTTATACTGGAAGGGATTTTAGACTTAAAATCTGTCACCTAACTGTGCCTGTGTGGATGTCTTGCACTACACACTACAATTCATATGACAGCACTTATACATCTGAAGTGTGCTGGCTGTCACATGCCCCTGCTTATGAGGGGGAAAAAATATGCCACCTGTGGATCCCACATGCAGGGGAAAACACAAATCTTGCTGAGGCTTGTTTAGAGTGTACATTCATTTGTTGCCCACGCACACCCACTGTGCCTATCTGTAGCCCTGCGCTCCTGTCATCCTCCACTGCTGCTTCCTATGTCGTGACAGCTCTCTGTTTTATCCTCAGCTCTGCCGTCACACTCTGCTCCCCTGGAATTTCATTCTATTTCATGTTCTTTGTTTCCTCTTTCCAGCACCACCTCCAGCATCCTCAGCCTTCATCTTGTCTCCCTATGTCTGCGGGAGAGTCGTGAGCAGAGGAGCGCAAAGGGAAACTGCTCTCACTGCTGAGAGTTACTCCTGCCAGGTTTAACTTTGAGGATGGAGGTGCCAGATAAACTAGTAAATTAAACCCTTTTCAAGATTACACACACTTTTTTTCTCTTAGATGTTATCTTGTGTTTAAGATTGAGAGAAATTCATCATGGAGGCAATTTTCTTAATTCCAGAGATCAGCACCAATTCCAAAAAATCCATGATAATGCCTTAAAAATCCAGGCTCAAACCTCAAGTCAGGGGGAAATACAGAGCAAATGTGTATGTAATAACTGTGGCTTTAACATTGGTCCATGTATTTGCAATTAAACGTCTACAAAAGAGGTTAATGATATCAACAACCAAAATCAGTCTGAACTGAGACTGACAGGAAGTTAGCAGCATTTGTCTGTGAAATTCAAAGTTACCCAATTCACAAAAAGACCTTCCCGATTTTAGATTTAGCATTTTTGGGTTGTAAGTGGAGTTATATCAATCAGTTGAAAGTAACAAAGTATATTACTCAAGTACAGTTTTACTTGAGTATTTTTCATTTTATGCAACTTTTTTCTTCTACACCTTCAGTGGGAAATTGTATTTTTTACTCCACTGGATTTAATTGGCAGCTGTAGTTACTTTTTACTTTTAAGGATAGGATTTTACATATAAAACCTATCATAAGCTTATAAAATATCATGTATTGATTGAAATTAAACCACAGGTTTCCAACCGTTCTGGCCTTGACTCCTTACAAAAAAGCAGTTTCATGTTGAGACCCCTTGGTCATAGTTGTTAGCAGAGTGTCAGAAATGTAGGAGTTAATCTCTTACATTCCCGAATGTTTCATTTAAATAATTGTTTGAGGTAAATGAGATAGTTAAAACTAGCTCCACCTCAAGCTAGAACAATAATTATATAATGCTGCTTACACATTGAGGTATCAATATTATCAATCCAGCAATGTAATATGTATGATTTGTAAAAAATATATCCACGGCCAATCGTCTGCAGGACAACTATCTTTTGATACTTTCAGTACATTTTGGCGATAATACTTGTGTACTTTTAATAGTTTTAATTTTAATTGCAGAACTAAAGGAGTAATTTATGTTAACGTGTAGTACTTTTGCTTAAGTAAAGGATCTGTGTACTTCTTCCACCTATGCCCCTCGAGCAGAACCAACTACACAGAATAATCAGTTTTGTTGTAACACAACAGAAATAATAAAAACAAGTTTCTGAAAAATTCATAACAATACCAGAAGTATCTTTGTTTTATATACACATTTATATTTTTATATACACTGTACAGATTTCAAAAAAATAAATGGTTGATATTTAACATTGTGCACCCCACAGATGTGTAACTACAAAGAGAAAAAGGAGTGAAAGAGGGGACTGAGTGATACCAAGGACAGACAGATATCAACAACCCCAGTAAATACTGATGCTTTTTTTCTTCTTTTTTTCATACAGGACACGTCACAATCATTTGTACAGTATATAAATTAAAATGTTGCTGGTTAACCTCTCTCTGTCTCAAGCAGTACCCCAAGAGAATGCCCTAAATCAGAAATGCGAGCTTGTTCAGTAAAATTTACCAGTTTATGGTATTTGGCCAGTGAAGAGTGTAGACAGACACAATCTAGCTCGATTTCTTAAACCTAAAATATACAGAACCCTGACTGTTATTTAACCAATATTTAAGTTGCATTGGTTAAAGTGACTTTCACTAAGCCTTTGGAATGTAATGCCTTGTTTCACACACAGGGCCATCAGGACAGACAGGTGACTGTGTTCCTGGTTATTTTGGGACGATGCTCTGCTCTGACCTGAGACGTAGCTAACAGTGATGCAAAGAGGTGATGATTATCTCTCTCCTGTCTCACCTTTTTTCCCCCTCCCCCGCCCCTGTCCCTGACACTTGGAGAGGGAGCACATATGGTGTAAAGCAAAGGCGTGGCGGGTTTTATAAGGCACACACAGAACACTTTGTGCCAGAAAGCATGTGTGCACGACATGAGTGTTTCCGGGGAACGTCAGATATGATGTTAAGGTGCCACCCTTCATTTTCTATTTATTTTTTGGTCTTGGTGAATCAGATCGGAAGGATAAATAGGACAACATGTAGGTAGCTGCTTCTGTTTGAACTAAAAAAAAGATGTGTAAAAAAAACAGGTTGTAAAGCTTGTATGTGACATTTTCCCTTTGACCTTGACTCTCAGCTTATGTAATACATTTGCCTCCCTCCCAAACCAAATGTCCTTTTAAAACCATACAAGAGGAAAAATAACCCTGCTTTAAAGAGAGGTTTGTTCCAGCAGCATCGTCAACAAGTGCAGTGATTCTTAAAGAAGTGACAACTTTAAAAAAAAACATACTTCTTTGTACATCTGGATTGTTTCATACAGAATAAAAACGGTAAACAATGTTGTTCTGTATTAAACTGGCAAAATAGAACTCAGTGCAGATATATATACACACAGAGGGACTCACGGTAAATACAATCACACAAACTAAAGTTCAAATATCGACTCACACACACACACAAACATACATCCAGTAGACAAAAACGAACAGTGGAATGTAAAAAGACTTTTCCCCTCAGATACTATTACTTTCTATATGAGACTTGGGGGAGGTCACATTCAGGCAGTGAAGCAAACAACTGGAAGACTGACTTTTACTTAGTTAAAAATCCCCAAAATACCACAAAAAATGTCTAATATGGACTCATAGGCTGTGTAAAAGGAAAAAGAAAAGGTTTATAGTGTTTGTTAATGCCTATTCTAAGTTCAATGCAGATGAATGCAGCAAATTGACACATTATAACAACTGTGAGCGTTTAGATTTTTGAAATGATTATTTGTTTGATTCATTTATTTATTTAATATATATCTGATTTCTCAACAGACCATCTGTAACCCTAACTAAGTCACTGACTGCCCGCGTTCATATATTGGCAGTTCACCCAAATCACAAAATGTTGAGTATACCTTAAAAAGAAAAGTGTGTTTGAAGAGAATAAAATATAAACTAAAGTGTTCACACAATTCTTTTCCTTTTACTGTATCTCACTGTCCTCCAGAGCCGATAGAGTTTGTTCAGTTGAATCATAGATCTCAACGTCACAGACTGTTCAATCCCTAGCTTGCACAAAGTGGTGCTGCATCAACCGAAACAATACTAACATAACTAATTATGGGGCGATGCCGTGTGACCCCTTGTTTCCGATCATTTTCGTTTGGTGTTCCTCAGGGCGTTTAACTGATGTCTTGGGCTTGGTGCATATTGGTGCAATGTCACAGCATGCCAATGGGGGGGTTAAGCAGTCTGTTTACCACCTGGTGATTGCACACTTATCAGAATCCATCTGCTGAGGAAAACTGTGAGATGTAGATGATTGAAGTTGAGTCCAAAATGGCGGCATTGAGCTCTCCCAGCCAGCGTAGATTTATTTGCATTAGGAATTATTTTTAATAACTGTGTGTATCCTAGCACTCAATTGTATTTTGTACATAAGTGCTGACTATCTTTTAACTATCAAATTATTCTTAGCAACTTTTTTTTTTTTTTTTGCACTATGTGGCTCAGGGAGATGCTTCACTGTTTCCTTTGTAAAGATACTTGAAAACAACAAGCAGTGAAAAGCAAGTAAGGGGACCTTGAGTTACTTTTCTATCATGAGAATAAGAACATAAACAGAATAAGAACAGTGAGGTTCAGTTTTGGTTTCCCCACCACCAAAATGTGAAGGAGGTAAATGGAAACGTGATTGTTGTTCTCAAATAATTGATGTTGCTGAGGATATATGTTGTCAGCTGTTTTCACCAAATTTTTCCCAGTCCCAATAAACACCATTCACTAAGGGGTCTGATGATTATCTGATTAACCGTAACATTGTTTCTGGAGAGAGAAGCTGCTGTTGGTTTTTTTCAAAAGCCACTCCATAGGCAGTGAGAGCAATGAAATCCTATTCATCTCTTTTGTATTTGGGGTGGCAGCAGTGAGACCATATGCCTGGCTTTGCACCACTAGGGGTACGTTAGAAAATATCGCATGTGTGTCTGTGATGCAGGTGGACTGCTCCTTGAGCCTTAGTGACCTCCCCACGCCTTCAGCTAACTTCAACACCACAAATTCTAACAATACTTCTTTTTATCATCGTTATCAAGGGCTGTTTTCAACAATATCTAAGTCTTATCTTGATTTAGCTGTCCAAAATACTCCCTCCTTCATTCATACACACACACACACACACACACACACACACACACACACACACACACACACACACACACACACACATACACACACACACATACACACACACACACACACACACATACACACACACACACACACACACACACACACACACACACACACACACACACACGTCGACCCTTACAGAAGCTGGCTTTTTGCTTATTTTCTGTGTCTGGAAGAACAGGTTGATTCTCTAAGTTATTTTGAAAACTCCAAAAAAAAAAAACCCACAACATTAATCACTTTACTGTTTTTTTTTTTCTTTCTATGTGGATTTCTTTGCCAAAAAAATAAAAGAGGAATGTTTTTTCTTCTTTTTTTTTTTTTTACACTTGCCCTATTGGACCAGCATTAAATGTTTATGTTCATATTTTTTTTTGTTGTTGAAGAATTTCATTTGGGATTACAGCACATCACCAACAGCACGCACAGACAACGAAGGTTTCCAGCCAAAGGAGAGAATTATTACAGTGGTGCCAGAGAAAGAGTGAAAAGTGAAAAAGATCAAACATGAATGGAGTGACAGTGAGTCCAATTCCATTTTAAATACAGCCCGTCACTCTTCCGTTGCCTGTGTCGGTTTACCTGATTTCTCAGGCGTTTTTGCGGGAATGGAGAAATAGTGAAAGTAACAGAAGAGGACTTGAATGAGGAGATGAAGAGCAGAGTGAAAGATTCCCTTAGATGTATGTGGTTAATGGGTCGCCCAGGTCAGTGCAGTTCACACTCAGGTGCATGTTTGAACGCAGCCCGTCTTGCCGCGACGGAGATTGGTTGCAATATTAGTTTGATCCATTTTTGGTTGGAAGTTTGTATTCTTGGGTGGCTAGAGGTCCTGCTCTGATGTCAAACACTGGGAATGGTTGATGAGGTGGAGGAAAGGGGGAAAAAATCTCACAGAAAGAGGTCACAAGGAAGAAGTGAGTAAAGACATCAAAGACATTTCAAAATTCTGACAAAGAGATGAGACAGGGGTCAGGTGGGAATCGGAACTTGACAGGGGTTAAATTTAAGGATGATGGACTGAGGGCAGAGGATATCAAAGAAGCCTGAGAACAAAGAGATGACACACATTGTCTGCAGACCAAGACTGCAGTTAAGGAGTTAGGGGGGAAATGCGCTGAGGGCAGGGGCTTAGAGGCTGTTGCTGAAATCTCAGGGGTAAACCACTGTAGGCAGGTTGGTTGCTGGGTCCCTCAGGCCTTGAGAGCATGCCACTGGGAGACAGGATTACGAGGGCGACCCATCATGTCTTTCCAGTGTTTCACCTCTGCAGGGCCGCTCTTCCATGAAAGATAAATCTGTGAGAAAGAAAGAGTAAACCGAGCAATATTACACAGGGATTGATGTTATTTGTAAATCCTCCCCATCCCAACAAACCCCCCCCCCCTCCCCCGCCCCCCAAAACACTCACTGTGAGTCTTAAGTCTAGCCCTGCTTTCGCCACTAAGCCTGCCACTCTAATCGGAATTTAACTCAAATCCAGGGCAGAGAAAGAGCCATTAGAGGAAGAGATTTCACTTGCCGAAATACTCCGAGAAAGGCTAATGCTGACACTAATGAAGATCAAACGCTGAGCCCTTAAAAAATTATTATGTAGAAAGAAACCTCTGATCCATGCGTGTCGCAGGAAATACTGTTCAAGTTTTCAATGTCCTCTGACGGGTTTCAAGTTATTTATGAGTGTGGTTATAATAGGCAACATATTATTACTGCTGTGTGTAGGCAGATAATATATGTGGTTAGGATGCAATTACTGGAGATGTGTGTGAGTGACAGAGAGCACAGTACATAGGAGCTGCATGCAGTACACAGCTCAAAGATTATTCTTACTGCGTCTGGAGAAACACGGTTTTGATTTAGGCTTTGGGGTATTTCTAGTAATTAAGACAGAAATAATACATTTATGAACTGTGTTAGAGCTCCGTTCTCCAGTATAAACTCAATGACCACTTAATTAGATACACCTGTACATTGCGATCCAATACAACAGCGGTCTCATGAGTTCTAATTTTACGGAGCTTCAAATTTTTCAATTTTTGTTGAACCTATCAGGAAGGTAAAAATTCTACCTCATGTTTATAATTAAGGTCATAGAGAGTGAGAGGTGGTGTTATATTAAGAGGTGTTTCAAATATGCTGGCACTCTCATGTAACTTCAACCTCAATCACAAACATGTAGGCAAATTAAGTCTCTAAACCGTATTATTTTTGTAAAGGCAGATTTATGGCAGAGCTATACTGGATCACATGAGATTTTACAAGTGGCAGGTGGGTGTGCATCTATACATCTAGAGAACTGGGTATTTGGTTTAAAATAAAGAAATTAGCCAGTATGCACAAGGAATTGGGACTGATGTGGTTAGAGTTGAGTTGATTAATAATGTTACATAGTAAAAGACAGGAATAGCAGAAACTAGGGTAATGTTTTATTTGATGGGTCTCTCAAGTTTCCTGAAAAGAACAATGTCATTTGGAAATAATTATAGCTGAAGCAGAGAGTGTTAAATTGGTACACTTCCAATGAATTCATTCCAATTAATTGTTGAGCTAGCGTAGCCTAAACTCTCTCAGTCAGTGAACATGCAGAAATACGACTTTGCTCCACAGAGGCAAAGTGCAGCAACCAGAAATAATTTGAAAAATAAAAAAATGTCTTCAAAGTCTGCTTTGTCCCAACAAATTAAGAGTTGGCACAGCTATGATAGATTATGGTTTACTGGTATGACATGGTATAATTTTCATCCCAATCCTAACTTCCTAACCTTCAGACTCAAAATGTGTATGTAAAGGATTAAGTTTTGTAATATTTATCTGTGTTTTAAATTGAATGTTTTATTTTAAAGAACTTCTTCCAAAAAGCAAATAATTAACACAGCTATCTAAACGCAATGTTCTCCATAATTACGAAATATTCTGAGATATTATTTGGAAATAACAGACCCTAACTAACCAATAAGGAACATACAACAACCGACAGATATTGGCAACATAGCAACCACCATTCTTTCATTTCCCTCTCTTAGTCTTAGTGTGTGACATTATAGAATAGATCCTTGAGAATTTTGAACTGGCTAATTTTCTCTTCAGGGCAATAGATGTTTTTTTCTTAGAGACACGCAGATGATTTGCAGAAGAATCATAACTGAAAAGTTCAGGCAACAAATGTGCCCTAAATCAACATTGAAAGGCGTATTACAGTCAAAATTGGGGATATTTGGACACCTTAATTTAATAAAAATGGAAAATGTGCATTGTCTGTATACATATAAGAAACAAGCACCTGTATTTGCCTGCATGTCATGCGTATTTGCTTTTGGTGTAATCCCAAATAAAAGCAGTTCTTCTCATTTATTATTGACAATGCAGAAGATGGGTCTGTGTGCTCCAGCAGGGGGCAATGGAGACTGGCTCAGTGATCAGCTGCTGATGGTCTGTCACAGGGATAGGAATACACAGAGGGAGAGAAGAAGAAGAAGAAGAAGAGAAAGAAGAAGAAGAAGAAGAAGGAAGAGGCAAAGAAGAGGGAAGGAGATACCTTTCCAATGACATCATTGCGACTGAGCCTGTCCTTGTCCATGACAGTGATAATTATGGTGGTCTCCCTCAGCACATGGGCAGGCACATCAAAGGGGAAGGACTCGTTGAAAACGGGGTTCAGACAGCGCTTCATTACCACCGTCTTCTTCTTCTCCACGCGCTTGTCCTTGTGCATCAACCACACTTTTACGTATGGGTCTGAGGAGGGAGAAATGTGGTGTTTGTTTACAATATCTCATACTGTATCTCACAATATCTCTCAGTGTTAATGTGCAAGCATGTTTTTTTTCTAGTAGTGAATAAAAAACACTGTTTTATCATTTTCATTTTGTAGCAGCAATGATGTAAAAGGACATGGGAGCATCTATACCAGAAGTGCCTCCAATGTCCATGGCTTTGAGGTTGCGGGCTTTGATGATGCTCACAGTGATGCTGTTGGCTGTGGGGTTGTAGCACAGAGACACCAGCAGATCCCCTCGACTCCCCTGTAGAAATCACACACAACGACAACAAATTGTTTACTTTTTTGAATCCCCTTCACACATTGTTCTCCCTTCTGTTGCACACTGTGTATTTCTTTTTCTTCCTCTGGCTGTCTCTGTCTGCTCTCCGTCTACCTGTCAGCATCTCCATATTCCCTTCTTTTTCATCTCCCACCAGCACGCCGCCACATTTCCCCTGAGAGCTTCATGGCAGCTAGGAATGACATCACCCGTTACGTGCTGTCCCATCCTCCCTGCCCCCCCCCCCCCCCCCCCTTTTCCTTCTTACTCACGCTGCCATCACTACACGGTTTCAGCTCTTTCCAGAAAGACTGCATGTTGGCCAGGTCCAGTTTGTTGAGGGGGACGGAAACCTCTCCTATGGGGTCATTCCTACTGAAGCGGTCGTAGTCGAGAACCTGCAGGTATAGAGTCCTCTGGACCACCTTCTCATAGGGGAACCCTGAGAAACAACGCAGTCCCAATTAGTCGCAATGACACCTTTACATGCATAAAATATTCCTTATTGCCCTATTTCTTTCTCTTTCTTACCAGAAATGGGGGCTTTTCTTTTTGAGCATGCATCTCTACCCCAACCTTGATAACTGCTGGCTTATTGATTTTATGTACAACAGTCTTAGCAACACACAGAGCTGACTTGCTGAGGTATAAACCCCACTTGAGACGCACATTCTGAATGCGCAGTATCCAAAGAATGCTTCTAAAACCAGAATAATATCCCACGTCTTAATCTAAAAATGCCCTATTTGTAAAACAGCCTTTTTTGGAAACGGAATATGCTATTTACATGACCTGCATCAAATTCCTAATATTGTCATACTCTGAATAATAGTACAATATTAGTGTGCATGTAAAGGAAGTCACTGATGCACACATAAAAGAAACAGCTTGAGAGTGCCTGCATGCGCTGTGAACATCGTTAAGTTCATGTTTTATGAATGAGGAAAGCTCTCATCATCGAACCTTCAAACAGGAAGGTCTCATTCCAGTGGGGGTTCAGATTCTTCCTCTTGACTTTGGTTTCCAGTTTGTGCTTCTTGTCTGGCAGCAGGTAGAGTTTGACAAATGGATCAGAGGTGCCGGAAAAGTCCTTAGCAGGCAAATCCTGGCCCTTGAGAATTTTGACAGTGAGAGTGGAGTCCTGAAAACTGTATCCAACGCTGAACTGAATACGACCCAGCTTCTCACACACTGGACCCTCATGGTCGTCTTCCTCTGAACCTGGAGACAACTAAGAGACACAGGAGGAAGAGGAGATAAATGTCACCTTTGTATTCACCTCCAGGTGCTAATAGAGACACACTATTAGCTAAGACCAGATCACATTTCAGTTGAAAATAGTTTTCTCTTAAGATTACTTAATTATTATTAATTATTTAAAACCCTTAAAGGGCCGTCCACACCAGGAATGATAGCTATAATGATAACTGTCAATATATCCTTTTAAAAAAATCATCCACACCACAACTATAACAACAGCAGTTGCAAAAAATATAATTGGGATCATTTTCAAACCAGTCGGTTGAACAATAAAAACACAGATAGGCAATCAAAGCCATCTGAATTTACAGGGCGTCACATTCAACACGTCTCTCTCTCTCTCCTAGCCTCTGTGGTGCTGAAAGATGCCCTGCACCACAGCTGTGCAACACAGAAGCATCTGTTTCATCAATTGTATGATTCATATTCTTATTAATGCAATAATGATATATAAAAGCTAAATCAAGTGCTTTATAAATGTACCTGCTTTTTCTGACTACCTCTTTTATGTAAGCTAATTGACGACACCTAGAAAATAATCTAAGATTTTACTTATAATGTAGAAGATGATTGACATGTGGGGCTCCGACACAGCTGGAGCATGCAGTGAGTGTTTGGCGTCACTGTCAACACATTAATGTTCATCAGTGTGTATGCTCACATCGTTATCATGATCTTTATTGTTATTGTTCTCAGTGTGGAAGGCCTGTAGTGTCCATGGCACGTACATTTTCTACAATCCCAAAATTCAATGTAGTGGCTGTTATAGATGTGATAAATTACAGTCGAACAGCAATACATCTGTGAGTGATGATTGATGTCAGAAATCAATTTACTCCTCACTAACAACTCCATTTAACTGCATATAAGGAAATACACAAATTAATAACATTTTTAACTGAGGAGGAGAAGAAGGAGGAGGAGGAGGAGAAGTGCTGCCCTGTTTGTGTAACAATCGTGATGTGCGGATTGGCTCTTCATCCAAATCTGTTTGTATGCTTAAATCATCCACCTGCCACTCACCCGAATGAAATAATTTCTCTCCCCCCTCTGCCAGTCGCTGTAGGCTTTTGCTTTTTAAATCACGTTTTGTATTGGATTAATGATTAGAGAGACTGCTGTCTGTAGTCTATTTGAAAATGTTTCCAAGTTTGCAGTAAAGTCACTGCAACAAATATTGTGGGACATTTAATCAGCAAAACTAAAAACTATAGTTATAAACTTGACGTAGGAAACATAACTCAACTTTAAGCTTCTGAAATAATAAATGCAGTTCATCAACACTCATGTGTTGATGAACAGAGCACAGCTGCTGCTCCGCTGCACTCTGTTCACATTTAGATGGTGTAATAAATATTTTCCTCATTAATGATGTATTATTTGATCCACCTGCAACCTGTCCAATGTTAATTAATAGCGGGGCCGGTGATATAAAAGCAGTTTACACATCTTACTACCTGAATAATGCACACTTCAAATGGCAAGAAAATACTGTACTGTTGACTTTAAACCAGCTTTTGTTTAAATAGGTGCAAGAGCATTTGCCACCTACACAATGTGGGCGATGGGCGTGAAAATTACAACTGTGATGTCCTGAAACTAGCAAAGACAACTGTGAGTGAATAAGGGAGTGATTTTGGATACAGCACCAAAGTTCCTAAGAATCATGAAAGCTCCATTGCAACTGAGCAAAGGGAACTTCTTCATGAGGGCTGTGTGATTACTGTAAAAGGATCCAGAAAAGAGAACCTTGCTTTGAGATTGTTATGCTGTCGAGAGAATGAACTGTCAAACTGAATTAATCTATGTTAGTTTTAACCAGTTGTTTAAGTGCACAAAACGCAGTACCATGAGAATTGCCAGTATCATCAGACCACCAGGTCAAACTTGACCCTATTCACTTCCAAAAGAGCTGACAGGTGGTCTCTCACTTAATAAGAATATTGGCCTTCAGTCCACAGGGGGCACTAATAATGCACTTCAACATTAAAAACCCGAGTCCTATGGGGCAAACTAGCATAATGTTTATACCACATCACACTGTCTGCTGTGCGATAAAGGCAGAAATGGTCCATGGCTGTGTGGAGATGAGAGGCAGATTATCTGTTGGTAGACAGACCCTCTGACTGATGGTGGATTGACCTGGAGGGAGGGAGAGGAATCCAGTTTAAAAAGTACTATCTGATGGGGGAAGAGCTCAAGGCATTACTCAAGGAGCAGTTCCAGAAATGTAATATCCAATTCTGTATTCTCCCACATATTTCTGATGGTGCTGCTCAGCCTCATTCTCCATGCTGAATATGATCACTTTTCATTATGCAGTCCCCTCCACCCAACAGCTGGTCTAAATTGCTTTTCCCCATATACTGTGTTGGGCGCTCTCTCTTTTACCCAGAGTCCTCCCTTCTCATTCAGTTCTGAAATTCCCTAATTTCTTTTTCTGAAACACAAACATTCCACGTGCAGTAGATGCAAATTCTCCTCAGAGCACAAAACATGGTGCCATCTGAACAACACAATAGAGGATAAATCAAGTGATGTTCTATGTTTTAGTAGGAAGAAGTGTGAATTATCAAGTCCTACCCCCTTCCAAAAGTTCTCATGCACTGTTCGTACATATAACTACGGAAATTAATGCACTTTGTTGCACTTGTTATTCGTATGTATTCCACATATTTATTAAAGAAAAAAAACAGGTGACGTAGTGTAAGAGCGCTAAAATCTGTGTAGGGAGCTGGATCAGGGTGGTGGAAGGGCCAAAACACAAGACTTTTCGCCCGGTGTTCGTGTTTCCGGAAGTACAAAGCCAAACTACAACCTTTTCTCTAATCTTAACCAAGCTATTTTGTTGCCTAAACTTAACCGTCATGGTCACAAACCTGTCACCGCTTCGTGGAGTTAAATAGAAATTGTCATATTCTGTAAGCTATCATATCAATCAATTTCCACAATATTTCATTAGATATCATCTGACTTGTTGTAACTTTTCGTAAGATATGCTGATTAGAATACTTAGCCTCTTTGATGGAGCGTGAATGGAGCTGAGGCGAGCTGAATGAAGCCTACAGTCCATGCTACCAACCTGTGACAGCATACACCTGTCACTCTGAGCGGCACACCCTTAATTATGTATACATTTAAACCTTAATATAATTTAAAATGCTTAGTTGTATTAACTTGTAAGTTGAGCATTTTAAAATGGGGGTCTATGGGAATTGACTCACTTTTGGAGCCAGCCTCGAGTGGCCGTTCGAGGAACCGCAGTTTTGGCACTTATATGTTTGTTACCTTTTGGTATCAATCTGCATCAAAAAGAATCCAAATGCACTTTTAAATTTTATTATTATGTAACTGCTATTTGTTTTATGTTAACTAAAATTTTCTAGTTACTTACTTTTTTTAAATTAAAGTATTTATCCATGACCAATTTATAAAGATTTAGGTCTTCTGTGAGAATGAATGGGCTTGGTGCCACAGATACTGTAGGCTGGGGAAGTCAAAAATGACTGAGAGACGGACTAACACAGGATTTGGCCTTTTAATGGGATTTGTTGACAAATCCCAAATACATTAAAAATAAGACTATTGCCAGCCTTATCTAATAACAAATATATAGCACATATACTGTAAACCTCTGCAAATGTGTTGACACAAAGGCAAAGACACCTTCACACCACACTATCACTGGCTCTGTGAGCATCTCAAAAAATGAAAGCAGTGTCAGAGTACATCGTGATAAGAAACATGTGATGCTGACAGGACCCGCACCCATCCTCCCCCAACGCCTATCACCTGAAGTGCTAAGGGGGGGTTGGATGGATATATACTCAATGCCATTTCACTGCTTGCTTTTTTCTCAGTAGAGTATATGAAATAAAGTCTGTATCGCCACTGCTTTTCCTGCAGCAGAACAAGTGGCTCAAAAGTGCAGGCTGGGTATTTTCAGCATGAAAGGAGGGTTGTGTAATATATAGACGCCTTTGGCAAAAGTATCCAGAATGAGTATTATTATTAAGCACCAGCACTGTGAATTCCACGGACCCACATAATTACACTGTGCTCATACCCATCTCTGCCATATTCTCGCAGCACCCACAGCACTGCCTGTTCTTTCACAGCTAATTACCAAACCCCGCTCAAAAAGGCGCACGTCCCCTCCCAGTGTCTCACTCCAGGGTGATGATTACTGTAAGTTAGCGGAGATACTGTATGGCAGGAACTAACTGTGATGCTCTACAGGTGGGTGAGTTGAGTGGGATGAAGACAGTACTTTTTGAGTGATGAAAGACTTGCGAGGAGGAAACACTTCTCAAAGGACTTCACTCAATTGAACTGAAGTGTGTAGGCTTTCCTTTTCTCACTTCCTTCTCCAGAACTGACACTGTGTAATATTTACAGTAGGTGATAGACAAACACATTTAAAAACCTCATGCAAAATGACTTTAAAAGGATAAATCGGGTTCATTAAAAACTTATTTTTTGTCGCTTCTGCCATCATTTCTAGCACACAAAAAAATTGCACTCACCAAAGTAACTACCGTATTTTTCGCATTAAAAGTCGCTCCGGAGTATAAGTCTCACCAGCCGAAAATGGACAATAAAGAAGGAAAAAAACATATATAAGTCGGGAGTATAAGTCGCATTTTTTGGGGAAATTTATTTGATAAAATCCAACACCAAGAATAGACATTTCATCTTGAAAGGCAATTTAAAATAAAAATATAATAGAGAACAACAAGCTGAATAAGTGTACGTTATATGACGCATAAACAACGAACTGAGAACGTGCCTGGTATGTTAACGTAACATATTACAGTAAGAGTCATTCAAATAACTATAACATATAGAACATGCTATATGTTTACCAAACAATCTGTCACTCCTAATCACTAAATCCAATGAACTCTTCTTCCTCGGTGTCACTTCTGAACAACTCCGCCAACTCCAAGTAGCAGGTGGGATCTTTTTTTTCACAATGCACTTCTGCCATGACCCGCCCCCGCCAAATTTTGATTGGTTGATGTGTGTGTGACGATTGCTGATATACGCCTAGTCTCTTACGTGACTGAGATAAATAATAGCCTGGGCTATTACTTGATATTTTACGGTAATGTGTGAATAATTTCACACATAAGTCGCTCCAGAGTTTAAGTCACACCCCCGGCCAAACTATGAAAAAAACTGTGACTTATAATCCGAAAAATACGGTACTGTGATCTGACAGTTTAAAGTTAAACCAGCAGTTAAGTTATTATATACTGATAGATGTTTTCAATGGGCTTTTTTTATTTAGTCTTTCGAATAAGTTTGGCTAACCTGTGCGCTGGCTTAATAACCACACAATTGTCATGAATGCTTGTGTTTCTCACAAAAAAAGACATCTTTTAGCAATGGTTACACGCTCCCAGAGCTCAGCAGTTAAATGAATACTTTCCCTTAAAATAGCCATTTGTATATCACATATAACTCACTGAGTGTTGGCTAGAATTCCTGTGGAGAAAAGTCTTGATGAGCTGAAGAAATTAAGGACCACATTTAACAGCAAAACTATTTTAAAAAAATGATTTGCAAACTCTCACAATCTTGTGTATAAACCACGTCTTGTTTATCCTGTCATATGTTCAATACTTCCTAAACACATGCACTTTCACTAAAATCACACTACCACTACTCGTCTGAGAAGCTTGCAAGCGTGAGACTTATCATGCTGCACGTTTTCTTTTTTTCTCCATTCATCATGGAGGCATGCAACAAAAATGTTTTCTTCACAAAATGATGGCCACATATACAAATGGTAATTTTTAGTGTGAAGTATTCATTTAATTTGATTCGTAAACTTATATTTTACTGACAGAAGTGATGGCCAAAACTACAAAAAAGGAGCTGTAATAAAGTGCAACCTCCAACTTAATCACAAAGAAAAATGCTGCCAAACAGTAAACAATAAACAAGCAGATTTGATTACAATGAAGATACATTACTAATAAACTGTAGTCCTATTTTAAGGTTTTTACATTATTTTGTCTACTTTCACTCATCATCCACTTCCTTTTCTCAAGGCCCGTGTATAACTTTCATCTTAGATTAGCAAATATAATCTGGAAGCATCATTCAAGCCTCTCAGCCATCTAATTTATTATGTCTTAAAAGGCTTTGCTGACAGCAGTCCTCCTTGTCTTAATATAGATGAGTTTGACAATGCAGAAAACAGACAACGGAGGGATTAGTGGTGTATAAATAAAATGTGTCTCATGGAGCATCCAATACACTGTGTTGATATTGTTTGTTACCATGAGCATGTCACTGGTGACGGAGTTGGCCAAGTCAGAAACAGAGGAGTTGGCATCGTGGCGTCGTCCACTCTCATCGGGGGTCTGACCTCTGGGGCTGCTGCCTGGTTTGTTTCCTGGAGTCCTGGCAAAATGGACCAAAACCCACATATTCACATAAACATGCTCATATTTAGGGTCCTTTCCTGTTTCAAAATCACATTGCCTCTGAGAACAAAAAGGGGTCCATAAAGAAGTGTTTTCCCAAGTTTTGTGTGGAAGAACTCTACCCCATCCAATATTTTCAGGAAGAACTAGAACAACAATTGCGAACCCGGATTATGACACAACATCAGTACCTGACCTGTTGTCAAAGCCTTCTGAAAAAATGGAGGCTGTCACAGGACAGGGACTAAAGTCTGCAGGGCAAGGTTTGCGTGTCACAAGTTGAAAGCATAGACAGACGTAGTCACTGCCCTCCAAATGGACCACCATCGTACCTTATTCCGTAAAAATATGTATGGTAATGAATGGGGAGACATCCTTTTTTGATCCTGTTTGACTTGTGCCATGAATCTTCTGCACATTTAATGTTTTTCAATTTAATTTAAAAGATAAATTTAAAACTCAAGAAAGCCACAGTTTGTCTTAAAACAGTTAAAATATAAGGCACATAAAAAAAAACATAATCAGAAAGACTACACACCCCAAAGTCATGGTGCCTCTGTGTGTTTGTGTGTGTGTGTGTGTGTGTGTGTTTTACCGGGATGTAACGTTACTCACAAGAGCAACGGGTCTTGCTCGTTCTTTGGTTTCCAGGTTGACAAAAATAGTCATTGATAGTCATAAGATAATGCTTCATGTGTTGTGGAACATAGCTAAGTAATCTAGCTAGCAAGAATGTTCAAGTAAACGTTGTAATGTTTCAACTGTCCATATACTTTTGGCCATGTAGTGCATATCTCTGAAGCAACAGAGGCTGTGTTGAGCATCACTGCTGTGGACTGCAACTGTGTGGATTTAATACATATACAAACAGTCATCTAGAAACAAGTTCTTGCTGTGTTTAAGTAGAACTAAACATACACCAATGCGAAACTTTCTCCCTCACCACCTGTCACTTCGCACACAGGCCATCCACCAAAACACAGAGCAATCTTTAGAAATAAACATCAATGAATGTGACTGGTACTAAACAAAAAAATAGAGAAAGGTAAATAGTAAAATTAGTAAAGGGTAAAAATGGCTCCTGGCTCTTATTATGTAACAGTAAACAGGGAAAATACAAACTTCTGATAGCAGTCTAGGCGTATTGACAAATAAGACTAATGAGCACTTATCGCTGTGAGAGAGAATCCAGAGAGCACAAAACAGGAATGAGTCGGAGAGACAGAGATAGTGAGCAAAGGAGCAGATGAGCTGTAAGACACAAAGGTAAAAGCATAAGAGCGATTAGAAGAAGGTATTGTGGGAAATATGATCCGAGAGGGAAAGATACATTTGAAGACTTATCTGTGCGCAGAGGTTGAGAAAAAAGCGAAGGGGAGGATTTGTCTTTGTTAAGATTCGGAGGATTAATAAAACGAACAAAGTGAGGTTACAGACTCAAATCGCTGTGAGACTGATAAACACACACGCACACACACACACACACACACACACACAGACACACACACGCATACACACACACACACACACACACACACACACACACACACACACACACACACACACACACACACACACACACACACACACACACACACACACACACACACATACGGTGAAAGTAAAATCTAAGTAAGTAAGACAGATGGGATAAAAGCCTGGAAACAAAACAGACCAAGTTTGGGTTAAGAGTCAGATGAGCTAAAGCAGAGGAAAGGAAGCAAACTGACACATTACATGGGCAAGAAAAATTGAAGACGTCTGGAGAAGGAGAGGTGAGAGATGGACAGGGTTTGTACAGCAAAGAGACAAATAGAAGCAAAGCGAGAGAGAGGAGGAGAAAAAGGATATGGTGCGGAAGAGAAAAGAACCGATTCGTCACTCTGCGTTTATTTTCTGTGATCCGCAGGTCAGAGCGCCAACAATGCAGTGCAGACTTAATTCAAATGTAATGGTTTCTGTTTTCAGACCCGAGCACAGCTTACTATTCAAGACATCTGAAACACGACCACTTATGTATGAAGAGAAAGCTAAAAATGTTCAATTACAGCTTCTAATATCAACCCCAGAACCATCAGGGAACAATGTGGTACCTTAACATAATTACATAATACCTAGCAGTCACGCACATAACACCTGGCTGTCTCGCTCTGCCACTGGGTTGACTCCCACCTGCCACCTGTACTGAGGTTCTATGTATTCAAGGATCATACCCAATTTTATTTTCTTATATTACTAAATAACGTGTAAACTTGTAAAGGATGCCAGAATTTTTCTTTAGTTTAATCTGTCTTTCTTCCAGGTGACTTGCAAGAACCTAAATTGATAAATGAACAAGTAAGTTGTCATTGTTATCGATGTATATGTTTGTTTCTGTGTGCCTCTGTGAATTAAATATTATGATGATTCTGTTTAATTGCAGGTATACTTACTACTTTGTTTAATTCGTTTGTCCGCATTAACACAAAGATGCCCACAGACTTGAGGGAAATGGGGTAGTTGGTTCAAAAGGTGGCACAAAAAAGTTTTCGATTATAACAGAGGAATAGACCGGATTGGGTTTTCCAGATGTTCTTTGCTGAGAGAATCTCAGAGGGATTCACTTTTCTGGATGGAATTGAATACTTGAATGGATATGGAGAATATCTAGTACACCGCCATAAGGTTCTGCTAAGATACCACTAATAATTAGAGGGGTGGTGTAAACCTTTGATAATCTGTTCAATACAAAAAACATTAGCATGTAAATAACCATGTAAATGCTTTATCCAATTGTTTCTCTGTGCATGTTTGCCCCACATCGGGGTAACGTTAGGTGACCTTGCTTTCGAGAGGGACAGAAATATGATGAAATATTTAAAGATTTAAAGAAAAGCCTCGCTGCTCGAAAGGCTTGACTCGTCTCCTTCCATATTCCCATATCCTACCTTGTGTTGAATGAACTGAATGTTCTCAATATAGTTGTAAAAGATGCTTTGGGAAGTTGGAATCTCTAATCATGAATTATTTTAATAAAGGTGAAGAAATTCTTGTCCATGTAACCGCAGCTACTCCCAGATGAGCTGATCACCACCCTCCTTTTACTACTTAATCCATCATTCTCACATTTAAAACATTCTCCCTCACTGGTGTCCTAAAGGGATGTGACCTAGTTTAAATTTCTTTTCAACCCAGTCTGTATTTTCAATTCATCTACTGGATGTTCAATATCCTAACATGTTTTTAATGTGTGGGAAACAGTTGTGCGACTAGCTTGAAAACAATTTGAAGGTTATTCTGAGGTTTGAGTGTTCGCCACCAACACTCAAATCTCAGCAATACTTTTAGTGTATTTAAGTGTGAAATTCATATTATCCTTTTCACAATGTTTAAGCCTGATTGGTTGTTTAACTACCTAAAATGTTAATTTGTAAAAAGCTCTTAAGATGAGGATACATTTTGTTTTAAAATGTACCCCTCCTTCACCTTCTCCCCTCTAAACATTTCAGTATCCACTCAGCTACATAGACAAGCCTTTAAAGGCATTGCCCACTTTGACTGTAGAGCACATAATATATGCCTGTCAGCTAGGTCTCCACCCGAAGAGTCTATAAATGTTTATTTGTGGGAGGGATTGTTTAATGACAGCCAATTGAACCCTCCTCATTCAACACACAACACATGAATCTTGAACAATCAACCTTACATAAACGCCATCGGGAATTTCCTCCACTTTATTCTGCTGCGAATATTTGGTCATAAATCATCTCAGCCATGCGGATCACATGCAATACTTTTACACAGTGCATAAAAAACTGTAGTAGTTAATAGAGACCTGCATACATCATGCAGGTTTTTTCCTAGCAGTAAACATACTGCTCTGTATAATGGAGCACTGTGCTAGTGAGAAGGTATTGGGTGCAACAAAAGATCAGAGACTGTGAGTTGATCCAGTAAAAAAGAAATTCTGTCCCAGTATAAATGAGATATTGTACATATTTCCTTTCTATCTAACTCAAGAACACAATTGAGTGTTCAGTGGGCATGCATACACAGAACAAAAAATAGGTAACATCCAAATTGTCCAGACTTACATAAAACTTTGAAGAAATTTAATGAAGGATATTAAGTGTATTTTTTGGTGAAACATGGAGTTCAATCAACACGGCAGCACAGAACATCTAAACAATCAGCACAGTTTTAAGAGGAGTGTCACCGATTCAGTATCCAACCAAATGTCTCACCTTCGGTCACAGTGAGGTTGACCTCTGACCTTTTGGATATAAAATGTCATCACTTCTCAATTTTATCATTCATTCATGCGCCAAATGCGAAGAAAATCTCTCCAGGGGTTCCTGAGATATAGCATTCAAAATAATTGGACAGACGAACAGACAACCCGGCACAGATGCATAAAAACTGTGTTAGAGAGATTGGATGCATCCAAACTGGCAGTTAACCAGGTGGAGATCTAAACATGACATCTTTGAAATAGTAGAAAATGAACACTAGAGAGAGAGTTTTATTACAGCAACAGAAAGCAAATTAAAGCAAAGTAATACCCTCACTTCAGATTGATGACCTAATTTATCAACTAAAAACATAGCATCATTAATTTTGCAGCTGCCGTCTCTTTACAACATGTGTGGATTTTATTAACTAGTGGGTGTTAACTCAAAAATGTAACTGACAAAAAATATAAGCCAATATGAAGCAGCCACATTAAAGCTGGGGTAGGCAGTTTAATGGTTATGGCAGAAAACTTGGGCAGATTCGGAAAATACAGCCATCCTCCTGTAGCTTCCCCCTCTCTGTCCTAAGCCCCTCCCACCAGACGAGCACAGGCACTTGCACGTGCTTCATACAGTAACCTGTACGAGTAGAAGTCATTAATGTCAGTCGTTCTGATCTTGATCTTGACCAAAGTCTACTGTCAGGGTGAGACCAATATGCTGAAAAGTTTATTGTGGCATTTTTGCCCAATGATGCAAAAAAAACTGCCTACCACAGCTGTAAACCGAATTATTTGTAGTAATGTGAAAATACGTCCTATTTATTTTGTTGTTCAGTGATGACATCCATGTGTCATCTCATGATATAGGAAATAAGTTCATAAGAGGAAACAGGTGTAATTCTCCTGCATTGAATTTTAGTTTGGTGCTCTGCCTGTTTTTGTTGATTTAATTGAATCCTTTTCGTCTTCCTTTCTTGCAGGTGTACAAGTGAAATTGTTATTCGCATTATGTTTCATTTACAAAGACGTTGTGTCAAAATGTGTGAGCTCTCAAAATGAGATGATTAGCCCCCCCCCCCCCACACACACACACACACTTGAGATTATCGGAGTTAAATCAGTAAAATAAGTAAGGATTTGTACGAGACAAGTACAGTTGTGGTGTCTGCTTGTCATCGTCACCTCAGATTAACGTGCAGTATGGTGACATGAAAAGCAAATGAAGACCTACTGCTGCACCTAGTCATCGAATCAAGACTGGTGACGCGGCAACAGCCTGCGGGACACGAAGCAATTGGGTGTGGTAGTGAGGTGAGTTCATCCATGCGTGTAAGTATACATATTTATTCACCGTCAAATACACACCTGCACACATACAGGCTGCAGCAGGGCACTGGTGCTGCATAATATCTCAACCTGGCATGATAACATCCTCAAATTGGCTTTTTGTCCAGAGACAAAAAGAAAAGGATGAGACTCGTTGCAGAAATTTTCTTGTGTAACACTGAGGAACAATTCATTCTCACTAAAAAAACAACTGAATTAATCTCACTGCAGTTATATTTTCATTGATATTATTATTATTATTATACAATTAGACTATATATTTATTTACTGACAAAACTCAACATTAGAGTATAAGAGAGTAAAAATGTGTGTACATGTATCACGTGACCATGGTGAACTTTGTCCAAGCAGAAGGAAAAATATCTTTAGCCTTCGTCTAAAACACCAGTTACATAATTCATTCTTTAGAGGTTGTTGTAACCATGACGACTGAAATGTGTGCTCCCACTTAAGGTTGTACTCACTACCATCATGCATTTTACACAGGGTTGCGGTAACCATGGTAACAGGAGCCTTCAAAAGAGGACAGTAAAAAATGCAAGGAAGTTGCACAGAGAGGGGCATACATTGAAAATAGCACGAAGCCCACGGGGCAAAGGGGCCAAACATTAAGACAGCCTTTCAAACAAACTGCTGGAACACACTCTTCCCTCATACCTACACATCTCCAACCTGCAGTGACCCTGTGAAAACACCACAGCACACACCACTGGGTATGTGAGCTCATGCTGAAAATGGCTGATTCATAAATGCCAAAAAAACAAAAAAAAAAACAAACAAACAAAGTGCAGAACAACCTGCAGCCATGATACTCAAAACAACAAGCAGTGACAGAGATGAGCAATTATGGAGTTACCTTCCCCCCTGTTAATAAAACAGTCAGGATCATTCAGACTGAAAAAAGTTGTTTTTCAACAGGAAATGCAGCGAGTCTGTAAAACAAAACAAATGTGCACACACAACCTCCTGGATGGAGGTAAAGGGCGATGCATCAAAAACTCAAAACCCTGACTTTTGACCTCATTGCCTCAATCTGGGACTCAGTTGTAAGTCATCTTCTTTGTAATTGAACAAAGCAGGTCATCACATCCCAGGGGACAACGATGAGACACTGTATCTCCTCCTATGTCGTATTGTCTGTTGGGAAAGTCTGTTTAACTTGTATTATGATAGACTGATTACATGAAAAGAACATGCTTCAGGCAGGCATAATAAAAGTATATCATGTAAGTTATTACAGGAGAAGTGAGTTTATATAAGATAAAAATAACAACAATTCAAGCAAAGGTCTGGCAGGAGCATGAACAAGAGACAACTTCTTCACAGAAGATTCAGAGCAGGCAAGGCAAGGTGCAGTCCAAGTTCACTACATTTTGATTTGAATAAGTGCTTTTGTGTTCACAAACGTCTCACAACCAAATATTTGTGACCACACTTTCCTGCTGCATGCCTCCTCATAGCTGGGCCATGAGAAAAGTAACTTGTGCATGCTTTTCTCACTGCCATCTGGTTGCCGAACACTTAAGTATCTGTATGCACACTTCATGAAGCAGGCGTCAAGTTTTTAATTTCTAAATATAACCAGTGGGAGTCAGGGGTTAGAACTGATTGGAATAAAAACTTCATCAAATGCTGAGCAGTAGAACATTCAGAAGAATCTGTCTTCAACTATCCATTAAAAACACAACATAAATGTGCTTATGTGTACTTTATGTTTCACTTTCACTCATCTCAACAGGATACTTCTGTCTATATTAAGATTAGATTTTCTGTGGTTGTGTGACCTGTTTGCAATGTGAAAGGAGACAACCCTGTCTCTTAGGAATTGTGTTTCTAAACACTGTACAACAACAAATAAACACAATGCCACCTGGATTACATTTTTTACACAACATAACCTATGACATGAGGAAACGTTGAAAGTCAAAACTTCGATACTAAAGGCGGAAGTAAAATGTTGCTGTCAATGAAAACCAACTGCAACATCATAGACAAACATAATCTGTTTAGCTGGGGAAATATATTAAAACATGCTGATGCTTGGCTAATTTTTAAGATTATGAATGGCAAAGCTCCCAAACAACTCTGCACTTTCATACAGCAGATAAAAATTACAACAGCAGAACTGCAAGGTCTGCTCTAAGAGGGGATTGTGTAGTCCCAGGTCCAGTTCCTTCGGTAAACTGTGTTTCTCTGTGAGGGCCTCTAAACTTTGTAACACAATACCAATACAAACAAGAAGAGTACCTCCTATCATACATTCAACCACAATTTAAAAAACTGACTGTTAAGCAATCGAAATGTGTATACTTTTAACTCTATAGTATGATAGTATTTCAACTGATTGCATGATCATTGTTGTAGCTGGCCTGTCTATCACATGGTGGTGGGTAATACCGGTGTCTTAAGGAGTCAGTCAATTGATGATATGCTCTACTGTTGTTATCTGTTTTTGTGTGTATTTTTTAGTATGTTTTTATTCTTCTAGGCTTTTGAGGCCCTCCCAGCATTTGGTTACCTCTAGGAAAAGATTGTGGTCTTAGGTTTAACACAGAAAATCAGCAGGGACTCGAAGCATGAGACAGAGTAGAGTGGCAAAGTCTGCTTAGGGAGCTCACGGTGGGTGGATGGGTCAAACAGACACAGGCATTTCACTGGGGAGACTGCTGTCCTGCATGAAAGCAAGTCAACATCAACAACTTAATCAACTGAGTTTATTGTAAACCACAATATTTCCCTTAACCTAATCAAGTATAGTTGTAGCCTAAACAGGTTTTGCACATTTGTAAGAAAACGTACAAAAAAGTTTTCGAAAGATTTCACACAAACCGTTGTGTAATGATATGTTGCCCTAACTAATGAACGACCCAACTAATGAACGTCCTAACTAATGAACGTCCTACCTAATGAACGTCCTACCTAATGAATGTTTATTGTCTGACTCAAACCACATACAGGACTCAGATAAAAACCCAGGGCCCAGTTTCACAAAGAACTTTTAGATTGGGATGTAGTGTTACCCTCAGGGCTCACAATTTGTGCCGGATCCTGTCAGAACATGATCCAGGACCACCAAGATTGGGGCTGGCACCCATTTGATTGGATCCAACACCTTCTTTGTCACAATCAAAACATTTTGTATAATATTTAATGGTATCTGTTCTGTCAGTCTTTTATTTCTCATTGAAGTTAATTGTAAATTGCTTGATATCCTATTTTGTCTGCCTTTTAAAAGAGAGAGACGTCATCACTCAGGTCACTGAGGTCACTGAGGTCAAACAGTGAAGCCGGAGGCGTGTGAGTTTTGTCCATGCGAGCTGACAGCTACTAATTTAACAATTTCCATGTTAATTTCCTAACAAGGAGGAAACTAGTAAAATTGTCACAAAGACAATGAAATTTGTTGAATTTTTAAAAACCAGAGGGTAAGTCAATATTGTGGAATAATACTGTAAGCCCAACAGCGAGTGGGCGTTTCTTGCTGTGCGGTGAAATGGTCAATTAGAATTACCATCGTTGTGGGCATATACTGTATTGTTTACGAGGCTCCATTGTCATGTCAGAAAATGCAACACTATTTTGGTGATCTGCACATAGCGTTGTTTATTATGTTATTCTTGTTTCGTTTAAGCATAGCAGCACCTCAGTGTTGTCACTGTAGTTTTGATGCTTTCTGTGACTTTTCTCCCAACCCGTCGAATCAGTGTCCTCTCTGTGTTCCAGCACCTTAATCTATGTCATCTAAGTCTTAGTAATCTGATGCGAGTTAACCCATTAATAAAGAGACCAGGCCATATAAAAAGATTATTTACTATTTTATCTGTGTCTGAATTTGATACAAATTTGTTTGGTCCACTATGTACAAACTGACTAAACCTTGATCACAGAGAGAAAAACTACACCTCTAATAGAAAGTGGATCAGAGAGCTCATTTGAGAAAGCTATTTTTATTTTACCGTCAGTTTCAGTTATCATTCTCCAGAAGTCATGCAAAAAAAAATTAAGATAAGGTGCCTTAGGATATGAGATAAGTTATAAAGGGATACAGATTTATTGCATTTATTTTCATAGTTGGCTCCTAGTGGGAAAACAAAATGAAATAATATTGAATTTTATCATTTTAATGAATTAAGCAAGAAATGGAGCTGAGAATGGGTGAGTTTAAAACTCTGTTGTGTATCTACATTTGGAGCCAAATCTTATCACGATGCAGGAATGTTCATGGGCGTAAGAATAAAATATCCTGTATACCAATGCATGAAAACTGCCCACAAGGAGCAGATTTATCAGTCTGGCTGGGCTGACAGTCATCAACGCTGACAGAGGAGCGCACTGTGACATCATCCCATCACTACTCCAGTCAACACCCTAAGGAGAGGGTGGATTAGGTGAATAAGGAGATAGTGGAATAGAAAAGCAGAAAGCTAGGGAGACAAACAGTCCTAAATCAGAAAAAAGAGGTTTAATAGATGCAATTAAATAAATTGTTGAAGTGAGATTGAGAGAGAAGGCAGAGGTGGAGAGTGAATGAAGGAGAGATGAGGAGACAACGGTTTATTGAGGAACAAAATGAGGGCTGCAGAGGGTAGAAAGGAAAATGATGAGGGGATAGTGAGAGGAATAGGAAGCAGAGGGCAAGGGACTGAGAGCTAATGGATGGGTGAGAACTTGAGGGATGAGGGTTACAAGCAGGGCCTGGGTATGAAGTGTGTCTCCATAAACATTACTGTATCTGGGTCTTGCTGATCATACACTAGCTGTAGGAGACCATGAAACACAATATAGGTCCCACGTTCCATGATGGATGAGGCTCAGGCTCCAATGTCAGCCCACTCAGCGCCCCCACCAACAGGGACAAATCACCCGGCCACCGCCCCCTTCACCACGCTGGCTAATACAACTAATGGAGCCATCGACAGTGTTCGACAGGTTTGATGCTCTTTGAATAGACTCGTTCTTGAGATATATCCACCGGGGAGTGGCTGTTTTTGTAAATCACGTACTGTGAATAAAGAGCCTGCAGTGATGTAATATCCTTCACAAAATTAGAGACGAGTCAATAAACTATGTTAAATGACTTCAAGAACACAGTTTTTTTTTCTTCCACTACTCACTGTCACCTTCACTGTGATGTCCACCTCAATTTCCTTTCATAGGCTCTCTTAAATCAGCTCCCTACTCGTGGCCACAAGCAGCAACCGGGGAAATGGTGTATGAGCTCCAGACTTGGATCTGACAGGTTTTTTAAAAAGATGCCTCGTTTGTGCTGA
This sequence comes from Echiichthys vipera, assembly GCF_963691815.1. NCBI lineage: Eukaryota > Metazoa > Chordata > Actinopteri > Perciformes > Trachinidae > Echiichthys > Echiichthys vipera. The sequence continues at coordinate 25,853,944 of NC_139826.1, forward strand.
CCTACATCGCTTTTTCTTTCCAATCATTTTTCCTCCCCGGGCCACTGCCGGCTCCAGAGGCTGTCGTTGGGACCAGTGGCCGGCCTGAAGAGTCATTAGGAGGCTTGACTCACTGTGATTGCTGGTTCAGACACCCAGTTGAAAGAGTCAGATGTGCCGACTGATAAAGGGTGGCAACAACTTCCTGCTTGATTAATGCTGTACAGTCGGGCATTGTGCAACTCAGCGAGTAGTGCAATATGACATTACCGCTGTCAAGTTTATAACTGAGTCCATCGACCAACAATGTACACACCCAAAGTTTGAATAACAGCGCTCATCAAATGTAACATACCACTGATCTACATGTGTTTATTCTCATCTCCAAATGACAACATTACTGCAAAGAAAGAGCTGAAGGGAACTGCAGTAGTGGGTGATCATTGTTACTACAGTGACCATTCATATTACACATCAGTCATTTAATCCATTGTAAAACTATTGATTAGTTCAGCTTTGAATGGCTCAAACAACAGAATATAGAAAGACAAAAAAATACATAACATTATCATTACATCCTAGCATAGAGTAAGTAAACAGCATCTTCAAACATGATGTAGTGAAAATATCTGATAATGGTTGTTTCAGCAAGACATGTGCAACATGTAGCATATTTAACTGTTATTCTAAACTTGTTATGACAAAAAGAGCATGCTACACCTGCTATTTATATGTTGATTGTATTCTCTGCTTTATTTGACTTGTTGATGCGTTGTTTTAACTTGCAATGTGTTAAGTGTTACAGAAGACCACAATGGAAACAAGTCTTCTGGCTTTATTGTGTTTGTATCCCTTGTGATTTTTGATTGTATATAATAACTGCTGTGGAGTATTATGTGTTTTCTATTCATCAAACAGGCTAAAATCACAGCAATTATAACAGCTTTTTAAATTTGTGGACACTGTGGAAACGTATTTTTTATATTGATACTCACCTATTCTACAAAACGCTGTGAAAACAGGTGTGCTTACTTTCAATGTGACTTTTAGACTTTAGAAATGTATTCCTCTCTTATTTCTTGTGACATGTTTCCAAAGATGATGGTCCATCTCTTTCTTTCCCACTGGAGTTTCCAGTTTCTCAAGCGCACAGTTTCTGTGGTAACATGGTGAATGTTTCTCATTTAAAAGTTATGAATGGTCAACCCCACACATATCACAGTATACCACACCAGGACATTCAGCGGTATTGAAAATACAACAAATATCTCAGTACCAGTGAATCCGAAGGACATTTTTAGCAACTGGGAAAGCAAAAAAAACGTGATAGGGAATTATAATGGCCACAACGTAGTTTGTGTTGATTGCAAGCAGACTTTGATATGCTCCATTTCAGAAACCGTCTTACATTTTACAGCTTTTACAAACTGTTGTGGAAATAGATTCTTCAATAAAGCTCAACAAACAGGATCAGCTTTTTCTCCGTGGATTATTTTGCCAAAGCATTTTTCTCTGCAGACAAAAATACGTTCACCCCTGCATCCTCACAAGTTAGAGTCTAGTAGGAATGACGATGTGCCAAATCTCGCAAAGTCTTTTAGGTGAAGAGACAGGACGCGAATAGCCTTGGTTGGGTGACGTCTTTAGACCAAACAAAAAACATGCCTTAGACATTACAATTCTGAACATTCTGAACCTCTCTCATCACAAGGTCTCTAACACAGGGTACAGATGCACAAATATGCCAATATATCATCATGAGTTAGTTATTTTCGTTATCCATTAAGAAGGTGAGACAGAGGAGACACTGAACTGTGTCTGACCTGACAAAACTATGATTATGAATTACAAATATCCAAAATTCCCACAACAAAACTCAGTGTTCAGAGTGGAGGTTGTCTGAGGCCAGTAAACTCTTTTTGGTTTTATTCCTATTAATTTCCCCGCTGCGCCTCAGTGTGTGTGCATTGAATCTCTGAGCTCATTAAGATGCAGCTCTGCCATGCAACAGCAGCTTTCTGAGATGATAATAACGCAAACAGCTTCAGAGCTTCCATCATAGTTATCTGCAGGTGGGTGATTATGCCCAGTCCACCGCAGGGCTTTGGCCGGCCTACCACAGTGACCCAAACTGACATACGTAACAAAAAAGCCACACAAGAGAGATTAGAGGACCTTTCACTTAGCGCAGAGCAAGAAAACACCGGCTTTGTCTTTAGATAACAGATCAGCGAGAAACAAAATTTGTCCTTTGACAATAATATAATTAACTGTAATCACAGCCACATTGGTGTCTTATGGGATTTTATCTCTAATATGTAATAAGTACAAGACAGCTTTGGCTATTTCTGCATCCCAAATCACAGATTAATATTAATCTTTTCACACAACACAACACACTGGTGATAATAAACTACGTTCAGTTGTTATGGGATGATTTTACCGTCACATCACACTAACCTCTCTGCACGTCAGTTTAGCTGTCATTATTAGAATAGATCATATCTCGGTGTTATGTAGCGAGCTTTGATGAGCATTTCTCAGCACCTCAGTGCACACCGCTACATTATGTGGCCTGTATATCACCACTTAATCTCGCAATGCCGATAGACAAGTCATGCATCTCTTCATTTCGTAAACATATTTTACTTTGAACAAGGAAAACAAGTGCAGTGTTTTACGAGATAATTATTCCTCAATAAGTTCCCCGGCAGCAGCGATGAAGATTAGTGACGAGTGAGTGGATTCTAAAAACACATTAAAGCTGCATTAATCAATATTTTTACGATTACAATAGATCAAATTACGTGCTTAATGTGAAAGAGATGGCTCATAGTGATGAACTGACAAAGAAGCAGTAACTTTTGACTTCAGTGTACATGGAAAAGTGTGTTCTGATTGTGCTTTGGTTATAATGCTGCATTGCACATCAGAGCTATTGGCACCATTTCAACGTTGCCAGATTAAAATGTTATAACTTTTCTGCCACTTAATTGTCATTTAATACTTTATTATTTGCACTTATTTCATAGCATACCGAAGGTTTACAGTTTATGTTACTTTACTTCACTTCACTTATTGCTGCATTTGCCTATTTGTACTCTTACTTATTCATTTTTATAGCATCATTACAGAGTACTTGTACAATGACAATAAAGATATTCTATTTTAAGAAGGATCACCAGCACCACCAGCAGCAGTAGCAGCAGCAGCAGCAGGCAGCTGTTTTCAGTGAAGAAGGAAAAAACACTGCACACTACCTGCCCAAAACTAGCAACTAGCTGGTGACTGTAGTGGAGCATATGAGCAGGAGTTGGCTGAGACAAAAACAGAGCTAAGAAAGATAATTCATATTTGACTTAAATTGTGGACCCGAACACAACACTAAATTAATGCTTATGTTGTTCAGTGGTTGGTGGTTGTGCAAAGGCTCATTTATGCTCAATGTCAAATACGAACATGGACGCAGCCTTTTCTCCATACTCCGTTCATTTCTGAGCAGCACCACTGGAAACTGTTGGGGCAGTGAAGCCAATTGTTTAAGTAAGACCATAGGACATGACAAATATATTCAAAAAATGTATGTAGGGAAGCATCTGTTGGGCGACTAACCCGCCATGATCTCTTGCCTGTTTTATATGCACTCCTTGGGGTCGGGTGCCTAAAAAAAGGGCAAGGGAAGAGGGTAGTGACTCTTTTGCTCTGTTGTAAATATCTATTTTTGTACATAAAGGGAGCATAAACGAGCCTTAAACAGAAGACTGTTTGCTAATACGCTGGTGGTCATGATGATGTCAACCTTGTGTTGTTTGGGTCCAAAAAAATAATGTAATGCAGATTTTATTATAAAAAAGTGTCTAAATATCTTTAAGCAAGGGTTCTACTTGGTCTGCTTGTTTACTGCCCATATTTAGATTTGACGTAATACAAAGCCCACTCAGCTGTTATCTTTTCTCTATTATCTGATTTGGTGTTATTTAGAAATATTTGGGCTGCAAGCTGCATTTGATTTCATTAATAAACCAACAGAATCTCATACCTCTATGGGAGTGTCTATTTATATCTTGTAGCATATTATGCTGGAAAGCTGACAGCAAAGGTGTCCCACTCTTTCTGTCTCTCTTTCACTGTCTGAGAGCGTCTTGTCTCATCACATATATTCTTGGCCGGATCATCCTGTTCCATCGTTCTCAGTCTGCTGGGCTCTGTGAAAAAAAAGGCCGGGAGCGAGCCAGCAGACGGGCGCAGGGATCTTACCGGACAGAAACACAGAGATGAGAGAGATGGACAGAGATGATGATGGAGAGCTGTTATTAGTTGTGGAAGGACACTAGCCGACTTGGCCCACGCGACCCCTTAGGGTAGAGACTTGCTGGCTGGCTGTGATTAGAGTTAGGTGCTTGACAGACCTCCAGACAGTGAGAGGAAGAGAGGATGATGGGGGGACAAGCGGTAAGCTGGTCCTCATCCCCTGACTGACCCTAAATTCAATTTAAGAAGCATAACTAGAATTACAGTCTTGTGGTTATATATGCCTCCGCCAACCAGGCAAGTTGCATTTTACATTCAAACAGTCCAGACTGACATAATATATGTAGTGAAGACTTTGAAGGAATTTAAGAAAAAGGTATTAAGTGTTGTGGATGTTTCCCACATATCTTCAACTCAGCAACACAGAAGATCTATACAGTCACCACAGTTTCTAGACTAGTGTCACAGATTCAGTTCCTAACCAAATGTCTCCCCTTCTGTTCCTCAGTTATGGCGTTAAATAATGGACACATACATGACTATGTCACAGTGAAGTTGACCTTTGAACTTCTGGATATCATCACTTCATAATTTTATCATATGAGACATTTGTGTGAAATGTCATAATAAGTGTAGGAATTCTTAAGTTATGGCCAAAAATGTGTTTTGTGAGGTCAAAGTGACGTTCCTGAAAAAACCTTGCAGGTGTTCCTAAGCAACGTATTCTCATCAACAGGTTCGTAGGATATTGTACGAAAACGATAGCTTGGTTAGGGTTAGGCAGGAAAATGACTTTAGAAAAGGGTTTAGAAAAAAGGTTGTGGTTTGGTTTAGTACATCTGGAACATGAAGGGCAATGGGAAATGAACCCCGCTCACCCAGGTGAAAGTCCTGTGTTTTTTTGGAGCTACCAACCACCCAAACCTGCCTCTTTAAATTGAGATTTGCTGTCTTGTTCTACGTCTTCTGCTTTTTATACGTGGAATAGACACAAAATAAACAAGTGGAAAAAAGACACAAATTACTGAGCATTACTTTGTGTCTTTAGATGTACGAAAAATGCATGAGAACAGCCTTTCCTGAGGTATCGCGTCACAAGAATGGAACGGACAACCCGACAACATATTGCCTCTGGCCGAGGCTGTCACCAGCGCCGAGGCAAAAATGGTCATAATAGATGCAATAATATAAAACACAAGATAAATGTTCTTTTCTTCCAAGACAGACAGCTATTTTTCATCAAGCAAAAATTCACAGATGACCTAGTTAGGAGAGCACACTTTAATGCGCTGCAGAGAGGATTTGAGAAAACATCACACAAAAATCTATATTGTGTCAAATGAGACTACACTCAGGTTTATTAGCCTTCTAGTGTCAAAACAGTGGGTTAAGCACTTCATCCCTCCAACACTGATGTGTCAATAGAACAGCCAGTTTAGTGCTTTGTTCACCAGCTGAGAGACCGTGTTAGTCCCTGACAGCTGCTCTGAGATCACTGGTAGATGAGAGGTTAGCATATTCTCAGATGAGTGTTTCATGTGAGGAACCGTACTACTAAATAATGAGGGTGCCCTTCTCCTGTGCCTACGACTCAGATCAAAAATTGAAGAGCTGCAGTTAAGCAGACTTACAAAAAGACCGGATGAAGAACACAGGCGACATGAAAAACGGGAACAAGAGGACTCAAAATGTGAAGTTGGAAAGAAAATGGGGTTAAAAAAAACCCAAAAGGAAAACAAACAGAAGGAAAAGGACATGTCATGTTTTAATGGCCTGGGGGACAGCAAATTTCACGTGCAGTATTCTCCAAAAGGCAGTGTAGATGAGGCTTTGTAACATCTAACAGTTAAATAAATATAGTTTTTAAAGGGTTGCCATAGGGACACTCGTGAAATCACTGTTTCTAAAATCCTGGCTACGGCAGTTACAATTTAACTTCTTCTTAACTGAGGATTTCCAAATATTCATGTAAAGAAACGACAGACAAGAGGTCAAGATGCAACTGATTGGATATTTGAATATTTTTTAATTTAAAAAATGTTATGAAAAGCAAGTCCTTGTCTGTGCTTCTTTTCATAATAATCCTATGAGAAGATAAACGACATTTTAACCATCATGCATCACAGGGACATTTTTGGAGTTTTAATTTTTCAATAACGTTGGCTGTGTTAATGCATGTGGAAAGAAAATTGAATCATAATATGTTTAACCTCAGCACCTATAAAAAGTCTTTAATAAACCGTGTAGCCAAATACAGACACTCAGACCTTTAAAGGACAGAGTGTCCCATTTTCCACCAGACTGAGCCATTTCATGTTCACCAAATGGAGCAAATCAATGCTATTTTCTGGGTTTCCACCAGGCAGAACGCTGCTGTTTTACGGCGTTTTTCCACCGCATGGTACCAGCTCAACTCGACTGAGCACGGCAGCCCAGTACGGCAGGGGTTTGCTTTTTTCACTGCAGCAGCTTCCCGCTTGAAAATGTCTTCAGTGGCCTGACTTTTCGGGGCAGTAGCTCCTTGTATTTTGGGCATTTTGTATTTTTAAACATAAGTATTCTGAAAGTATTTTTCATGTCAAGGAAACCACTGAGAGTGAATGGAGTTACGGGATGTTAGGCTACCTCCATACTGTTGGTGGTATCGTATTTTGGTTCTGTTACAGTGGAATAGTGGTTAGCAATGTTGCCTCCCAGCAATAGGATTCCCGGTTCAAATCCCAGGTGGAGCCCTTCGGTGTGGCTTCCGGCTTTTGTATGTTCTCCTCGTGTCTGTGTGGGTTTTCTCCGGGTTCTCCGGCTTCCTCCCGCAGTCCAAAGACATGCATGTGTTAGGTTAACTGATTACTCTAAAATGCCTGTGAGTGTGAGTGTGAATTGTTGTTTGTCTCCGCCCCATGCCCGATGTCAGCTGGGATCGGCTTCATCCACAGTGAAGATGGATCGATGGATGTTTCCCTCAGTCCCCTGCTGTGAGCTCTCCTGTGCAGCACCTCTCCTCCTCCTCCACCTCTTCCTCCTCCACCTCTTCTACCTCCACCTCCTCCTCCTCCACCTCCTCGTCCTCCACTGAAGACACCAGCAGCCTCCCCTGCATGACTGTGACTGCAGGCCAGGTTAGGAGACAGCTGGAGAGACTCCACCAGCATAAGGCTGCAGGCCCTGACGGTATCAGCCCCAGGATCCTGAAAACATGTGCCAGCCAGCTGTCTCCTGTCCTACAACACCTCTACAACCTGAGCCTTGGTCAGGAGAGAATACCAGTGCTTTGGAAGACTTTCTGCCTGAGTCCTGTTCCAAAGAAGTCGTCACCATCAGACCTCAATGACTATCGTCCAGTGGCCCTCACATCTTACGTCATGAAGGTGCTGGAGAGACTGGTTTTGGTCAACCTGAGGCCGCAGGTGAGAGCCCTGCTAGACCCTCTGCAATTTGCTTACCAGCCCCACTTGGGAGTTGATGATGCTGTCATCTACCTGCTGCAACGAGCCCATTTGCACCTGGATGGTGGAGGAGGTACTGTGAGAATCACATTCTTTGATTTCTCTAGTGCTTTTAACACCATTCAGCCACTGCTACTGGGGGAGAAGCTGCGGGTGATGGGAGAAGACGACACAATGATCTCCTGGATTACTGACTACCTGACAGGCAGGCCGCAGTTTGTCCGTATGGGCAGTGTTCTGTCTGATGTGGTGGTTAGTGATACAGGAGCTCCACAGGGGACTGTACTGTCTCCTTTCCTGTTCACCTTATACACCACTGACTTTCAGTACAACTGGTTCGTGTCACCTGCAAAAGTTTTCTGACGACTCGGCTGTTGTTGGGTGTATAAGTGAGGGACAGGAGGAGAAATACAGGGCACTGGTAGACAACTTTGTGAAGTGGACTGGACAGAATCACCTGTGGCTGAACATCAGCAAGACCAGAGAGATGGTGATAGATTTCAGGAAGAAGAGGAACACGGCTTTCCAACATCTGTGCATTCTGGGCAAGGATGTGGAGGCGGTGGAAGATTACAAGTACTTGGGTGTTACCATAAACCACAGACTGGACTGGAGATCTATCACTGAAGCTGTTTACAAGAAGGGGATGAGCAGACTTTACTTCCTGAGGAAGCTGAGATCCTTCAACGTGTGCAGCAAGATGTTGGAGATCTTTTATCAGTCTGTGGTGGCCAGTGTACTTTTCTTTGCTGTGGTTTGTTGGGGAAGCAGCATTGGCGCCAGCGACACCAACAGACTCAACAAACTGATCAGGAAGGCTGGCTCTGTCATCGGCTGCAAACAGGACACTCTGGAGGCTGTGGTGGAGAGGAGGACACTGAAAAAACTGCTATCCATCATGGATAATCCTCTCCACCCTCTCCAACTCACACTGGTCAGACAGCGGAGCACCTTCTCCAAAAGGTTGCTTCAGCTTCGCTGTCGTAGCAACAGATTCAGGAAATCTTTCCTGCCACAATCCATCACTTTTTTTTAATAACTCTCTGACCTCTGCCTGACAGAGAACTCTGCTCTCTCTACTGTTTTTTGTTTTGTTTTGTATGTATTATTATTGTTATAGTATATTTTGCATATTTTGTTGTATATATTATTATTATTTATTGTTTATAGCACACTGTGCACTGTATATATACACTGTGTATATATTGGATTCTATTTATGTTATGTACAAAGTTTTTATTTGCTGACCCACTACTGCTGTTACAAAATAATTTCCCAGTCTGGGATCATTAAAGTAATTCTATTCTATTCTATTCTATTCTATTCTATTCTATTCTATTCTATGTAACTCAGTGAGAGTGGAAAATAATAACAAAGAATTTTACTGCTTACTACTTGATGCAGACATTTTTGTCCTCTAAGGTCATTAGAGCATTTTATTTTAAGGGATGCACGAGGGTTAAGCAGGAGTATGATTTATTCAGTTTTTTAAGGGGAACATGAAAATCCCTTCACCATTTCAGACTATTAAAGTGTTGATCCTTCAGGTCACCTACACTATAGACCCCTGCATCAACACAAAGAGATATAACCTGCAGCACTTTATATTACACGTCATTACATATCTTCACTATGACAGCCACCTCAGCTACTTATTTTATTTTTGTGCCAATCTGATCAAATTTCCCATCATTCTTCTCTTGTTACCTCTTTTCTGGTGTGGTTTCGTTTTCTTTGCTTGCTGGAGCTTCTTGTAGATCTGGGAGGTTGGCGAAGTCATCCTGTTCAGCCAGCCCGATTGCAAGAGACAGAACAACCATCTTCCCCTCACTGGACACACAGACAAACAAGACATCACAAGACCACACGTGTGACCACACAGTGTGGACAAATAGGCACAGACACACACACACACACACACACACACACACACACACACACACACACACACACACACACACACACACACACACACACACACACACACACACACACACACACACACACACATACACACATTCCAACATACAAACAGAAAAACATGCACCACACATTCATTTCACATACGGAGAGAGTGGGAGAAAGGTGGTAGACTGTTGTGAGGACACTTTTTCATTTTCACAAATGTTCAGTCTATACTTTACACTGCAGTGCATCTCAACCAGACCTGTGTGCTATCGGGAGAGTTGAATATCCAATACAAACTTCATTAATCTAACACCTTAGTAACACTTTCCTCCATGTTTCTTGCTATTGTGTCCTGACTATTTGGCTAGTATTTCTTAAAGCCAATTTTGTCCTAATATTATTGAACATTACTGCTTTCAAAACATGGATTTTGTTGGTTTATGTGCAGAATAAATCATGACCTAGAACTTACAGTGTATTGTTTTGCATTTCACTGTGACAGTTTTGCTTTCTGTCCCCCTTATTCAATATGTGAAGTCAAAATGATCTCTGATGAGCATATTTTCACATTAATACTAATGTTAAATTTTAAAAGGGATAGTTCAGATTTTTTGAAGTGGGATGGTATGAGGTTCTCATCCATAGTCTGAGTATTAGTTACAGTACATGACGTTTGCCATGACACCAGTTTGGTGAAGCAGGCAAGAGGACCAGCACAGAAGCTGTACTGATGTGGATTGATCAATATCAGTTTAAGTGTACGCTATAGTCAGAATGTTTTCACCACTTTACCTTGCAGTCAGACAGTCCTGTTTAAGAATACGTGGGGGGAACTAAAACGGTTATCTACGGTCTCTTCAAAGCCCCCAAGCCAAACCTGGTTGGTTTGGTTGTGTCAGTTTTCTAGTTCCTAACCCTTCAGTTCCCCCATGTAAAGAATAGGGTAAGAAAAGGTAAAGTGGTGAAATACAGCATACACATGAGCTGATTGATTTCTTTTTTTAGGCTGGCCTTTTTTTTAGGTGGCTAAAATGTGTTTTTGCTGCTGCCCCCTTCCACAGCAGTGCATTGCTTAGCTTTACGTGCAGGTACTCCTGTCTGCTTCAGTGTGGGCGTGCCAAGCGCCTCTAATGTAGGTAATACACTGACTGTGGATAGAAACCTCATAAAACCCCACTTCAAAGAATTAGAACTATAACTTTAATTAATCCAAATTTATAAGGTTTCATTCTGTGGCGTGGAGATGCTGCCATTGCCATCATCAAAATACAATTTACACAAATAATGAATGCACAGCCCTGAGGTGTCTGGCAATTTCTTCTCTTTTCCTTTATTAGAAAATTAGATAACATCACAGGTCAAAAGAAAACAGACCTGCTCTTGCTGAAAGGAGACCTTCAGACTGTTTGTTTTTTTCACCAACCCTGTGAGGTTCAGAGTGTGCTATTAAAAGCCACCCAGCCTTTGAATTACTATAAAGTCTTATTCTCACATTTTGAAAAACGTGTACGTCTTTGGCAAGTTTCTACTGCAGAATCGGATGATTCTTTCTTTAGTTCTTTAACACTGATGTGGGGTTTTATGGTTCATAACAGAGTATCCCATGCATTTCTAATATTAATTGTTTTATAGCATAACACTAATTAGAATATATGGGATGATACCAGGGATACTAATTATGGGCCAACATAAGGGGCTTTTTCTTATAATTCAACGTTACAATATATGAGGTTATATAATGCATCTGTTAACGGTGTGTATTCTCAGGGACTCAATTTCTCATGAATGTGTTGCTATCCACTGTAGATATGGCAGTAATAGAAATGTGTTTGGCTGAAATGAGAATCATTAGCAGAAAGACTTAGAACCACTTATGCCTCCATGGCTTTATCAACCTTTGTTATCTGTTTCCTAGAAAAATATAAGTGTAAACAATAATAAGTAAAAAAGCTTAAAGAATGGTTTGGATTGTTTCACACAGAAAAAATAGAGGCAATTGAAATGACATGCAGAAAAAAAAGAAGAAAAAGTGAATGAAATCCATGGAAATTGAGGTGGCCTTAACAAAAACCTGCAACAAAGAAACACATCAAGTTGATTTTCAGCTGTTATTCTCCGTCTAAACATACCTGAGGTCATTTAAATTACGTCTGACTGAAGTGTACGGCACTGTGGATTCAAGAGGCCATGCAAACAGTGACCTTAACAAATTAACATTTGCCCACAACTGAACTTGTCATTCACAGCCCGAAAATAAAAACCTGCTCTTTGTGCTGAACCAAGGACAACCTTAATGTATTTACTTTACCACAGTCTTTTCTGAAAGGGTAATTCCAACATGATTTTTCTCATTCTTAAAAAGCACCTCACTGCAAATTTTAAGGCATAATTACAAAAAAATAAAATGTTGGCTTTACCAGGTTATGAATGACAGAAGGTAGATCCTAATCACGGGACATTAATAATTCATTTTTACTGTAGTATAAACCTAATTGAGAGATGGCTCTTATAACATTCGTGAAACAATGTGTCAATATGAAATAGTGACCAAAACTGTAAATCCTGCCAAATACTGATTCAAATTCATTCTTTATTGTCCTCTATGAGGAAATTTGTTTTCACAGTATGGAATGATTTTCCATTTGTCATACCGGTGGATGGCTGAAACAATTGCTGGAACTCTTCAATACGCAGCAAAATATATAACATTGTTCACCATGAAGAGCGCAGCAGTTGGGACAAGTTGTGAGCGTACCCTTCTTACTAACGTTTAAAACTTTAAACACAATAATAAACAGCCCATAACTAACTCTCTTTAACAAAGCAGCAAGAGAACACCATGGCAGACTACTCCTGATGGTAGAGTGAGCCACTTACAATCTATAATAAGGCCCAGTCATGCAAAAAAAAAAAGAAAGACAGAAATGCTGTGATATACTGTTAAACTGCCAGAATCTTTGAAAATACCATGATTAAATTTTTTGTCATACCGCCCAGCACTAGTCTGAACACAGAAAAAAACATTCAAAACAAGGTATAGACAGACAAGGACATAACACCAACACAAGTCTATTACAGTGTGCCCAGACTATTTAAAGCAGTTATGGCTGATGGCACAACAGACTGTGCTGTTGCAGCAGAGCACCAGAATTAGTACAGTATGAGTCAAATATAAACAAATAGCAACAACTACAAACGCATCTTAACTCGTCCTTATTTGCCTGCGACTGATTTTTTTAAAATAATTCTCTCCGCATTTTTCTTCTGATTCTTCCTCTCATCTCTCCATATCTCACACTTGTGATCTAATTTTCCAGCTTGTATGTGCTTTCTGCGGGGCATTCCCTCCTTAACAAGAGGCTGTTTGTTGAAGCAAAATCGACAACAAGATGAACACATTAGCACTTAAGGGACCACTGGGGATGTGTAAACAGTACCGACATGAGGCCCGTCAATGAGGTGAATGGATTTGTATAGATGTCCAAAAAAGACACGCGCACTCCAACCAGAGGGCTCTGAAATCATTACCACCTACACCAGCTCTATTGATCTGAAATGTAAGCGGGGAGGCTCAGTTGCCACACTATGTGACAAGCACTGTACACATGGAAAGGGAAACTGCAACATTTTGTTGTTCATACCCTGCTGATCACATGCTATTCCCACTTCCCACAGTGTGTTTTCCCTTCAGGGTCAACAACTGACATGTTTGGTCCAGTGAGATTCATGAGGACAGGGGCGATGGGCAATGCCACCTCCCTATAGTGCTAGCCTTATTTGAATGATGATTCACATAGGCAGGGAGGTTACTGGCCTGAAGACACTGTTAATGGGAAGACACGCAAAAAGTACAGGAGTGTAGAGCAGTGTGTGTGGATGTGTGTGGGTGTGGGTCTATGTGCATGGTTATGAAGGGAGAAGGGAGGGGGGTCGTTTACGTGATGCTGCTTTATGGAGCACATCATCTGTAATCTATCATTCAAGTCAAGCGAAGGAAGAGAGAGCTCTTCGTGCTCGGTATCGCAAACAATCAGTGGCCTCCGCACACCAGCAGCCGTTCAACTCAGTAGTGAAAGCATTGGAAAACCGTTGGCATGGTTGTATTGATCTTTGCTAACTGCAGGGTGAAAGAATATTTCTTCTGAACACTGATTGGGTTAGAGTTATTGTTATTTTATCATGCATTACTGTCAGTTTTTTATGTTGGAAAAACTCTATTATTATTGTGAGATGGATCAAGTCCATAGTATGTGATGTTTAAGTCAATACAAATGCAGTTAATTTAACTATTATGCCTGCTGTATTTTATTCAGCTCACTGAATAAAATACAGCAGGCATAATAGTTTTTGGAATTAGTAGTTTAACAACTTTCTATTTCTGCTCAGCTGTTTAAGCCATTTCATGCCTCCTTCATGCTTTTGCTATGAATCTAGAAACAAAGGATCTACATAGAGGAGAATAACCTTATAACAGCCCCTACATCTTACCGCAACTGCAATAACATTCTGTAAAGCTTGGTTTTATGATTTAAAAAAAACCATCAAAACATGTTTTGGTTCTTCCTCTGGAGCTTATTGGGTATTCCCAAGACACTTGTTAAATACATAATATTCAGATGTTGTATCTACACCTCTGCAATTAACAGTGAACTCAAACAGACACACCAACACAAGAACAAACAAACAACATCTCTAGGGGTGGAAAGAATCCCAGAAGTGAATCGGAAAATTATTTTCACATTAAAGATTTATTTATTTATCGACTACATCGATACATGGACCCGTGTTCTGGTCAAAATGTACCATGAACCAATCGATGGCCCGATTATGAAGTTATGAACCCGCTGACTGAAGCTTTCCTGCTTCTACACAGCGTCTCCACTCCGCTCCACTCTCTTAAAAGGTCAGTAGCGTTAAGCGTTGCTATGGCTGCTTGTGAGGAAGAACAACATGGCTGACAATGTTTATAGTGCACCATCAAATCTAAAATCTAAAGTTTGGAAGAAATTTGGGTTCTATAAGGAGGAAGGAAAACTCAACCAAAGTCTGGACACTTGTATCGTCTGTAGAACAGCTATAAAGTCCAGCGGCAGAAAGATGAATCTTAAAACTCATCTTGTGAGACAACATGGTGAAATCTACACGAGTGACGAGGAATATGTGGATGCTAGTAATGTTACAGCTAACACAAGCAAAACTGCACAAGACAAAGGCACAGATCTTAAAAAACATTTCCTGCCACAACTGGGCGAGGTCTAAGGTCATCATGGCATCTATAGCCCCCTTAATTGCTCAGGAAGTGGAGTTGAAGTAATGGCTCTCATGAAATGGTAAATACGTTAGAGTTTGTTTGTTCATACAGTTTGTCAACCTGTGTCTATTGGAAAAGTAATAAACATGATGACATGTTATTCTGAAATTATACATTTGTTTTTCATTTCCTTCCCATGCCATAATGTAAAGTAACAAAAATACTTGTGATTACCTCGTCTTTAATCAAATACATCTATTTGAAGGTAAGCAGCATTTATTACGGAAAATTAATTTCTTCATTAAACAAATGTTGAGAACTGTAACAGATTGCATCTGAATAATATATCAAAATGTATCATAGCCCATGTATCTACATACGTATTGGATCATTTTATAAGGGAGAGATGCACACCCATATAATTCACTGTGCAGCACAGCCACAGAAATCATAGTGTGTCTATGAGAAGACAATAAGACCTACTGATAGTGGATGGATTGAATAGCTATTAATGTGCATAATGTAGTTAAATCTGTCACATCTAACACATGCATTTACGTCACAAACTATATCCTGAAAAATGCCTCGACAACATTTCGACATTTAAAGTTTTGCAAAGGTAACATCTTCTGTCACGCTTTCCCAAAGCAGTATTTCAGTTAAAAAAGCTTATGACACTTACAAGAACGACTTGACGTCCAACCCTCTGTGGCGGATCTGCTCCATCATGTGATCCCAGCTGCCAGGATTTGACCTCGATCGACCTGCCCCCGTTCCCCTGTGCCGGGAGGCTCCAGCCGGACTCCCCCGGACCCCGCGTGGGCCCCCACGGTGGCCCCCGCCGCCTGGGCCTGTGTGTAGCTGGCCCAGGCTCTGTGATGTGACTGGGGGGTCGTTAGGGCCCGGAGGGGGCTGGTGAGTGAGGGGCTGTTGGAGGCTCTGCTGCCGGACCAGGGGCCGAGGGCGCGCCACGGCTGAGGATGGGATGTGCTCCAGGGTGGAAGCAGATGAGAGGGAAGCATCCCCGAAACTGAGCAGACACATGGGAGCACCGAGGACAGAGATGGATACAAGACATTTAAGTTAGAGATAACATGAGACATACAGGGCAGGGTAGGTAGTTTTAAAAAAGATTTAGAAGAGATGAAAAATAAATTGGTAACATATGTGATGTTGATATCAAAAGTAAGATGCAGAAGGTAAAAATGGCATAAACATATATAGATACAGAACAGATTGAAATGTGGGAACGGAGTGTTCACAGTGAACACTCGAGGAACAGAGGATCAAGAGAGAACAATCAACAAAGATGTGAAAGAGGGAGAGTGGAGAGAGAGTAGAGGGAGAGAAGGAAGAACAGAGTTGTCAGAAGGCTTTAGATTACTGTTCAACATCTGTATGAAAACAACGGTGTAGAATTTCAAGCTTATGCTGCATGATAGTGTATGAGTGCATGGATGGGCTGGCATGCAATGTGTAAACATTCTTCAAACTGGTGTCAAAACAAGCCTCTGCAGTGGGAGTGGAATTAAATTCAAGCTGAAGTTAAAGTATCGTGAACACTTGAGTCTCTTTCCTCCATCTGCAGCGCAGAATTGTTTCTCCGTGTTACCTCTCCCCCTAATTAGCCTTGACCTACTTCTACCTTCTTGCCTTTTGCTTCCATCAGTCTCTCTCTAAGGTCCTGGCTCTGTTTTCCCTTCCCACTCTTCCCTTTACCTTTGTGCTTCTGAGCTCAGCTGCTCTCCATCTCCCCTGTCCATTCATCGTTTCTCCACCCTCAGCCCTCACATCAATCCATCCCCAACCCACCTACAATCAGCCTGCTCTCTAATTACCGGTCTGCTACTCCTACAATCATGTAATACTGCTTCACAGCTTATCCTCCCTTCAATCACTGCCCTGCCTGATAACTGTAAGCCTGAGCTAAACAGCGTTGTCTGGAGCTAATGCTGCGAGGAAGGATTTACTGCCTGGACTTGAGTTGTGTTAGCGCTCGCTCTTCAGTATTAACTCGGCTCTAACTCTGCTGGAGAGCCAGGAGAAAAGCCCCCTAAGGAGCTAGAGCAATGCTGGATCAAGTAAATACAAGACCGAGCTCATATACATGCACCCATGCATGCAGGCTTTCTCTCTCAAACACACACACATATTGCACACTATTAGGATTAGGATAAGCTTTGATGAGACTATTTATTTACTTTTGCATAATATTAGAACTGACAAAATGTGAATTTTCCGGATTTCTGTTGAGCAGACATGTTGAAGAGTTTTGACGTGGGAGGAGATATTTGGGGCATTTAGGAATACAGAGGTAAAAGTCGGCTTTATTTTCTGCATAGATAACGTGAGGCAAATGTTTGTTGGTGCACTTCCAAGGATTAGATGAAACTCCAAGTTGAATCATCAGTACATAATATGTATGCAAGCCTTTGTACATAAAACACCTACCCAGAGAATTAAAGATATATCTTGCTTATTAAATTGTGGCTCTGTATCATGGCAATCTGGGCAGTGTGAACAGTGTTTGGCTTGCCTCTGTGACCACAGTGTATGGAGCTTGGAGCACCGGAGGACCGCCAAGATCCAACTGATGACGCAAAACAATTTGACGGACCCCAGCTGCTATACTCTGCTGAGACTTCCACCAAGGAGGGAAGCTAAACACTTTTCATCTGCACACACCGCCCACATTGCCATGATACAGAACTGGTTTTATATGGATAAAGTATCCCTTTAACTTTGACTCCTAAGATGCATTTTAATATAAATCATACAATCAAGAAGCTTAAAACTTTCTATTTAATTTCTTTAAACCACTCGAGCAAAGAAGAAAGTGTTTTGAATTTGCTAAAGCTCTGATACACACCTTTGGCTGGCTTCTCAATAGCAACTGCGTCTTCAACTCTCGCCCTCACGTATTATGGTCACTGCTCAAATGCCCAGTTAATGTTGTCAATGTTGCTACAAAGCTACTTCATTGGGTTTGGGAAAAGATTGGTTTGGCTTAAAATTAGTCTGACTCACTGGATGTAGACTGTTGCAAGGGCACCAATGCTGTATCCAGGGCTTAACACCACCCAAGATGATTGAGATTGGCTTAAGGAAACACATTTTTTTTTCCATATCCCAGAATTTATGTAGCCAGATCGTTCTCCAGTGCTGACACATCACTTTAGAGAAAGGTCTGTGAGACTAGTTTAAAATAAGTATGCTAATCATATAAGAGCATTGATGTTTGGTTTCACACTGGACAAACAAACAAAACAAACAGCGGCCTCCTGGGTGAAAGTCTGTACTTTTGTGACCCATCTATCCACGACCTACTCTCTCTGTGGACATCTGTGGACCTTGATAAGAAATATTTTTTTAATTTGTGAAAAAACAAACATAGTTCGGGAGAAAAACATTCCTCTTACAAACGTTTATTGAGAATAATTTAGTTGCATGAGAACTTAGTTTTTTAGGAAACCAGTCTCGCAGCTAAGGCTCATGGGTATTGTTGTATTTGGAGCCAGCAGCCATACTAAACTGACGGAAAAGACTTAGTTGAAAGATTTAGTTCTTACGGCCATAGGAAAACCTAGCAATAAGGAAAACTGAAAATAATATTTTACCTGTTACACTTTGCCACTCAACTTTTCATTACGCAATTCAATTGTTTTCCACCATGGCTGTGTGCACTTACATTTTGAGCGGACTCAATTCATCTTCATGCTCATTCATCCTCAAATATAGTTTCAAGTCATTAATTTCGTGTGAACTTATTGAGTTTCATTGAACTCAAGATCTTAAGGCACCCATGTAATAGATATGTTGAAGTTTACCGAACAAGAATCACTTTTTTTACAGTGTAATATGTGCTATACTACATGCCTCGTCAAGGTCACGTTTCCTTTTGCATGATGTATTGTTCCTGTGGTGAAATCACAAGACTTGTCATGTGCCATGAGAGCTGGTGCACAGAGGTGAAATGAAATGTTAGAAAAATGAAAGGAAATGCATTCAAGTTTAACAACACATGACAAAGAAACTGTTGGACTTCAGAGCATATAAACCAAACACTGTAGCTATGGTTAAGTGTAGATATGAAGGATAAATAGAAAGGATCCAGAGGCCCAAATAGAAAGCTCCACGCTGCACATTTCTAGGTCCGACAAACATGTTTTCAAAGCTGTCATCGTGATAAATCAACACATCTGGCAGGATTCATGGTGGCATTAGGCCAGACAGCTGGGAGCCGGTCCATGTGCTAATACATTTTCTCAGTCGGTTCAGTGTCATAAATTTGGCAATGGATTTAGTCATTTTAAAAATGTGAAGGCTCTACAACACAGTCCTTTCTTGAAGTTATTTCCTTGATTGCTTTATCTCCTGTGCTTACAGGTGCTGTATGTCTTTTTTTAATCTGTAAAACACCGGCACCAGTCATTCATATTCCCTGAGCATGAGCCATCTTTATCTGCTGTATCCTATTACTGATTTAAAGGGTTATTTGCACATTTCTTCTTGCTTGAAAGTCAATTAAGATGACTATGAACCTTGAATGATTTTGTAATTAAGGAAAATTGAGGAGGATGAAGTACAAGGAGACAGAGTCAGAGCAAGAAAGAAAAATACCAACAGTGAGGAGTGAAAGAGAGAGAGAATAAAAGAGAAAGAGAGGGTGGAGAGGTAAATGCCCAAAAATAGAAACCGATTCCAGAGAAATGGAAATACAGGTAGATCTGAAAGGAGGAGTGACAGGAGAGAGGAATCCAAACATTATTTTGCAAGTCTAATTGTCATGTTGTTAAAAATCCATCTACCGTATTGTTATAAGCTTTACTTTGTAAAAATCAGTCAGACATTAAGGATGACTCATTCATTATGCATGGAAGCGATTTATAATGTCTATAATTATCAATTCTGCCAACAGAGTTTTGCTCTCTTGGTTTTGATCAATCTACTGTATCATAACAAGGGCACACACAAAGCTAGAGTTAATACAGTGAACCCACCAGATGCATTACTACATGATGCTACACTTGTTTATTAACCTATTCAACTAAATTTTGTGTTTTCCAAACCTCAGCATGTTAGACAGCTAAGATAAGATAGAGAATTATGAGACAATAAGACTTTAATGTCCCAGTTGAATATTTTACTTGGACCTAACAATGTCTGCAGTATAAAATCACCAAAAAAAAACAACAACCCAAAAATGAATTATTTAAATGATCAACTCATTGGAACTCCTGAAGCTGCTTGATAACAAGCTGATCATTTAAATCAGCTGTGCTGGAGCATCAAGAGATCTAAAACATGCAGGACAAGAGGTACTCTAGGAGAGGTATGACAAAGTACAAGAGACTATTTGATTATCTAGGCTATAATTTACATACAGATATATTATATTCATTATTCATTAGTCTCCTCAATGTGCAAAAACATGCAGCTATCACCAACCGCCATTTAACTTTCCACATCCAACGCACATATATGGAACAGAGTGGTCACAAGGTGGTTTGTTTCTTGTACATCTTTTTGTTTTTAATACAACATAGGCATTGACTTATTGATTATTTTTTGTATATTACCAGTGTATCAAATGTTCTAAGTGAAATGAACTTAACAAACTAAACTGAACTAAAGCTAAAGCAAAAGGAAAGGATCGTACGAAAAACATTTTCTGCTACAAAAAACTGCAGTAAAGTGTCAGGCTTTTGTATGATTATTGTTGATTCTTTTGTGAAATACTTTATACTTTTACCTTTTCAGGGATCTAAGAATGACAGTGTGAGTGCAAAGTCACAAGAAGATGTTGTTTTGTTTTGAGTAAATCAACAACAATTTCAAGTTCACACTATCGGCTGATCATGTTGAATATTAGCTGGTGTACAAACATAACTTGAAAAGTAAAGCCCTTACTGTGCTATTTGCAGATGTTGATACACAATGAACTTTGGCTTAGATTACACTGCATTGAAGCATGTTTTGGGAAATAGTTTATTTTGTATCACTGGCCTATTAAAATTGCTCTCTCACTAGTTATACATTTTCAAAGACGTGTCTTCAGATGAACCAGCACGCCATCTTTGACGATTTTCTGTGAGCATCTGTTTGGTTTGAAATTTTTGATGCGGTCACATTCTTCAGTAAATTGGAGGCTGCAGAGGAACAGCATGACTGTGCTGATTCACTTTGTCTGAAACGGAAGCAGCTGGCTTCTCTTCCAGCCCGTCTTTACATTATCTGCATGGTGCCAAAAATAGCTTCTGTTGATGTCCATCTTTGAGTGTGCGTGCATCGGCAATGCCATTCACTATGTTTGAATCAACTCACTCTTCCTTGATGTTCACACCATGCTGTTGTTGTGCCCCTTGTTGCCCCTCATGCGTGCCCCCAGTCACCATGCGCCACTCACTTGCTAAACCGTAGGCCTCCGGCATGCATGTGGCTTTGGATCGTCTGCCAGCGCCCGGCCTTGCTGCCCCCCGTCACCATGCTTCGAACGCTGTCGCTGCGACTGGGCCCTGCCCCAGAGCAAGCTCCACCCCCGCTGTCACTGACCCCCGGCGAGGGTCCAGCACCGCCCTGCCCACCCTTATCCACGGCCCCACTTGGAGGAACAGTGAGGTGGATCGAAGACAAAGAAACACGTACAGACAGAAAGAAAGGACCAGGATACAAAGAAGGAAGAGAAAAGGACAGACGAGAGACAGACGCACAGACGTACAATGCCGAAGAGCAAAATAATCATCAGTAAAGTTAGTCAAACTGGTGAGTGAGACACTCTGTAAACTCTCAGTCCAGCCACAAGTGTCCAGTGTGCAACAACAATAACAGCGCTGAGCAGCTGCTGCTTTTCAGTAAGACAGTCAGTAAAAAAGCAGTGAAGAGGTCTAAGCGGATATTTACTGTGTTACCCTGAGAGTAAATTGAAGAACACAGCTGTTTTTCCTCTGACTGAGACAAGTCTTCCAAAGTACAATAGTTAATTTAAAAACTGCTCAGAATTTATGGTCAGTTCATTACTTTCTGTTTATATTAAAGGAATACTTCACCTTCAAAATAACCATTTGTACATCAATTACTCACCAAGCATTGCCTTGAATTTGAAAAGATTATTGGATGATGAATAGAGAACCAGAGACCAGTGTTGATGCATTTAAGTAAAAGGGTTCCACGTTTAACGGCTGAAAACCATGTCAAAACATCCAATGTACAAACTCTCAGACAACTTATGTGGTATTATCCAAGTCTGGTTTATCCAGTTGTAGGCTCAACACATACGTTGTCACTAACACTTTACTTTTTACAACACTTCTGCTTCAACGGTCTCCCACTTGTGAAATTGATTTTTACTGCATGTAGTTTGAAGTTTCTAAAACAGATGCAACGCTGTCAACGTGATGTCATCATAGCAAAATGTAACAGAAACTACCTCAGAGGCGGTTTTGAGAGTATTTTGCTGGGTGTTTAGACAGTATGTCTGTCAGTCTGTGGACAGATGGTCAGCCTAATTGATATACAAACAGTCATTATGAGGGTAATAAAGTAAATTACTCCTTTAAGTTTAAGACAACTTGTAAATCCAAATCCACTCATATATTGCAAAAATACTGGCCAAGTAAAGAGTTTGAATACATTGCCTATAGGAAACTTCTTATTGCAGCTACTCACATCTAAAACTAGTTATTGAAAATATTTCAGACACAAGTAGTTTCAGGAGTTTGGAGACACTGCACTTCAGCCTCATTTCACTCCACACATGACCAATCTGCTGGCTCTGTGAATAAGGCATAATAGCAGAGTAACAAAGCAGATGCATCTTCAGACTTTAAGATGCAGGTAACGGTAACAGAGCAGATGTCTCTAATCTCAGGGCAACTCACCTGCAGCTTACAATAAATACGAAAGCACTTTTATCTGATGAGTTTCTGTTTTCCAAATAAAATCATAAAAGCTAACCCACCCCAGCTGACCTTGACTTAAGACGTCACAGAGACGAGTACAGACAGAACGTTGACTTCAGGGATCTTTCACTGAGTGAGGACAAATCACACAACACACAGCTGCACACTAGAACAACGTGTTCAACATGTAGACATTCAGTGCAGGCGGACGGTAAAATTAATGTTTTCTCACTGGACTACCAGTTAACATGTCCATACTATCAGCTCCCTAAAACTCTCTTGTGCATATGATTCATTTCTCAAATGCACTTGTATTTTATTTCCCTTGGGGCAAAATATTACTGCACTGTAACTACACTAAATTTAATTTTGGTCTCTTATTTTTTGTGCGATTGTATTTTATGCCATTTCATTTGTTATGTTAGTTATGTTTATTGGTTACATTTTCCCTTTGATTGTATTTTAAATGTTGATCTAATGCATTTCTTCCCCTTATCTAAAGCACTTCTAGATTGAAAGGTGATACACAAACAAACCGGGGTAAAGTATCACTATCTCGATAGTAAGGGGTAGGAAACAGTTGACTCGCTGATCCGCTGTCACATATCTCAGAAATGCCACTATAATCAGCCGATTAAATGCCACTCAAATATAGATAATTATCTCAATAACATAATGCAATGAAATCACAACAGTCGCTGCTGCTCACTGATGTAGTTAGTTTCAACATCACTGCACAGGTTCAGAGTAATTGATCACCCTGTGGTTTTGAAAGTCAAGCGAGTTGTAATTAGAGAGGGTAAGAATGAACAGGTCCTAATGTCTCAGAGGTGTGTGAGATGCATCTAAGTGATGGCATGGAGGTCGAAATCAAACAGACGCTTTACCATTCAGACATTCATTTGCTGCACTGTAAACAGCGGAGACAGTGTCACTATTTTTAGAATAGGTCTCAGTAGACCAGACTCAGGAGGGCTATAAGCCTTAAAACACTTATAGTACTATGAGTGATCGTGGGAGTAGTGACAACAAATGAGAATGGAGGAAGAGGTGACAGGAGTAAAAACACACACGACTTTATACACACACACACACACACACACACACACACACACACACACAGAAACACAACTGTGAAAACTAAAGAAACTACCCCATTAAAGCAACAGTTGAACATTTCAGGAAATGAGCTTAGTAGCTTCCTGGTCAAGAGTTAGATGAGAAGATCACACATCGCTCTCACACCAGATATTCAAAAGTAACAATTACTTTTAATTATAATTACATGAGTGTTTTTTATTTAATCTTTACAAAAAAAAACAAGTTTCAAAAAAGTGTAAAAACAAATATTCCCTATTTCTTGATGAGGCGCAGTAACTTTCTGGAGTCTCTGCTAGTTGCCTGGCAACTGGTCCCGGCTAAGAAAAAGTCCGACACTTGCCCGATATCGTTACACTCACTTTTCCGTCTGAAATTGCCTACACTCTCCACCAAATTCTGTGTGGAAGGGGGATTCAATTATCCCAAACCAATCACAAGACAGATGTATCTGCCTGAATCTAACGTCATTTCAAGTCGACACTGAGGTGTGGCCATGTCAGCACACTGGTTTGGTTGTTTTAAAAGAGAAACTGTGCCGATTTTGACCAGCTGCATGTCCTGCCCATTTCGTAATAATTCAATCTTTAGTGGACGGTGTTAATCAATGAGGCATAAAACACATGTCAATTTTACACTTTGATTTTTGTTCAGATTAGAGAAACCAGACATAACGTTTGGGGTTTTGATACCTTTGGACAGAGCTAGGCTAGCTGTTCCTCTGTCTCCGGTCTTTAGGCTAGCTACCATATGATGTACCTTATATTGAACGAAACAGAGTGAGAAACAGAAAGTGGTGTTGCTCTTCTCATCTAACTCTCTTCCAGAGAGCAAATAAGCACATGTCCTCAAAACAAAACCAACTTATTCAAAACAGTCAACCCTCTGTGGAAACCCTGATGGCTTTGGTAGAGTATAAGTTTAAGTCAAGTCTGCTACAGTGTCTTGTGAAGCAGATCTTAATATTTGGGGAGGAGAGGTCAGGTGAAACAGTGAGATCGGCTTTCTGAGGGTTGTCCGTCTCCATGGTAACACTCCATGGGCTGCAGGTGAGAGGTAAAGAGGGTCTGATGAGGCTAGCAGGGCTGTAGGGAATGGGGCTATCAAACCTTTCACTTGTGCACCCTGTACACAGTGCAAAAGCAAAATGTTTTTTCCCAGATTTGATGTTCTGTCTTTTGAGTTTTGACTGTAGCAACCAAATGGGACTTAAAAAGGAGGGTCTCCAACTTAATTTACATTCTCTCTGTAATCCTCTATCTCAAAAACATTGATGATTTAAAGCCAGGCTGCTGCCAGACAGAAACACTGTATTTCCATCTAAAAGTGATCATTTGGAAAAATGGTCATCATTTCTGTCCATTTAGGGGCAGTCCTAGGAATAACAGCAATATTGAGGGATGGTGCTGCACATCTCTATCAGGTGCTGCATGGCCAGCAGTGCATACTAAACACCACCTCGCTGTCGACATGCCTGAAAGCAAAAACGTGAGGATTACCAAGGATGAGAGGAGACTCCTGTTAAAAGACATGTGGCCAGACAGCGTTACAAAATGCCTCCCTTGAGGCTATTAAATGTGACCTTTTCACTGCTCAGAGTAATGTATTGATCAGCCTTTGCCTTTGATTCTGAGTATATTTGGTGTTATTTGTCACTTACTTATTCACACAAATAGCCAAACATTAGAATTTATGTTGAATTTAGTGTGCAAAACACATATGAATGCCCAATGTCAGCTAGTCATACAGCTGTGTGGGAGTTTTCCAAGGTGCACACAAGCCCCTGTTCATTACAGCCCTGCCCAGAATGAGGGGTCCCTTACCAGCCATGACTGAGACTCACTTGGGCGTGAGGCGAGGGTCTCCGTAGGGAGCATAGGGAGACATGTTTAAGAGGAACTCTTTGGGTGGGTAGGAGCTCCACCTCTGTTGCACGTTGCTGCTGTCATTGTTATTCCAAAAGTCTCTATCCAGATCATTGTGGCTAGAGAGAAACAGGGAGAGAGGTAAGGCAGGCAAACGCATCAAGCAATCAAAGACATTTATAAAGAAGAATAGCATGACTGATGAGAGAGGTGTTGAGGAAAAAAACATTTAAAAAGAGTTAACAGTACTAAGTAATACTGTCTCATAAATGTAAAGGTCAGGAAGGAAGTTTTAATAAATAGGAAACACGTGGTAATGTCAATGCCCATAAAGTTCAGGAATTCTACACCTTTTCCAAAGTCAAAGTTCAAGTTTCAAGCATTTCAAGGGGCATTTTCAAGCGTTTCTAACACCTTACATCCGTGGTGCATACATACTTATATACAGTACATATACTGCACAGTATTCTGATAACTGCACTTCCTCGTCACATTCAATTAGATGTAATTGTGCTATGAACCATAATGTTTTGTGACAGGATTCTACAGAAGGGTGACAAATAAATTAAAATGTGTCACCTGTTTGTAAGTAGACTTTGCATCCTATATAACCAAAATTTCCAGCAGCTTAAAGCACTTTATTCATAGTCCAAGCACTTTTCAAACCAAAAACATACCACATTAAAATTCGAGTGTTTTCAAGGATTTCCAGCACACATAGTAACCCTGAAAGGTATACCCTATAACAGGGCAACGTTTTTTTAAAGGGAGAGTTTGATTTTTTTTTTAAATGGGGTTGTCTGATGTACTTATCCATAGTCAGTGTATTACCTACAGTAGATGTCGGTCGCGAGCCCCCAGTTTGGAGAAACAGGCAGGAGCACCAGCAGAGAAACTTAGCGATGCACGGCTGTGGACAGGGGCAGCAGCTAAATATATTTTAGCCACCTTAAAAAAACAACCTCAACATTACTTTAAGTTTATGCTAAATTTGGAATAATTTAGTTTGTTCTTAACCCTTTAAAGTCACAATAACAGAAACAAACAACTGAATTAAACTGTTCGCGTGCCAACTGCCATCTACTGTGGGTAACACACTGATTATGGATAAGTACCTCATACAAGCCCACTTCAAAACATCCAACCTGTTCCTTTGAACATAGATAATGAATGCATTTGTTCATTCAATATAAGGTCAGTCTAACATTACATTCATCACACGGTTCTGCAGGATAAAAGGGAGGTTCAAGAGAAGTCTGTTGCAATTCACATGTCCAAAAACCTGATAATGAAATGATGCATGATAAAATGCCTAGAATGGAGAAACAAGAAATGACCTGCATGTTTTATCATTCTGTCAGAGATGAGGAAAAAGAAACAGAAAAAAAATAAACATAGGAGCCAGAAAAGTCAGTATACAACAGAACAGCGGTTCTAACTTGAATTGTTAGACGTCATTCAACGCCCATGCTTCAGCATGTCTAATCTTTAATAATGCTAATAACAACATAAACTCCCAAAGTTAATATCACAGTCCAAAATAATGAAATTACAGCTGTGTGAGATGGCAGCACAGTTCAAGAGTGAACTCACTGTGAGAGAGTCAGAGTTTAGAATATTCTGAATTTCTTGAATTGACTGTTTTTAATTTAAACTTGTAGATAACACTGTTTTAGTGTTCTGTTATAATGTGTGACTAATGCATTCATATTTTTTTCTGTTTTGCAAGTATCTTTTCATATTTCAAACTAATTCAAAGAAATGCCATTAGGAGATGAAGCTTGTTTTTTTTTATTCCCAACCTTTCATTTATAACAAACAGAACATACAAGGAACTTTCTTTCTCTGTGTTCTAAAGACACTGTATAATTCAACCTCTTAGATAGATGAGAAATATACCCATATAACTCTGTCCTTACGGGCATCATTTCATGGTGGACATTTTAGACTGTACGTGGGGGCGAGGGGGCTTCAAGATTAGCTTTCCAATCAGAAACAGCTGTTAAAATGCAATACTATCACCACATCATAGATACATTTCCATATGCCTCCCTGACACCTACTTGATGGCTTTATTTTCCCCTCGACCTCTCACAGAATCTGGAGAGCTGGCAGCCTCCATCCCGGGCTTATTTCTCTTCCCCTGCAAAAAGACAAGAGGGACACAGAGATGAATCTTAGAGCCATGTTTTGATCATTTACAAAAGCATTTCTGCAAGTGAAGTGCACATTACAGAGGCTTAAGAACCACATCAGGTCCCAAACATGTTGCAAAATATGATAAATGAGGAGTGAGACCAAATTGGTTTGATGCCAGGACCACAGCTTGCTTCTGAGGATCAAAACATGCAGAGGGCCCAACTACAATGCGATGCTATAACACACTCTCACATGCATGGACACGTCTTCAGACACAAACAGAGGAAATGTACATGCAATTAGGGCTGGGAGATATGGAGAAAATCAAATATCACAATATTTTCTGAACAAATAACTCAATATCAATATTGAGAAGATATTGTTGACTATTGGTGCTCACAAAATATTTACACAATGATATTTCTGATGAAAAATCTGCAGTAATGTGGATATAACTTGATTAAGTGAAAAAGGCAAATAACAGAACTGCTAGAAAAGGCTGGTGAGTTCATAAAATGACTAAATATGTAAAGATAATGATTATTATTATTATTACTAAATACAGTAATCAAATCACTTTAATGTAGCTCTACTCGAAATACTGAAAGAAAGTGGGTTGAGATTGACGCCACTACTCAACTATATCTTTACATAGAAAATAGTTGTTTGCCGCTATATAAATGCTCTGAATATCGAGTACAGTGCCTTTAAAACCAGGAAAAGCCAGTACTCTTATCATAATATCCAAAATATAACACGATATCTCATGCTTACTACACAACGCACCATATAAGTTGTTAGACACATAATTAAATCATGGACATTAAGATACTGTGATGCATATCTACAAAAAGTTGTACAGACTTCATGTAACAATAAATAAAACCAAACATCTATTACTGTCACAGTGGTTTAAAAGAAGCTGCCATAGCACCTTTTATGTCTATAGTTATTTTCATGATTGCAGCATAGCTACAACCACAGAGACACACAGGAACATTGCTTGGTGAGTTTGGGCTTATTGTGTTTTCTCCTAAAAGTTTCCACTGCCGGTGGACTTTGAAAACAACAAGTAAGTTGAAGATAGTCTCAGCAGACTTCTTCTTTTCAGTAACACACATCGAGCAAAGCAACCTCTCCACTGCAGATCTTATGCTCACCACAGTTGTTGCTCTCGATCACAGTAAACACAAGTTACTGTGGGGTTGTTTTTATCGATGGCTGCAATCTGACACTGAACTGTAAATCACAACACTCTACAATATCTACAGCTGCTGGACCACCATTTATCCCTGGCATCAAATATAAATCCAGCTTTAAGAAACTGAAACTCTGACACCCCAGGTACTGGATACCTAACAAATCGCAAAGCTAAAGTATTCTTCTCAAAGCAGAGGAGTGTCTTTTCACAGAGAAACAGGATCATTTTGAGGTTGAGGGAATTCTAGATACTAAAGACAGCAAAATGCATACATGCATTTCTATTGTTATGTATCATATGGCTTACTTAACTTACTCTGCATATTTGTCTGTTATATTTGTTGCAATATACACTAGTTATTGAGTTTTACATTTTATTGAACTCTTGAGGGTGTCAACACCTCTCCAGGTGAGTCACACAGACAGTCTGCTCTTACATAATGATTTTCCTCACAACAGGGAGATAGTACATATTCCATAAAATGTCCATGAGATAGAAAATATCTCTCTTCATTTCTCAAAATGAAGTTTCAGCCACAATCAAGTGAACAACATTTTGGACTTGATCCTGTTTGGAGATCTCAGCTACATTACCATCTGTTGCTGTCGATAATTACGTTTTATTAACATATGCCATATTTTGACAAAATATTCAGTACTTTACATGACTCACATTAGAAAAGAAAATATCACATTGTGCCAGACAGATAAAAAAAAAAGATTCAAGGTTGAAAGTGAAGGACTTTTACCAATACATTTTGTGCCTGGATGACAAACTACAGCATTAGAAGAAAAGCATTTTGATCACATTGTGATGAATTTTATACAACATCAATTTCACGTCTTGCATGAGAGAAACCATCATTGTTTGTACATCCAGAGAGGCCTGCTCATCTTGGCTCTTTTTAGTAGCTGTTTGGTCATGAAGGTGTATCCTGTTTCCCTCCATCACTCTCAACCCTGCTCATTTTGACTGCACAAGAACCGTCAAACATAGCGGTATAATAATTTATAGCTTCACTCTCTGAAGTGTCGATCTAACTGTGATTTTTCAGCAACAAAATCTGTAGCAAGTAATGGCTACATATAACCTAAGAACAGTAAAATGCATGGTTAGGCTGAATAAGTGATGCAATCTGCCATTAAATGTTAATTGTGAAAATGAAATGTCACAAGATGAAAAAGAGGAAGAAAATCTGTGTTTCATGGGTGGTTTCATACGTGGTTTCTGTTCTGCTGTCCAATATCAGCATCTGATGGTGCGTACAAGACACAGGGCATTTTTTCATAGTCACTTTAACAATCCCTATCATGCAGTAATGACAAACACAGGATGCAGTATGAAACTTTGAAATTGACTTATTTAACAGTATGCTAGGCCAGACTTAGCTGGATTCCAGTTTTGTGGAGCAGAAGTAAACATGTTGCCGTCTGCCATTTCAACAGTGACTGGTTGTTGTGACAGTTCCAGCACTTTGCACTGTGGGACACAGTAGGCGAGGTAGACTGGTCCAACACATACTGGAGATTTTATCTGAATCAGTTTGACATCCTGGTATTTTTGGCATACTGTAAATTAAGCTGTTTACATTTTACACCAGTTTAGGCTGCATGTATAACGTAACCACTCATAACTCATTTATTGAGTATAAATATTCTCATTTCACATTTTTATATTCCTTGTTAAGTAATCTATTTTATTTACACTTATTATTATTATTTTATTTGTATTTGTATTGTTATTATCTTATGTCCAGTAGTTTACATTTAATTTTATTCTACATTTTATTTTATATTGATGTTACACCTTTCTCTTCACTTAAATTGTAATTGATAATTTAGGTCTCAGACTGCTCTCTTTACTTATGTTTCCCTTGTACATTCTCTTTTCATATTTCATTGTTGAAGAAGCCAGAGACTCAAGAACTGCATTGCCAACGACTGCTACTGTTATTGTTGTGCAAATACACCATCTTAAATCTTGAATCTCGAGTCACATCTTCTACAGTACATTAGAGAATATACTAATCTGAAGGCCCCAGCTGAACAGTCACTGGGTTCAAACTGAGGACCTGAGGTCGTGTTGTAAGTGACGCTGCTGCTAACCTATGCAGCCATATGGGAAGCAAACATAGAGTCTCAAAATGAGGACAGTCTGACATCATGACATCATTCCTTCAATTATTTATGATAGTGACAAGAGTCAAATGCAAGTGCCTGTCGCTGCGTTCTGATTTGCTGATAAAGGTATAAACCGAATCATAATATTACACCCTATTTGAAAAAGAGAAAACTGCATTATATGAATGAGACCTTTATAGAACCATTGACTCCACAGCAAGGTATATCAGAGGGGTTTTGGTTAACCCTTGGTTAAAGGCTCTGGCTGGAATCAGGTACTTTACATACTGTATGGATAGTTTTTGATGCAATCTTATGAATATTTAAGAGCTGTCTGAAAAAATCCTCAGAACAGATGGTTCCAGACACAGAATAAGAACACTACGAGTTTCTACAGTAGTTTCCTCACTTCAAACAGGTCACCGGTGTCTAGAACGACTCATATGACTGTTTCAAAAACAACTCTTGTACATGTTTTGTAATTGTCTGATTATTCTGTTGTTAAGGTTTGGTCAATTTTAAAGTAAACTAAAAATGTCACCATTTACGGTCAAGAGGATAGAGGTTACTTGTTGTAACGTGTTGTTTACTTAAGTGTTTGCAATCACTCGTGAAATTGTGTGTCTGTGAATTATCTGTCAGTGCTTTCACTGTATATGTGTTGAAATGAAGGATTAAATAAATGAATACAAAAAATTACTGTCACCACTTGTCAGGAAAACAACAACATTAACATTAACATTAATAAAACAACATTAAGCTGTACGTGTTTTAATAAACTACCAATGCTGTTTTTTTTTAAGGAGAGGACAGTTTCTCCCGTTTCAGTGACCTCTACCATTTTCAGTTCCTGCAGTTTACTTTCTATTTTATACCTGCATTCTTGAGAAAGAAAAGTTTCTTGCTGATGTTTATTTTTTACCTGACTGACTTTCTTATCAGTCTTTAATAGAGGATTTATTTGCCTTTTTATGGTTGGGAGAGTTGTTGTTCATTTCAAACTTGATGCTGAATGCTGTACTTGTACACAATGAAGGATTTAAGCAACATGGACGCTTTCGGACATAGCAGAGAGCTGAATGTTTTTCTGAATGCAGCGGTGTCCCACAGACAGGTGGCCTCTTGATGTATTCTACTGTATCTTTCTCTGATGCATCCACAATACACTCTATTATTTATCATATCACATCTCATGTGTCCAGCTTGGCACAAACATTTTCAATAGAGAGTGAAGCTTTGGGGGCCTGACCTCATCTGCACCTGCATTCAGCCACTACACTGAAAACACAAACACATACTGTACAGTGCATACACACAAGACAGAAGAATATTAGAATTGGGGACTCGGAGAAAGATACATTTAAGGCAGTCGAGAATATGCTATCAAGTGCAGCTCATCTATCATTAAACAAAATCATAAAATCTTGAAGAGGCAGGAGAGGAGGGTGGAGAAGGTACAATGTTGAAAGAGTGTGGGTGGATGTAGGAAATAGAAGGGAAGATCGAGAGGATGGGTAGAACAGAGGAGAGGGGTAGGTAAGCAACACAAAGGGACAGGATGGAGGAGGTTTGAAATAAACTCCAGAATAATGAAGGCATCATAGCTGTGCAGAGGAACAAGATGTACTGGAGATGTAACAGAAGTCCTACAAAGTCCAAAGTCCTGCTGTCATCATATTTTCCGCACACCTGGATGTTCAACACCGAACAGCATCACGTTCTCTTCTTGCCCGTCTGTATCTGTATGCCTCTGTGGCGGTTTCTGCATTTGCATCCCTCTACCCTCCTCTGCCAACTCTCCTCCCACTTCCACTCCCATAAAACAACCTTTGGCATGAGACCATTTCCAGACAGCTTCATCTCTCCTGGAGCAGATGCTTTGTGATGAATCTTTGTTCTTTTATGGCCAGAAATGTACCATTCATATTGATGTGATTCCTCAGAATAATACGTGACTCATGTCATAAGCATGTCTCAAGCACACGAAACTTGACTTTACCTACCCGATCCTAGAAATGATGTTTTACTTTTTGTAAAAAATGTAATTGCTGCCCAGATTATGTTCAGTCGGAAAGTTAACGCAATTCTTACCTTTCTGGTATTTTAACACTTTTCTTTTGTAATTTTAAAATGCTCCTAATAAGTGTATGACACACATTTATGTTAGAGAAATCAACCAGGTGTTAAAAACCGTTTCACTCGGTCTGCTTGTGCTGCGTTCCAGTGCCATGGGAAGTCTGAAGTTTTGGACCTCCAACCAGGCAAAGTGCACTGGAATACCTGGCAAAGTGGAACCTCCTACTACTGAATTCAGGGTAGGTCCATCTCCCTCAAATTCACTTGTATGAGGTTCCACTTTGACAGGCATTCCAACGCACCTTGCCTAGTTTGAGGTCCAAAACTTCAGACTACCCATGGCACTGGAACACAGCATTTATCTTTAACCGCACGTGTCTGGGGAGTATCAGAGGTCAGTCAGGGGGAAGAGGGTGGGACTTTGGAGGGAAGCGCTGTGAGACATGCAAGAAATGTAACTGCTTTAAGGCAACAACAATACTTTTGTTAAAGGGATTGTTTTGATAATTTAAGGTTCCCATCCATAGTCTGTCTGTTACCTACAGTAGATGGCGGTCAGCACGCCCCCAGTTTGGAGAAACAGACAGGAATACCGGCACAGAAGCTAAGCAATGTACTGCTGTTGGCTGCTGCTAAATTAATTCAAGAAAGCTAACAAAAGGACCGCCTTGAATCAAATCAGTTTAATTGTAAGCTCTATTTAGAATATTTTCACAGCTTTACCTTGCCATCAAACAGCCCTTTCTGACAGAGAACTGAAGCTGTTATATATTCATCTTTGGGCTCTTCAAAGCCATCAGACTCCTTTGACAAAAACATTAATTTTACTTCACAACATGGGAGTTGGTCTACCGCTGCCTCGATTGGCAAGTTTTATTTGTGTTATTGTGTGACTTTGGTGCTTTAAAAGGTTATGTTTGGATTCAGCAAAGTGAAATACCCGTGGTGGGTCAGGACACCCCATGTTTGGAGAAGTAGAGAGCCTTTTTTTGTAGGTGGCTAAAATACATTCTGCTGCTGTCTGTGCTACATTGCTTAGCTTCTGTGTTGGTTCAGCTTCTCCAAACTTGACTTGCAGACCGCCATTTACTGCAGGCAATACACTGATTGTTGCTAAGCACCTCATACGCACTTAAAAACATCCAAACAATCATTTTAAGGTTAGGGAAAGTTTGTGGTTATGGTTAAATGTTATATGTATAATAAGTAGGGCCGTGTGATTCTTAATGAAATGAGAATCACTTTTTTTTTTAGGGCAGAATCACTGCTTTTTCCGCCCTTTGCTTCAGTATCTGACATAAAGGGGTAGGGGTGCCACAAAGGGGTAGGGGCGCCACAAAGCGGCAGTGGGGAATCAGATGGCTGCTCACCCTGCATGCTGTTATTGGCTCTGGGTTAAACACCCACGTGGGCCAAGCCTACATCCAGAAACGTCCCTGTCTATTTTGAAATAAGAAGTACACATACAGTAAAAAAATATATACAGACACCACCACACACTTCTGGTCACTTTTGTATTAGTTTATACATATTTTTTTAGGATAACACTACATAAACTAAACAGGACAGGAGAACACCCAATATCTATACACAGGATGGTCACTGAGATGGGTGCAAGGTGACTCAGTGGTTAGAGCAAGACTTTTAGCCTCCATGTACAGATGCTAAAAGTCCTCAACGCAGTGGCCCAGGGTTGGACTCAGACCTGCGCCTCTTTGCTGCAGTCTGCACCCTCTCTCTCTCTACCCCATTTCCTGTCAACCCTCAGTTACTGTCCAAATAAAGGCCTGAAACGGACACTCACTGAGCTCTGCCGCATGTCAATGTTCCAAATGACTTACATTACATTCTGGGAAATTATGTTTGACAGCTCAATTAGTGACCTTTTTATACTCCCATGTATTGCCTATTGCCTCTTTTTTTACCTGAAGGTGTTTATTTATTTAACCTTTAGGAGCGTAACAAAAAAAGGAGACAAGGACTATTAAAGGGAAACTACAGTGACAGCGGATACAAGAGAAGAGCGGGACAATCCTGGAAAACCAAATCAGCGACATTCTGACAAGGACATGGAGATAAAGTGACAAAAGGACAAATATAGACCAGACTATTCAGTATAAAAGGAGAAGGAAGGTGATACAAAAACAAAGACAGAGACATCGATAACATGACGGTAAACAAAATAAGAATTGGGTTTGTTTGTCAGGTTCATCAGGTTTTGTTACTCCAAAGCAATGATAGCAATTTAGAGTTTAAGTAACACTTAACATACTTTATAAGTAGGCGATCATAAATGTTGCACTAGAAGATTATATAATTTACTTAAGTTGCTTTTTTTCTGAAAAGCACAGTTGACTCAGATTGTGTATGTTTGATCAACCGCTGTGTTCCAGTTGCTCTAACTGAGAGACAGACAGAAATGAAAGAGCAAGACAGACAGAGCGGGGGGAAGAGAGCAGGACAGAGTGTGGGAATTGCCAGCGGATCAAAATGTATAGGAAGAATTATAGTTGCTCCAGCAGTAGCCGATAGCTCAGAGTGATGCTTATTAGCATATGAATCATTAGCATGGCACTGGAGGCCGGAGGCAAGCAGCCATGATGCAGAAAGCTCAGAGCGCACAAAGCCATGTTCACAGAAAGAGCACAAGGGTCTCTGTTTGCTGTCATGGCCAAATATAAAGCCTCTCTCTGGCTCCTGTGCTACAGAGCACAGAAAGCAAATCACTCTTCAACAGCAACACATAGCAGGCAATCACTACATTCAATCGAAGGTCACAGTGTGAGATCAAAAGAAAATCTGACTGCCCACACAACTGCAGTTCATCCTGAATTACATTGTGTTGTTAAGAAATATGTTTGAAAAGAACATGGGGTAAGATGTATTCATTTGCTCTCAGTTATACTGTAGAGCTGGGGTTTGAACCACTATACTGTTTTGGTACTGAACATCAAACCTTTAAAGACTCTGAATGTTTAATTATTCTTCGATCAAACACATCCTGATTTAAAGCATATTTGTTTTAAGTGTGGGGACCAGACTGATCTGCAGAGCTTATTTTCCATTTGCTCTAGCAGATACATTTGGCCTTCCTCCCATACAGACACATTTCCAGCCGACCAGATTCTGGGAAGGACAATCACAACGAGTCTTGCATATTCAGTGTTAGCATCTAGACCCGATCGAGCATCATGCTTTAACGTAGTTACCAAATGTTACTGGGTTTTTCTCCTTGCAGCTCAACTTAGCAGGCTCACAAATCTCTGAAAATGTCAAACTAGGAAGCGCTGTTACTGTATTAACTATTTCCCGCCTAAATTGTGTGCAACTTTGTGACCCAGCTGCCATTTTGTGCAACTTTGTGACCAGGCTGCCATTTTTTTTCCTGCACCAAAAACGGATCAAGCACCGCTCCAACTTCCATGTGTCGCTCAACGCTACCTAGTTTCGCCATTCTGACGTTTCGTCGTCAAGATTTGTTCTAACTGCATCCAGAGGCATTTTGGCCTGCACCGTTAATAACACCCCTTGTAAATTGAATCAAAACAGTTCAAATAAATGTCAGTATTTAAATGTGAATAATAAGCGCTGGAACTTACCAGTTTACGTTGACACCAGGTGCAGACGCCACATAGAGCTACCAGCCAAACGGCACATACTACGGATGCAACGGACACCAGTAATACACTGAGAGACACTGAGCCTGAGGGAGAGAGACAAACACACATAGAGGAGGGCATTAGTGCATTAAATATAACACTTAACCCAATGACGTCCGTGAGGATTGAAGTCTAAGTTTGATGGTGAAACTCCCCACTAGTCTATGTTGGAGTTGAAGTACTGAAGTGGGACAAAATGCCCCATTTTAGGGGAACATATAGGTATAATCAGGGGCAATGCCTTGTAATGAGCAATCCTTCCTTTCCCCATTCATCCTTGTCATCTGGCATCTGTCAACAGTTAGATACAGACAGAAATGCAACAGGGGAGAGGGAAATTACAAGAAAGCACTGATACTGCTTCATGCTCCATGAGCCCTGCATGTATCAATAGAAGATGCGTACACGTGTCAGGAAGAGATAATATCACAGGGCTAGAAGCCATGCAATTAGCAGCTTCTGTTTCTCTCTTCTGTTTCATAAATCCTTCGGCAACTTTGTTCTCATCTTGACAGATGAAAACTTCTTCCACAGCCTTCTATCGACCATCTCTGTCTTTCAATTACTGCCTCTCAATGACGCTGTTCATTCAGTTGCCTGACAAATAATTCAAAATACAATCGCACGCTGGCAAAACAATGTCTGTAAACAATGAGGATACATCCTATTTCTCAAAAATACAGGAGACAGCGTATATTTCTTCATGAAAAATATCCTCTGACCGCTCATTCTTCCCTGTATCCCTTCATTTCACTTGTCATCCCTGCCTTAGCATGTTTAACATTTATACATTTTTTCAGGCTAATAAACAATGGAAGTGGATTATTTAAGACAACCTAATCTTCCTTATCCACTCCTCCTTCACATTTTAGTCACTTTCTCTCACCAGGTGTATTGTGCAAATTTTAAACCAAGTTATCTACTGTTATTCTCTGGTAACACTTCTTTTCCTACAAGTCAGTAAGTAGTCACAAGTAATTTCATATCTCAATAATGATAATATCACGATAAAGCATGTTTTCTGGTAATTCAATAAAAAAACTAATATGAAATAGTATAAAATTACTACATGATAAAGCCTATTTATATACTCCCCTGTGACTGACATAATTACTTTCATTTCAAATGTGCAGTACAGAATATTTTCGTGTTTTATTAAGAGTGCAAAATGAACATAACAGTTTCAAGTGCAATTATAGATAGAGCTATACATTAACTATGTTTACATGAGGCACACACAGAGTAATCAGATTAAGCTGATAGTTTGATTTAACTACACTGGGGAGCAGAATTGTTCTTGTATGCACGCACGAGTTAAACAATAAATCTAAATGAATGAATGAATGAAGAAAGTCATCCACAAAGCTTCTCACATATGGGTTCCTAGTGAACTTTAAGACATTATTCTCCACTGTGATTATGTAGAGATAACCCAGTCATAAAGTGTATGCACTATTGTATTCTGGGCCATGAAGCTTAAAGGTTTGAGAAACTTGTGACTGGACTGTTGTGTAAAAACAAAAACGCATCTCCAAATGATATTCCCTCAAAATATTTCACATCAAATTTTCTGAGAAATTTGAGTTTGTATGTGCTTGTTATGTTGCATAATATGGAAATGTTATTGTAGATCAAGACATCTCAAGGTAATGATATACGATAATTTATCATATTGAATTATCGTCCCAGCCCTAACTCCCCGTCTCTGTGCCTCTCGCTCCACTCATGTTTATCTCCTACTACTGGCACAAAATGCCCAACAATACCTAAACAGACAAATCAATGCTAACTGTTTTTTGTGTTATCTTGTAAAATACAAAAAAAAGTATAAAGGAAAGGAATAAAGAAAGGGTAAACTGAAAGCAAGGTTATTTGAATATTACATTTGAAATGCGCTACTTAAGGCACATGGCATTGAATTAAATTTCATTAGGAGAGGGGGCTGGCTGGTTGGTATGGCCTCACATTGAATCTATCCTTGTATGTCTCCCAGAGGCTCATCCAGCTTACATTAATGCAGAGGTTTGTATCCTTGCATTTAGCAGTTTGAACTCCTCCACTTTTTAAAGTGCCAGCTTATTTTTACCCACCAGCCCTACCACCCAAATTCAATTCTATTCGCCTGTTTGGTAAGGTATCTGATTTTGAATGGTGAAATATAAGACATGGCAGAGTCTTTCAGTCAGACAGCAGAGGCTGTGTTGTGGTAACATCACTTTCAAAGGCATTTCTTTAATGCTTAACAGATAAGTGGTCTCAATCTTACCAGTGTTTCCTTGCCAATTTATAGAAACACATAGAGAAAAACAAAAAGCCATCTCTGTTGAAGCAGCTAAAGAAGCTGAAAACCTCTCCAGCTGGAGGGAACACAATTCAGTTCAATTCAATTCAAAATACTTTATTTATCCCTCAAGGACCAATTCAAGGCAAGCGATCGTGCAAACAGAAATACAAATAAACAATTCACTCACACACATAAAATACAATTTAATAAATCAGAAAATACATATATACAATGCTTAACAGCAGCAATACCCAACACAGATCAAAGTTTAAAAGGTCGAAAGTGCAAGTGCATGAGCTATATTTAAGGTACACTGACCATTTCTTGTTTTCTAATGGCCTCTGGAATAAATTTAAACACATTATTGATGCCAGCAGCTTAAAGAGGACATGTGTGGGGTCGTTGATAACCTTGCATTTATATGCTTATTTGAGGATTTCCTCAGTATTTAACTGTTCTTGGGATCTTTGTGTTTAAGGAATGAAAATAAATGAAACATTTAAAATACTTTTGATTGAATGAATATTTGCTGATCTATTTCAAATGAGTTTAGTTGACATAAGCAGCAGTAGAGACACTGCTGAGCCTTTTTCAGAGCGACACCTGTAATTTCACAAAATCTCAATCCGTCATCAAACACGGTTCCCAAGTATGTATTTGTGGGTATGCAAGATTTCAACAACTGCTGGAAGACTACATTTAAATCAAAAAAGATCTGTCAAATCAGTTTGCAAATTATTGCAAAGTGGGTCCATGTGATTGATCTTATGAGAAGAGAAATGATTACAGAAAAATGTTACAATATGTTCTTTTAATAATTCTTTTTAAACCTTTTAGAATTCACAGACCTGTTTGTGGAGACACGAAAGCCTGACATTTTTTCCCTTGGTATGGGCATGGGGACATCAAAGCATAATAAATGATATAAAATGATATACAGTACAAGCAAGAAAACCATGTGGTTTTGTTACTTTTGTAATTTACCCTCTAATTGCCTCTTTATCGCTCTATCCACTTTCCCTGCATAGGATTCAAATAGTGTGCTCAAACTGACTGAAGGGACTGAAACGTTGCATGCACAAACTTTATGATATCCACAAGATACCCATTGCATGCATGCACTTCAACAGGTATCATCTCGGTGCACTCTTTTTGTGGCATAACTCACAGATTAGCTGTGTTTGCTGCCCTGAATGGTTGATACCGATGTCATTTCAAGAGAAACTCTAGGACATGCATTAAGAAAACCACCAGTGACCACGGCTGTTAAGGAACCAATCCTATCCCCAAAGCAATTTCAGTCGAAAGCAACTGGACTTGGTTATTTGTCTAGGAAGACGTTTCCCCTCTCATCCAAGAGGCTTCATCAGTTCATGTACGCATCTGACCAGGCTGGGACTGGTCCAACTAACTCGTGTGGAGATCCAGGTATTTAACCTCTCACAAGGCCGATGATGTCACCGGAACCATTTGTGCTCCAAGTGCCAACGGCCGTTGTTAGAGTGGCAGTCGTTGGTGGGGAGTTGGTTTCGACATCGTTAGTGCTCTATTGAGTCTTAACGACAGGCGTTAGAGTCACAGGAGGCCATTTGTGAACAGTTGTTCTTTGAGGTTAGATTGTGACCACAGCTGTTGATCAACCAATCATATCCCCAAAGCAAAACAACCACTGCATAAATGCATGGTCCAACACAGAAGAGCTAACTCCTCAGGCCTCTCATCTCAAGGAGAAATCCCACTCATTTGATGACAACAATGTCCACATCCTGGACAGGGAGGACAGATGGTTTGAAAGAGTAATAAAAGAAGCCATCTATGAAAAAGAAGAGAAACCATCGCTAAACAGAGGAGGAGGTCAGAGACACCACTTATCTCCAATTTACAATGCTGCCCTTTCATCTCTTTCCAGGAGATTCAACAATCTAACCTCAAAGAACAACTGTTCAAAAAAGCCTCCTGTGACCTCAAGACTGTCGTTAAGACTCAATAGAGCACTAACAAAGTCGAAACCTTCTTCCCCCTGTCACTCTAACAACAGTCGTTGGCTCTTGGAGCACAAATGGTTCCAGTTACATCATCGGCCTTGTGAGAGGTTAAATACCTGGATCTCCACACCTGTTAGTTGGACCAGTCCCAGCCTGGTCAGTTGTGTACATGAACTGAGAAAGCCTCTTGGATGAGAGGTGAAACGTCTTCCTAGACAAATAACCATGTCCAGTTGCTTTTGACTGAAATCGCTTTGGGGATAACGATGACCTGGACAAATGAGAATATTCACAGGTGAACCAATTCTAAATAATATAACTTTAAAATGAAAACTGGTAAATTTGCTCCTGACACTCAGCGGTTTCTTTTTTGGAATAATCATAATTCAACAGAACCACAGTTCAGCACCATGGACAGCGCTCATCCCCATTGGCCCTCCATCTGCAAGCAAGAGATCTGT
Source organism: Echiichthys vipera (assembly GCF_963691815.1). NCBI lineage: Eukaryota > Metazoa > Chordata > Actinopteri > Perciformes > Trachinidae > Echiichthys > Echiichthys vipera. The sequence goes on from NC_139826.1 coordinate 25,895,562, forward strand.
ACACCTGGTGAACAAACTGGGCTGAGCTGCAACAACTGGAGCACAGGGGCAAGTATGTGTTCCTGTTCACATGTGTTCCTATGTGTGCACAATTATTGAGAGGAGAAATTATCACAGTTCACATTATTAATCAGGGAACTCGACACTATGGAAGGAAAAAGACAGACACATTTTTTCAGCACATGAAACACATAAAACATCGAAGCTTATAGCTCACTTTATATCAAAAATAGAGTAAACCATGACATTTCCCTGCAAGATTCATAAAATAAATAAAAAACACGTTGTTAACTCCACACGCTGCCAATGTTAGGTGCTTTTTTGGCGGATATAAAGATGAAACGTCAGTTCCCTTTGACATTTTTACAGATTAGTTTTTCGCAGTGTTACAATGAAGGAATCAGAACACCATAGATACCTAAGCTTCTACTACTCTTACGGTTATGAAACTGTGACATTATAAAAGCATGCTTTCCTGAATCCTGACACTTGCGTATCTGGATACAAGTTTGCAGATTCTACAGATTAAGATACACTTTCACAGTTCTGCACACAAATTACTATTGCAACAGTAGATCCCCAATAGCTACAGAGAAAGTTCATTTAAAGTGTCATCCTTTGTCTTATAATTAGAAATGAGGGCTGAACACTACTTTGTGGTTCTGCTCTCACTTTACTGTGATGGTCGGATACAACACTAATAATATCTCAGCTTCTGTGCCTCACTAGGAATCTGTATGATCTATTTTACTCTCACTAGATCTTTTCCAAGGAGCAGAATTATCTGATGTCCATCGACCAAGTGGCTAATGAATGTTGAAAAATTGTATTTTAAGTTGATGAGCGAAGCAAATCTACCAGCCACTTGTATAATTCACCAGTTTTTCGCTAGTGGATGATACAAATGTTGTATCCTGCCAAGCAGTGAGCTCATAAACTCCAAAATGCACTATCCACTGTGACCTCTTTCACAAAAATGATCTACTGAGCATCTGTTGCAGTAACTGGCCTCATTAAAATGCAATAATCATTGATGACCAACAGTTGAGAGCATCTAATGTACTTAGGTTATAAGAAAAACTGCTATGTATAATGTAGATAAAATTGATGATCTAAAAGCAGCCATCGTATTTGCAGTGAACTTGTAAATAAGTATTCTAACAAAAGAGAAACAAATTCATAGGGATAGATGGCAGAGGTCTATATCCAAGGAAACAGCAAATGGGCCTGATAATGTTAACAATTCATGACAGGTGAGGATCTCAGTGAACCAAAAGGACCTCTCTGTCAAGCAACTGCTCCTCCATTTTGAGGAGAGCAAGCTGAGGCGGTTTTGCCACATGGGAAGAAAACTTCTCTTAAGAATTCTAGTGGCCTCATCTGACTGCAGGAAGACCACAGGACAGGACATGATGGACATTTCCCATCTGGCCACATGAAACTGATCCTCGGCTATAGCCCAGTTGATCTGGAAGTAAAAGTAGCTGCTTGGGTCTTTCATTTGAGTCTTTTAGGGTAGTATGGTCCATGAATTACAATTTCAGTGTATCTTTTTATAGATTTTATACATTTTGTCCCATTATTTGTTGTGCTCATTATACATATACAAAGAATCCTTTTAACAATACAACCCCAACTCAAGGTCAACTTTTTCCAGTATTTCCAACCAAGTCACACGGTCATCTTCATCAGTGCATGGAGTTTGCTCAGCACTTTAAAGAACTTTCCATTCATGTTGGTTTCAAAGTCAAGCATCATGTAGCAAACCCCATCTGCTGATAAAGACTGTGTAATACAATTAAAAGCTCAAAATAAAGCCAGTAAGTTAATCCTGTGATTGTTCTGTCAAACTACTATTATATCTCAGGTCAAGAATGAATTTTGATGCTTATCTAAAATGATCTTTAATACACAACTTCAATAACTTCACTTACATTTGGGAAACAAGTGTTTGTATTTATATAAGCAAACACTTTACTTTTTGATTAGTTCACATACTGCATCTCTGAGGTCTGTGGTGAAACATGTTAAAACCTAACCTTAAATACAAGCTGAAGTCAGGTCCCAGAAGGTCAAAAAAATGTGGATTACCTCCAGATCCAGCACCTACTGTGCTGTGTTTGGTATCACACTGGGTACCTCCCATTGCTCCAGCAGTAAACACGACACTCTTACAGTAATGCTCCTATCACTCAAACTCTGTCGCTTGTTCTCCCTGGTGTATTTTGGAATGTAACTGCATGCATAGTCCAAGATCATTTCGTTAATAATCACTAAATGTATGCAAAGACTGTTTCATACATAATTACAGCCAGAAGTGTAGTGCAGTTCTCCATATTCTCATATTAATTGATATTCTTGTGTTCCATCTTCCTACTTGCAGTCTCTCTGCCAACATGCCATTTTCACTTGTGGTAGCCTAATTATTTAATTCATAACACAAATGATCAGAACTGCTCATCAGAAAAATAGTCTTTATAAAACTGCTTTTGTATTACTTTTAATTACTTCAACCTGGATTAAATACTAAACTTAAAACATATGTCTCAAGTTCTTTATGTTTAAGCTTTTAAACAACACAATTAATTATCACCCAATTTACCATAGCTTGTGCTGTTGGGCTTTTCACTATTCCTGTCACAAATATTCCTTAAAAAACTGCTGATGTGTTTCAGATGTTGGCTTATTTGCAGATCAGAGCAGTCAACTTGCTGAGTATGACTGACTATAAAGATAGGAAGGGTCGCTAAAATTATGAAAATAAGACTGTGTAATAAACTGTAACTACCCTTTAAGGTGATGCTATTGCAGGCTCAGCACTTCCCACTGTGTCCTCAGTATTCAGTCCATGCTCTCTTCTCTTGAGGGCACCAGTATCTCTCTTTGTTAACTCTAGCCCTTACTCTCTTTGTCTCCTCTTTACCACCTGCTGTGCTTATCTGTTTGTGCTCTGTTCACTCAGCCCCTGGTGCTACCGACTGGCACAACACAGAGTATAAGCAATATTAGTCACCGGAGACCTCCGGAGGAGCATCTCTTGCCGTGGGTCGGAACAACATGGAGAGGGCCGCCACCATGGGAGGTGACCCTTGACTGGCACAACAGACGCATTGCCAACAGAGTGGTGACCAGTGGGAGGAACATGGGCATCCAATTATACAGAAAACCAAAGGGGAATGAGAGAGAATAGTATGTCTCCGTTTAAAAGACTACGGCTGTATCAAAGCTCAGCATTGCTTTAAGTGTCTCTTTTTGGACCTCTCGTTGGATGGATTGAAACACTATGAATACAAGGTTACAGTTCTGTAAATCTGAAGGTTGCATTATTTACTCTTCATGAAGTATTAATATTAAGAGTGAAGAAGAGAGAGGAAGCTGTGAGAAGTTCGGTAGGTAGACAGCCGGCTCCGCAGTCTTGAAATCCCAGCAGGTCTGTGTTTGTCTCACATGTAACCACCTGACTGCCTTGTTGGCTGGAGTTCAGTTTTGCCGAACCTTGCTGTCACAAGTACAGGGTTGACCTGTCAGAAAGCATTCGTTTTTGCCTTTCAATAGAACAAATTGACTCCTTTATTTGGCTCCATACTTCTGATCAGCTAGATGCATTTGATAACACAGGTCTATTATAATCTATTCTTTGGTTCTACTTCCACACATATATCCACAAACTCCCTCGAGACTTCTTGTTCCCCAGCATTCCTAGCTTTAAGTCTTTGTCCAAAAGCAATGGTTGCCTGGAGGCAACCTCATTTTTTCTGCTGCTTTCACCCAAAGTATAGCCTGGAGCGAAATAGAGAAAAAATATATATATTCCTCCTCGGATAATAAAAATAAATACTTTGGTCAGGATAACTCACTTGTCTGAGACAGATTTCTATGGCTCAGGGTTTTATATGTAAATCTAGATATTGAGAAGTTTCTCTTATTTATATATACTTTGTTTGATAGTTTAAGGTTATTGTTTAGATCACGGACCAAACGTCCGGCACAGTTTACAGGGCACCATCAAATGTAAAATCTTAAGTTTGGAAGAAAATGGGATTCTATAAGATGGAAGGAAAACTCCACAAACGTCTGGCCATGAAGGACAGATATGAGGTCCAGCAGCAGCAGGAGAAATCTGCAAACTCACCTCACCAAACAGGAAATACGTGGCTGACGAGGATTATGTGGATGCTTGTATTGTTACTGCAAGAACATGCAAGACAAAGACACAGTTCTCAAAAAGTTTTTCCAGCCACAACTTATCCAGGTCTAGGGAAATCATATGTATCATCCATATGTATCAGATTGTCTTATAAGGGAGAGAGAAAAGATAAGATGTTTTCAACTCTTTTCCAGTTTGACTTCGGCAAGAGTTTGATAGACAAATACTGTAGTTCATCCAATCACCTGCCAGGTAACGGTTTCCAATGAAGGCTTCTTGGTTCTTTTTAACAAACAATCTGAAGTTGAAGCTGAAGTTTAGCTTATAAGTCAGCGTGAACACAAAACAGAACCAGAACTAAACAACATTAGAGGGATGAAAGTGACAACAATGTGGGTTGAAAATCTCTAACTCTGAATGCGTTGTGGAAGCACAGTTCACCATAATAATGTGTGACATGGCCATACGCCACAGTTCCAGTTGAAAAACAGGATTGCACTGAGCTATTTTTCACGTTTTGACAGATCCCACATGCATTCATTGCAAGTCCAATACTCCATCCCACCTGCTGTTTGTTTCCCCTCCTTCTCTCTCAGGCAGCCCTACATCCCTTTTCACATCATTCCCTAACACATGCCAGCTGACTTCATTACACTGCTGCCAAACCATCACTGGGCCTCTGTAAACCTGCAAATCATTCAACTGAAACGTCAAAAGCATTTGCTTTGTTGCCTGCTTTTTAACCAAGCCAAGCCCTACAGGGGGCGGGCATCCACCACACTGGCGAGTCTCAATAAACATGTGAGTCTATCAAATGTGTGACGACTGCTCGGATCAAGCAAAGAGGGAAACCTTGGGCAAAAGAAACACTCATACGTTCTCCTGTCAATCGCTACAGTGAATAAACACAGAGCGCCGTGTGTTTCGTTTCAGCACATGTGAAGTGCAGCAAACAGGCTGTTGTTTGCTGTCTCAGAGGGTCGTAACACCACAGACCCATGACGGACTCATAATAACCCAATACTCTTGACAGGCAGGTGTTTATCCAGGCAAGACATCTTAACAGTCTACAGGCAGAGCCATCAAAGTGTGTTTCTGAAAGACCTGGGATCTGTTGTCCGTAATGAGGAGGATCCAGAGGTTTGCTGTTTGCGACAAGGCAGGCTATGGGTGAATGGACACCGCCGAAGAGTCATTATGACTCACATAGAGATGCTGAAGAGGAGGAGAGAAAGATGGGTTCTTAGGGAGAGGTTAATAAGTCTTACAAAGTGGTGGTGGAGGACCATATGAAAGACAAATAGAAGCGCCTGCCTAAAACACAGCTTGAAAACAAATACTGTAATAGCACGGGGGGATAACAAGTGAGTTTTACAGTCAAACCCCCTTTGCAGGTTTTTAGTGTGTAAACATTTATTTTTATCAAACACAATTGCCCTTAGCATATTGATTGCAATATATTCTGTGAGAAAATATTAATAAACATGATCAAGGGGAACATGTAGACTCACATAACTTTTCTTTTGGGTATGGCACAATCAGTATTTTGAACATGAACCGCTCTACCCTGAAGCAAAACATAAAAATAAAAAAAAATTACATAACCAAGCCTCTTATGTATGATACGCAAAAGTGGAGCTGCATTTCAAATAAATAAGATTGACTCTGTGGATTCACAACATGTAAATAATAACCACATCATATCCACCATTATTAGATATAAAACCTGATCCCATGAAAAACATCCTGTATGCATTTCCTTTTCTGCCGAAGTAACTCTTTATGCAGGTTGATATCAATATGTTAAGCCATTTTTGTCACATCAATTTTTATCACCTTTTATAAAAAGCATCTAGACCTTTTTATACCCCTATTTTGTAATGAATGAGCGTAATGGTAAATGGCGTTTTCACACAACATTTCGACAAAATCGTGCTCCTTTTTACTAAATCTGAATTTGTGTCGACTGCATCCAGTCCAAAATAAATGCTTCTGTAGAGGTTCACAATTCTAAATCTGTTCATTCTGGTCGGCTCTGCTGCAGTTGTGGTTCGTGTGAGTACAATTCCCTGTTGCACTGTTGCTTGAAAGCAGTAGCTGAGAGAGACACTGCCTTCAGCCCTGAAAATATCTGTCCTGAAAATATACAGACTTGTAGGCTGACATGTTGCAACCTACTTTGTCTACCCTGAGCTTGAGCTTATCACTTGAGTTAAAGGAGAGAAGTCCCATGAGTCCTTTTCACAGAAGCGGCTTCACTCTGATATCTTACACTAAGTTTCTGTGTTTTTAGAGAGTTGGACTTGCAGTTAATTTACAAGACAAAATCACCAGTCCCCTAGCTTAAGTCCTGGATGTGTTTCAAGAATAGCTGCTAACTAACTGATATAACAGATTTTTTTCTTTGGACATTTGGGTGCCACAGAAACAAGTTGTGGTCACATTTACCTTGGGTTGATAGCTGAAAGAAAGTTGATTGATTTCTAATCTACACATCCAGCCATTCCAGAGCATTCACTTATAGTGTTAGCTCAGTTTTGAGCCTTGCCTCCTAAAGGGAAATATTTGGCTTTTTAGCAGCTAAATGTGCCTCTTTGTTCACCAGCTACTCTTTCTGATGTGTGGCACTGAGCAGGTAGTGCGCAGAGGGTTTTTTTTTAGAGCTTTTTCACTGAAAGCAGCTTCCTGCTGGGGCAGAAAATTACGCTGAGAGCACTGAGAGGGAGTCAAAATGAGCTTAAACTCACTATAAAGCTCCATAAAGCCAAGGAAAGTTGCAGATTCAAGATTTAAAAACAACTCCCCAGCACAGTTTTTAATTTCAATGCTCTTGTGGGAGCAATTCAGAAAGCATTTTGGCACTAAGCATTTCCCCTTTTAATTGAAATCGGGTGCTCTTTACCTCTGAATATCACGGTTGTCAAAATGGTTCAATCCATTTTTTGTGAGAGAAAATTGTTACTGTCAAACTTGTAATGGAAGTTGCACCAGATAAAATAAGATGTTTTTAAAATAATCACAGTTTGCACCTTAGATTCATTGCATTTTCTCAGACTCGTAGTGATAACACAACATACTATTTTCTGGTTAAAAAAAGACAACATACTTCCCTTTTAATGCCAGTGTGACTAAAACTGCGAGATTACCACACAAAAGGGAAAAGCCGGCACATATTCTTTTTAGGGCTGGGTTACTGCCCGACCCGTAATACTGACGCACAGGACACACAAGAGAAATGAAACCGATGAGTGGGACATTTGAGCTTAAAACACACACTGTTTTATGTTGTGTCACTGATGCTGCTAAAATTTCCTTCAAGAAATATCTTTTTTTAATCTAAATGTCATTTTGTATGTGTTTCTTTCCAATACATGTAATGGTTTATGTAAAACACTTTGAATAACCTTGTTGTTGAAAGGCTCTTTACAAATAAGCTGATGATAAAGCATCTCCTGTTCCATCTTCTTCTTCTGCCTCAAATTCACATATTTATAAGTATCTTGCTGTGACCCAGTTCAGGAGATGGATCCTCTGAAGTCCACATTTCTAAACAAAATATGTTGGGCAGACGTGGTCTGTCCTATTTCAAATACTCTTACAAATCCAGCCAAAAAATGCAGATATCCAGTATATCTTTTGCAGCCTTAAGTTTCCCACAATTCATTATGTACCGGCCATTATTTAACCCTCAGACTCAGATTTCCAGTTATTTAATATGTAAGCTTTCTGATATACCCTGCCACCTGACGCTCTTGGTCCCAAGGGAGGTAGGGAGGAGGGATACACTTTTTACAGGCAGCTTTGGTAACGGCAGAGTGGTTCAATTCACTCTCTATGGGAACAGCGGCAGAGCGAAGTCTGCTTACAGCAGCGATATTCACCACTGTGACCGCTCTCCAAAAGTTGACTCCGAGTCAGAGGGTTCTGAGGGCAGACTTATGAACATGCCTCCAATATATGCTCCTGTGTATACTACACACATACACACTATATTTTGAATTCTGTCCAAATTAAAATAAATAAACAGGGGTAAAGTGGAAGACTACAGGGAGGAGTGTTGCCTAGGCTGTTGGTATTCCTGGTTTTTATTTATATTTCTTATTTAGTAGTAGCAATGTAGATGTATTGCGCAAACAACAACAAGCTAGTTGTTATAGCGATACATGTCGCTCTACGATCCATGTTGCACAAAGATAGGAGAAAAAACAATATAGGCTTATGCAAGTAAGTACACAAGACTTTTTAAGCAGTAAAGTGTATGATTGGAGTGATAGGCCAAATAGAAACTGATAGATATGTATTCACACATCCAACGCACAGCACAAATTGTTTGCAAAAAGTGTACTGTAGCTATATAGCGGAGTTGCAGTTGAAGCAAGCTGTTAAAACCCAGTGTAAAGGCTGAGGTACAGTACAGTGCGGGGTAAACTTTGTGTGAGTTCAGAATGTCTGAAGCCTGCATGTGTTTATACTGTTTATTTAAATAAATGCAAAACTCAGATAGAGTTTTTAAAAAACACTCAGCTTAATAAGGTTTGTGATGTGAATAAACCGCTAAGGCTGCTGTACACATTGATCCTCCATGTGAAAGGGATTGATAAGATGAGTGAAGAAATTTCCAGATTTGTGGAGAAGAAATCCATTAGCAAGTGTCTGAATAGTACAGAGTACAGCAGCAACTGACAGTGAAACCGCGGGGGATGAAAGTAGAGAAAACCAACCGCCAAAACAGAAATTATGGACAGATGTAATAAACAAACACCAGTATTGTCTTATATGTCAATCAGTGGCAAACATGTGCACCCCCTGTCATTTTCTAAAAGAAGATCTGTGCTAAAAATACATGAAAGCCAAATTTACCCTGAAACTCAGAAATTCAATTTAGATTTGTTTTTTTTACTATACAAATCCATTTGCAGCCGATGCGGAGAGAGTGCCAGGAGAGTGGCAGACAGAACTGAATACATTTCGGTGCAGCGGCACGCAGAGGGTCTGAATCTCTGGTGGGGAGAGAATTTGCCTAACAGGATGACTCTGCTCTGCCTTCAGGCCTCCCTGCACTTTATCTGCAAGTGCCTGTTGTTGTTGTTGTTGTTGTTGTACCTAATTTCTTTGCGACACTACTTTTACACAGCCAGTATGTCAAGTCTGTGTGTCTTTTGTAAGCTATATTGACATTTTGTTTAAAGTTGCTATACAAATGGACAAACCTTGCCTTCAATGTATCCTATACAACACAGTTTTTGGTGCATTATCCTACGAATGTTCTAGCCCGGCATCACCAGACCAATCGAAAATGCTTATTAGTAAGGGCGAAATTAACAGTGCAGAGCAAAATGCCTCTAGACACAATTGGATACATCTACAACCAAGGCAAGGGAAACAGCAAGGAAACAGTGGTGCTTGGTCCGAGGAAAACAATGGCACCTTGGTCACAAACCTTCTCAATTTACATTTAAACAAACTACGGTGCTGAAAACTGAAGCCAACATGGATGGATACCACACATAGCCACTGATACTCCTAAATTATTATAGCTACATGGTCTGTAAAAAGGTAAATAATAATACAATTAATTTCACACAATTATGTCTAAGATGCACAATGACATTTTCATGCCGCTTTAAAGGTTTACGCTATGTTTTATTACGTAAGGGTGAATGTTAAAAGGCTTTGAAATGGTGAAACATTATTACTGCCGTTAACTGATAATAAACTGTAAATAACTGCCCTGGTTTCAACTCAATTCTCTGAAAATATTTTTTGAAATTGAGGTTGAGACCTGCTGATTATCTAGTATGGCAACCCTTTTTGTCTGTGCGTTCAAATGTCCCATATTATACCAATATCATACTTCAGAGACTGAAAATTGGCTGAGGTGACAGAAGTTTAATTTGGGAATGGATGAAGCAAAGAAATGAAAAAGATGGAGAGAGAGTTTGCATCGGGTTCAGCCGGCTAGTCTACTGCAATGCTCTCACATTCTGTATATAAAATAAAGTCCAGTTTGTTTTGTTTTTCTTGCCTTAAAATAAAAAGAGTTTCTGTTTTTTTTCGGAACATGCATACGGTTTCATATATGTGCTGTCAATCATCCCTAAGGGTAGATGGAGCAGCCAGACAACAGGTGAACTTCACATTAAAGCATCCAGTCTTCTGCATTTACATTTATATATTTTAACACAGCCACTGATGATCAACAACCTTCCTGTATATTACTATGAACAATGTTAAGCATCATTAACCCCAATAATATATCTTTTGAAAATGTCCAAGATAAAACATTTATCCTTGGCTTTTTTTCCATTAACATATGGGATCATTTACCTTCACCATTACAGCATCTGTGCCCTTAATTTCAGAGCTGTGGACTTCTGCCAGGGTTTAAATTCTAATCCTCTCAGTATAACATCACTGCAGCGATAAGATCAGTCTTCCATCTCAGCTCTTCCGCTGTCTGTCCACTTCCTATCTGATCTGTCTTTCTCTGTATCTTGCCTTCCTTCTCAAAGACACAAAGACAGACACACACACACATACGGCTGCACACACATTTTCCCTGTTACACAATATGCTTCATGTTGAAGATATGACTCCAGAGACCACCATTAAGAAGCTCATGTCAGATGTAAAAAGAATAATATATTAATAGTTGATGAAATCAGGCTACACCCTCAGACATCCGCACCATCAGCTGAATGAATAATTTACTGTAGATGTTACAGGGTGGGTGTGGACTTGTTATTAGGTTACCAAGCCCCACCTCCCTCTACATCCTCTTTTATTACCAAACACAGTTACAGACAGACGGATGTTATTAATCATCATGAGCCCTTAAAATGAGGCAAGCATGCGGCCAACAAGTCAACCAAAGAACACTTTCTCTCATCATTTGTTTAAAACATTGAAACTAAAAATTATTAAATTCAAAAGAACAAAAATGGGGTTCTGGTAAGAGTCTTCAGCCATGCTAGCAGCTTTGTAGACTGTACTTTGGCACATGTAGGTGCTCTGATCTAAATCCTAACATCACCATGCTGCTGTACTCACAATGACAATGCTCGTTACCATGATTACCATCTTAGTTTGGCATGTTAGGATGCTAAAATTAGCTGATAACCCTCAATGCAAATACAACTGAGGCCGATGGATATGACATGTTGTGTTTGATGATGAACTGAAATGTTGAACAAATTCAAATTTTGACCTGATGGTAATCAGCAAAGTTGTTTTAAGTCCCATATTTTGTTCATTTTCAGGTTCATACTTATTGTATTTTGTGTTTCTGCTAGAACATGTTTACATGCTTTGATGTTCAAAAAGCACATTTTATTTTTCATACTGTCTGTCTGAATAAACCTGTTTTCACCCGGTCTGAAACTTTCTAAAGAAAAAAACAGACATAGAAATCTCTAAGACATGGATATCTAACTTTTTGTAAGATGGGATGTTTAATCTACCGTCTTGAGACCACGCATGTCTGCCAATCCATCTATTAGATGTTGAGATATGTGAGCTCAGACCTCTGTAAAAAAACTGACAGGCTGGTGTCAGAAGATCACCAAAGTTATGTATGTATGTAAAATCAATGATCTAGGTGTGATGAACGTTGATACTTGGGGTTGGAATATTTGGGTGACTCACGATTCGGTTCAGAATCAATTTTTGATTAAAAAACGAATAAAGACACTGTGGTAAAATTATTGCATGGAAGCATAAGATGATATTTTATTTTTTGAGAAAGGTATCAACTGATTAAAATAATATAAACACACAAAGGCAAATATATGATAAAATGTAATTTATTCATGCTTAATTTGCACAATTTTTTAGTATATCTACAAATAAAAGTGCTGTTAATAGATAAAAAATATGTAGGCTAGTAGCTGCCTTATTACTCATTACTCATTTCCAAAATAAAACTGTGGCCTACAAAAGTAATAGCCTACATCAAAACTGGTATTTTGCCTTTTTAATACAATATCATATTTTAGTTTACAGTATATTTGTTAAATAGCTTTTATCCTGAAATTCCTGAGGAAAAATTTCTGTGAATATTATGCAATTAATCTTATTTCCATATTTATTTGCTATTTGGCTTGGTTGTGTAACACTTTCTGAAAACTGAAAACCAGATGTGGACACAACAAATACATTTTTGAAGCAATTTGAAGAGTTGTATTTCACGTGATGTGCTGTTGTAAAGTTAATACTTTGTCCCCTCTCTACGGGTAAGAGAGAGATAGAGCGACAGTAAAGGGTTTACCCTTCTCAACTCGCTCTGAGTAGTTTCAATGCATTTACCATAAATGTCAGAATACGGGCGCAATACAAATATAGAGCCGACTTCGGAGAAGCAAATGACAGCTCACTTGATCGCAGTGAGCATTCATATTGTATAAGTGATTGACTTTCATTTTGCAAACCTTGTATATTGAATGAGGCATGTCCTGGGGCCTCATGTATCAATGTTGCGTACGCACAAAAACGTGGCGTACGCCATTTTCCACGCCAACGTTCGGATGTATCAAAAGTGAAATGACCGTGGAAATGTGCGGTGCGCCACGCAAACTTCATGGCTGTCGTACGCACGTTTCTACAGCTATTGTTTCGTTGGCGACACTTAGAGGTGATGCTGGGAAACTGTTAGTTATGTGAAAACAATTCATCCTCAGTGTAATGTGCGCATCAGAGACACATTAATGGACAATTAACACACACGTGTTTGCAATCGTAAGGATATAAAATAAGGAGAAGGATATAAAAGCATGAGCAATTTAATAAAAAATGGAATTAACAATGGCAGCCTTGGCCTTGTTAGAAGACATCGCAAATGGTTATGTCAGCCGTGAGAGGGTGTTTAGAGAGCGGGAAGATCTGTTAGCAAATGACGACAACTGGCTCATGAGTCGTTTCGGGTTGCCGAGGCCAGTGTTACTGGAGCTGTGCGCGGAGCCGCGGCCAGACTTAGAACGACACACGCCCAGGAGCCAGGGGTTGTCCATTCCCACACAGGTGCTGACCACTCTGGGATTTCTGGCAACGCATGACTCGTTCAATCTAAACAATAGCATGGTAGGTAACAGGTTGGAGGCTGGCACGGTGCGCGATGGGTGGCTTCTCGGTGAGTAAATCATTTATCCGTTTAATGCGCCCCGAATTTAAACCAGCACAATGCCAGTTTGGACACGCGCATTCAAATATGTGTATTTGTTTTTTTCCCTGGTGAAAAAAGAATGTCTCCTTGTGTTCATTATTCGTCTCAATAAACGCGTGCGTAAAGTTGGAACCTCTGCAGTCATTAATATAAGTGTGATCAGTCTTGTCAATCCTTGTAATGCAGTTATTTTGTCCTGTTTGTTTTCCCGCGAACAGTAGTGTGATTTATATATATAGTTACCCCCTGAGGACGTGGCCCTTGACCCCTCTCACTAACCCCGGCACCGACCAAGAGGGGAGATACAACGACCGCCATTCCCGAACTCGGGCAGTGGTGGAGAGGGCAATTGACCTATTGAAGGGGCGCTGGCGCTGTCTACACAGGTCGGGCGGGGTGCTGCTGTACACACCTGAGAAGGTGTGCCGCATCGTGCTGGCCTATGGTGTCCTGCACAACTTGGCACACCGCCATGGCATACCACTGCCAGAGCACCCCCCCCCCCCCCCCCCCCCACCGGAGGAACCGGATGCCGGACCCGTCAACCTCGACCCACCCCGCAAAGCGATACGGGCCCGGCAGCGTCTGATTTCAATGATGTAAAGAGGCAAGGACACGATTTACTTTGTACGTGCATTTATTGCATGATAAATATCTCCCAGTGCATTGACAATTTGATCTAGAAGATCACTGACGCCACGGATTGCTCTCACTATTTCCTCCTGTGATTCCAGCACAGCTTGTGAAAGGACACGGCCAGTCGGGCGGACGTCAGCTGGCGTGGAGTCGCCGGGGCGCGTGGTGCTGGAGGTGCCGGTGGAGACGCCAGGGCGCACGGTGCAGAGGGAGGAGCCCTCTCCTGTCTCATCGTCTATTGAGAAATAATAATTAAAAAAAATGAAGTAATTAAACATGAGTCAATGTGTTTATATCCTGGCAACTTAACGCACGAGCATGTGTAATGTGAGCAGCCTAGTATAATGACATTTCTGAGTTTAACACATTTACCTTGAGGATGATCTGTGTCGCCTTCATGGCCCCCCACAACTCCGCTTAGAGCTGTTCCCTCCACAATAGCCGCCACTCTCTGGTCAAAGGGGGTCAGTTCCTCCCCTCCTGTCACCCCGCCCGTTGCGGTGATACTTCGGCGAAGGGCCGAAATCCTCCGCTTCACGTCGGACCATTTTTTTTTTATTTCAGTGGTTGTGCGCTGCTCCGACCCAACAGCGTTCACTGCCTCACACACACACTCCCCAGAAATGTCTTTTTCTTTGTGTTTATCCCTGAAAAGAGGCTACCAAATAAAACCGCTCTTCGGTCTCCACTTCATTTAATAAAATTTCGAGCTTAGACTCGTTGAAGTTGCGCTTCTTACCTTTACTCATCGTTTAAATCTGATAGTGCAGAGAGGGAATCCCCGGTGCAGGCCCTATTTACATTGATTTGCATATTTAAATGGGGGCGTGGACAGGGAGGAGTTTAGCACTTCTGCATGTGCGCTCAATTCCACGTTGATTGGGATGTACAAAGGAAAAGTGCTTGGATCCATGCGTACGCACACATTGATACATCTGAATTTTTTTGTGCTTACGCCAGTTTCTGGATTCTAGCGTACGCCATGTTTTAGTAAGAAAGCCACGCAATTCTTAGTACATGAGGCCCCAGGTCCGTCTTCCCTGGAGGTTGTGAAATCCAAAGTGTTCCCAAAGACTTGCCTTCAATGACGGGCAGGCTGGTAGTGACCATGGACTTGGAAAAAAGAACAGACAGCGGACACAAACTGGCGCCCCATTCATTCCTGTGGAAAGCTGCTCAGTGGCGCAGGCTCCCCATGGACATATAAAAAAGAACTGCTAAGGACGGCGCCATTTTTGCTTCTCGTGAACGCGAGAGGTCTTACCGGATGTAGAAATTTATGCTAGAAAAACTTTTTACTGTGTCCAGTTTTTAAAAGTGTGAGCAGCAGAGTTATGTCTCTGTCGGAGCCTTGCAGTGGACCTTTACGGAGACAGGAAGCTGCTGGAGGTGTTTCACTACAGCTCTTTTTAGCCATGCACCCTCCTTCTCCTGCCCATAACTCCATGTTGTTAGGGTCTAAAATTCTGAATACCTTTATTTTTTTAGTAGAGGGTCTCAAGATAATTATGAGCCTTTTGATTTGTATTCAAAAAATGTTTCAGAGGTGTTATCCTCTTCCCCGCATGTTTTGTAGTGAATGGCTGAATGTGCTTCCGGGCACAAAGACACAATACAAACTAACCCGTAGCTTCCTGCAATGTTGTTGCAGTGTGCACGTTGAGATGGGAAAAAGAGTTTGTAAAAAATTGATTTTTGTAAGTTATTTTAAATCTTAGAAGATAAGAATCACGATTTTTACATGAATCGATTTTATTGCCCACTCCTAAATGATACATATTCTTATGGTGGTATATCCAGTAGCTGTTATTTTATAATCAACATTGCTACAGCCTTGGCTAACCGTAGTCATACTAATGTAACTGTATAATAGAAATATTCTTTTCTTATCCCAAAAATCAAAACAAACCAGAGCCTCTCAAATGATAACCACAACACCCCCTGATTGAGAACCTGGTCTAAAAGAATATATTAGGCTGAATGCATTCAGGCTGAAAAGGGCTCTAAGAAAACATGCACCTCCTGTAGTTTAACTCTGTCAACTTCTTGTCACCCACCTACAGTTTTCTTCAGCAGTAACGTAGCAACAACTGCTCAGTAGCATACTTAGTAGCGCGTGCCCTGGAGCAGTGTGACTGGCATTTTTAAACAGTGCTCTCTGACTGTCGCCTTAATCATATAAACAAGAGAGGAAGGTAGGAACAGAGTGGAGCAGAGCACAGGAACCACACTAGAAGCGAGTGTAGTTACAGACTGTACCCGTCATCAAACTGCTCAAACCAGCCAAAGCTTATCATGCAGGACGTGGTAAATGTTATATCTGTTATACACGTTTTCTTTGCCTTGGCACATTGATTTGAAAAATCTAAAGTGGATAAAGATAAATGTCAGACAGAACATGTAGGCAAGCTGGTGTGAAGGATTGCAGGGTCTTCACGGTGACGGAAACTGCATGCATACAGAAGAGCCGGGTGATGATACCAATATAGATATTTCAGAGATTTAAAAAATCTGTAGCTGACAATAATTTATTCTAAGACACTTTTAATTTCATACAGAAATGGGAGAAAGTTCTAAATAATTGCTCATTCAGATTGCTGATAAAGTACTCTGACATTAATTGTACCTAATTATCTTATCTTATGGAAATGGAAATGCAATATTCATATCCGTCTTTTGTACAGTACACTTACAGCTGCTATTGCCAATCATTGTTGAATCTTTGAAGTGTATGAGGAATGTGAACCTGTTGGATTATCCGCAAATCAATTAAATGGTTATAATTTATTGCCTGCTTAAGGGTTAATAAATAATTTACAAATGTTTTTAAGTTGAACTATTCATAAATTCAACAAATGTTTATTTTGTTGGTGATTAAATAATAGTTAAATCATTAATAAAGGGTCCCAAAGGGGATTCATCCAAATTTTTCCAGAGGATTTAGCTTTGGTTAAACACTAATTCAAAATTTACCTGAAACATAGCCGTTTCTCTGCACTTTGTTATTTATTTGCGGACATTTACGCTGATACTGATATATATACTGTATATCGGTGATGTGCTAGGATCAGATCATATGTGCCATGGAAAAAAAAGGGATACACTAAGTGTTTTATCTGCTGCATGCATTAACTTAATGAATATGAGCTGATTGGGTGGCTCTGCTCTTCTTATCTCCACTTTTATGTCTACTGTTGTTGCCACTCATGCAGGAAGACAGACAGATGCGAGACAGAGACACATTGTGATGTGCAGTGCAAGGACCAGTGAAGCTGGAGACAGCTGAGTGGAAGACCAGGAGTGAGTGTGTGTGTGTGTGTGTGTGTGTGTGTGTGTGTGTGTGTGTGTGTGTGTGTGTGTGTGTGTGTGTGTGTGTGTGTGTGTGTGTGTATGTGTGTGTGTATGTGTGTGTGTGTGTTTGTGGATGCACTGGTGAGTAGGTTGGACTCCAAACAGCCCCAGGACCAGTCAGATCATCAGTCAGACCGTGTCCCGTATGTTTGACAAGAGATGGTCTTGCTCATGGTGGAGCTGTACTGTCATCCTACTCTCTAGCTTCCACCCGTTAACGAGCACCCAGGACGCCCTCATCACCCATCACACTTTTGAGGATGCCAATGATTAGAGACAGCACAGCCAGAAGGTCACAGTAAGAGACAGAAACTGGACCTCACCATTGTTTTCTGCTGACCCTGTGCCATCATGCTGCGATAGGATATGCTCATTAGACAATGACAACAACACGAAAAGGTCTGGAGGAGATACAGTAAAAAAGGACATGTTAGCTTCTGAGATGTGTCTTTAACAGTTTTCTACAGGTCGGTCATGATGCATGTCTTTTGTGTTGTGTTCATATGGCAGTAAGTGAAAAACCAGCCTTGGATAAAGGTGAAAAAGAAAAAAGTTGGTGACCCTATGTAGAAGTATATCAAGTGAGCATCTTTCAGTACATACGTTTTGTTGAACAAGGACCAAAACTCCTCAAGGCTCCATAGAAAGTTGTGTTATTCCAGAATTTTTACACTCTTACGCTGCAGTATCTTACATTGATGCCGTTACCTACTATAGCTCACCAATGAACTCTCCATCATTTCTGACCTTGTCATTTGTCTGAATATCAATACTGTAGCAAAACAAAGGACGATCCCCTCAGCTCACTCAGTAGCTGAGTGAGAGTGGAGAACGAAAAAGAGTTGATCTTTAGATTTGCAGAGATTCAACGCAAGAGCGACTTTATTTTTCACATGACTTTAAATGTAACCACTGAATATGGATGCTTCTTAGCCTTCAATACTCAAAGAAGCCATTAGGATGAACAGTAAAATGTCTTAAATGGCCATAACACTACATGGATAAATGGGAGTTTACACAGGCAAATCCTGGTTGCTCACTTTGTCTGTAATCAGAAATTATTATAATATCGTACACAAAAGAGGTTTAAGGCAAGGATCATAAACTGCCAGAACCAATAAAACATGAGTTGGTCAGATTTGTCTGGTGTCCAGGCTATTATCACACTGCTCAGAATTTGGATTTCACACAACCCAACAGACTTTCAGTATTTGAAGTAGAATATATTGTTTCTGTGGAAAAGATCTATGAGTTATATTTTTAGAGACACCAGAAACAGATAAAGCTTGTTTTACGGTTGACTCAACTGCTTAAATTTCATATTGTTTTTTTCATTTATTTTGCATTCCCCTGCATGGAGATTATCTCTGGTTAAAAGCCACTTGGAGGCATGCCAGTGGGCCTTTAAGAGAGGGTTGTCGCTTGAGATTGATAAACCCAGAATTTTTTATTTCTTCATCTTAACCGTGAAACTTTAATGCAATCTAAAACTAATAAAAAAAAACAGGTATATTGACACAATAATAACAAGCACAATAAGACACTATCAAATTCAAATACACTAAAACAATATGGCATCTATGATAATGTGGCTCTACGCTATTAGTATTAGAATACTGGTTGTTGCGGATCTGGTGCTATTTTGAGAAAGGCTTTGGCCCACATTTACACTTAGGGGAAGGGGGAAAGAATGGCTTGCTCATTGTTTCAGTGATAAATTTCTCAACAAAGCAAAGGCCATGTGTCATGTAGGACAGACGAGCCACTGAGACAGGTGTTCAAAGCAGTTTATCAAACTTTGCAGGGAAATAGATGGAAAAGTGTAGACAGAAGACAGCCGGAAAGAACTAAAAAAATATGAAGAATGGAATGACTAATATGTTGCCTTTTTGGCAACCCTCTACAACGATCAATAAAGACCCAAATATCATCCGCGTTCCCCAACACTCACAACGTAGTGTTTAAAGGGCCAATATAAGGCTTTTGACTGGCAACACTAATTCCTATTGTAAAGAAATCAAACCTACAATGTACAGACTGTGCATACAAATATAGTTACATAGAGCCAGTACAGGCTCAATACAATAGAGGAAGCAAGTCCAGCTCGGACCATGTTACGGAGTGTGGACTAGTTGTTTGAGAGGGGCCAGTTCACCTTCTGAGCACTCTCGAGTTGCCTTTGAGTAAGTGTGTATTTCCTATGTGTGTGTGTGTGTGTGTGTGTGTGTGTGTGTGTGTGTGTGTGTGTGTGTGTGTGTGTGTGTGTGTGTGTGTGTGTGTGTGTGTGTGTGTATTTCAACAGAATAAAAAAACTGAATTTCTCCAAAAGGGATTAATGATGTCCCTATCAATTCTGAGTTGAGCATATGGAACACATTCTGACCATTATGTTATTAGTCAAGCAAATAGTCACAAGTGGGACAAACAATGAGTGTTTTCTGTGAGTGACAATAGAGAAAAGTCCACTGAAATCAGAAGGATTTGGCCTCTCAGGAGTATGTGTCCAGTGAATTTTAAAGCATTTTAGCCATGATATTTTAACATTTATAAAAAAAAAGTTAAAGTGGGTTTTTTTTTATGGTAGTGTTACAGGTCACCCAAAACATTAGGATTAATCGCCTGTGAATGATCACTATCCCCAGTAACTATAACGGCATATATATTCATCAGTCTTAGAGATAGAGATACAGACCACAGACCAACAAGTTGCCAGAGGGGAAAGTGTGACCTGATTTAAGTTGAAGGAATCATCAAAATCCTTTAGAAATGATTAACAACATTTCACACCAAGCGATAGCAACCAGTCATCTTCATACAGTATAACAAGAACATGTTTCTTGGACATGGAGGCATAATTATGTAGTCATATCCCAAGTTTTTCCTTTAATAATTCTATATTTTGCAGACAACATGCAATTAACAAAGTGCTGAACAGGTAAGCATCAGCAGACTGTGTGTGTGTTGTTTGTGATGTTTAGATGGGATGTTTCAGCTCTGCCTGGTCAGCAAAAACATTTCCCAGTAGAGAGAGCAATGTTGTTGACTGTGGAGATGGTTGGTTTTGGGCTTGCATTCAATTTCAGAACCTTATCAGTGCTGAGGAAAGGTATAACGGCTGTTGTTTTAAAGGCCTGAATCGCTAAAGCATTTACGTTGGAATGTGGTCCCAACTGTAATATACTGAATAACCAATGATATATCAACACTCATTTTTGACTAAAACCTAGTATATATGTTCATCAGCTTGTACAGAAAGAGTTTGATTACATCCACTCAAACTTCTGAAAGTTGTGCAATGTTTTCAGTAACAGCCCTTTCAAGATCTGAAAGGGTTCACAGTGAGATACAGTATGACTTAGTGCTACAGCCAACCTAATTTATTTTTAGAGATCAGTAGGTGTTTCCAGTCCAGGACGGTTTACTGCAACTGTTAACACTCTTGGAGACTTCACAAACACAAGACAATCTAATATATGTGATGCCTTTTTCATGCCCTTCAGTCCACCTATCTTGCCTCTTCTTGCTTTCTTCGTTCCTTCGAGCCAGCTGGCTTTCTTCCTCTTTGTTGTATGTTGGATACCCGAGACATGCCTTCTGAATGTGGTATTTAATGTTATCTAATCCCTAAAGAGGCTTTAACAGTTTAAAGGACAAAAGTGGGACTTTTTTTCCTTGCTCTATCTCATGTGTTTAGCTAGGGTTACTGGAGCTTAAACTTCCGAAAAACCAATACACAGCAGGGCAGAGCCACTAAAATAAGAGAGCCTAGAAATAAACTGTCTGCTACTCGATTAAAGTCTTTGCAAACTACATTAAGCAGTCACTATTTATTTTTTTAGACCTGCAATTTACTTTTTTAACCTTGTGCACTGAAGCAAATATTCATTTACTCTCCAGATTCCATAAAAACAAGTTCAGACCACAGATTTGCGACGAGACAAAACAGTTTTAGAACATTGCATGTAAAAGTTGCAGCAGTGTGAACTGACCCATCTCGTCTGGACACAAAACAGCTGATGTCATCGCCTGCGACTTAGCTTGTCAAATTGTCAGCAGGTGGTTTTACATCGTAAGACATGTCACTTTTCGTTTCAACAGCCAACTAAGTCTTAGCGAAATCTGAGTTAGAGCTGAGCGAGCAATACAATGAATAAGGAGAGGGAGCGTCTTATAGGATTGCAGCTGTAGCAGGTATCTCACTATCCCATCTATTGATCCCATCTTATCTCGGAATTCATCTTGTTAGGAATCATGGACGTTATAGCCTACGATCCACTGGTTTATTTACTTTGACTTTCCCTTGTGTCTTCACAGAATTTCGTTATGCTGCTCCATCTGCATTGAACTCCTTGCAAGATGAATTAAAAATGTCGGACCTGATCCTTCTTAATAGCTTTGTTGAAATTCTTAAAACCATGGGACTCGAAAGTATTGGGTTTTGTCACTGTTTTTAAATCAGATGTAACACTTCTTTAATCTATCTTTGATTTTTTATTTATTGTATTGTATACGATATTATTTATTGTTATTTATATCTGTATCTGTATGCTGCCTCTTGTATCTGTATGCTGCCTCTTGGCCAGGCCGCTTTTGAAAAAGAGATTATGTATCTCAATAAGCTTTACCTGGTAAAATTAATAAAATAAATTTCTGTCCTCATTTATGTTTTATAATGCTTCAAATGATATCAAGCAAGGAAAAAAAGGCTGAAAAGTCAGAGGTTAGAACTGAGGAAAAGAGAGTTGTTGTTATGGAGATGATACACCATCTTGCCTCATCTCACTGGTGTGAACTGGCGCCAGTAGCTGCAAGTTTCAACGCATCTCATTGCAAATCTTTGGTCTGAACTGGGCTTAACAGGGACCCAATTAATTGCCAGGGTGGTTACCTTTAATTAATCAAGTTGACAACCGGAAATTTTTCCAACCAACCATCAGTAACGGTTTTCCTGTGGAAGTACAGCTATATTTTTTTAACCTGCAATTACTTTACATTTGAATGATTAACTTCCAACTCTGCTGATAAATATTATTTTCTGTGATTAATACGCTCCACACTGCACGCACACAGACACCTCATTCATCCCAGCCTTTTTAATTCATTCTTGTGATTATTCAGTATTAGGAGCTGAATAGTGGCCCAGTAGTTATACTGTCACCTCAAAGCATGAGGGTCCTAGGTCTTTCAGTTCCTCTCGTGTGTGTGTGTGTGTTTCCTCTGGTATCTCTTCCATATCTCTGCATCTTTCTCTTCAGCATGTAGTTGTTAATTATCCATCTGTCAAACACCAATACCATCTGTTTTGTATTTAATTTGAAAATCTCACCCACCTGTTTCTGCATAAAATCAGACGGTTACTACACATTGCTTTAGCATTATCTTTTATTCTTACATGAAGGAACTCCACACTCCACAATCATAGTAGTTTTTACTGAAGCATAACAGAAGCAAGTAAAAGTGGAACATCAGTCATGCATTAATCACAGTTTTATCTTTTTTTAAAGTAACCAATTTGGTTTTACTCACTTATCTTTGACCTGCCTACTGATCTGACAAAACGTCTCTCAGAGAATTGGTAGTTGCAAATACATTAGCTGTGAATGTTAGTGTGAATGTTGGTGTAAGCCCTGTGATTATATGCTGGCAGCCTGTCCGAGGTGTTTTAATGCTTTTTGCCCAATACATGGTGGGATAGACTCCAGCATTAATATCAGTTACCAGGTATGGAAAAGAGGGGATGGAAAGATTAAGTCCACACTGGTCCTTGTATGGAGGAAAAACACTGATGCACATTTGTAACCACACCCAAAATCACAGTTTGGCCCACAACTGGTGATCAGATGATGATGATCATGCGATCACTCATACTGTTGATCATGTGACACCTAACGTGTCAAACCTGGCTGTGATGTTACATTGCACTATAGTGCATTATGAAGTGCAATACTGTGAGTGGAACATGTAGCCCCCATCAGTAGGGAGAGCAAGCGACAATATTGCTCTGCTACACTTACTCTTGAAATGCTAGTTAATGGTAGCAACTAAAGAAAATAGAACTTATGTGTGGGACTGATGTTTGTTTTCAACATACACAAGTGTGCATGGGCACCGTGCTTTTCAGTCAATTCGTCCTTTCTATTGATAATTGTGCTGCTATAATGTTTAAAGTTGGAAGTTTGTGGGTCAGATCGGGTTTGAGTGGTTGATTAACGATGCGGATCGGCTCACACACACTAGACGTGGATGACTCTTTTGCTGCTAGAATGTCAGAATGTCGGAATCCCGGCATGCCTTCCTTGTGGCGCTGTTGCAGAATCTGTGATTTTTCTGTGTGTGAAATCAGTCCTTCAGTAAGAGGCTACCATTTTTAAACAACTGTGGGAACTTGGTGGTGCATACATTTTAAACTTAGAAGCCAGACATTATAATAGGTTGCAGGTATTCTGGATAGAAATTAGAATTACTGCTGTGGACTAAGTGTGTGCAGAGAGCAGCCTGATTGACTAGGATGGTGATTGGTTCATTGCCTGAGGTATCCGTAGGCAATTGGTAACCCTGGGGACATCTGGCCATATAGTGAGCCAGGCAAACCCGTGGAGGTTGAGACTCTCATCACTCAGCTTCCCGCCCAGCCACCCTGACCTCATTTGTTGCAGAAGTGTAATTATAAAATGTTGGATGTGTCATACTGGTGGCTGGTCTTTGTTGGGGAATAGGAGGGGTGGGCTGGCATTCAAATTATCCTCTTTCTGCCACGTTTCCTTCGTTAGGCAGGTAAGTAACTGTAAATTATTTTCTTTGATGTTGTTAGCTGATTCATTTGATGCATTATAGCCCCTTTTTATTATGTTGCCCACCCTAAAGCTTCTCCTCTGTAACAAGCTAACACAGATGACTCTACGAGGAATAAGAGGAACTTTACCCCCTTTAAAATTATTTTAAAAAAGGAGCAAACAATCTTTTTAGAAGTTACGTTGTATAATATCATGTATTGCAGGAAAAATGTTATAATATGAAGCCTGGTAATGAGGCCACAGGGCAGAAAAGCGTTTGACACTATAAAAGCACGGTCTTAGCTCCCTGTAAATAATTAGTCATTATTAAAAGGTAGACCGTTTTAATATTGGAATCTAACTGGACTCCCTTGACATGATTAATTTAATGCACTCTCTAATATGTCATATCTAATTCATAAGAGAAGTCAAGCTCTTCTCACTGAGCTCTACTTTGCAACGCCTGGGGGGCATAACAATGGTAACCTAATGCACCTTGCCGTTAAGTGCATGAAGCTGCTGGATATTAGCAATGATTATCTGTGTAGACCTGTGGGTGTGTCTGAGGCACAGGATCAGCTCCATCCAGACACACAGTGGCACTGATATTGGACATATAATACAAGCTTGAATGTGAAATTGTCAGACCGCAGAGGTTCGCAGATCAAAACTGAAATTTATTCTTAAAGCCAAAACGTGAGGCACAGAGCCAAAAAAACACGAACAAAGAGTCGCTCCGTACAGGAGGAAAAAACAATTATCTAAGTTAATAAACAAAGTACAAAACAAAGTTGCTCCAACCAGGAGGAAAAACAAGGGGGGAAAAAGAGCTTTCAAAAAGGGTTCAACTTACGATGAGAAAACAGGGAATACAAACACCTGAGCGAGGATACTAAGATCTCTATGACGTGAACAAGGCTGTAACAAAGTGCTGGAAACATTCAACATAACGGACAAAATATTCTGGCGACGAGACAGGGGAAAAGACACAGACTTTATACACATGACACAGGTGAAAACAATCAAGGATCAGGGGATGACGTCAGACCGATGACACAAGAGGAAGGTCAAGTGACCTGGAACTAGAGGAGAGTTATTTTTCAAAATAAAACAGGAAATTCACAAGACAAAAACCCAAAGACAGGACAGACCTCACCGCGGCGTGACAGAAATGGGAATTAAAAATAACATTTGAATAAAATATTTAGCAGTGATGCACAAAACACACATTTAGACAGCTCTTTTATAGTTTTGTTTTTGTTTTGTTTTTACTTTTCATCACTTTTATGTAAATTGAAGCCACAGAAAACCACAGTGTGGTGTGCTAATAGCTCTTAACGCCTCAAGATTTAAACTTTTACTTTGCTTTTAATGGCAGTTTCTCCATTCTATTCATGCAACCATTATTTATTACTGATCTGAATACCTTTTCAATCACTACCAATAAATGTATCTTGTAAAGAGCTGGGAGAGAGATAAAGAGAAAGTGAAGAAAGAGACAGTGGGAAGGGAGACAGTTTTGATGGAAGGAAATATAACTGATGCCCTACTGCAGGAGTAGTTGAAATATAAGAATGTAAATGTATACAGTCTTTTGGATTAGGTGGTGGTGCAGCAAACACATGCTTGTATTCAATGCATGTGAATGAATATGTCGTCATCAATAATTATGCAGGGAACTTTGACATTTTGGCCATTAGAGCTTCTCATCACTTTTTTATTGCATCATGTTGAATATGAAAGCCTTTTTTCTTGCCAGAAGGTCTGAGAGTAAATACACAATCACTCTCATCAATATTTAATAGAAACATATCTTTTACCGTTTGTTTCTATTCCTTCCTTGACTTTGTGATAAACATTGTTTGTCCACCAAGTGGCCATTCAGTTTGCTGCTAATTTAACAAACCACTAAATATGGAAATACTTACCTTTCTATCCACAGCAGAGAGGACAGATGCAACTGAGCCTCTGCAATATGCTTTTATCCCATTAACAAATGCAGTCTACTGTGAGCCAACTAGGCAACGTCTTGCAAATGTCAGTGAGTGTTGAAACCAAGCTATATGATAAATAAACATTAAACGCAAGTGAATCAAAGCTTTTATCTGGATGATGAAACATGTTGCAACTTGTTTTGGGGCATAGTGGACAGAAGATAAAGAATGACTGAAGCCCCTTTCACACATGCGCGCCAAACCTGAAATTATCTAGATATTATACCAGATGAGCTGTAAGAACGCAAATGTCCGAATCAGTTGGACCAAACTGACTTTACCCTGCCAGCGCCCTTTAGCATAAAGTTTATGTAAACCCAAATGGAGCACATGTGTGAATAGAGCAGGTCATTGTGCCGCGAGTGGGCGTGCAGACGAAGGTTCTATCATGCAGCTCCAGCAAAACCAGAAGAAAAAAATCATTCAGTAGTGAAGGAGAAGGGTCATTAACCCAAAAGACACCAACAAAAAGATTTAACTGGTCAGACGACAAGAAGCATAATGCTGGTCCACTAGGTGGAAGTCCTCATTTTGGGACCCATCACTACCGAGACAAGCCTCCATACAGAGAGTTAAACCATCCTATGTGATGTATAGGATTTCCTTCTTTGGTCCGGATGCAATTACTACAGTAATAAATATGTCGATTACACGTGGATTACAGTGCATTACTGTTCGTCATTACATGTACGAACAGTGAGAACAGCCTGATCCGCGTCATGTCCTCCCTCCTGCAAGCTCTAGCCAGACTCGCCTAAACAGAGTGGAGTGTTTCCAGTAAGTGAGAACATATCTGACATGGAGAATCTCATTGTGTGATACATTTGTGAAAGGGCAATTTCAGAGTATGCTGGACCTCATTCTTTCGACATTGTCCGGAGTTCATAAGACAAAATGGCTATAGTGAAACACTAACTCTAATGCTGAGTTGAGGCTGCTATTTCCCTCCTTTTTTCTTCCTTTTCTTTTAAATCCAACAGTATTTACACATTTTATCCTCAGAACTCTACAACAGAGCTATTCTTCTACCATTTTGTATTCAGGCTGTATCTGTTAGCTTAAGATGAAATGCAGTGCAAAGGAAAAGAGTTAATTTAGACTCTTTATGTCGTATCTCTATAGTACCTCTCCTCCCTTTCTACCACATTATCCAGCACAAGCACAACCACTGCCCCCCCCCCCCCCCCCCCCCCCCCACACACACACACACACACACTTCCCCTCTTGTATTGTTGCTCACTCTTTCTCTTTTGCTATTTTTTTTCTATTTATCTCTGCCTCTGTGTCTGATTTGTGTGCTCCTGTGATCCATGCAGCACGGCATTGTTTTATGATTCTGGGCCCCAGTCAGTGCCAAAGCAATCTAGGACAACATCACAAGGAGCAGAAACTGCAAATACTGGCATATGTAGTAGAGAGACATAAAGACAGAGGGAGAGAGAGAGAGACAGACAGACAGAGACAGACAGAG
Source organism: Echiichthys vipera (assembly GCF_963691815.1). Classification (NCBI taxonomy): domain Eukaryota; kingdom Metazoa; phylum Chordata; class Actinopteri; order Perciformes; family Trachinidae; genus Echiichthys; species Echiichthys vipera. The sequence continues at coordinate 25,923,091 of NC_139826.1, forward strand.
AGGAAACATTGATGAATGTGTCTTTTTTGTCTATGACTTTTTGTCATAGACAAGGTTTTCAAAAGATAGGGGAGAGACAGTAGTCTGACGATGTTATCTGCGTTAATCTTCATAATACTTATCGACTGTCTGGAAATTTGACTTTTGAGACCCAATAAAGCTTCTATTCCTCAGTTTCACCTGTTTCTAGAACCCTGAAAAATTCAGGATTTGGTTTGGTATCCTCTTTTTATCCAACTTCAGAATATCCCACATGGTCTCTTGCTGGTTCCTCTAAATTATTCAAAGCATTTATTTATAAATAAACACAGTCTGGGCCTGTACCCAGATCTCTCTCCTGTAACTCTGTAACCTCCAGCAACCAATCAATTCAACCAAGTCAACAACTAGAAAACCAGCCGACTAGTCCCAAAACTTCTGTTTTTATGTCCTGCTCACTGTACCTCTCCATAAATCCGACTCTCTCTGCCGCTCCTTTCTTCCTTTTCCAATAATTCTCTCCTGCATTTTTAGGCATGCTTGTGGCTTGGCAATATCAGCCTGTTTGTAAGTCAGTCCATCTCTTTCGTCCAGACTGAAATATCTCAACTTTACTGGATGGATTGCCATAAAATTTGTACAGACATTCATGCCAGAGAGTGCCTCCAGGTCAATAACTGGTTGCTGCTGTCCATGTTAGACTTGGGTCTTCCATTGTAGATCAATATCAATTCAAAATTAAATTCTGTTATATAAATCATACACAACAAGGTTTCCTGACCCAAAAAAAACAACCAAAACAGACAAGGTAGATGCAACAAATGTCACCTTAGTGCCCGAGTAAGTATGCATAGTAAGTATTCATCAGAGTGTATTATTGTGAATAAACTGACTTACTGCCAATATAAAGCCCTCCACCCTCTCTTGTTGGGTGCCTTAAAATCCAGTTACTGCCATGCTCCTCAACTAATATAATACTGGATATACTGAGCCTTGGCATACAACCTTGTATCCTATACAACATTCTGCATTCTCCATGACATTCACTCCCTGTTTTACACACATTGTTAATGTTGTGAATTGAATTCAAAACTACTTTAATATGTTAAGGAAAATATCATGGTTTGGGTTGAAATAAGTAAGTTTGTTACATAACAAAATATAAGTAGCCTTCAGTAACATCATTGTGTTTTGGTTTCACATGGGACAAAAACCATCTATCCCGACGTTATCCCCCTTCAGACTTCTGTTGACCTTGATTAGAAATATTTTTAATACGTACAAAACAAACGTAATTTGTGAGGAGGAAAAAAAAAATTTCTCTTACAAACGTAATTTGAGGATGCATTTAGTTTTATGTCAAGGTAATTTTTAGTGGACGAGGCTGTGGCCTAAAGCACAGATATAGTAATCCCTCTTTTCTGAAGCCAAGCAGTGTATCAGATTCCTGTTAAACCCTGGTCAAGGAAGAATATTCACACACATATGTTGCTAACATGTTGTTTCAGACTGATCTCCGTTTTAACCAGTTTCACTGTGTCTGACGGAGAGGGGGATAAAAATGTCTGGGCTCGGCTGTGCATGACGGTAACTATTGCATATTTGGGTCTCAGCTGGCCCAGCTGTGGGCTTTTGTTCTATTTTTCATACTCCGGATGAATGCAGATATATTAACTCCCCTCTTTTCTTGCTCTTCAAGAGTGATGGAAATCAAAAACCTGTTCCAGTTGAGAACCATTAACAAATTGGAATCGGAACCGAATGTTTGTTTGCCTCCAAGCTTATCAATTCCTTTTATCAATCTTGGCATGTTTTATCTGACAGACTCAGATAATAAAACAGTTGCGTTGTTGCTGAAAACCTTTGTAGGCGGATTTGATCAGGAATCGATAAATAATCAGACTGCTAAGCAGAAACAATACCGGCATTGGTATCAATATAATAAAATCCAATCCTTACTCTTCAAATCACCTCCACTTTGCCTACTCTCCTCTTCTCTGTCCAAAAAACTCAGTGGAGTGATGGATTTTTCCTTTCTTTTCCATTTTTGGCTATTTTCCATCACTATAATTTAAGCATTTTGAATGTCTGATGGTTTTAGACATATAGGGGGGAAAACAACAACAATCCATTGAGAGCAAAGGGAAAGAAATTGAAGGAGAAAGCCGCAGAAGTGACACTGAAGCAGGAGACCATCAGCTTGACACTGATGCAAAAATTGATGCGGACATTGTCACACACATCATTGCAAACACACACACACACACACACACACACACACACACAGACACACACTTATATATGCATGAACAAACACCCTCATTTACAGACAGGTTGGGACCCTCCATTTTGCTAACCTGTAAACAAACACTCATATTTCTCCATCTCGTTTGCCTGCGGAAGGGACAGTGCATAGATAGCTGATATTACAATTACATTCATCAGTGGCAGTGTGCAGGTAGTGGGCGTTAAGTTGTAATGGAAAATATGGGAAGCGCTTGTATGGAAAGATTGTGCAGGTCATACAGGGCTTTAAAAGCACTTAATATTCTATATGTGCATTTATACTTTCACTTTTATGAATAAATATAGCTTTCTGTCATCTCTGTGCAAAAACATATCTACTGAATCCACTGCAACATGCACAACACTATCTCACAGTTACAGACAATAAGAGCTGTGCATGAAGAGTGAGCAGACTACTGATGAGTGAAGAGACGAGAGAATACATATTTATAGTCAATAGTAACATAGTAAGGGGATGCATGGGTACTGTAGAGATAAAAACAAAGGGAAAGAGCGCTGTGCTTCACAATCTGGAAGGTTATGTACAAGAAAACTGAAAAGACAGATGGGAATTCAGTGAGAGAGCTACATTTCATTGCAACCTGCTCAGAAGTTTCTTTAGCTAATTTACTGCCTCTGCAACAGCCTGTCCAGTCTGTTCTCCAGGAGTGAGACTGAATCACCTCCACGCCTTCAGTGGCTCAGCAGAGGAACGCGGCCATGAGACAGACAAACAGCTGCACAGTGACACAGTGCTGAAGGCTGCTGCAGACATCATCCTTGGGGGGCTCCATGTGTCCAAGGCAAATCACCTCATCCAGCAAAGCAGACCACTGCTTTCATGGCTGGGGGGTGGACACAAGTCGGGATGGCCAAGCCTCAGAGCAGAGTGAAACTGGCAGCTGAAGGTTGACGAGGGGAAGTAGCTCAAATTCTCAGACACTACGAAGTGTGAATTGTCAGATCAGACATTGTGCTTCTGTTTGATACAGCGGGGAAGGCATTTGGATTCTTCAGCCGCCTCAGCTGATTGTGTTATTATTGGATGTGACAACACCACAGCTGAAACAATTAATTGAAGGATCAAAAATCGACAGGAAGTTATTAAGTAACAATGTTGAAAATCATTCATCATTTCAGTAATTTATTAAAGTGACAAGATTAAGAGTACAACCATGTTTGTGACTCTACGAGGCTGTACTTCATGATGCTTTGGGATATCGCAGCACAGGTAAATATTTTACATGTTCACCTTGCCAATTATCACTAAACAAAAAGAACAGCTGAGAGCCACTCAGACCCAAGAATCCGCCCATGAGCTAGGAGAAAAATAATAACCCCTGGTCTTCTGTTTTATCAGTATAATTAGGCAAACTAATTAAATAATATTGGGCTGAAAACTCAAAACCCTAATCTGTCAACACTGCCAATTTACCCACATTGCCATCCCTAGAGGCTAAAACTAACATTGCTAAAATGCTAAATATTCTGAATACAAATGCTGCATCTTCTCAAGTTTAAGGATCTGCAGCTTTATTTATGTATTTAGTATGTCTATATTCTTGTAAACTGAATATCTTGGAGTTTTTTTATGTTTTTTTTACTGTTGTTTGAACAGAAAACAGCAATCTGGGCTCCGAGAACTGGAGATGGGCAATTGTCACTATTTTCTGAGATTTTATAATAATAACAATTCATCTTTTAATCAAGAAAATAAGCAATATATTGACTTATAATAAAAACTAATATATATTTATCCTATCAGTCTGAAAAATCATTGACCTTCGTACTGTAACTGGGGGCCAGACAAAACAGCAAATTATGAGGAGTGATTTATAGGTGATGACCCGGCCTGACAATCAATAACCTCCTTCTGCGGCTAATCAAGCATGTTTCTGCAACTGTATGACCTGCATCTCACCCCAGATTTAACAGAAACTGATCGTGGTGATTAATGTAAGAGACCGTTCCCATGACAGCTGCCCTGAAGACGCAAAGTCCTTTGGCAGCCCAGCGAGTGCTGCGTTTTTAGTCAGGTGCAGGAAAGGTTAACATTGATCATTCATTGGAGGCGAATACTTGTCAATCATTTATTGTACACATTTTCTTAAAAATACCCACTGAGTCTGTTAGGAACACAACAAGTGAAAGTTTTCAAGTAAAGTGAAACATGAAAATTTGTGCCAGAGCCAGCAGTGTGGTGGTGATGCGGGGCTATCAAAGTGGACAGCAGAAGATACACATACCAGCTCTCCCTAAAGGCTCAACACACCTGTACACCTGAGAATGACAGACCTCCAGGAGTCCAAGGACTCCATATTCTACCTGGACACAAGCTGGCGCCTGCTCTGCCCTCGGGTGATGCTTTAGTTAAGATGTCTGATGTGCATCAGACAAAGTATAAACCTAATTAACTGCGAAATAACCATTTATGCTACATTTAATAGCCCCTGAGAGCTTCTTTGCATTAGCTTATTTAATTATATTGCCTCTCTACTACCTGTTATGAATAATTTACCAGTTGGACATAAATGTTGTTTGCCGGGAACAGGAATCTAAAACTGGATCAAATGAAAGTGCAGTGTATCCGCTCAGGCATCAGTGTTTGTTAGTATTCAAATGCATTATCATAACATTTTAAAGTGACACAATGAAGAAAAACTGGAGGGTGGATGAAGGGAGTTAGTGGAAAAGGAATAGGGCTGGTGCAGTAACAGAATTGAAAAGCAGAGGAAACAGAACAAAAGAGGAGAGAGGAAATGAAGGGTTGGGGGTGTGACAGTGACAGCAATGCAGCCTTTTGAGATAATTGACGCTCTTTCGTCAAAACTTTTACAAGTCCATGTTTGTATGTGTCTTTTCATGTATATGCTGAGAATATTCTCTGTGTTGGCAGAAAGATCCTGTCTATGTGTAGCTCTGTCTCACCATCTGTTCCTGGCTAGACTGCTGATATCTGTTCTTATAATATCCTGTTTGTCTCTCTCAGTCCAGGTGGGGTGCACACGTCTCGTATCTGGATTATTTCCTATTCTTTGTCATCCATCCATCCATCCATCCATCCATCCATCCATCCATCCATCCATCCATCCATCCATCCATCCATCAATCCATTCATCCATCATCACAGTAAACCATTAATCCTCCACTTAAACAATTTATTTTGTGAGAGGAATAAGGAGGAATACAAACCAAAAATAGCCCCCTGCCTTACTCATCCTGAGAGTCTTTCAGAGTCACACAAGGCCACTGTGGGTTGAGACAGCGGTCCCATGTCAGTCTATCCTATGCTATGTATCTGCCAGATAAAATGATCACCACTTTAAGTTTGTTGTTGCAGGCAGTTGGTTTGGTTGGCAGGTTTTGTTCTATCAGTAGCTTAGAGATCAACAGTCAGTGAGAAGCATGACCTTATCCAAGAAGCCTCACTGTTCCTCCAGCTGTTAGAATAACATGATGGGTGCCCGGGCAACACAGAGGCGAAAAAGAAACACTATGGTGCTGGTACTATACTCCAAACTGGCAGTATTCGCTGGTCAGTTATTCGCAACCCTATCGCCATACAAAAACGTTGTCACTTGACAACACCCAGATTACTTTTAATCTAATCAATGCCAGTGCTTATTATGAAGTCTTCATTTTCTACATGATTGTGAATGGCAAGTATGGAAAAGAGTAAGAGGGAAGATTGTAGTTGCGGCAAATAAACTGTTGATGAGGTTTGTTTAAGGTTGGGCAGCTAAAACATCTGGTTATGGTTAGAACATCTCATCTCGTGGTTACAGTTAATAAAACGGCGAACATTAATTGCATAAACTCTGCTCTGCTGCTGTCTTTTATCACCACACACGGTTAGGCTGGCAGAATTTGTTTCAGTACGGGTGTAAAGGCCGTGACAGTGGGCCGTATACAATAACAGTGTAAACATAAAACATAATTGCAAAAAAACACACACAAAAAAATAATAGTTATACACAATAAAAACATACAATTACAATAAGGTCGACTTTTGTGTATTGATCCACCGCATGACTTTTGTTGAAGAAGCTCTAGTTAAGGAACTGGCCACTTTAAACTGAGGAGTGAATAAAAGTTACCATAAAGGTGACAATCACAGGAATGGCATCTAAGTGTGTTTTGACAGTATGTCTTATTAATGAAGACAGAAATAAGGTGTTTGTATATCAAGAATCAACACTTCAAAGCTCAATATGTTAATTCTGTACAGCGTATCCTTCGGTCTCACCTCACGAGTCTTACCGAGGCATCAGACTGATTTTATAGTTGAATAAACTGTTTTTTAAACATACTTCGTTTACTGTTATTGCATTTTACCAAACAGAAGAGCTTAGAGAGCATCTTTCTTCAAGTCCGTAAATATAACTCAGTATACAAAAAAGGCAGATCCAGCTTATTCTTTTCATCCTTCCTGTCTTTCTTGTCTTTACTGTCTCTATATGTCTAGAGACAAGGGTTGCGTCAATGAGTTCACTGATTATAAAAGGCACAGTGTATGTCTCTTTCTCTCTTTTGCTTCCTCTTCAAAAGTACTCACTACTGCAAGGCATAACATAGATATACTCTCTCTCTCTCTCTGCCTCTGTCTCCAATTATCTATTTTTGTCTTCCTCCACCAGCCCCCTATATCTGCCAGTAACATTTTCAACCCACACTGTTCGCAGTGGTACACTACTTTCTGGATGCACCCAAATTCCACAACCTCTTCTCCGCCATCCTTGGCCGTCTGTTTCCCTTTCCCATTACTACTAGTAAATTAACTTGTCAATAATTTGCTAGGCACAAAGTAAAACCCAGACATGATGGTATTCAGCGTCAAGTGAGAGGAGAGACAGAAGCAAGGTGATGGTAAACAACAATTAGGATGTTGTCTTTAGGATGGACATGCTGCTGCAACATAGTTATGTAAGAGCACAGGCATATCTAACCACACACACTATACACATATATGAATGTTGCAATGTGTTTGTAATGTGTTATAGGTTTGTAATTGTGATGTCAACTAAAATGAATACATTTTTGGGATAAGAAGTTAGGGTCTGTCTCAAAGGTGCTTTTTTTTTGTAGACTGTAAAAAAAAGTCCTCTTTTTTTCACAGACACTTCAAAATAACTTCGCTGCACAAACTCCCTTTTTAAATCATACCATATGACCAATACTTTTAGAGAATGATTTAAAGTAATAATCTTGAAGATTTTCATAAAATAACTGTCTGTTAAGTTACTATCTATCGCCAAATTAGGTAACACAATGGGGCTTGAGCCTTTGCCCCACTGTGGTGACATTCCCAGGGAAAAAAAGTCACAAGTGGCGTACAGTTAGTGATGGGCTTTCGATCACCCAGCAGCCATTGGTACGCCAAAGAGGGTAGGCGGTCAAACATGCTTTTACACTGCCAAATAACGCCACACCGACAACACTGTTTGGATCCCGGCAAAGTGAAATCCCAGGGGCACTTGCAATTACTGCTTATGCCATAAGTGCTGCCGAAGAGAACAAAACAGAGTTACAGATTGTCACTATAGTAGCGGAGGTCCCCTAACCTTAGATAAGCAGTCATCTAACCAAGTCATTTTTTGTGCCTAAACCCAACCAAACCTTAGCCATCTCAATGTCTCAAGCAGATGACCTCATCCTGTCTATATGGGCGTCAGATCAGAATCCGTACATTTCTCACTAGAGGGCATGGACAAACAATGTATTTTGTCTTTTAATTTTGAGAGGTGACATAGAAAATAAATAGCACTTCAATAGTGACAAGTAAGAGTCAACATATATTGCACATTTTGGTGATTTTACTTTCAACTACTGGACTGACAAATGTTCTGATGTGTTTCAAAATGACGCCTTCATCAGAGGAAAAAGAAATGTTTTTGTTGATACTTTCATTTCGATTTGTACACCATGAGGGAAATTTTCCTGACAGTTTACTGAAACTGAAGAATGTATTCATTCAGCCCTGCTCATCACACACAAACCCATCTCCCTCTCTGTGACGCATTGTGTCTTTTTTGCCCCCCTCCTGTCTGACTTTTCTATTCAGCCATCACTTTGATGTGATCGTCTATCATATTCCTCTTTGGTTGTAAATATGTGCAGAGAACAGAGCAATATTTCCCCTTTCATGGTGTCTTGTCCCTTGAGTCTGTAAATCTAAGTGGATTGCTTCCCAATATTGTGTCTCAGAGCAAAAGAGGGAATATAAATACCTTTGTTTCACATTTTATTAATTATTGCTCTGTCTCTCTCTTCTTTCTTGCAGCTTGTCTCAAACTACTTATAAGATTCCAGCCCATTAGTTTTGAACCATGACATAATTAAACGTTTCCCTCTGAATCTGAATGCTATACTAATATTAAGCAATTATCTCAGACATTCATGTGCTGGATTAATAATGATTCTTTATTGCACCTTGCACTGAGGCCTACTTGACGCCTGACATTTACACCTGGGCTGCTCTGGAGAGATTACTCCACTGCAGGAAGACCTTGACAAATCAACAACAGTAAAGTATCCCCGCTTATGCTCCACAATGCAGTCGTTCCTCTCATTCATCACAAACTTTTACAAGAGAAACAATTGACTGTGCTCTTCTCAAGAAATACATATTACCATACACAGAGATATTTCCATTTAAATTTGTTTATTTTACTCAATCTTGTTTTTGGTGTTCAGTTCAGGGAAAATCGATGGACTTGGCGTTGTTTTGATAAGTGATCTCACTTTCTATTTTATTTTCACATGTTTTTCTTATTGTGCAGTCAAGGGAATATCAATAAAACTAGAGTTGGTTTATTCATTTCAGAATGACTTTTCACTCTTACTGTTACAAATGAACTCTTCGTATTCTTTGCTAGGACAGCAATGGACTATTCAGAAGCCACAGAACTTACAATGCGGCATCAAAATGCAATCCCATTCACTGACATCCGCACAAATGAGACCCTGAACACTCGAATACATAATTACACGATGACAAGTTGAACAGGTAGATTTACAGTGTTTTTATGGTTCATTATGTGGCAGCTCCACCATCAGAACACCATCATATTGGCACCATCATATTTTAAAGAGATCATACTACCTTAGTACCCGACTAGAACACTACACTCTCAGAATTAAGGGTAACTTGTCGTTCCTAGAGTCTCCAGAAGTGGAACGGGAGCCAGAGCCTTCAGCTACCAAGCTTCTCTTCTTTGGAACCAATTTGCAGTTTTGGATTGTGTACGCAGAGGCCGTCTTGGCCTCCCCCTGAACTGGCTCAGGTTAGGGGGTTGCCTTGGACCAGCCTTTATATCTATGCTGCTATAGGCCTGGTCTGCCTGTGTACTTCTTGTGATACTCTGAGCTTCTCTGTCCTGCACTCTCTCTCTCTGTTTGTATCATTCCCATTAATGCATGTTACAAACTTCACTTCTTTCCCAGTCCTTGTGCTTTCTCTTCTCACAGGTGTCCTTGGCTTGTGGCTGTACCTGCTGCTGTTGTCCTGCTTGACGCTTCCTGCAACTATTAGTATTATTAATAATACTTTGTTATCATTACTTTTATTATTGTTACAATTCATATCATTCTAGCCTGTCCTGTGTCACTACTATTTTAAGTCATATTCCTATTATAATCCGGCAGATGAGCCGGGTCTGTTCCAACGTTCCTGCCTTTTAAAAGGAAGATTTTTATTGCCACTGTGTGCAAGATTGCTACATGTACTGTTGCTCATGGGGAAATTGTTGGGTTTCTGTATATCATGAATAAATCAGTGTGGTCTAGACCTACTCTATTAGTATCTTGAGATAACCTTTGTCATGATTTGGCACTATAGATACAATTGAATTGAATTGAATGACATGAAGGCGAAAACACAAATCTACACATACAGAACAACTAAAAAAGATCTCCCGTCCACCTTCTGATCAGCTTCCTGTGCAGGGTTACCATAAGTGACATACTGAAGATGTCTATTGTTCTTAAATGGTCTATAAGGCTATAGCCTGTTTTGCCACTTGAACCTTTTGACTGAAACAGATGATGTATTATGCTTAAAGGCTGTCTGCAGTGTCACAATGAATCAGATCAACAGCTCAGATTCATTCTCAAAAAATGTATAGCCCCAGCCACCAGCTTTAATTTTCATGTTGCGTTAGATTAAAGTCTAGTCCAGAGGTTTTCAAAGTGAGGCAGGCCTACCCAGGGGCACTCCAAACTGTTTTAATGGAGTGAAAGAAAAAAAATGTTAGTTATGTCAAACAGCGATATTAAGCTATATCTTAGCTCGATTGTTGAGTTTCTATGGGATCAAATAATATAATAATAAAGAAAATGAGCAAAACCCAGAAGGAAACTAAGAGAGGAGGCACACAGTCTCAGATTTTAAAAGCCCCTGGTCTAAATGATGCAGAAATATATTTGTTTTGCTAGAAACAAAATTGCAATTTTTGTTAAAAGCAAAAATGTCTGACCACATGTTACAATGCCCGAGTGGCCATAGAGGCAAGTAAGGAACAGCACAAGAGGTCAGGTGGCATTTAAGAATATGAATCTGCGGGTTAAATAAAACACAACTATTTCTCCTGTGAGGTTGATTTGTGACATAAGCGCAACAGGAAGATGTCAGTCAAACTTATATACCTGAAAATATGTTGTGATCAGCCAGGTAAGTGTGTTTCTGTCAATTTTAGCCAGTGGGTAAAATCATGATTGTTTTCGCAGCTGTTGGCTCAAAAATAAAAATGAGCTGTAGTTTCAACTCCCTGACAAATTGCACTTACCCGTGAAGTGATTAAATTTAATCAACATGCCTGAGCAGTGCTTAGTTGGATGTTTTAAGTTGTCACATGCTTTTAAACCGTTTTAAACATGCTTGAGAGTCATGCAGCAGGATCAATTTTCTGGGGCAAACTGTATATCTGGCGACACATGTTGACACGCATTATTACCTGTTCAAGTTTTATACCAGTGCTTTTATTTTAAATCTGCATACTACAATGTGTGGAACTAATTGGGATTATGTTGATGTAATGTAACGTGATGCTAGGGATTTCTGTGTCCCTGAAAAGTGAGTCTCTATGACTGAATCAATGTAACTGATAGTGAAAACTTATATTAGACAATTACATGAACAGAGAAGCTGTCTTTAACATGGATTGGAGTGCAGGGGAGGCCGGTTAGTTTAATTAGAGATTCTAAATGGCTGCAGGTGTGAATGTGAATAAATGTTTTTCTGTCTACATGTGTTAACTCCTCGATGTACTGATAGTCCGCTCAGATTTGATCCTGCTTGAACAGCTGTTTGTCAGAGTTACAGATTTACAGTTTCTGCTGGTTTCTCCTTGGCTCAACGTTTTTCACATTTGTTTTTGTTTCATCATCATGTCAGTTTAATGGAAGATATTCACTTGATGGAAAAAATGTATCCAATTGGAAGTGACGGTTTACCCGAGTATGTGAACATTTGAAATATCAAAATCAGCACTTTTATATTTTACAGCCTATGCTATTTCATTGAGACATGTTTTCACTTTACACTGGGCAGGAAGATAGTAATTTAATTCCATCAACTAAAAAGGACTGTACTTGATATTCAACACATTAATATAGCAGCAAATATAATTTTTTTTTCTATGTAAAGATATAGTGGCATCCTGAGGAGAAAATGAAGTCACTCTCCCTCTGTGTGTGTGGTAATCTGAGCTTTTCTGTAGTTTGTTGTGATAGAGGGCCTGGACACTGGAGCATGTTAGTGCATGTCGCCGTGAAAAAATGTCTGTATTTCCCGTATTGGGCTGAGAGCCGTGTCGAGGCGATCCCAACCTACTTTTTTTTCGGTATTTCTAGTAGAGCACCTTTATTGAGGAGACATTTCCTGGGATTTCTATTATTATTGTTATTAGGCTATTATTGGCTCCTATTTGTATGCGCAGAAATCATCCAAGCATCAGCTGCATTTACAGAAAACTTCAGTATCAGTATTTCCAAAATATAAAAACCTGCTTTTTGACTTGCACAGCTCTTTCTCTCTCTTTCACACACACACAAACACGCACACACACACACACACACACACACACACACACACACACACACACACACACACACACACACACACACACACACACCTGTCATGTCATCATGAAATCACTTCTGGTTGCAGTTGGTGACTCATCTTTTGTCCCAGGTGAAACCATATCTAGTAACGAGGTCGAAGACATTTTGGGGAGGGATGATGCAGAGTGCCACTGAGCAGGGACCGCCACCACTCACCACATGGGGAACTCCTCACTAAACAGCACAGCTGGTAAAAACAAAGATATTAGCTGATCCTAAAGCCTGACAGCTGCACATAAAAAATGAAATGTTGTATTCCCTTGCCAACAATATTACATCATTATCAACATGCTGCTCAGATGTCAGAAATGGAGAGTTATAGAGAGATGTCTAACACTGTGTGGTATTGTATTCTTACCATTTTAACTGAATGAAACTGGGATGGATTCTGGCCAGAACTGCACTGCTGTTTTCTCACTTACTTTGCATTATCATTTACAGTTGGACAGTTTTAGAACATTACATGCAATAAAATGGTGAATCTAATACAAGTCTACAAGTTCAACACTGCATGTGATGCCCATACTGTACATAAAATTATGTTTAGTATACATACTTTAGTATGTGGGTGTGGTGGATACAAGACAAGACCTATTAGTGTTTATTCAACATACAACATGCATAACAAGACACAGGCTGCGTCATGTCGACAGACATTCAGAAGCAATTCTCCTCCAGCATCAGGTGTTAGTCAATGACCTCGACCTCAGTTCAAAGATTGGGAGTAAAAAAAAAAATACTCTGCATGGCTCTGGCAGAGGCACCAGCCATTTACTCCATCATTACTTATCCTGATGGAGGAGTCCGTGTCATTACACACCGTCTGCTTTCTAATTCTCCCTCTCCGACCACATCGGAGGACACACATCCGTGGCCACTCAATTACCGACTCCAGTACAAACACACGCACTTCGTGGCGACACCAACATGGCACGCTGCTCATCAATATGACCGAGGATGTATGACCTTGTGCATTTACGCTCAGGTCACCTCGTGCGAAAAAAAAAAAAAAATACCGACCGAATCGGACACAACAAGTGCTCAAGTGGCTGTCTCGCACAGACAGTCACCCCATTGCAACCTTGGGTGTATAGCTATATGCAACAGCCCTTCTCGCTGTCATGCAAGGCTGTTTGGTGAAAGGCAGACAGGCAACAACAGACCCATGACCGCAGTTAACATCAGCTTGTTGGAATGACCCCCAGCATCATTACTTGACATCAACATGACACACTCAAGGGCATCTGGCAACCAACGCGAGAGCTTTGAACTATTCAGAGTGTCTGGGTTAAAACCATCCCCCGATGGCCGCTGAAATCTTTTGCTCACCTTTGCTGTTATCTTCTTCTCTGTTGAGATGCATGACTCTTCTTACCATGTACTCATTTAGGCTGTCTCTGTGCTTGTAGCAAAGCTGTGCTCTTTCCAAAAGAGTTCTCAAGATAAACTCTTATTCCAATGTTGGATTTTTAGGTCCTTTTTGCCCGCTTATTGTCTTGTTCGGCTGGCACGCATGGACGCGCCTGCACTTGTGCGTCCTCCTCCTCCTTGTTGTGCTGGATGGAGCAGGTAGTCTAGGTGATGTTGAGAGTCTGGTGTATTTTGTTCTCTCTCTCTCTGTCTCTCACTTTCTCCCTGTGTCTCTCTCAGTCTCTTTTTTCTCTCAGCCCAGAGACGCTCAAAGCCAGGGATGGTCGCAGAGAAGGTTTTAGGGAGGAGACGGCTGGCAGACGGGCGGGGTGACGTGAAGTGAAGTCGGTAGGAGGTCGTCTACTCAGCTGAGGCGAGAAATCCGTGCGCCCTCAGTGATGTTGACCGATTCGTCAGAGGCTCCATACAATTTTTGCGCACACTTTCACTCTGGAACTACACATTTATGAGCAGCTCATGATGATGATTGAACAGAAATAAATATGGGATATGCATATTCATTTATATATAGGCCATTATGGCTCATATTTACAACAAAATGGCCATGGAATACAGCTTTCATGCTTCTTGTGGCCACCCATTTTGATAATAGTGGTAATTATGAGAGACAGACAGTCTATTCGTGTGTGTACAATGGTACAGAAGCCTGTCGCTGCTCTGTGACATGAAACGAGCGCAGAAGTACAGATAAATTGCTGGTAATGTGACTAGAAATGACATGAATCAATGTTTTGTGACAACCAGTCCTCATCATCAATTATCCTTTTACCGGTCCTTTCACTGTGGGATAAATACTCAATAGGATTCACCTATGAATACCTGCACACAAATATACCCTTTACGCACAACCTGCCGAAGTTGTATCCTTCCATCCCTCGCTTACGTGTTGAGCCTTTTTTTTCCATTAGTGTCAGTGTCACGAGCAGCATGTGGGCTTTCATTATCACCATCATGCCATTACAGCCAATAGGCCCATACAGTCTATAAGGCACATTTACTCACAGTTCACGTTCGCCAAGAGCCACGCGCATAACGTGGCTCACTGGCGGTCTCTAGTGTTACACATCAATCAGTGGCAGTCAGCTGGGTGCTGTTGGGGGTGATCCTTTCTCCTATCCATTATTAGACTGTCAAATATATATATTTAAGATACACCAGGTGCAAAGTAAATGGTCATTTAAATGTCAAAACCTTTGACTGATATAACTAAACTTACAATGTGCATGGTTCACTAGCAGTGAAAGGAAAATAACATGTAACAAAAATATTAATATGATTGATGTGAATATAATATACATTACATGAGATTTAAGAGTGACAAGGAAGTATTTAAAAACAATCCAAATGACTATAAAGCTGGTTAGTCTTTTTCTGTTCTGTCCTAATGTTGTGTAACATGGGTATCATCTGTCTACAGTTTTTGTAATTCAATTCAGTTCAATTCATTTTGATTTATAGTGCCAAATCATAACAAAAGTTATCTCAGGACACTTTACAGAGTAGGTATAGACCATACTCTATGACTTATTTAAGATTTACATAGACCCAACAATTCCTCCATAGAGTACGGTGGCAATGAAAACCTTCCCTATAACAGGCACGTCTGACAGACTCAGCTCTATGGAGGTATGGAGGAAGTCACTGACAAAGTTCTCACAGCCCGAAACCAAAACTCTCTCCATGTCACTAGATTATGATCTTACTATGGTCAGCTGGTAACTGATATGATTGTATTGCAACAAAATGTTTATTCATTATTTAATACATCTGCTTTATACAACATTCAGTGCATATCTCAACTTCTAGGGGGTCACGTGGTGCAGATTGTAAAGTTCTTTGAGGCAAATTTCTTTATTTGTGATTTGTGGTCTACATATGAAACAGATTTCTTTTGACTGCACGTATCTTATTTAATCATAATGGAATAGCATTAAATGTATCATCACAAATCAGAATATTATTGTTGTATAAGAAGTGGCCGTTTTTAATTACCAGCTTAAGATGGTAAAGGACAATTCAACTGTTTGAGCATGTTTTTTGAAAAGTATTTGACCTTTATTAGATTTTCTTCTGTCTTATAAAGACCGTTTGTCGGAAAAATATCCCATCAACCCACAGCCCTTAGTGTGTCTGTCTAGAGTGACTTTTTTTTGTTACTATCTGCCTGAAGGCAACTGGAGAAGGCAAACTATTTTAATACACAGCGACATCTAGAGGATTTATTTAGCGTAACATACCAAAAGCAAATGGTAGCATTAACAACTAAGACACACACAAACAACTTTTCCTGTTTCAAGCTCCTCATTGCATCAGCCCCCCCCCCCCCCCCCCCCCCAATTTTTCCTCACACACTATCTCTGTGATGAATATTTATTAGCGTGTCACAGTGTCTTCTCCGAGCTTAGAACACATTTATCAGCACAACTAGAGCCATGCTTTAATCCTCCAGGGTTTTCATTGACATTTCATAATATCTTTACACAGATTTACTCAGTGTGTGGGATGTTGTATTATCGAATAATATAGCATTAATTAGGGCGAGTGACCTATTGTATTTGTAATGATTGTATGAGTAAATGTAATAGATACAGATGAATGGCATGATGGTACAGTGTCAAGTTTTAGGATGGAGGTTATGTACAGTATTATTTCAAATAATAAAAGCGAGGTTCATGAGCACTCATAAATTCAAGGTATTTTTAAAGTCATTAGATCAGGTTATTTGTCTGGGAAGAGGTTTCCCCTTTCATCCAAGAGGCTTCATCAGTTCATTTATGCATCTGACCAGGCTGGGACTGGTCCCAAGCCGGACCAGCATCGGACCAGTCCCAGCCTGGTCAGATGCATAAATGAACTGATGAAGCCTCTTGAAATGTCTTCCTAGGCAAATAACCAAGTCCAGTTGCTTTTGACTTAAATTTCTTTGGGGACTGTCAGACAAGAAGAGATCGTTCTAATGAAAAGAAAATCGCTGTTTAAAAGCTCAGGAGCTGATTCGACATCACAGCTGCACAAAGAGCAGCCTCAGAGAGGGTGTGATAAGAGGCTTAGAGGGTACAGACGGGTCAGTGCTGTCACTCAAGCTGCAGTTTCAGTGGGTTATTGAAGGGTCATAATGGATATTCATGTTCGCTCTGCCACAACCAGAACAACATATAATGATATCAATCAAAGACATAATATCTTGCATGTGCTCTTTCTCTAAAAAGGCTCCCTCTTACAGAATGACTTTTTGTTTGACAAAGAAAGTTTGTTTTCACTGACTTTCATCTAGTAATATGATTTAAACATATTGATTGTTCCCTAAAACTATTATTTCTTAAATATTGTATTATGTATTATTATTTTTAAAGGATGGGATTAAGCACAGTCATTTAGGAAAAAGATTTCCATTATCAAATTAAATAAAAGAAGAAAGACAGGATGAAGCAGTTTTAGGTATTAAAATGAAGGAAAAAGAGGATTCTAGGAGACTAAAGGACATATGTGCAATAAAAGATGCACTTCTTACTGCTTACTTACTACTACCCACACACTGCTATTATAGCACTTGTGTGTGGTGTTTTCATATACAGTATATCTAAATATGTTTGATGTAGGCCTGTACGGTCTTTGTATATGTTCACTGTTTTCAGTGTTGAAATTTTTTTTTTGTTACCTTGGGGCAGATAAAGTCTTCATTAAAATAAAATAGAAGTAGCCAAATTAATCGACCTTTTTATGTTGTTGACAAGGCCAAAACTCTGTCACAATTAAGATAAGACTCCAGAGAAACTTTGGACTTTTCTGTGTAGTAGTCAATGAGTGGGTTTTCCACAGAGCAACATGTCCTTTATAAAGTAAGAGCACCTTAAGCAAACAGGCTCTGATAGCATGCAGTGTTCTGTTCTTTACAACAAACTTCCTCTATTTCGAAACAGTGTTGTTTAGATTCCAGCAGCACTGTAAATATCAAAGCATCTCTAGTAGAAGTGCTGTATGAACCCTTTAAATTAAAAATAATAAAGACAAGATTAACTTGCTTGATCCAATTAATACCAGGGAAATTCACTTGTTACAGCAGTAGAGTCAAACAAGAAGTGACTAACTGACATGGCTATGACAAAAATACAAATAAAAAGTAAAATAGACCCAGATATATACATTATATATTCATTTAACTTATGCCGATATATACATGATGGATAACTGCACATAATAAAGAAATATAAAACTATTTATCATCACTTACTGTATCTTTTAGGATGTTGCTCCAATCAGTTTACAAAAACAATGTAGTCGACTACAGGAAAATGTGGGTTTGTAAAAACAGTTTGTATGCTTATTTTTAAAAGATGATACAGAGTTTATTTTTCACAATGTTCACGAACATCTATGTCAATCCTATTGTTTCATGTCATTGGTTCTTGTTTTTTGTTTGTTTTAAGCGTAAATGATGATTAAACTAAATACAAAATACCTTTTGGTCAGGAGCTCATGATATATACAGTAAACGACAATAAATTGTTTGCATTAAGAGATCCTGGCAAAAAATATATATTCTGTAACACAAAGAAAAAGTTACACATTTTATATTGATGAATTCTCACAAAAATGAATTGTCATTTTGTCAAAGGGTAATAGTTAATAAAATTAAGTTTGTGTGTCTGATTCTGTTCTGTGTAAATTAATTCTCAGTTAATAAATTAATGCAGAGGATTTTTTTTTTAACATTATTAAAGTTTACAGTTTTACACATTTTATACAAATAAGAACATACAGTGAGTACATATTATAGAAAGAAAAAAATTTCTGCAATTAGTGCAAAGTCAGTTAAAAGTACGTATAAAGTCCGTGATGTTTTTATAAAGTGCTCAGGTTTATCAGCACCAGCTTACTACTGCCCCCTACTGATTTGGAGTTACAGCAAGTCTGACATGATAATAAAGCTCTCACACAAGGCTAGTGTAAAGTGACAATTTAAACCTTGAGAGGGAGGAGGAGGATGCTATTAAAAAAACATTGATTCATAAAAATTAAAAACTAAAAACTGGGTTTAAAAAGTGCAAAAAAGCACCCAAAGAAAATCATAACTTACTGGACAACATGATGTGTGAAAATTTGATGGATATATATATACATATGTATTTAAAAAACATAAACCGACCCTTGCTTGAATTACAATCACAAGGTTAGTGCTGCTGAGTTCTTTAATAGAAAGCATCCTTACATCAACAGTAACAGAAGCAAACCCTGCAGTGGCAACAATTTTTTTTTTATAGCAGTTTCCTTGAAAAGTCACATTGTGAATTAAAGAAGACAACATAAGATACCAACAAATAATCAAAACAAATATAAAAAGAGCTACTGCAGCAATTGATTTCATACTTTTTTTTATAACACATACATTTCTTCTACTTTTTTTGTTCACACAAAACTTACAGTTGTCCCTGACAAACTTGTGCGCAGTTGCACAACTAATATCCTCTGTGTGTTTCCCTGACATTTCTGACCTCGAACAGTCCCTCAAATGCACAGGAATTTCCATCATTGACAAATCCTACAACCCAGCTTGTTTCAGAGCAGAATATAAGTAGAGTCATAAGTCAATCACTCAACAATCTATTAAGACTGACTTTACACTCTGCAGGAACTGCACAGTAAGTTTGAAAGACCTGAAAAATCTAAATGTTTAACATTTTGTATTTAATGATGAATTACTGTATATGTGATTGTGTTTTCATTTTAGACATCTACAACAATGAAGTCGCTTCTGGCAGGAATTGTTCTGATTCTCATTGTGGAAACCAATGCCCAGTGGCACCAGTTTCCTGGTCAAGCCTTTGACGGTTAGAAACATGACCTTTTTAACGTCTCCACAGGAACAATGTGTATAATTGTATACATGTATCCTTTTAAACCCCCCCCCCCCCTGAATTCTCTCAATTATTTCACTCAACCCTGTCTGTTGTCCTGATCAGGAGCTCGTGATATGTGGCGAGCATACAGTGACATGAAGGATGCCAACTGGAAAAACTCAGACAAATACTTTCATGCCAGAGGAAACTACGATGCGGCCCAGAGAGGAGAAGGGGGCAGATGGGCAGCTGAGGTTATCAGGTGAGGAGCAAAGAGAAGGAAAGAATTAGCTGCTTTTAAATTGTTGGCTGTTGCATATTGTTGTTGTCCCCCCCTCAAAAATAAATGCTTCTGGTTAAAAAAATGCAGATGGATCTAATAGCATTTCCTCCGTATTATAAATTGTTATTTCTTTTTGTTTTACCATGGGAAAATTGAGGAGTACCTCTGGGACCATTTTCAGCCCTTTATTATTTTTCATGTATATGCTACCACTAGCTAACATAATTCAAAGGCATTATAGCTCCTTTTTCTATACAGATGAAAACCAGATATGTATCATTTGGTTACAATAATTGCATCCAATCAAAACAATCTGCAGGCCTACCTTAATGAGGCCCCTTCTCAAAACCTCCCTAAAATATAGATACATTTGGTGATCATTATAGGTCCAGACTCTTCCCACAGCCTAACATGTCACACCGTAGTACATCCTCCTTTAACACTATCTTTGGAATTTGGGGAAATCAGTGCTGCTGTCCTGCAGCTTATTAAAGATCCAATGCAAATGTACAATTCGAACTATCGGATGATCTGTGTTCCTGCCCAAGACAATATAACCTGTTTTTATTTGGCTAGTTCAGAGCCTTGCTTTAACTGATTAGTTAAATGTATATATTATGCTGCTCTAATATAAAGTGTTTCTGATTTGCGGCCTTTTACAACACTTTGTAAGTAGGTTTTGTGCTGGTACTTGTTTTGTGCTTGTGCTGGTATTTATTGTCTAGTTTCCCATTTCAGTAATGGCAGAGAGTGGGTGCAGGAAAGACTGGGTCATGGTGCCGAGGACTCTGCTGATGATCAGAGAGCAAATGCTCATGGACGCAACGGAGGAGATCCCAACGTTTTCAGGCCAGCGGGACTTCCTGAAAAATATTAAAGGCATTGACCATTAACAATAAAACTAATGAAAGAAATTTCTAGTGTTGGAGTTTTTGATAATAAGGTTACAGTATATGGTGTTTGACAGAAAATGCATTTACAACAGAGGTTTTGTTTTGTCATGAGATCTTAACCCTGTTCTGTTTGTTGTTACCAAACACCTCTCATCTCCTGCCTCTTAACCACCAGTGATCACTACTGCAAGAAATAGACTAATCTCAGATAACTCACTCATGTATGCACCCACAAAAGACAGTTTTTTGACCCAGCCCAAACCTACAGAAGAAGACAATGACAAAAATCCCTGAATTTAACAATATACTGACTCCAGTCTAAGTTATTGACATTATTCCAGCTCCCTGACAAAGAAAGTTGCATAATGGATGATTGAATAAACATAATTCAAGTAACTTTGTTTTTTTTGAAAATGTAAAGTGAGAAATTAAGGTGCCTTTTAGAGGATTAAGTCTGGTTCATTGAGACATGTGTAGGCTATTTTGTGTCAGATTTCATCCCTGTCCATCTGTGATGGTGCTCTTTGTGCTTCCTTCAGCTGTAATGTTGGGATATGGCCACAAAGTGGCAGAGCTGCACCTGACATCTGAGGCTGATGCAATTAGAGAGAATCTTCCTTGTGATCCACTGGATGTTGATTAAGCCTGTGAATGTTCTCATTTGTCCAGGTCATCGTTATGCCCAAAAAGCAATTTCAGTCAAAAGCAACTGGACTCGTTTTTGTTTTGTTTTTTTCTAGGAAGACGTTTCACCTCTCATCCGAGAGGCTTCATCTAGTCAGATGGTAGATAAACTGAAGAAGCCTCTTGGATGAGAGGTGAAACGTCTTCCTAGACAAAAAAAACAAACAAGTCCAGTTGCTTTTGACTGAAATTGCTTTATGGGGTAAGATGTTGATTAATTTTAATGACAATAAAAAAACGTATTTTCATCTCAGCATGGATAATTCTGTGCCAAGGCTGCTCCATTGTGGCTGATACAGTTTAGTAACAGAGATAATTAATGTGATTCACCGATGAATGCCTGCATACAAATATACCCTTTACGCACAACCTGCCGAAGTTGTATCCTTCCATCCCTCGCTTACGTGTTGAGCCTTTTTTTCCATTAGTGTCAGTGTCACGAGCAACATGTGGGCTTTCATTATCACCATCATGCCATTACAGCCAATAGGCCCATACAGTCGATAAGGCACATTTACTCACAGTTCACGTTCGCCAAGAGCCACGCGCATAACGTGGCTCACTGGCGGTCTCTAGTGTTACACATCAATCAGTGGCAGTCAGCTGGGTGCTGTTGGGGGTGATCCTTCCTCCTATCCATTATTAGACTGTCAAATATATATATTTAAGATACACCAGGTGCAAAGTAAATGGTCATTTAAATGTCATAACCTTTGACTGATATAACTAAACTTACAATATGCATGGTTCACTAGCAGTGAAAGTAAAATAACATGTAACAAAAATATTAATATGATTGATGTGAATATAATATACATTACATGAGATTTAAGAGTGACAAGGAAGTATTTAAAAACAATTCAAATGACTATAAAGCTGGATAGTTTTTTTCTGTTCTGTCCTAATGTTGTGTAACATGGGATTCATCTGTCTACAGTTTTTGTAATTCAATTCAGTTCAATTCATTTTGATTTATAGTGCCAAATCCTAACAAAAGTTATCTCAGGACACTTTACAGAGTAGGTATAGACCATACTCTATGACTTATTTAAGATCAACATAGACCCAACAATTCCTCCATAGAGTACGGTGGCAACGAAAACCTTCCCTATAACAGGCACGTCTGACAGACCCAGCTCTATAGAGGTATGGAGGAAGTCACTGACAAAGTTCTCACAGCCCGAAACCAAAACTCTCTGCATGTCACTAGATTATGATCTTACTATGGTCAGCTGGTAACTGATATGATTGCATTGCAACAAAATGTTTAGTCATTATTTAATACATCTGCTTTATACAACATTCAGTGCATATTTCAACTTCTAGGGGGTCACGTGGTGCAGACTGTAAAGTTCTTTGAGGCAAATTTCTTTAATTGTGATTTTTGGTCTACATATGAAACAGATTTCTTTTGACTGCACGTATCTTATTTAATCATAATGGAATAGCATTAAATGTATCACCACAAATCAGAATATTTTTGTTGTATAAGAAGTGGCCGTTTTTAATTACCAGCTTAAGATGGTAAAGGACAATTCAACTGTTTGAGCATGTTTTTTGAAAAGTATTTGACCTTTATTAGATTTTCTTCTGTCTTATAAAGACCGTTTGTCGGAAAAATATCCCATCAACCCACAGCCCTTAGTGTGTCTGTCTAGAGTGACTTTTTTTTGTTACTATCTGCCTGAAGGCAACTGGAGAAGGCAAACTATTTTAATACACAGCGACATCTAGAGGATTTATTTAGCGTAACATACCAAAAGCAAATGGTAGCATTAACAACTAAGACACACACAAACAACTTTTCCTGTTTCAAGCTCCTCATTGCATCAGCCCCCCCCCTCACTTTTTCCTCACACACTATCTCTGTGATGAATATTTATTAGCGTGTCACAGTGTCTTCTCCGAGCTTAGAACACATTTATCAGCACAACTAGAGCCGTGCTTTAATCCTCCAGGGTTTTCATTGACATTTCATAATGTCTTCACACAGATTTACTCAGTGTGTGGGATGTTGTATTATCAAATAATATAGCATTAATTAGGGCGAGTGACCTATTGTATTTGTGATGATTGTATGAGTAAATGTAATAGATACAGATGAATGGCATGATGGTACAGTGTCAAGTTTTAGGATGGAGGTTATGTACAGTGTTATTTCAAATAATGAAAGCGAGGTTCATGAGCACTCAGAAATTCAAGGTATTTTTAAAGTCATCAGATCAGGTTATTTGTCTGGGAAGAGGTTTCCCCTTTCATCCAAGAGGCTTCATCAGTTAATTTATGCATCTGACCAGGCTGGGACTGGTCCCAAGCCGGACCAGCATCGGACCAGTCCCAGCCTGGTCAGATGCATAAATGAAATGATGAAGCCTCTTGAAACGTCTTCCTAGGCAAATAACCAAGTCCAGTTGCTTTTGACTTAAATTTCTTTGGGGACTGTCCGACAAGAAGAGATCGTTCTGATGAAAAGAAAATCGCTGTTTAAAAGCTCAGGAGCTGATTCGACATCACAGCTGCACAAAGAGCAGCCTCAGAGAGGGTGTGATAAGAGGCTTAGAGGGTACAGACGGGTCAGTGCTGTCACTCAAGCTGCAGTTTCAGTGGGTTATTGAAGGTTCATAATGGATATTAATGTTCGCTCTGCCACAACCAGAACAACATATAATGATATCAATCAAATATATAATATCTTGCATGTGCTCTTTCTCTAAAAAGGCAGGCCCTCTTACACAATGACTTTTTGTTTGACAAAGAAAGTTTTTTTTCACTGACTTTCATCTAGTAATATGATTTAAACATATTGATTGTTCCCTAAAACTATTATTTCTCAAATATTGTATTATGTATTATTATTTTAAAGGATGGGATTAAGCACAGTCATTTAGGAAAAAGATTTCCATTATCAAGTTAAATAAAAGAAGAAAGAGAGGATGAAGCAGTTTTAGGTATTCAAATGAAGGAAAAAGAGGATTCTAGGAGACTAAAGGACATATGTGCAATAAAAGATGCACTTCTTACTGCTTACTTACTACTACCCACACACTGCTTTTATAGCACTTGTGTGTGGTGTTTTCATATACAGTATATCTAAATATGTTTGATGTAGGCCTGTAAGGTCTTTGTATATGTTCACTGTTTTCAGTGTTGAAATTTTTTTTTTTGTTACCTTGGGGCAGATAAAGTCTTCATTAAAATAAAAGAGAAGGAGCCAAATTAATCTACCTTTTTATGTTGTTGACAAGGCCAAAACTCTGTCACAATTAAGATAAGACTCCAGAGAAACTTTGGACTTTTCTGTGTAGTAGTCAATGAGTGGGTTTTCCACAGAGCAACATGTCCTTTATAAAGTAAGAGCACCTTAAGCAAACAGGCTCTGATAGCATGCAGTGTTCTGTTCTTTACAACAAACTTCCTCTATTTCGAAACAGTGTTGTTTAGATTCCAGCAGCACTGTAAATATCAAAGCATCTCTAGTAGAAGTGCTGTATGAACCCTTTAAATTAAAAATAATAAAGACAAGATTAACTTGCTTGATCCAATTAATACCAGGGAAATTCACTTGTTACAGCAGTAGAGTCAAACAAGAAGTGACTAACTGACATGACTATGACAAAAATACAAATAAAAAGTAAAATAGACCCAGATATATATATATTATATATTGATTTAACTTATGCCGATATATACATGATGGATAACTGCACATAATAAAGAAATATAAAACTATTTATCATCACTTACTGTATCTTTTAGTATGTTGCTCCAATCAGTTAACAAAAACAATGTAGTCGACTACAGGAAAATGTGGGTTTGTAAAAACTGTTTGTATGCTTATTTTTAAAAGTTGATGCAGAGTTTATTTTTCACAATGTTCAAGAACATCTATGTCAATCCTATTGTTTCATGTCATTGGTTCTTGTTTTTTGTTTGTTTTAAGCGTAAATGACGATTAAACTAAATACAAAATACCTTTTGGTCAGGAGTTCATGATATTTACAGTAAACGACAATAAATTGTTTGCATTAAGAGATCCTGGCAAAAAAATATATTCTGTAACACAAAGAAAAAGTTACACATTTTATATTGATGATTTCTCACAAAAATTAATTGTCATTTTCTCAAAGGGTGGTGGTTAACGGCATTGAAATGAAGGTTGTGTGTCTGATTCTGTTCTGTGTAAGGAGTGAAGGATATGTAGGCCCTACAATCCTAAAATTTCACACATCTTTCCGTGCTTACACTTCTATCTTATCATCTGAACATCACAGCAAAAATGTCTCTGGTTTTTTAATGTTTCTAAGATGTTAATCCTGATTAAATGTGTTTTTCTCTGTGTATTCTTTTATTCACCTTCTCTTGGCTGCAGCTGCACCAGCACTTCTTTTTTTTTATAGAGCTCAGTTAAATTTTTTTTAAACTTAATTAAAATTACAGTTTTACACATTTTATACAAATAAGAACATACAGTGAGTACATATTATAGAAAGAAAAAACTATCTGCAAATAGTGCAAAGTCAGTTAAAAGTGCGTATAAAGTCTGTGATGTTTTTATAAAGTGCTGTGTGTCCAGGACCTGAAATGTTCAGGTTTATCAGCACCAGCTTACTACTGCCCCCTACTGATTTGGAGTTACAGCAAGTCTGACATGATAATAAAGCTCTCACACAAGGCTAGTGTAAAGTGACAATTTAAACCTTGAGAGGGAGGAGGAGGATGCTATAAAAAAACATTGATTCATCAAAATTAAAAACTAAAAACTGGGCGTAAAAAGTGCAAAAAAGCACCCAAAGAAAAACAGAACTTACTGGACAACATGATGTGTGAAAATTTGATATATACATACATATGTATTTAAAAAACATAAACTGACCCTTGCTTAAATTACAATTACAAGGTTAGTGCTGCTGAGTTCTTTAATAGAAAGCATCCTTACATCAACAGTAACAGAAGCAAACCCTGCAGTGGCAACAATTATTTTTTTATAGCAGTGTCCTTGAAAAGTCACATTGTGAATTAAAGAAGACAACATAAGATATAAAAAGAGCTACTGCAGCAATTGATTTCATACTTTTTTTTATAACACATACATTTCTTCTACTTTTTTTGTTCACACAAAACTTACAGTTGTCCCTGACAAACTTGTGGGCAGTTGCACAACTAATATCCTCTGTGTGTTTCCCTGACATTTCTGACCTCGAACAGTCCCTCAAATGCACAGGAATTTCCATCATTGACAAATCCTACAACCCAGCTTGTTTCAGAGCAGAATATAAGTAGAGACATAAGTCAATCACTCAACAATCTATTAAGACTGACTCTACACTCTGCAGGAACTGCAAAGTAAGTTTGAAAGACCTGAAAAATCTAAATGTTTAACATTTTGTATTTAATGATGAACTACTGTATATGTGATTGTGTTTTCATTTTAGACATCTACAACAATGAAGTCGCTTCTGGCAGGAATTGTTCTGATTCTCATTGTGGAAACCAATGCCCAGTGGCACCAGTTTCCTGGTCAAGCCTTTGACGGTTAGAAACATGACCTTTTTAACGTCTCCACGGGAACAATGTGTATAATTGTATACATATATCCATTACATTTTTTCCCCCCCTGAATTCTCTCAATTATTTCACTCAACCCTATCTGTTGTCCTGATCAGGAGCTCGTGATATGTGGCGAGCATACAGTGACATGAAGGATGCCAACTGGAAAAACTCAGACAAATACTTTCATGCCAGAGGAAACTACGATGCGGCCCAGAGAGGAGAAGGGGGCAGATGGGCAGCTGAGGTTATCAGGTGAGGAGCAAAGAGAAGGAAAGCATTAGCTGCTTTTAAATTGTTGGCTGTTGCATATTGTTGTCCCCCCCTCAAAAATAAATGCTTCTTGTTCATAAACTGCAGATGGATCTAATAGCATTTCCACCATATTGTACATTGTTATTTCTTTTTCTTTTACCATGGGTAAATTGAGGAGTACCTCTGGGACCATTTTTCAGCCCTTTATTATTTTTCATGTATATGCTACCACTAGCTAACATAATTCAAAGGCATTATAGCTCCTATTTCTATACAGATGAAAACCAGATATGTATCATTTGGTTACAATAATTGCATCCAATCAAAACAATCTGCAGGCCTACCTTAATGAGGCCCCTTCTCAAAACCTCCCTAAAATATAGATACATTTGGTGATCATTATAGGTCCAGACTCTTCCCACAGCCTAACATGTCACATCGTAGTTCATCCTCCTTTAACACTATCTTTGGAATTTGGGGAAATCAGTGTTGCTGTCCTGCAGCTTATTAAAGATCCAATGCAAATGTACAATTCGAACTATCAGATGATCTGTGTTCCTGCCAAAGACAATATAACCTGTTTTTATTTGGCTAGTTCAGAGCCTTGCTTTAACTGAAGATTATTATTAGTTAAATGTATATATTATGCTGCTCTAATATAAAGTGTTTCTGATTTGGGGCCTTTTACAACACTTTGTAAGTAGGTTTTGTGCTGGTACTTGTTTTGTGCTTGTGCTGGTATTAATTGTCTTGTTTCCCATTTCAGTAATGGCAGAGAGTGGGTGCAGGAAAGACTGGGTCATGGTGCCGAGGACTCTGCTGATGATCAGAGAGCAAATGCTCATGGACGCAACGGAGGAGATCCCAACGTTTTCAGGCCAGCGGGACTTCCTGAAAAATATTAAAGGCATTGACCATTAATAATAAAACTAATTAAAGAAATTTCTAGTGTTGGAGTTTTTGATAATAAGGTTACAGTATACAGTGTTTGACAGAAAATACATTTACAACAGATAAGCCTGTGAATGTTCTCATTCGTCCAGGTCATCGTTATCCTCAAAGCAATTTCAGTCAAAAACAACTGGACTGGTTGTTTGTCTAGGAAGACGTTTCACCTCTCATCCAAGAGGCTTCATCAGTTCATGTACGCATCTGACCAGGCTGGGACTGGTCCAACTAACTGGTGTGGAGATCCAGGTATTTAACCTCTCACAAGGCCGATGATGTCACTGAAACCCTTTGTGCTCCAAGTGCCCACGCCCGTCGTTAGAGTGACAGTCGGTGGTGGGCAGTTGGTTTCGACGTCGTTAGTGCTCTATTGAGTCTGAACGACAGTCGTTGGGGTCACCCGGGCCATGTGTGAACAGTTGTCCTTTGAGGTTAGACTGTTGAATCTCCTGGGAAGGGACGAAAGGGCGGCATTGTAAATTGGAGATAAGTGGTGTCTCAGACCCCCTCCTCTGTTTAGCGATGGTTTCTCCACTTTAACATAGATGGCTTCTTTTACTCCTCTTTCAAACACATCACACCAGAGAGGAAGTTAAAGACAACAGCTTGCCCTTCTTGGACTGTGACGTCCATATGGAGAATGACAGGAGCCTCCACATAGGGGTATACAGAAAACCCACTCACACGGATCAATATCTACTTTTCGACTCTCACCACCCTTTGGAACACAAGCTTGGCGTAATCAGAACACTGCAGCACAGAGCTGATAACGTACCCACTAGCTCACAGGCTCAAGGGGAAGAACGCAAGCACCTGAGAGGCGCCCTCACAACTTGTGGCTACCCCAGCTGGACCTTTGTTAAAACGGCAGCTGCCTCCAGAAAGAAAACCAAAGTGGTTGAGAAAGAAAAAGATAACAGGAGAAACAACATAGTCATCCCATATGTGGCTGGGGTATCGGAGAAACTCAGGAGGATTTTCAACAAACACTGCATCCCTGTGTATTTCAAACCCAGTAACACACTCAGACAGAGACTAGTACATCCGAAGGACAGAACACCACACCACCACAAAAGCAACCTGGTTTATGCTGTCCAATGCAACGAGGAATGCAAAGATCTTTACATTGGAGAAACAAAACAACCACTGCATAAACGCATGGCCCAACACAGGAGAGCTAACTCCTCAGGCCTGGACTCGGCTGTCCACTTACACCTCAAGGAGAAAGCCCACTCCTTTGATGACAGCAATGTCCAAATCTTGGACAGAGAGGACAGATGGTTTGAAAGAGGAGTAAAAGAAGCCATCTATGTTAAAGTGGAGAAACCATCGCTAAACAGAGGAGGGGGTCTGAGACACCACTTATCTCCAATTTACAATGCCGCCCTTTCGTCCCTTCCCAGGAGATTCAACAGTCTAACCTCAAAGGACAACTGTTCACACATGGCCCGGGTGACCCCAACGACTGTCGTTCAGACTCAATAGAGCACTAACGACGTCGAAACCAACTGCCCACCACCGTCTGTCACTCTAACGACGGGCGTGGGCACTTGGAGCACAAAGGGTTTCAGTGACATAATCGGCCTTGTGAGAGGTTAAATACCTGGATCTCCACACCAGTTAGTTGGACCAGTCCCAGCCTGGTCAGATGCGTACATGAACTGATGAAGCCTCTTGGATGAGAGGTGAAACGTCTTCCTAGACAAACAACCAGTCCAGTTGTTTTTGACTGAAATTGCTTTGAGGATTTACAACAGATGTTTTGTTTTGTCATGAGATCTTAACCCTGTTCTGTTTGTTGTGACCAAACACCTCTCATCTCCTGCCTCTTAACCACCAGTGATCACTACTGCAAGAAATAGACTAATCTCAGATAACTCACTCATGTATGCACCCACAAAAGACAGTTTTTTGACCCAGCCCAAACCTACAGAAGAAGACAATGACAAAAATCCCTGAATTTAACAATATACTGACTCCAGTATAAGTTATTGACATTATTCCAGCTCCCTGACAAAAAAAGTTGCATAATGGATGATTGAATAAACATAATTCAAGTAACTTTGTGTTTTTGAAAATGTAAAGTGAGAAACTAAGGTGCCTTTTAGAGGATTAAGTCTGGTTCATTGAGACATGTGTAGGCTTTTTTGTGTCAGATTTCTTCCCTGTCCTTCTGTGATGGTGCTCTTTGTGCTTCCTTCAGCTGTAATGTTGGGATATGGCCACAAAGTGGCAGGGCTGCACCTGACATCTGAGGCTGACGCAATTAGAGAGAATCTTCCTTGTGATCCACTGGATGTTGATTAAGCCTGTGAATGTTCTCATTTGTCCAGGTCATCGTTATGCCCAAAAAGCAATTTCAGTCAAAAGCAACTGGACTCGTTTTTGTTTTGTTTTTTTCTAGGAAGACGTTTCACCTCTCATCCGAGAGGCTTCATCTAGTCAGATGGTAGATAAACTGAAGAAGCCTCTTGGATGAGAGGTGAAACGTCTTCCTAGACAAAAAAAAAAACAAGTCCAGTTGCTTTTGACTGAAATTGCTTTATGGGGTTAGATGTTGATTAATTTTAATGACAATAAAAAAACGTATTTTCATCTCAGCATGGATAATTCTGTGCCAAGGCTGCTCCATTGTGGCTGATACAGTTTAGTAACAGAGATAATTAATGTGATTCACCGATGAATGCCTGCATACAAATATACCCTTTACGCACAACCTGCCGAAGTTGTATCCTTCCATCCCTCGCTTACGTGTTGAGCCTTTTTTTCCATTAGTGTCAGTGTCACGAGCAACATGTGGGCTTTCATTATCACCATCATGCCATTACAGCCAATAGGCCCATACAGTCGATAAGGCACATTTACTCACAGTTCACGTTCGCCAAGAGCCACGCGCATAACGTGGCTCACTGGCGGTCTCTAGTGTTACACATCAATCAGTGGCAGTCAGCTGGGTGCTGATGGGGGTGATCATTCCTCCTATCCATTATTAGACTGTCAAATATATATATTTAAGATACACCAGGTGCAAAGTAAATGGTCATTTAAATGTCATAACCTTTGACTGATATAACTAAACTTACAATGTGCATGGTTCACTAGCAGTGAAAGGAAAATAACATGTAACAAAAAATATTAATATGATTGATGTGAATATAATATACATTACATGAGATTTAAGAGTGACAAGGAAGTATTTAAAAACAATTCAAATGACTATAAAGCTAGATAGTTTTTTTCTGTTCTGGCCCTAATGTTGTATAACATGGGATTCATCTGTCTACAGTTTTTGTAATTCAATTCAGTTCAATTCATTTTGATTTATAGTGCCAAATCCTAACAAAAGTTATCTCAGGACACTTTACAGAGTAGGTATAGACCATACTCTATGACTTATTTAAGATTTACATAGACCCAACAATTCCTCCATAGAGTACGGTGGCAACGAAAACCTTCCCTATAACAGGCACGTCTGACAGACCCAGCTCTATGGAGGTATGGAGGAAGTCACTGACAAAGTTCTCACAGCACGAAACCAAAACTATCTGCATGTCACTAGATTATGATCTTACTATGGTCAGCTGGTAACTGATATGATTGTATTGCAACAAAATGTTTATTCATTATTTAATACATCTGCTTTATACAACATTCAGTGCATATTTCAACTTCTAGGGGGTCACGTGGTGCAGATTGTAAAGTTCTTTGAGGCAAATTTCTTTATTTGTGATTTGTGGTCCACATATGAAACAGATTTCTTTTGACTGCATGTATCTTATTTAATCATAATGGAATAGCATTAAATGTATCACCACAAATCAGAATATTATTGTTGTATAAGAAGTGGCCGTTTTTAATTATCAGCTTACGATGGTAAAGGACAATTCAACTGTTTGAGCATGTTTTTAGAAAAGTATTTGACCCTTATTGGATTCTCTTCTGTCTTATAAAGACCGTTTGTCGAAAAAATATCCCATCAACCCACAGCCCTTAGTGTGTCTAGAGTGACTTTTTTTGTTACTAACTGCCTGAAGGCAACTGGAAAAGGCAAACTATTTTAATACACAGCGACATCTAGAGGATTTATTTAGCGTAACATACCAAAAGCAAATGGTAGAGTTAACAACTAAGACACACAAACAACTTTTCCTATTTCAAGCTCCTCATTGCATCAGCTCCACCCCCCCCCTCAATTTTTCCTCACACAATATCTCTGTGATGAATATTTATTAGCGTGTCACAGTGTCTTCTCCGAGCTTAAAACACATTTATCAGCACAACTAGAGCCGTGATTTAATCCTCCAGGGTTTTCATTGACATTTCATAATGTCTTTACACAGATTTACTCAGTGTGTGGGATGTTGTATTATCAAATAATATAGCATTAATTAGGGCGAGTGACCTATTGTATTTGTGATGATTGTATGAGTAAATGTAATAGATACAGATGAATGGCATGATGGTACAGTGTCAAGTTTTAGGATGGAGGTTATGTACAGTATTATTTCAAATAATAAAAGCGAGGTTCATGAGCACTCATAAAGTCAAGGTATTTTTAAAGTCATCAGATCAGGTTATTTGTCTGGGAAGAGGTTTCCCCTTTCATCCAATAGGCTTCATCAGTTAATTTATGTATCTGACCAGGCTGGGACTGGTCCCAAGCCGGACCAGCATCGGACCAGTCCCAGCCTGGTCAGATGCATAAATGAACTGATGAAGCCTCTTGAAATGTCTTCCTAGGCAAATAACCAAGTCCAGTTGCTTTTGACTTAAATTTATTTGGGGACTGTCAGACAAGAAGAGATCGTTCTGATGAAAAGAAAATCGCTGTTTAAAAGCTCAGGAGCTGATTCGACATCACAGCTGCACAAAGAGCAGCCTCAGAGAGGGTGTGATAAGAGGCTTAGAGGGTACAGACGGGTCAGTGCTGTCACTCAAGCTGCAGTTTCAGTGGGTTATTGAAGGGTCATAATGGATATTAATGTTTGCTCTGCCACACCCAAAACAACATATAATGATATCAATCAAAGACATAATATCTTGCATGTGCTCTTTCTCTAAAAAGGCAGGCCCTCTTACACAATGACGTTTTGTTCGACAAAGAAAGTTTTTTTTCACTGACTTTCATCTAGTAATATGATGTAAACATATTGATTGTTCCCTAAAACTATTATTTCTCAAATATTGTATTATGTATTATTATTTTAAAGGATGGGATTAAGCACAGTCATTTAGGAAAAAGATTTCCATTATCAAGTTAAATAAAAGAAGAAAGAGAGGATGAAGCAGTTTTAGGTATTCAAATGAAGGAATAAGAGGATTCTAGGAGACTAAAGGACATATGTGCAATAAAAGATGCACTTCTTACTGCTTACTTACTACTACCCACACACTGCTTTTATAGCACTTGTGTGTGGTGTTTTCATATACAGTATATCTAAATATGTCTGATGTAGGCCTGTACGGTCTTTGTATGTTCACTGTTTTCAGTGTTGAAATATATTTTTTTTACCTTGGGGCAGATAAAGTCTTCATTAATATAAAATAGAAGGAGCCAAATTAATCGACCCCCTTTATGTTGTTGACAAGGCCAAAACTCTGTCACAATTAAGATAAGGCTCCAGAGAAACTTTGGACTTTTCTGTGTAGCAGTCAATGAGTGGGTTTTCCACAGAGCAACATGTCCTTTATAAAGAAAGAGCACCTTAAGCAAACAGGCTCTGATAGCATGCAGTGTTCTGTTCTTTACAACAAACTTCCTCTATTTCGAAACAGTGTTGTTTAGATTCCAGCAGCACTGTAAATATCAAAGCATCTCTAGTAGAAGTGCTGTATGAACCCTTTAAATTAAAAATAATAAAGACAAGATTAACTTGCTTGATCCAATTAATACCAGGGAAATTCACTTGTTACAGCAGTAGAGTCAAACAAGAAGAGACTAACTGACATGACTATGACAAAAATACAAATAAAAAGTAAAATAGACCCAGATATATATATATATATATATATATATATTATATATTCATTTAACTCATGCCGATACATACATGATGGATAACTGCACATAATAAAGAAATATAAAACTATTTATCATCACTTACTGTATCTTTTAGGATGTTGCACCAATCAGTTAACAAAAACAATGTAGTCGACTACAGGAAAATGTGGGTTTGTAAAAACAGTGTGTATGCTTATTTTTAAAAGATGATCCAGAGTTTATTTTTCACAATGTTCAAGAACATCTATGTCAATCCTATTGTTTCATGTCATTGGTTCTTGTTTTTTGTTTGTTTTAAGCGTAAATGATGATTAAAATAAATACAAAATACCTTTTGGTCAGGAGCTCATGATATATACAGTAAAAGACAATAAATTGTTTGCATTAAGAGATCCTGGCAAAAAAAATATATTCTGTAACACAAAGAAAAAGTTACACATTTTATATTGATGAATTCTCACAAAAATGAATTGTCATTTTGTCAAAGGGTAATGGTTAATAAAATTAAGTTTGTGTGTCTGATTCTGTTCTGTGTAAATCCTAAAATTTCACACATCTTTCTGTGCTTACACTTCTATCTTATCATCTGAACATCACAGCAAAAATGTGTCTAGTTTTTTTAATGTTTCTAAGATGTTAATCCTGATTAAATGTGTTTTTTCTGTGTATTCTTTTATTCACCTTCTCTTGGCTGCAGCTGCACCAGCACTTCTTCTTTTTTTATAGAGCTCAGTTAATTTTTTTTAAACTTTATTAAAGTTTACAGTTTTACACATTTTATACAAATAAGAACATACAGTGAGTACATATTATAGAAAGAAAAAAATATCTGCAAATAGTGCAAAGTCAGTTAAAAGTGCGTATGAAGTCCGTGATGTTTTTATAAAGTGCTGTGTGTCCAGGACCTGAAATATTCAGGTTTATCAGCACCAGCTTACTACTGCCCCCTACTGATTTGGAGTTACAGCAAGTCTGACATGATAATAAAGCTCTCACACAAGGCTAGTGTAAAGTGACAATTTAAACCTTGAGAGGGAGGAGGAGGATGCTATAAAAAAAAACATTGATTCATAAAAATTAAAAACTAAAAACTGGGCGTAAAAAGGGCAAAAAAGCACCCAAAGAAAAACATAACTTACTGGACAACATGATGTGTGAAAATGTGATATATATATATATATGTACATATGTATTTAAAAAACATAAACCGACCCTTGCTTAAATTACAATCACAAGGTTAGTGCTGCTGAGTTCTTTAATAGAAAGAATCCTTACATCAACAGTAACAGAAGCAAACCCTGCAGTGGCAACAATTATTTTTTTATAGCAGTTTCCTTGAAAAGTCACAACGTGAATTAAAGAAGACAACATAAGATATCAACAAATAATCAAAACAAATATAAAAAGAGCTACTGCAGCAATTGATTTCATACTTTTTTTTATAACACATACATTTCTTCTACTTTTTTTGTTCACACAAAACTTACAGTTGTCCCTGACAAACTTGTGCGCAGTTGCACAACTAATATCCTCTGTGTGTTTCCCTGACATTTCTGACCTCGAACAGTCCCTTAAATGCACGGGAATTTCCATCATTGACAAATCCTACAACCCAGCTTGTTTCAGAGCAGAATATAAGTAGAGTCATAAGTCAATCACTCAACAATCTATTAAGACTGACTTTACACTCTGCAGGAACTGCAAAGTAAGTTTGAAAGACCTGAAAAATCTAAATGTTTAACATTTTGTATTTAATGATGAATTACTGTATATGTGATTGTGTTTTCATTTTAGACATCTACAACAATGAAGTCGCTTCTGGCAGGACTTGTTCTGATTCTCATTGTGGAAACCAATGCCCAGTGGCACCAGTTTCCTGGTCAAGCCTTTGACGGTTAGAAACATGACCTTTTTAACGTCTCCACAGGAACAATATGTATAATTGTATACATGTATCCTTTTACATTTTTTCCCCCCCTGAATTCTATCAATTATTTCACTCAACCCTGTCTGTTGTCCTGATCAGGAGCTCGTGATATGTGGCGAGCATACAGTGACATGAAGGATGCCAACTGGAAAAACTCAGACAAATACTTTCATGCCAGAGGAAACTACGATGCGGCCCAGAGAGGAGAAGGGGGCAGATGGGCAGCTGAGGTTATCAGGTGAGGAGCAAAGAGAAGGAAAGAATTAGCTGCTTTTAAATTGTTGGCTGTTGCATATTGTTGTCCCCCCCCCCTCAAAAATAAATGCTTCTTGTTAATAAACTGCAGATGGATCTAATAGCATTTCCACCCTATTGTACATTGTTATTTCTTTTTGTTTTACCACGGGTTAATTGAGGAGTACCTCTGGGACCATTTTTCAGCCCTTTATTATTTTTCATGTATATGTTACCACTAGCTAACATAATTCAAAGGCATTATAGCTCCTATTTCTATACAGATGAAAACCAGATATGTATCATTTGGTTACAATAATTGCATCCAATCAAAACAATCTGCAGGCCTACCTTAATGAGGCCCCTTCTCAAAACCTCCCTAAAATATAGATACATTTGGTGATCATTATAGGTCCAGACTCTTCCCACAGCCTAACATGTCACATCATAGTTCATCCTCCTTTAACACTATCTTTGGAATTTGGGGAAATCAGTGTTGCTGTCCTGCAGCTAATTAAAGATCCAATGCAAATGTACAATTCGAACTATCGGATGATCTGTGTTCCTGCCCAAGACAATATAACCTGTTTTTATTTGGCTAGTTCAGAGCCTTGCTTTAACTGAAGATTATTATTAGTTAAACGTATATATTATGCTGCTCTAATATAAAGTGTTCTGATTTGGGGCCTTTTGCAACACTTTGTAAGTAGGTTTTGTGCTGGTACTTGTTTTTTGCTTGTGCTGGTATTAATTGTCTAGTTTCCCATTTCAGTAATGGCAGAGAGTGGGTGCAGGAAAGACTGGGTCATGGTGCCGAGGACTCTGCTGATGATCAGAGAGCAAATGCTCATGGACGCAACGGAGGAGATCCCAACGTTTTCAGGCCAGCGGGACTTCCTGAAAAATATTAAAGGCATTGACCATCAATAATAAAACTAATGAAAGAAATTACTAGTGTTGGAGTTTTTGATAATAAGGTTACAGTATACAGTGTTTGACAGAAAATACATTTACAACAGAAGTTTTGTTTTGTCATGAGATCTTAACCCTGTTCTGTTTGTTGTTACCAAACACCTCTCATCTCCTGCCTCTTAACCACCAGTGATCACTACTGCAAGAAATAGACTAATCTCAGATAACTCACTTATGTATGCACCCACAAAAGACAGTTTTTTGACCCAGCCCAAACCTACAGAAGAAGACAATGACAAAAATCCCTGAATTTAACAATATACTGACTCCAGTATAAGTTATTGACATTATTCCAGCTCCCTGACAAAGAAAGTTGCATAATGGATGATTGAATAAACATAATTCAAGTAACTTAGTGTTTTTGAAAATGTAAAGTGAGAAATTAAGGTGCCTTTTAGAGGATTAAGTCTGGTTCATTGAGACATGTGTAGGCTATTTTGTGTCAGATTTCATCCCTGTCCATCTGTGATGGTGCTCTTTGTGCTTCCTTCAGCTGTAATGTTGGGATATGGCCACAAAGTGGCAGGGCTGCACCTGACATCTGAGGCTGATGCAATTAGAGAGAATCTTCCTTGTGATCCACTGGATGTTGATTAAGCCTGTGAATGTTCTCATTTGTCCAGGTCATCGTTATGCCCAAAAAGCAATTTCAGTCAAAAGCAACTGGACTCGTTTTTGTTTTTTTTTTGTCTAGGAAGACGTTTCACCTCTCATCCGAGAGGCTTCATCTAGTCAGATGGTACATAAACTGATGAAGCCTCTTGGATGAGAGGTGAAACGTCTTCCTAGACAAAAAAAAAAACAAGTCCAGTTGCTTTTGACTGAAATTGCTTTATGGGGTTAGATGTTGATTAATTTTAATGACAATAAAAAAACACATTTTCATCTCAGCATGGATAATTCTGTGCCAAGGCTGCTCCATTGTGGCTGATACAGTTTAGTAACAGAGATAATTAATGTGAGTCACCGATGAATACCTGCAAAGAAATATACCCTTTACGCACAACCTGCCGAAGTTGTATCCTTCCATCCCTCGCTTACGTGTTGAGCCTTTTTTTCCATTAGTGTCAGTGTCACGAGCAACATGTGGGCTTTCATTATCACCATCATGCCATTACAGCCAATAGGCCCATACAGTCGATAAGGCACATTTACTCACAGTTCACGTTCGCCAAGAGCCACGCGCATAACGTGGCTCACTGGCGGTCTCTAGTGTTACACATCAATCAGTGGCAGTCAGCTGGGTGCTGTTGGGGGTGATCCTTCCTCCTATCCATTATTAGACTGTCAAATATATATAATCAAGATACACCAGGTGCAAAGTAAATGATAATTTAAATGTCATAACCTTTGACTGATATAACTAAACTTACAATGTGCATGGTTCACTAGCAGTGAAAGGAAAATAACATGTAACAAAAATATTAATATGATTGATGTGAATATAATATACATTACATGAGATTTAAGAGTGACAAGGAAGAATTTAAAAACAATTCAAATGACTATAAAGCTGGATAGTTTTTTTCTGTTCTGTCCTAATGTTGTGTAACATGGGATTCATCTGTCTACAGTTTTTGTCATTCAATTCAGTTCAATTCATTTTGATTTATAGTGCCAAATCCTAACAAAAGTTATCTCAGGACACTTTACAGAGTAGGTATAGACCATACTCTATGACTTATTTAAGATCAACATAGACCCAACAATTCCTCCGTAGAGTACGGTGGCAACGAAAACCTTCCCTATAACAGGCACGTCTGACAGACCCAGCTCTGTGGAGGTATGGAGGAAGTCACTGACAAAGTTCTCACAGCCCGAAAGCAAAACTATCTGCATGTCACTAGATTATGATCTTACTATGGTCAGCTGGTAACTGATATGATTGTATTGCAACAAAATGTTTATTCATTATTTAATACATCTGCTTTATACAACATTCAGTGCATATCTCAACTTCTAGGGGGTCACGTGGTGCAGATTGTAAAGTTCTTTGAGGCAAATTTCTTTATTTGTGATTTGTGGTCTACATATGAAAGATTTCTTTTGACTGCATGTATCTTATTTAATCATAATGGAATAGCATTAAATGTATCACCACAAATCAGAATATTATTGTTGTATAAGAAGTGGCCTTTTTTAATTACCAGCTTACGATGGTAAAGGACCATTCAACTGTTTGAGCATGTTTTTAGAAAAGTATTTGACCCTTATTAGATTTTCTTCTGTTTTATAAAGACCGTTTGTCGAAAAATATCCCATCAACCCACAGCCCTTAGTGTGTCTGTCTGGAGTGACTTTTTTTGTTACTAACTGCCTGAAGGCAACTGGAAAAGTCAAACTATTTTAATACACAGCGACATCTAGAGGATTTATTTAGCGTAACATACCAAAAGCAAATGGTAGAGTTACCAACTAAGACCACACAAACAACTTTTCCTGTTTCAAGCTCCTCATTGCATCAGCCCCCCCCCCCTCAATTTTTCCTCACACACTATCTCTGTGATGAATATTTATTAGCGTGTCACAGTGTCTTCTCCGAGCTTAAAACACATTTATCAGCACAAATAGAGCCGTGCTTTAATCCTCCAGGGTTTTCATTGACATTTCATAATGTCTTCACACAGATTTACTCAGTGTGTGGGATGTTGTATTATCGAATAATATAGCATTAATTAGGGCGAGTGACCTATTGTATTTGTGATGATTGTATGAGTAAATGTAATAGATACAGATGAATGGCATGATGGTACAGTGTCAAGTTTTAGGATGGAGGTTATGTACAGTATTATTTCAAATAATAAAAGCGAGGTTCATGAGCACTCAGAAATTCAAGGTATTTTTAAAGTCATCAGATCAGGTTATTTGTCTGGGAAGAGGTTTCCCCTTTCATCCAAGAGGCTTCATCAGTTAATTTATGTATCTGACCAGGCTGGGACTGGTCCCAAGCCGGACCAGCATCGGACCAGTCCCAGCCTGGTCAGATGCATAAACG
The DNA here is from genome assembly GCF_963691815.1 of Echiichthys vipera. Classification (NCBI taxonomy): domain Eukaryota; kingdom Metazoa; phylum Chordata; class Actinopteri; order Perciformes; family Trachinidae; genus Echiichthys; species Echiichthys vipera. The sequence continues at coordinate 25,963,482 of NC_139826.1, forward strand.
AACTGATGAAGCCTCTTGAAATGTCTTCCTAGGCAAATAACCAAGTCCAGTTGCTTTTGACTTAAATTTCTTTGGGGACTGTCAGACAAGAAGAGATCGTTCTGATGAAAAGAAAATCGCTGTTTAAAAGCTCAGGAGCTGATTCGACATCACAGCTGCACAAAGAGCAGCCTCAGAGAGGGTGTGATAAGAGGCTTAGAGGGTACAGACGGGTCAGTGCTGTCACTCAAGCTGCAGTTTCAGTGGGTTATTGAAGGGTCATAATGGATATTCATGTTCGCTCTGCCACAACCAGAACAACATATAATGATATCAATCAAAGACATAATATCTTGCATGTGCTCTTTCTCTAAAAAGGCAGTCCCTCTTACACAATGCCGTTTTGTTCGACAAAGAAAGTTTTTTTTCACTGACTTTCATCTAGTAATATGATTTAAACATATTGATTGTTCCCTAAAACTATTATTTCTTAAATATTGTATTATGTATTATTATTTTAAAGGATGGGATTAAGCACAGTCATTTAGGAAAAAGATTTCCATTATCAAATTAAATAAAAGAAGAAAGACAGGATGAAGCAGTTTTAGGTATTCAAATGAAGGAATAAGAGGATTCTAGGAGACTAAAGGACACATGTGCAATAAAAGATGCACTTCTTACTGCTTACTTACTTACTACCCACACACTGCTATTATAGCACTAGTGTGTGGTGTTTTCATATACAGTATATCTAAATATGTTTGATGTAGGCCTGTAAGGTCTTTGTATGTTCACTGTTTTCAGTGTTGAAATATTTTTTTTTACCTTAGGGCAGATAAAGTCTTCATTAAAATAAAAGAGAAGAAGCCAAATTAATCGACCTTTTTATGTTGTTGACAAGGCCAAAACTCTGTCACAATTAAGATAAGGCTCCAGAGAAACTTTGGACTTTTCTGTGTAGTAGTCAATGAGTGGGTTTTCCACAGAGCAACATGTCCTTTATAAAGAAAGAGCACCTTAAGCAAACAGGCTCTGATAGCATGCAGTGTTCTGTTCTTTACAACAAACTTCCTCTATTTCGAAACAGTGTTGTTTAGATTCCAGCAGCACTGTAAATATCAAAGCATCTCTAGTAGAAGTGCTGTATGAACCCTTTAAATTAAAAATAATAAAGACAAGATTAACTTGCTTGATCCAATTAATACCAGGGAAATTCACTTGTTACAGCAGTAGAGTCAAACAAGAAGAGACTAACTGACATGACTATGACAAAAATACAAATAAAAGGTAAAATAGACCCAGATATATATATATTATATATTCATTTAACTTATGCCGATATATACATGATGGATAACTGCACATAATAAAGAAATATAAAACTATTTATCATCACTTACTGTATCTTTTAGGATGTTGCTCCAATCAGTTAACAAAAACAATGTAGTCAACTACAGGAAAATGTGGGTTTGTAGAAACAGTTTGTATGCTTATTTTAAAAAGATGATACAGAGTTAATTTTTCACAATGTTCAAGAACACCTACGTCAATCCTATTGTTTCATGTCATTGGTTCTTGTTTTTTGTTTGTTTTAAGCGTAAATGATGATTAAACTAAATACAAAATACCTTTTGGTCAGGAGCTCATGATATTTACAGTAAACGACAATAAATTGTTTGCATTAAGAGATCCTGGCAAAAAAAATAAATATTGTAACACAAAGAAAAAGTTACACATTTTATATTGATGAATTCTCACAAAAATGAATTGTCATTTTGTCAAAGGGTGGTGTTTAACGGCATTGAAATGAAGGTTGTGTGTCTGATTCTGTTCTGTGTAAGGAGTAAAGGATATGTAGGCCCTACAATCCTAAAATTTCACACATCTTTCCGTGCTTACACTTCTATCTTATCATCTGAACATCACAGCAAAAATGTGTCTAGTTTTTTAATGTTTCTAAGATGTTAATCCTGATTAAATGTGTTTTTTTCTGTTTATTCTTTTATTCACCTTCTCTTGGCTGCAGCTGCACCAGCACTTCTTTTTTTTTATAGAGCTCAGTTAATTTTTTTTAAACTTTATTAAAGTTTACAGTTTTACACATTTTATACAAATAAGTACATACAGTGAGTACATATTATTGAAAGAAAAAACTATCTGCAATTAGTGCAAAGTCAGTTAAAAGTGCGTATAAAGTCTGTGATGTTTTTATAAAGTGCTGTGGGTCCAGGACCTGAAATATTCAGGTTTATCAGCACTAGCTTACTACTGCCCCCTACTGATTTGGAGTTACAGCAAGTCTGACGTGATAATGAAGCTCTCACACAAGGATAGTGTAAAGTGAAAATTTAAACCTTGAGAGGGAGGAGGAGGATGCTATAAAAAAAAACATTGATTCATAAAAATTAAAAACTAAAAACTTGGCGTAAAAAGTGCAAAAAAGCACCCAAAGAAAAACATAACTTACTGGACAACATGATGAGTGAAAATTTGATATATATATATATACATATGTATGTAAAAAACATAAACTGACCCTTGCTTAAATTACAATTACAAGGTTAGTGCTGCTGAGTTCTTTAATAGAAAGCATCCTTACATCAACAGTAACAGAAGCAAACCCTGCAGTGGCAACAATGTTTTTTTATAGCAGTTTCCTTGAAAGGTCACAATGTGAATTAAAGAAGACAACGTAAGATATCAACAAATAATCAAAACAAATATAAAAAGAGCTACTGCAGCAATTGATTTCATACTTTTTTTTATAACACATACATTTCTTCTACTTTTTTTGTTCACACAAAACTTACAGTTGTCCCTGACAAACTTGTGGGCAGTTGCACAACTAATATCCTCTGTGTGTTTCCCTGACATTTCTGACCTCGAACAGTCCCTTAAATGCACAGGAATTTCCATCATTGACAAATCCTACAACCCAGCTTGTTTCAGAGCAGAATATAAGTAGAGTCATAAGTCAATCACTCAACAATCTATTAAGACTGACTTTACACTCTGCAGGAACTGCAAAGTAAGTTTGAAAGACCTGAAAAATCTAAATGTTTAACATTTTGTATTTAATGATGAATTACTGTATATGTGATTGTGTTTTCATTTTAGACATCTACAACAATGAAGTCGCTTCTGGCAGGAATTGTTCTGATTCTCATTGTGGAAACCAATGCCCAGTGGCACCAGTTTCCTGGTCAAGCCTTTGACGGTTAGAAACATGACCTTTTTAACGTCTCCACAGGAACAATGTGTATAATTGTATACATGTATCCTTTTACATTTTTTCCCCCCCTGAATTCTCTCAATTATTTCACTCAACCCTGTCTGTTGTCCTGATCAGGAGCTCGTGATATGTGGCGAGCATACAGTGACATGAAGGATGCCAACTGGAAAAACTCAGACAAATACTTTCATGCCAGAGGAAACTACGATGCGGCCCAGAGAGGAGAAGGGGGCAGATGGGCAGCTGAGGTTATCAGGTGAGGAGCAAAGAGAAGGAAAGCATTAGCTGCCTTTAAATTGTTGGCTGTTGCATATTGTTGTTCCCCCCCCCCCCCCCCTCAAAAATAAATACTTCTTGTTAAAAAAATGCAGATGGATCTAATAGCATTTCCACCATATTGCACATTGTTATTTCTTTTTGTTTTGCCACGGGTAAATTGAGGAGTACCTCTGGGACCATTTTTCAGCCCTTTATTATTTATCATGTATATGCTACCACTAGCTAACATAATTCAAAGGCATTATAGCTCCTATTTCTATACAGATGAAAACCAGATATGTATCATTTGGTTACAATAATTGCATCCAATCAAAACAATCTGCAGGCCTACCTTAATGAGGCCCCTTCTCAAAACCTCCCTAAAATATAGATACATTTGGTGATCATTATAGGTCCAGACTCTTCCCACAGCCTAACATGTCACATCGTAGTTCATCCTCCTTTAACACTATCTTTGGAATTTGGGGAAATCAGTGTTGCTGTCCTGCAGCTTATTAAAGATCCAATGCAAATGTACAATTCGAACTATCGGATGATCTGTGTTCCTGGCCAAGACAATATAACCTGTTTTTATTTGGCTAGTTCAGAGCCTTGCTTTAACTGAAGATTATTATTAGTTAAATGTATATATTATGCTGCTCTAATATAAAGTGTTTCTGATTTGGGGCCTTTTACAACACTTTGTAAGTAGGCTTTGTGCTGGTACTCATTTTTTGCTTGTGTTGGTATTAATTGTCTAGTTTCCCATTTCAGTAATGGCAGAGAGTGGGTGCAGGAAAGACTGGGTCATGGTGCCGAGGACTCGGCTGATGATCAGAGAGCAAATGCTCATGGACGCAACGGAGGAGATCCCAACGTTTTCAGGCCAGCGGGACTTCCTGAAAAATATTAAAGGCATTGACCATTAATAATCAAACTGATGAAAGAAATTTCTAGTGTTGGAGTTTTTGATAATAAGGTTACAGTATACAGTGTTTGACAGAAAATAATAAAAATCCCTGAATTTAACAATATACTGACTCCAGTCTAAGTTATTGACATTATTCCAGCTCCCTGACAAAAAAAGTTGCAGAATGGATGATTGAATAAACATAATTCAAGTAACTTTGTGTTTTTGAAAATGTAAAGTGAGAAATTAATGTGCCTTTTAGAGGATTAAGTCTGGTTCATTGAGACATGTGTAGGCTATTTTGTGTCGGATTTCTTCCCTGTCCATCTGTGATGGTGCTCTTTGTGCTTCCTTCAGCTGTAATGTTGGGATATGGCCACAAAGTGGCAGGGCTGCACCTGACATCCGAGGCTGATGCAATTAGAGAGACTCTTCCTTGTGATCCACTGGATGTTGATTAAGCCTGTGAATGTTCTCATTTGTCCAGGTCATCATTATGCCCAAAAAGCAATTTCAGTCAAAAGCAACTGGACTCGTCTTTGGTTTTTTTTGTCTAGGAAGACGTTTCACCTCTCATCCGAGAGGCTTCATCTGGTCAGATGGTACATAAACTGATGAAGCCTCTTGGATGAGGGGTAAAACGTCTTCCTAGACAAAAAAAAAACAAGTCCAGTTGCTTTTGACTGAAATTGCTTTATGGGGTTAGATGTTGATTACATTTAATGACAATAAAAAAACTAATTTTCATCTCAGCATGGATTATTCTGTGCCAAGGCTGCTCCATTGTGGCACATACAGTTTAGTACCAGAGATAATTAATGTGATTACAATTAACCTTAGAATGAAACAACACAGTGACATGTTTTTCCAGAAACAGGGTCACTGTTACTCTGGATAATCCACAAAACCGTCAGTTTCTTTGCGCTAGCTTTTTTTTTTTTTTTTCAATGCTGAATCACATTGCATTTTAAAACGTAATATTAACTTTGAGCAGCACAAATTAAATTTCATTCACCTCTATTGGATTGGGGTGAATTGAAAAGAGAAATGTGAGCCGGATATCTCAATGCAGGCTGCATATTTAATACTAAAGGTGGGAATATACTCTGTTTCTCACACTTTTTGTGAACTGATTATTCATAAATTCCTACTCAACATTTACAAAACTTGCTACTGATTTAATGACTTTCAAAGGCCCTGCACATCCACACAGGTGATATACGTTATTCAGCTGTATTAGACTTCAGCTCAGCAGAATTGCTTTAATCAAACAAATAGTTGAAAATAGGTGTGCAGCAGTTGGGGATTTATATATTTTTTAAAACCCATAACCCACTGTACAAGTAAAACCTATTTTTTCAGGCTAAATAATATCAGGGTGTAACATTATAAACAAGATAATAAATTCAGTTTTGGCTGAGATTGTGAAAATGTAGCTCTATGGATGCGGACTAAATTAATAGGTTGACAATCCAATGTATTGTTTTTTTTTTTGTTTTCATAAAAGAGAGTGATATATTTTCTCCTGTGATATTTTCCTTGCGAATTTAGGTTAGTTTGAGATGAGTCACTTCAGGCTGCCATGTGTGGCGAGCAGGGGTCATCGTTACTTTGGTTTTAGCGATGGGATATTTCCTCGTGAACATGATTGAGTCTATGGAGTATCTGGAAAATGTATTTAACAAAACGATGAGTTTTGTTAAATAAAGTGTAGCATTTCTCAAAACTTGGCTCGTTATTAGCAAATCTTGGTAGCATGTGCTTTAGCTCTAGTTAGCGTTGCCAAGCAACTTAACCTAGTTAGCTAGCTGAACATTAGCTAACGTATTCTGCTATCTATCTATGTCTAGCACTAAACATTTGACATCAAGCGTTTTTTTATGTGGCTAAAAACACCTATGTTAATATGTGAAATCTTTATTAAAAGCTATTTAAAAAAAAATACACCCATGGGCGTAATCATAGACATATAAAGAGTAGATGCCGCATCGAACGTTGGGCCGCGAGAAATGCGGCCGCCATCTTGGATCGGTCATCCTACCAGATAAGTTCTATGAGTGACTCGTTGAGCCTATGAGTTGAGCAGCAGAAGGAACAAGATGCCAGAGCAGTGTGCAGCGTATTCCTGCTCTAATCTAATATTACAATATTACAATTCATAATCAGTACGGTACAGTACAATTTTAAACAATTATACATAAATCCATGCATTTTTGAATGTTATAGTGAGTCCCTCAGGCTGTGGCAGGTAGATACATATTTAGCTGCCAGAGGAGCTGCTGTCCCTTATTATATTATTATTATTATCTTGTCACAGTAGAGGCGTGGAGATTAGCCTCTGTGGGAATATTAGTTAATTTACCCCCCGGCCAGATGTGTGTGTGCATGCCTGTGTGTGTGTGTGTGTGTGTGTCTGTCTGTCTGTCTGTCTGTCTGTCTGTGTGTGTGTGTGTGTGTGTGTGTGTGTGCATGCCTGTGTGTGTGTGTGTCTGTCTGTCTGTCTGTGTGTGTGTGTGTGTGTGTGTGTGCATGCCTGTGTAGATATGAAAGGAGAAGCAGGGAGGAGAGGGGTTGTCGTACATGTGGTCTAGTGTAAATGGATTGCACATTTCCAGCATTAGGTCAGCGGAGGATGTGCTGTGGTTTCATGAGAGGAAGACACTTCAGAGACAGTTCATCTCAGGTCACCTCAGATATTCTCAGTTTTGTTTTTTTAAATATTGAACATGACATTGAGATGAATTATGAGATAATTGTTCATGTCATGTCACTTTTTTTTTTTAAAGTTTAGACTATCAAAGGAGAAGTGACAGAATCTGATCAATATCCTTTGCTGTTAAACTGTTTCATCAAACAGGAGCAACATGATGTGGGCTTTATTATAAAGAATGAATTAGAGATTTACGAGGCAAGCGTGAACATGTATTTCCACTCTGTGCCCGATATTCTCACAGCTGAACAAAATGTCCCATACATTTTTACTTGGTTCTCCACATCTCCACTTAAAGCAGCACGAACGTCACATGTTTGTAAACCAGAACTGATGAGTCCAGGCTTTTTTAGTTCAGTTGTACCACAGGGGTTAAAAAAGTCATACATTTATTTAACTAAGGAAAAATCTTAAATGGTTTGTATAATTTAAAATGGATATTACTGAACTATGCCCCGTGTTTTTGTTTGCACATTAAATACAATTACTACATAATTAAAATATGTAATAAAGAAGACATTCACATAATTAGACCTTGCCTAAAAACAAAGGACACAGTCATTTTAGATACTATACAAAGTACTCCTACAACATCACTGTCTTTACCAATTAGAGCTACACTCTCATTGGTAATTGTGCAAGAACAAAACAGTGTGAAAATGATCGATTTAACAAAATGTTATATATATTTTTATACCACACACACTCGCTCCCTCTCCTCTCCACTACCACGACTATGCGACTGGCAGAGCATGGATCATTTCTAAATATTTATAAACATATAGGGTTCGGCTCTTGTTTTTTTTAGTGCTTTAAATGGAAGTGTGTCTGTTTGACTTGTATTTAGATGTGTCCAAAATGTCATCTCTCTCTCTGACCTAATTGTATTGATACTCTTGATTTATATGTATTTTAATTTTCTCTGAGTGTGTGTGTGTGTGTGTGTGTGTTTGTGTGTGTGTGTGTGTGTGTGAGAGAGAGAGAGAAAGAGAGAGAGTGAGTGAGAGAGAGATTTATGTATTCATGTATGAAATACAGCCTATTAATACTCTATAAATGATTTCTATTGTTGTGTTTATATTTATAGTGTTTGTAAAACACCTATCATACATCACATATATCATATATCAGAATATTCTATTACTGTTAATCCCACTATGAATATTAAAATACGCTGAACCGTGTCCTGTCCTTACACTGAGTGGAGCGGCCGACCGGGCCAAGATGGCGGCTCCACCGCTCGTCAGCGCCAATAGGCCCAACGTTCGATGAGGCGTCTACTCTTTATGTCTATGGGCGTAATGACTTTCTGTCACGTTCTGTTTACACAGGACCAGCCAATAGCACCGAAATTGTGGGTTGCCAGGTCTGTTGTTCGGTGCAGCTGCTGTAGGCTGGCACTGGGTGAAGTAAAGGGGGTGTTATTTGCTCCAGCAGTTGAGTGACTGGAGACGGGAAAAACGTGAGTCAATATAGGCCAAGCATTCACTGCATAGACGGAGATAAAGGAGTTCAATGGCATTAAAACACACGCCAAAATGGCTACCTTTCTCCTTGATAGGTAAGCTAACTTTCATACGTATGCTAACTTTCATGCTCTAGTGTTAATTGCTAATGGTAACTATCAGTCAAACTCCTTTGCAATTACTGTTTTAATGGTGCGATTTGCCGGAGGGGATGGGTTTAAACAACCAGACAAACAGACTCCGGTCTCCTGTAGGCTACTGGACCAGGTCTGACAAACATGGCAACCTGAGTGCTTTTCATTATTTTTTGTTGTTGCAACTACAATCGTGACACACTTGATGACGGTGTTCTGCTCATTCTCCATATTCAACCTTTAACGTTATTTTAAGGCCTGGTGTCATGTAAGTGCAGCACAAACAAAAAATCCGGTGCACATAGCGTTGTTTTCTATTATTTTGGTCCAGGTTATATTTAACATCAGGTTGAATGGATGTGGTAACCATGGTGGTAACGGTTGAGTAACGGTTTACTCGTTGTCTAAGTAACGCTCGAGATCGGGTGGGGTGGCTGCCTGACTCTCATTCACCGACCAGACAACTGCAGTGGGTTCATCTTATTTTATACTCGTTCCGGGGCGCCGCCGGCAGCAGCTGCTCCGTGAGCTTTCCGTCGGTAAAACACACACTGAGTGATGCGCGACCAGCCAGCAGCATCCCTCACAAATACCAAAAGGAGGCGACTTGAACAGCATATGACATTCTCCAGGTAAGACATATTTGTATGCTATTTATATTCGGTAAACCTCGATGAACCCCCGCTCTGTCAGCAGGAGTCTTCCTCACAGTACATCCGGAGGAGCGGTGGATGGATGCTGATATGTTCAGTCTGTGGATTTGTCCTCAGCATCAGTGTTAACAACGGGGCGGTAAGCTTTGACCGAAAACAATTCTTGCTTTAAAAGTCTGGCATTTCATTCAGACAATATGTATTCCTGGGTTTAGCATCGTTATTTTTTTTCTTTAAAATAACGATGCTGTATGGACGTCTTTACACACCAAATGCTACAATTATCAGTGATTCATCCGTGCGCAGCCCAGTCTACGCCTAAAATGATCGATTGTAGTAATATTGCTATAGGCCTTTAGTGTCTCATGATATGATGAAGGTCGTTCATTTTAAGATGTCCTTAATGGTCCAATTCCTTTCTTGCATCATTTTATTAAAACAACACCTAAAGCACGTGCATGCTGCTTTGAGGTCTTTTTTTAAACCCTGATATTAAGGCTACTCCTTTTATTTAATATGCACCCTGTTTCCCCATACTTGTCTAACATTTGATTGACATATTAATTTCCTTCCATCCATGGTGCGAGTCACAGGATTGGATTTGAGAACTGTGTGTGGATTACTACACTCCTGCATCAAAGTCCACCACATCAGCTACTGATGAAAATACAAGTTGCTTAAGAGCGATTTGTTTTGTAATGCTTGTAGATGTCTGAAGCCTTTATTTGGTTGAGGACTTGTGTGTCCTTTAGTGCCTGCTGTGTACCACTCTGTGCCATTTCGGGCCACATGGGGAGGGTAGTTGCTGACAGGCGTTGTGTCTAGCTGTTCATTGTTCGGAGGGAGCAGGGGACAGGCTCAACTCACGGGGTCTGCTTTGCAATTTTATGTCCTTAGCTTCTGTCCTCATCCAGTCATGCAGAATACATTTCAGTAACCATTGTCCACTTGTATGATATCTTTGGTCTGACTGAAGTTTACAGTACATGTCTTGTTTTGTTGGTTTCTCACACAACAGCAACATTGTCCTCGGTGTTGATGCCACGGTGGAAAATATTACATAGTACGTGTTGAGCTGCTTTAGGTTAATACTGTAGCAGTGATGTTAGTCTTAACTTTTGCTATGATCCCGGAAAATTAAAGTCTTTAATATTCACATTAAATATCTGGCTATATTTTAAATGACTCAAAGTGATATGATCAAGTCGCCTCAGTAATCTATGATAATTTAATCAATATAGCAGAACAAAAACACATCCCATTACTATCACATTAGAATTAAATGAAAAGTAAATATTTGGATAAAGTGCTTTGATCACTGGCTTTCAGCCTTTTTCGTGTCAAGGACCCCTTAATTGATACACATTAGGTCACAGACCCCCATTTGCTTCTGGGACCTCCATCTGAAAACATTTGGTTGTTGAGTATGATTAAGACTTATTAAGACAGAATAATTGTCAGCTACAGTTGAGGAGATAACTGCGGAGGAAGTGAAGCCTATGATAAGAATATTCCCTCTGTCTCTTACTCACATTGGGCTCACCTCTTCAATGGTGAAAATAAAGGATTCCCCATTTTTATGGGGAGCCCAGACCCCTGGTTGAGGACCACTGGCTTTGATTGAGGTAGAAAACCACTGTACACCTGATTTAAAAACATTAGCAGTCGCAAACCATAGCCAAAATAAAGACACAATCACTCAAATAATACCCTTCATAACTGATCTACTAATATGAATGTGTCAATCAGTGCGTAGACGGAGACATTTGTGTTGTTTGACAAGAAGAGTAAAACTGATAAAATTTAGGAAAATGTGGGTTGGAAACAAAGAGGTTAACAGTGGTACAGAATAAAGATGTAAGAAGGGTCTTGAACAGCAGAGTTCCTCCGATACCAATACCAGTATCGGAAATGCCACCGATACTATCTAAAACTTAGTCTATGCAGCGATCTGATATCCTTTAATTCAATTATTTAAAGTAGTTTGTTCATTTTTTTTTTCGTTATGACTGACTGCAACTAGATAATAAAATAAAGTTATATGGCATTCATTCTCTGCATGTATTCAGAGTTTAATCGGAGCGAGCCAATACAACAATCTTATCACACCCACACAGGATATATATTGAAACGCACTGGTAATTGGATTGGTACTCTGTAACGGTTTCAGAAGTTGTTTAGGTATCAGAATCAGTACAGGTAAGGAAAAAATGGTATCGGAACATCTCTGTTGTACAGAAGGGAGTAGAGAGGGATTACAAACAAAGAGAGGGGGGAAAATGGCTGTGTTGCAGCTGAGTAAGAAGGTGAAGACCAATACTATATAGGAGAGTAATGCATGGCTATTAGAGATAGTGAGGGGGCCCTGGAGAGCCATGATAGGAACCTATAAGGCCTTGGAGCATGCACCCATCATGTTGACTTGTGATGTGGAAAGTGAGGATGCTAAGTTTTCATTTCCAACCTTTTACTCTAGGTTGGGCCTCACTTCCTCTGAACTATGCTGTCTTTCACTGCCCTGCTTTGTCTCACCATCCCAGTAACCTGGTATAGTTTTCTGTATAGCGCCTGCACTGAAGGACAAACACCCTCCCTGCAGCCTGCTGGGTTATTATTCATGCTGCAGCCACAGGATACTAAATTGGACTCTGGGGGAGGAAACCGAAAGGGCAACAGCCTCCAGCCCTGCTGCACAATTTATGGAAGATAATATAACTATTTGTAAATGTGCAATTAAACAATTAGTCTATCAAGACAGTTGATCTAAATGCACTTGTTACAAGGTTTGGTTAAACAAAAATATTACTTTAGCTGCCTTAGCACAGTGAATGGCAGTGCTAAAGGAAAATCAGTTATTATATAATATGTATAATATCTTCTTAAAAGCTTTGCCCTGTAAGCTATGGATTTCAAACACCAGACATTTACGTTCGCTACGCCGTTTATAACATCAGTGTGGGCGGAGGTACAATAACAGACTATTATGCCTTTTGGCAAAAACCAAAGATTCTGAGATAATGAAACCTAGATATGGTTAAGTGTTGGTGTTAATTTTTATGTTCCATAAAGTAGTTAGAAAGGCAACTGAAAAGATGACATATGATGAGGCTTTTGTGAGATAAGCAGTACTGCAGTGTTGTCACAGACAACTATATTGCTGTAGAAAAGCTTTGTGTGAGCAATTAGAGCGAGCAAATTCCTGTTCAACACAGGGTTTAGTATGTAGTGGATGGGCTGTGAACCACACTGTTGCTGTGTGTTAACTAGCAAACAGAGACATGCTGCAGAATTACAGATGAGAGGATCTAGGCATAATTAACATCTTAGAGCTTGTAGGTTAATCCGCCGGAAATTAATTAATGCGAATATAGGTTAATTGTTACCTGTTTAGCTACAGATACATTTCCGTTAAAAACAATGGAACTATTGATTGTTTTTATGATTATTCGATTAATTCTTTACCTTATCAAATATCAGTTAATTTCCAAATAAGCCCAACTGTGTAAGATACAGTCACAAAACTTGACAGGTTTAAAGCAAGGGCACTTAAAACAGGAGTGTAGGAAGTAGAAAGGGTGCCCCCACAGTTTTGCACCCCTGGCAAGATGAGATAAAAAAGCTCAAAGATACTGTGTGGTCCGAGCAAGGGCACCAGAAGTAGGGGGGTACCGTAGGAAGTAGGGAACCCCCCCCCCCCCATTGTTGAACATCAGGAAACCCTCCTGTATTCCAGTAAGATCACCAAGGCTTCTGTTATATTGTCCTATGAGTTGTTCCATTATTTACCATCTGTGAAGGATATATCTCCAGATAACATCTTCGCCACTACACTCAGTCACCTCAGCTTCACAAAGCTACTGAGATGTACAATATTCTAGAAATCAGATACATATGAATCACATATATGAATTTATATGTGGTGAACTGTATTGCACTTAAACAAAGTTTGACTTACTTTAATTTTTGCATGTCTACTTCATATACAAAGCTCTCATATTCAATCTGATTGTCGTCTTTGTTGGCTCAGATCTGGGTCTCAACATTTGATACTGTTGAAATATCCCATTTATTTGTTCAGCCTTGGCAGGCAGGGGTAAGTCCTCTTTGTGGCTTTATGTTGCAGTCAGCTATATTTAGCTTAATTCAGAATAAAACGAGGCAAAAACTTTGTTGAGGCCAGCTAGAGTGGTCAATAGCGAGAAAGAATATCAAGCTGACAGAAGCATTTCCCCTCTGTACTGATTGAAAATATGCTGAATCCTTTAATCCATACTGATTGTGAAAGAAGTATGTACTTCAGTTCATCATCTTCAACTGCAAAGCTTTGCTGGCTGCCCTGTTTGCAATGAAGGACTTTATAGACTAATCACAGTTCAATGTTGTGTCACAAGAGGAAATGGCTTCTGGTTCACATCTGGGCTTGATTACAGCATGAAAATGTAGTCAAAGATGCAAGGATAACTGACTCACCATTACACATCAGGTGATGATGTGTAATGCTTCCAAGAAAAATCATCATTACATAATCAGATTATCAATCATCTACAAAGTTGTCCTTTTGTTCCCTGTGCTCATGGCCACTGCTTATGTTAGAAAACATTGGTGGTGGTCCACGTGTCCTGGACCTGTCAGGAAGGCTACCCTCGAGATATTCTTTTTAGACGGGTTTCATGTACATGAAAGTCCATAGGCCATAAGTCCCGCCCCCTCCATCTTAGCGGAAGGGACATGTGCCAATGACAATGTACACATGATGTGACTTCCACTGCTCCAACGGAGCTACATGCGCCGCAGCCCCTGGGAATCAGCAAGTTTCGGGAAGGGTGCTCATGGCCTGAGCCGTGAGTCACCTCCACCCGGCTTGGGTTAGGGTTGCCAACTATTTGCCTTGACCCATATCCCATCCGCTAACATGGAGGAGGCGTGACTCATGGCATGTACTGCAGCAAGACACCAGGGGCCGATCAAGAGGCTTTGGCTTCACTTTTGGGGATCCGTCAAACCGTCCATCTTTATATACAGTCTATGAATGTGATACTGGATTTAATCATATCATCTTAAGCTTGCATTTGAAGCATGCCGTGCCTAGGCACGGTACGGTTCCACAAACTGGTCAAACAAACTACGCTTAAGCCGTGAATCTTGCTTGGGCAAGGTATGAATGCCAAGTGTGAGTACGTCCTAAGTAGTTTCTGATCAAGGAAATAACTTATCACATAACACTGAAAAAGGCCAGGCTACATTTACAGTCAGTTGTCCATAATAAAGCAGAATATCCTGAAGGAGTTGGGTCAGCTCTTGTTGTCCAGCTCATGACATTGTTCTAGTATCACACACATGAATATGACAGCCATATCAGTGTTACTCAAGTTGCTTTGACAGTGCTGTCTTATTGCATTTAAGTTTTTCCTTGAAAGTATGATCTGTGTTCCTACCTCTGTCATGCTTTTTCCCCCTAAACCCGCAGTAGACTACTATGATTTGGAGACAAAGCTATCTCATATAGCTCTTATCCACTGGATACTATCGATCTGAAGTGGCATGATCGGTCTTTGAGGGGCCAAGCATTATTCTTGTTCAAGTGTTACATTTTGACTCTGTGGTAATGCTACTATTTAATATTTAATAACAGGAAAAGGAAATCCAGATCACATTCTGTGTCAGGCACACAAGGTGAAGGAGGCATTGTTTGACAGTTGTCCTTAAACAGTTGTTTCAATCAATGGTTCAGCTGGTGTATAGTGTTCAAAGCCACTTTCACATAATTTCTATTTGAAGACAAAGAAAAAGGGAAAGATGATCTTCTCTCTGTCAGTGATGAAGCTACAAGCTAACTTCCAACGCAGCTGTCTTTGCTATGCCATGTTGTTTTTCTTTCAATATTCTCCTCTTATTGTCAGTAATGGCTCTCTGCCCTGCTCCTCTGGTCCTGCTGTAAAATCAATTTAAGTCTGAGAAGTCAGCCTCCAGAATTCATCAAACACTTGTCTTTACTCTCTTGACATACTCCAACACATCAATGACCTGCACCTCAACTAATCAATATCAAAGCAGTGACGAGTTGAGGCATGAAGAGGTTTGTGAGAGATGCTGCAGGGCTGCAGGATGCATTGTTTACACTCACCTGAGTGTTCAAAATGACACACTGTTGAGTCAAGTGTGAATGCCAAGGCCACCTTTTCTCTTGCTCGAGGTCCTCAAAACATACAGGTGGTGGTACTAAATCTTTTTAGACTCTACCTTTACTAAATAAAAATGATATAATCCGTAAACTGTGGCGAATCATCATCTTCAAAAAATCCATTTCCAAAATATTTAGAACCAGGGTCTGAATTTAGCTCCTGCCACCTGCGGGTAAATTGCTGGCAGTGGCATGTAAAATCGTCAGGCCATCCCCCACTTTGGTAGATAGCGAGGACAAACATCATAAAGACATGTTCAGTAGGGTTACGGATATAATTTATGAGCTATGGTTACACCTTTAAAAGTCGCTGACAACTGCTGTATAAAAGCAAAGCTATTGACCGTAGAACCTATTCTTTTTGATTGGCAGTGACTCTCCGCTCCCGCCTACTTGCACGTGTCCGAAGAAAATACCAGCGCAGCGTAATGTTAGCTTATTGGTTGCGTGCAGCTGTTACAACTTTTCAAGGCGCCATGGCCACTGCCTGAGTTAGATATGACGGAGAAAAAACGGAACTGTTAAATTCTCCTGCTGAGTGACCCATGTGAAAACAGCCTTTCCTGTGAGTTGTCCAAAAAAACTGTAAAACTGTGGGCTACGATGCAACTTCATAGTGCATTCAAGTGCCACTGGTAAATTGAGGAACTCAAACTGTTGTTGCAAAGTACCCTTCCCCTGTGAATTTACAATGTGTTTAAAACATTTTTGTGTGACTATCTTGAGCATTGAATGGCATTGTTTTTATCTAAATGACATAAACGTTATTCCCCCTTTTAGCACATAGATTTTAAAAGTGGCAGATAAAAAAATACCTGTTTAGAGCCAAATTGCACCAATATGGTTAAATAAAGATCCAGGGTCACAAACTCAAAATCGATGGGTATTTGAGAAAAAAATGGTTTCAAAAGTATTCTCCACCAGGACACTGATTTAAATAGAAGATTTAATCATTAAAGTATTGTTCTTTTGGAGACAAAACTATTTAAAATGTCAATGTATGTTTGGTGTCTGAAATATCCTGTTTTTATCAATGTTAGAATAGCCATTATTGAAGGAAATAAGAAAAACATCAACATAACAGTTGATTGCAATTTTTTGAAAAACAATGTATTTCTCTTTTTTGCATATCGATGTGGAAATATGGAGTTGTATTTCTATTTACCACATGAATAACGTGTTCCTTCAGGCTGTTCCCTACTAAATTTGTGAATAATGAGTCTGTGAATATTATATTTTGAACTGCAGATCGTTTTTTCTCAGTGTGTTGTCGTCCCCTAGTATCAATGAGGTGATGCACACACATCATTTTACCTCTCTTTAATGCATTAGCATGGAAATGAGTCCAAATCACTTTCACACTCTGTGACTAAATCAGGTCACATTGAGAGGGAAGGAAAATGGCTAGGAAAGAAAGAATTAGAGAATGAAAGCAACCCTTCTCCCACAGTGCTTGGTGAAAGAGAAACCCATTCATAGCTGCATTAATCATGGGAGACACCAAATGATCGCTCTGAGGTGACACCCAGAGAGAAAGAGAGATGGCGAGAGACAGAGAGAGAGAAGCATTGAAATAGTCTTATTCTTTAACTGGATCTGTATGAATCAGTCTACTTTTCCTTCACAGTTGTGTTCTCTGTGATCTAGCTCAGTATAATAAACATTTGACTGTAGTTAGGTTCTGTTTTGAACATTTGTAGACAACTAAAGTTATCAATAACCACAGTTCAAAGGTTCAGTTGAGATCTGTAATAACATTCTGTCTGCTGAGAAAACAGACTACAGTTTTTGACTGGCAGACCTTTTTTTGTTCTCAACCTGTAGCTACAATTCAATGACGAGATGAATATCTTCCGATATGAAATGTTAATTAAATATGCCACCATCCACACTGGAGTTCTTCTAAAGAGTGGAGTTTCTTTTCTGATAATATTATCTGATTTGTTCTATCAGACTATAGAAAGCTCCCTTCAGACCCACAAAAGACATTATACAACTGTTGAGTATTACTTCTTGTTACAAGTGAACTAATATGTAAAAATTGTGGCGAGCCCCTTTTTTTAAAAAACGGGCCGTATTCGCAAAACATCTTAAGGCTAAGAGTAAGTCCTAACTTGCTAAGAGTATCTCTTTAAAATAAGTGGCGTTTTACTACTAATTTTAGGAATCCTAACTTTTAAAGATAAGTGTAATTCACTAAGCATTTTAGCGCTAAAAGTAGCTCCTAAATCTATGAGTCACTACGAGTAAATCAGGAATGACCTTACATGGCTGCTGCAGTCAACATTTTTGAGAGATTAAATGATAGTGAGCTTTTAAAAAAGTATCGCCTTAATCGAGATGGCATTATGAAAGTGGTAGAGTTGGTCAGGGATGCTATCACATCACCAACCAATAAAATCCACCCAAAATAACCAAAGATTAAAGCTGTTACAACTCTCCGATATTTGGCCACAGGAAAAAATGCAGCTGTGCAATACAGACGATCTTGGCATCTTTCAGCTGTCGGTCAGGAGGCTTTTGCACGATAAATGCTATAAAGCTTACTGTATCCGAGTATTTTATCAGTATGGAACTGGATCCAAAATGGAGCTCAACTATGACTTTTGTGTTGCAAGACAACAGTGTGCATTAACATGAAAAACATAAAACCATAAATATAGCATCAAGCAGCAGTCCAGGGCATCAAGCCAGAGTGTATCAACCAAAATAGATCTCATACAGGAGACGTGCCAGCACTGTGGAGGACAAGCTGCAGGAGATGTGCCAGGTGCAAAGTATTTACTGATAAATGTAATATAAAGTTTGAAGTTCAATCAGAGGATCTTAATGTTATATGCATCATCCTCCTGTCACCTAACAACCATTTCTGCTTTCACCTACTTCCTCAAAATTACTCAATTATATGTCAGAACAAACCAAGCAAGCTTTAGTTGTTGTTCGTGCATCGCGGCGCCTTCAAAGCAAGGGTCAGGAATAAATAGGAATGGGGCATCTGTCAAAAGATCAGCTTAAAACAGCTGCGTGGCTTGCGGCCATTAAGGACATTCCAATAGAAATCAATGCAATAAAGCTGATTGATGCTTGCTGTTAGGACACAGTGTTAGTGTATGTGTACATGATTGCATGCACTTCACCTGTAAGATATATTAGATGTCAACAATTGTCACTTTGAACTAGGATCAGTCTTGTTCCAGGACTTGCCTTTTTATCTTGTGAGATTTGAGATTTATGCAGATAAAGAGGAAGATGCATGGGATCTAATTGGAAAACCTGGAGTTTTAGAAGAGCTAACCTTGGCAAACAGTTGCCGTTGTTAGTTAGTTATGTTTGGATATTTGTGTGTGGGTTAGAGCTAGTGTGTGCATCTCTGTGACCTTAATATACCCATTTTACCAACCCTCCTGCTGTGTTGTGAGTCATAACAGGACTCCTCGCCCTAGGTACGCTGTCACCTATGTCATTCATGAGGCTTAAAATGCATTCATGAAGCCAGCTCATTAGTTACCATATTTGTTTGAGGAGCAGCATGACATTAGCATTTAGATGTGCACATCGCCTCACCTGCTGCTGTCATTGTTGGGATGAATGGACAATTCACATCTGGTGAATTTCTTCTCTCGTTGAGAGATTGCTGCTATTCGGAGAAACAATGTTGTCTATAGATACAGAGGCAAATGTATTTCCATATACAATGTAGCATACTGTTCAAGCATGACAAATATAAATCAGGCGGAATCTTGAATTGCTGTTATTTCTATAGCCAGACATATTTGGTGATTGACAGCACAGATGATTGTTTATTATTTGTGTGATAAAGCTGATGGAGGGTAACCAGATGGTGTTTTTATCTTAGTGTGAGACATACTCTAACAGGGGAAGAGGAAGAGAAGCAGGGAAAGAGGGGGACATGCTGATAAGATAATAAAAGGAGAAAACAAAAAAATGAATTTCTATTGTATTTCTTTTTCTTAAATAATAGGGTAGGGCTATAGCCAATTAAAGAAAATCTTCGTCAACTGATATTCTACCTATTCTTCAACTAATCGATTGGTTGATGAGAAAAATAAATATTCACGTTAAACTCTGCTACAAAGAACAGCAGTAAAAATACTCTGCCGGTAAGCCTGTGAATGTTCTCATTTGTCCAGGTCATCGTTATCCCAAAAGCAATTTCAGTCAAATGCAACTGGACTTGGTTATTTGTCTAGGAAGATGTTTCACCTCTCATCCAAGAGGCTTCATTAGTTCACCAACGACTTCTTCCCACCAACGACTGTCACTCTAACGACGGCCGTTGGCACTTGGAGCACACAGGGTTCTAGTGACATCATCGGCCTTGTGAGAGGTTAAATACCTGGATCTCCACACCAGATAGTTGGACCAGTCCCAACCTGGTCAGATGCGTACATGAACCGAGGAAGCCTCTTGGATGAGAGGTGAAACGTCTTCCTAGACAAATAACCAAGTCCAGTTGCTTTTGACTGAAATTGCTTTGGGGATACTCTGCCAATATTTTTACCTCTGCATATACTGAATCACAGAACTCAAATTACCTCGCACAGCAGAGCATTCTCGCAATATCACGAGATCATGCAAGAATTGCGGGATCACACCACACAAGGCATCTGAGTTGAAAAAAAAAACACTACTATCCTCCATTTTCGGAAGAGCGCTAGATATTTTCAGCTGGGATAAAATGCTTCATTTGACACATGGCCTTATGAAAGTAACACTAGCAATTATGGACCAGCCGATCAACTGGCCAACTAAAGGACAATCATCCCTAAAATAGAGCGATGGGCAGCCGCAGTGCTCAGTTACCAACACCCATTGTTTTGCCTGTGCCTTAGTCAGAAGCAGGTGACAGGAGCGCTAACCTACTTTATATGTTTTAGGGGGTGGGAGGAAAACCTGAGCACACGGAGGAAACCCATGTGAACATAAGGAGAACATGCAAGCTCCACACAGAAAAGCCTTGCCTAGATTGGAATATTAATATTGTATGGATACTAGGGCTGGGTATTGCCACTGATTTCCTGAATTGCTGTGATTCACAAGGTCATGATTTGATTTCTAATTCGATTCTATACTGATTTCATTTGGGATATTTAAGTCTATAAGTGGTATTTATATTAATGCTTAAATACTAATTGCACATTAGATACACATAGGGAGCTGTC
The DNA here is from genome assembly GCF_963691815.1 of Echiichthys vipera. Lineage (NCBI taxonomy): Eukaryota > Metazoa > Chordata > Actinopteri > Perciformes > Trachinidae > Echiichthys > Echiichthys vipera. The sequence goes on from NC_139826.1 coordinate 25,984,188, forward strand.
CAAAAAATAATTTGTTTTCCAATTTTCTCCATTCATTTTTTCTTACTGGTCAACACATTATTCTATTAATTAATAGGAAATACAGCATTTATGTATGAGTTATTGTATTATTAGTGGGTTCCCCATGACATATTGCAATGTTTGGAATTGCATTTGTATGAAAATCAGTACAGGAGCTAACAGGTCCGTGTCTAGGTGGCCGTTGCCGTGTGTCTCAATGATTGCATTTACGTGGATGCAAATAAACAGTCATTATTCACTTATTAGTGAACTTGTACACACACATATACAATACTCAATACCCAGTGGCTCTGTGCTTTGAAACTCTGGGGATTTGCTAAGGAGAGTTATGCAGGGTTACATGTATAGCTTGAGCTGTTATTTGGTACTTAAGAGTTATTTTTAAATGTTGCATTTATTTCTTTACACATAACTACCAGAGTACAAAGAAAAATACAAAACTTCTAATTTAGAATAAGACCTCAGTTGATGGTATAATCCTGACTGAATATCTCTTAACCACAGTTAACAATCCAACAGAAAAGCCCAAGTTTTAGGTTTGTCATGTATTCAAGCCTTTCAGTGATTACTGTACATCTCTAAACACACACAGACACCGCTGAACGTGTAGTACACAACATTTAACTAACTGCCAAAGCACTGCATCAAAGAGTTTCACATACGTTCTGATTTTCGTTCGGGAGAAATTTAAAAGGTCAGAAGAGAGGTTCCCCACCTCAGCAATAAGCTCAACAACAGTCCGTTGATTTGGCCGAACATGCTGAAATTGGAGCCATCTGTGCTGACCTCTCAGCCTGAGGTGAGTTGAGGCTAGCTGAGGAATACTGATTAGAGAATGAATAGGGGAATATGGGTTTTAACTGAATAGACAATGAATTTGAAAATTACAAAATCATCATGGTAGTACTTTATCACTACCCTGTCATGATATTGAACACAATAAACATATTATTCTTAACCTGAAGAGGAATAGTGTCGCATTGGATGTGTTTCCTCTTAACAGTGATTGATAAAAAGCGCTGAGAGTAAAGCTGAAGGTCAGGACATTCTAACTGGACTGTTAGCAGTGGTTTGTTTATATCTGCTCTGCTTTAGAGCCTTCTCTTCTCATCCTCTGTTCCATCTTTACGTGCCTCAGTTCTGTAATTCAGAAAAGAGAGCTTTGTTATTGCTCTGGGACAGGAGGTCACGGCAGCATGGGAGTGAGCAACCTTGTAAAAATGTTGACGGGGTGTAAAATGCCAGGGAACAGCTTATGCAAGGTTTTGCAGGGTACTGTAAGCTTTTTTCCTGTCTTGACATAGTAAGGAGGAAGGATGGAGATCAACGTGGCTATACTTCCTGCTGGAGATGGGCTTTGATGTGCTGAGATGTGTGCAAGTGTGTTGTGTATCTGCCACTTTGCTCAATGTAGTGAGGTTTGCGGACTATGCCATTAACATGCCTTCTCTGTTTTTAGGTCCATAACAAAAATATGCTCTGCATCGGCATCTGGTTATATGGCACCCTGTTGGCAGAAGTAAAATGCTTTTTTGTGTGACAGTGTGGGCCACAAGTTACGGTTGAAGAGTTTGCATGTTTAAATATTTAGTATATTTGATAACCTACATGTTGATGTCTATATATAGTGCAATTTAGTGCTGAGTCTGAATTCGGACGTGTAATTTTCTTACATGGTAAGTAACTACTCTGCTCAACTACTACTACTAAATAAATGATGCTCTTTTTAATTCCAGATTGTTTTGCTCAAGAAGCCTATTATCAGCTTTTTTTTTAAAGACGGTTGTGGCTTCTTGAGGCCTGAACAGGTATAGGGCGAGAATGTTAATGGCCGTTGGGGTGTTGCATAATCTGCTCATTTTTCTCTGTAAAATATTCAATCACATGCTCATGTGCACTCTGATTTGCCTGTCTCGTTTCTGGGTTGAATGCTAACAGCTAATTGTTTACAGTCCAGCAAAACGACTATTGAATACTGTGAATAGTCAGGAATGACCCATGACATTGGTAAGGGAATGAAGGAAAGCAGATGCAAAAGCAGCAACACCAGTTACTGATAAAAAAGAAATAAAAGTATGTATCTGGATTTAGGTTACTACAATACAGTGTGAAACAAATGAAATCTGTTTTTGCTTCACAGTATCTAAGATTACATGGTGCTGGTAATGAGGCTATACAATAGCTCAAGATTCCTAGATTGTCTGATTCAAGTGTCTCTTTCTAACCCCCCCCCTTTTGGGATGGTTGTAAATGCATCTGCTGAGTGTTTCATCTCAAACTCTGTAAAGCTGCAGTATGCTGCAGTGTGAGTTGGACCTGTGGGACCAATACAAGCCTCAGGGCTTCATACAAGTAGGAGGAGGGGATCCATGGTGAACTATAGCTGAGCTTAGATGGGAGAGACACTGTCATTGTAACTACTTTTAAGACAATCTTCAAAAAAATAAATGAAAAAAATCTGTTCTCACCACCTCACCTAAATTATGGTCCACACAAGATTAACAGTGTGTTGATCCAAGGTTTATGACTATTTAGCTTAAGGCCAGTTGGAAAATAGTGATAGAAAAAGTGATGGAACCTGGGGTCATTGGGTGTTTTGGTTCTTTCAACATCACACACCCTCACCCCGGCGACCCAGCTGGGATTGAGCAAGTCCCAACTTGTGTCCAAGTAGTATGTGCCATGGATCACCCCTCTTGATCCACAGTCATCTAGAAGCCGTCTTAGCTGCCTCTGTGGTGCTTTTGATTGCCTTTCTCTGGCATTTACCTGTGATGCCCAGCGGGCTGTATGCTTTGTAGAGAGGCTGAGTAGCAAAGCCTCTATAGCCCACCTCTATTGGCATACACTGTGCACGCCACCCACTAAGTCAGCATACTTGTATTTGGCACGCTTCCTTTCATTGGCCTTTTCCATCCACTCCTCCCTGGACACGGTCAGCTCCAGCAGAGCCACCTGTTTTGATAAATCTCAGAACAGCGCTATGTCTGATCTCAGGATGGTTTCCACGATGTACTGTGGGAATCAAATCTGCTTTCCTAGGTCGACCCTAATCTGCCAGTTTGTGCGGTTCCAAAGAGTCCCATTGCTCCCTTTGGCTGGGGCTTTGGAGTTATGCTTAGAGTGAGGTTAGGGTAAGTGATGAAGTCGAGCATGTAAACGTCATGATTTAAGTTAGTGTAAGCCTCGGGGAGTTAAATGGGAAGTCAAAGCAATGTCCTAACAAGTACAATTGTGTGTTGCCATGCCATAAACATGTCTTGAATATAGTTTTTGTTTTAGAATGTATGACAACAACTAGATTGTCACCCTGATTGTCTATACTTACTTATTACTTACTACTTATACTTATTATTTTGGTTACTCTCTACACACCTCTATTGTCGGTCTGTCCGTCCAAGGAGATAGATCCCGGCAGACTTTTCCATTATCTAAATCAAAGGTCTAATGCTGAAAACACACCAAGCAGCAGGGAAATGCGGTTTCAATCGAGGTCTGTTCCCTCAATTTGTCCTATCTACTAAACTTTGTAGTCTTATTCCATGGGTCAGTGAGGGTTGATCGTTTGCAGTTCAAATGTCTATTTTGCGTTATTCTCTCTTCAATTTATTCCAAAAACAATATATCAATGTGAATGAGCAGCGTATGTGATTTTTGAGGTTTTTTTTAAAGCAAATTTTTGATCCGTCCTATTGATCAGTAATTATTGCAAAGCCAAGTGGAAAGTTTATATAATTTTGTGTAATTTTTGAATGATCATTGCAGATTAGCTATTCTTTGATCTGGTACATAGCTGCCACTACTGCTGACTTTATTACATCACCATTTTTTTTGTTTACCCCTTTCAGAACTTATTGTTTCACTCAACATAGCCCCTGCTTGCACCAACAGTGCGTATTCTGATTTTGTGATATCTGGTTAATCTGATCCAATTGCTGAGTGGGGACATATACTTGAGGCTGTCACAAGGGGACTCGGGCGCGTGGGTGCTATGTGACATGTGTGCTTGGCTTAGTGGCAGATGGTGAAGTCCTGTCAAAGTTTAGGAGAATACAGCTGAGCTACTGTTTCTAGTTCATCTTGTTACTGGCTAGTCACTCCCATGTAGCCACACTTGTGTTTCAAACAATGGAGGTCTGTGAAAAATAAATAATATATAGTAGATATTCTGTCAAGAAGAAGGAAGCACTGAGTTTGGTTTGAAGTAAGATCTAAAGCACATCTTACTTCAGCTCTGACAGAAGTTGAAGCTCATTATGCTAGATCTAGATGCTAATTAGACCAGATCAAATGTCAAGTTTGATTACAAATGATGTATACATACTGTACAAGTACTGGTTTGATATGAGTATTTGTAGAGAAGAGTGTCAGTGTGGATCTGTATCAGGAAAGTTTGGACAGCCTATTTTCATCCTTAGCATGATGCAATTACAAAATCTTCCATTATGAATTTGGGTCCTCATATCAGACAATCCCATTTCTCGTCTACGCCCCTCGTGCCTTCTGCTCATCCAGGCAGGAGAAAGTGATCAAAGCTCAATCTTAATGCTGAACTGTGTGTCTTTCATGTGAGTTGTCAGAACGATGCTCACCATTTGATGCTCTCTCTCCTTTTTTTGTTTTGTTTTAGGTCATCGCCTGGAGCACAGAGTGGAGCTGCTCTGCCTACCTACGGATATCAGTGAGTTGGCTTCTCTGTGCCTTGGCAGGTGTTGCAGTAAACTGAAGAATGTGGGAGGAATTCTTATGGTGCCACATGAAAAGAAGTCAAGTTTATCCAAACTGTAAGACCGTTTAGATGCATCTACAATAATGATAGGATGGCCACTTTCAAATGTATGTTTCTTTGTGCTGGTACCCTCAGACCTGTTGCTGGGCATTGAACAAGCAGTCACTACAAACTCTGGGCCCTGGGGAGCTCCCTTACTTGCCTGGCTGTCCGTTGAGACATGCCATTAGGGCGTAGAAACAAAAAAAGGAAGGAGGATATGAGGGGTCAGAATAAAGACTAAAAGGGTGGAAGAAGTATGGGAGGAAGTTATATTATATTTAGATATTAGATATTTTGTAGTGTGGAGCTTTATTTAGCTCAGTGACACAGTTACTTTTCTTGGTGTTTAAGGCTGCATTAAAGCAATGTAATGTTTTTGCTTAGTATATCCATCTATATGGTGGAGCATTGCAACAACAGATATCCTCCGCTATTAAGCGATGCTGGCTTGTTAGCTTAAACCAGTCCTTTTGGTTATGGTTGGCTTATGGCTTATGGTTCCAGTAAGTCGCACGCTTGTGTTAGTAATTTTATGCATCAGAGACGAAGCCCATTTATTAATATCACACTTCCCTAACTGGCACATTGTAATGTTTTGCAATGGCTAATTGCAAAAAAAAAAAAACACACAACAAACTACCACACAAACCCTCACAACAACTATGTAATATGTGTTAATTTGTCCATCACTTCGTTTACCTTCAACTGAGTTATTGAATTTAGTGGCTGAACTAGCTGCGAAGAATGAACCTACTCGATTATCACACCACATCAGCCTGCTAATGATAGTTACAATTTAATTTGTAACTATGTTAAGAAAGAACCAACACTCACATTATTGAAGTATTTAGATACATGTCCACATCACCCAGCTCTTTGTGAATACAGTACAGCTCAAGTAAGGTGGGAAATGGAGAAGGAGGAGAGCATGAGGATGCGTGCGGCCTGTGTGCCGATGGAGGAGGAGGTAGAGCATCATGGGGGAACCTGACTGAGGACATACTGTACAGGGGTGGAGGAAGACGATGCAAAAACAACAGTCGAGCAATCCAAAGTGTTGTGAGCCTCTCAACACTGCCTCCCCTCATCAATTATTAATATTATGCTAGAATATTCATCCAACCCGCTACAGCGCCATCCTCCTAGAGAGAAATTAATAGAGCTCTGTATCATCCTGACACTGTATAACAGTATTTGTGTAGTCACTTTAATATCATCCATCATCAACCAACATAGTCCATCCATTCCACTTGTCTGCTAATTTCATGTTCACTGTTGATTTTGACCACATCCTCTTCCATAAAGGGATTAAAGAGACGGGTGTTTGCTCTGGGTTTCAGACTTTGATACACAATGTGGTCTTTGAGGAGCTGTGACTCCAGAACCCGATCATTGACATAAGTTTCACAGCCATACTCTCCATCCATCTGCACGTCACTGATATGGGAAATCCATGGTTGTTTTGTTTTATGTAGGGAACTTTAGTGGCAGACTAGATTTGGGGATGGCGGCATTTGAAATATGAGTCAGCCAGTGCAGTGATGTGTGCTCAGTCTGCCAGCTGCTATGCTTCACTTATTCTGATTAAACCTTTTGAAGACGACGGGAAGGACAATGAATGTGGCAGTCCCATAACTTGTTATAAATCATCAAAAGCCAGCGCGGCTCCATAAATATGTACACTGTTTCTGTGATACCACACAGAGAATGTTCTATTAACTAACCCCAAGTCATGGTGGAATTAGATGCCATGCTGTGAAGTTGGTCTCATCTGTCATCACATATGCTGTTAACTTTGTGAGGAATCATCTGCACTTTTTCTCTCTTCTCCTTTCTTCTGCTCTTCTTAGGGTTTGCAATTATCTGAAAACTTAAAAGAATCCACAGTCAGTAGTTTGTGTGTACATGTACTGTATGAATGTGTGTCCATGTCTGTATCATAATACTGTACAGCTTGAAAATTCTTCTGCTTATTGCAGTTCAGTTTCTGGGAAAGCTGTGAACACATTTTAAATTTTCCCACTGAGCAAATTGTTTTTTGTCCCCCTGCTCAGATGGCAGTCCCTGCTGCTCAGCTAAATTACACAGATATATACTTAAATAATCAGAATGATCCCTATAAGCTCATAGAACTATCCTTCACTTCCACCATGCATGTTCAGAAAACAATTGGCTGTCCCAATATTCATAAATATGTAAAAAACACAGTAGTAAACCCACTAACCTGCATATTCTGTGGAATATGGGCATGTAACTTAATTAATGTGGACTCAGGAACCCTTTAAATGAATAAACAGTTTTTATATATGTGTTATATATAAGGTATATTTAACAATCAGTAATAGATTGAGGAAGTGGAGTATAGTGGAGTACCTAATGTACTAAGTCAACTCTTTCCATTTCAACACTCACCAACTAGGTTTCTGTGAAAATGGTCAGATTTCATGTGTTAAAGAAGCATAGTTTGTTATCTGATATTAGCTAACAAAGGAGTAATGATGTGCTTCCTTCCAAAGTCAGCACAGATGTGCTCTTAGTAGCAAACTACATCAGTGGCTGTTCAGATTACCTCAGCTCTGCATTTATGTAGCGCTTTTATCCAACGCTCTTTACATTTTAACCGTTCACACTAATACTCAGGAGCACAAGGAGCAATTTGGGGCTCGGTGTCTTCCCCAAAGACACTTCTAAATGTCGACAGGAGAAACCGTGGATTGAACCGCTGACCCTGCAATGAGTGGACAAACCTGCTCACATACTCACAAGTCCTAATAATGGTGTCATGATAATGTCACCACTTAATTCACTCCTGTAGGTCAATAAGAGAAGGTCAGAGTGTGGGGTAAGATACAGAACATTGAATCAGGACCTGTGATGATTAAGTGTTGTACTCAGAAACCACAGCAGGTGAACCTCAAGCTGAAGGGCAACCTTTTTATCCTCAAGGCCACTATACTGCCCCTTAATACTATAGTGACTAAATGGGACGAAAGGTCTATGGTTTTAGTTTAAGGGAGGAGAGAGACCAAATACAAAGTGATGTGATGTAAGGGGATTCAAATAAGAGCTGCAATAATCCAGATTTCTGTCGTCATGGGATAAATGCTGCTGTTGGCTGTGTTTGGTCAGTCAGCCCTGCTGAGCCCCGTCAGACCCTTCTCTGTCCTTGGTGTCTCTTATGATCCCTGGCTGCATCCCAAGCAATTGCAGGACCTATCTGCGATCAAACCTCTGGTAACAATGGCCAATATTTGGGGGATTCTGTTGAAGCCGGGTAACGGATAACCGGGCCAAGACGTCCTCTTCTGTGTACCGGTACATTTTTTATATTTTTACTTGACATTCTAGATTTGAGTTGGGTCTCTATAAACATATCTAAGCATCATGCAGATTTTAAAAAGATATCTCAACTTCAGACCATAGCCGATGGTCCCAGATTGCATTTCGGCCAATGCGTTGCCTCGTCTGTTATCCACACTGACAGTTTACCTGCATGCAACTGAAACCTGCTAGAATGTGAATGGTAAACACTACTTTGAAGACAAACAGTAACCAGAACGATTAAGCCAAGATCGTGTACTGTTGCTCACAGATTCTGCATTCATATGCAGATATGATTTTTTTTAGATACATTTAGGCTGAAATTATATCTGTACTGCAGACATGCATGATAATGTTTGTCAACTGTCACTTCAGTGAAATGTCTTTTCTACTCAACTCAATTTTGTTTATATAGAGCCCCAAATTACAAGTGTGCCAGAGGGATCACCCAATCTTTACAATATATGACATCCTCTATCATTACATCCAGACTCAAAATTTTTGTACACACAACCTCACACAACCAGAGCAGGCAGAAATAACAGTAGTATTAGTTGTAGTAGAAATACAATACAGAAAAACAGCAAGTAAATAAAAGGTAGATGTTTTCATGGGCTTCTCTGTTGTTTGACTTTCAAACCAAATATTTTTTATGACAGATGTGAAGTAGATAAGTATATCTCCAGCTATGCCTAGTGTTAACAGTGTTGGTTTGCACTTAGTTTAATTACCCATGACCTTTTGCTGCATATTGTTTCATCCATTTCATAAACTTGAGAGCATGAAAGCATAAACGTCTGATTGCTACAGCCAAGGCGCCATTAGGATCTGCAGGCAAATGGGCAGTGTGTTTTTGTGTGGGTGTTTTGGCTCCATAACTGTTGGACCAAGTGTTCACATTTACACTTTTTTTGATATCATGTCTCTATAATCTGTACAGTTTTCAGTCTACTTTTACATAGTTTTTTTTAATATATTTTTTTTTATATTCTCTGTCCTGTATTTTTTTTATTAATATAGTAGTTCCACTGTGATATTGTACCTTTGAATGCGTTTGCTGATTTTATGCATTTATGAATGCAAAAAACATAAATGCAATTTTTTCTGAATACAGTTATTACTGTAGAACAGTGACTTTGATGAAATTTATGATACATTGGTTTCTTTTAATTGGGCGACGTTGGTCTGCATTGGTTTGCACATGCAACATAATTCAGTAGTGCCCCTTTAATTTCGTGGCACGTTGCAGCAGCATTTTTTTCTGCCTCATTTCATGTCCCACCAAACATTTACTGTAACACACATGGAGCGCTCTCTGGCACCTTCTTTTCTTCTTCTCTCCTTTGATACTGTGGAATTTCTGTATACCCCTGTATATAAACAGAGGACTGCAATTAATCGATTAGTTAATGGACAGAAAAATAATCAGCAACCATTTTGATAATCAAATAATCATCAAAGTAATGCAAAAAAAAACAACAACCAAACAATCTGTCGTTAAATCTTCTCATTTGTGAGGATTTGCCTACTTTTTTCTGTTTATGTGAACTAACCTGAATATCATTTGATTTTGAGCTGTAGGTCAGAAAAAACAAGACGTGAAGATGCCACCTTGGACTCTTTTTTTTTTTTTTTTTTACAATTTTGTGACATTGTATAGACTAAATTATTAATAATAAACATGCTCATTGATAATGAAAATAATTATTAGTCCTAGTTTCAAACACAGACATCAACTTACCTACTTCCATCTGTCGGAGAAATTGAAAACTATTTTCACAGTGGATATATTGGTCAGTAAGCAGCTTTTTAGCCCTGTTAGAAGTCTCTTGACATTAATACAGTCTGATCACTATGAAAAATGCAAAACTTAAAGTAATAATTTAACCCTCAGTCAGATCTCCAGGTCTCTGATAATAACATTCACTTCACATCATCATAGCTCTGTTTTCGTCTTAGTTCACAATACAGTTTTAAACCCTAAATCGTCATATTTGATCTGAATATTTTGTGACTTTGCCCTTTTAAGGAGTATTAGTGAGTATTAATCATAAAATCATATTCTTAACTTCTGAATGTATTATCCAGTTTATCTTTTGACTTGTTGGGGATTTATACTGAGATAGAAGAGAGAGAGAAACAAGATATACAATATATAGGTAGAGACGACTGTCTTGCCTTGACATTCACAATTTAAACCAGAGGTGTCTGATGACACCACATCTGAGCAGTTACATGTTCTCCTACCTTGTGTAGGTAAAACACTGAGCCAGAGCCAGCCCCATTACCAAACCCAGGTCCTGACTGTGTTCCTGCTTGGCACAGTTTCCACTAAGCAATGTGAGCGAGATTTCCCCAAAGAAATCTAGGTTTAGCAAACCGCAATCTTAAAATAGCTTTGAATCATACATTATTACATAGCAGGTCTGCCTCCTCTGTCAAACTGCACTTGCTTTTGTGATTGTCTCCTTGTTTTCTCCAAGCTTCCACATCTGAAAAGATTCCCAAACCTCATTAGCATAGCTTTATAGTTAATATGAAGAGGCTCAAAGATGGCTTTTCCAGCTCTCAAAAGTAAACAGACTTAAATGGGATGAATAAAAAAAAACCTTTGTAGATTATGCAACACACATGAATAGATATTGTCATGCTTTGGAGTTTGAATATATGAAAGAACAGTTGCTGGGGAATACAGAAAACATACAGAGGACATGGACATGAGAACATGTAATGTGTGTGTGTGTGTGTGTGTGTGTGTGTGTGTGTGTGTGTGGGCAGTGGGCAGATTTCAATCTTCCTCAGCGTGTTTCCCTTGAGTTCAGTAAAGCATAAAGGAGGCTGGGAAGAGTGACACCTCCAACTGAATCTGCTGCTGCTTCAGGAGGATTGATGTGGCAATTCCTCTCACTCACTCACACACACACACACACACACACACACACACACTTAGGCAATCAGATACAACAAACCAGGGTTAACTGTGTCAACTGTTGGCACACTCTGTCATACAGGTCGAAGACACAATTACACACACAAACTCATGCACACACATCTGCAACATGGGGACATGTTGTGGATAATCAACACCAAGCCTCTTTGTGTCTGTCCATCTTTTGTTTTAGTCAGGAGTGGTCCTGCTCCTCTGTGTGGCTGCGCTGGCACTGTCTGCGTGATTAATCCTCAGCTCTGTCAGCTGGCCAGCAGTGATACTAAAACCAAACAAAAACTCACACAAAGCTTGTCAGCGTGCATGCTCTCATGGTCGGTTTTAGGATATGCAGACATTTGCATCGCTGCAAAGCAAAGAAGAGTAAAACATTCAGCCCTGTTCTGTTTTTAGAGGCAAACTTAGTGAAATGGGAAACATATGCGGCAAGCATGCTGTTTTCAATTAACAGTTAATTATTATCAACACTCTATTGTGCTGTTTTTCAAGGGATTTCAGTCACAAATGCATGTCGCCTAAGCATGTATAGATGTGGAAAAAGGGAGTTGGAATGTGCACTACAGTACTTGTGCGTTTGTGGGTGTATTCCTTCTTGTGATGTGAAATCTGATGAATATTTTCCTCCTGTTTTTCCCTGAGAGGTTGTGTGATTGACCAAACCCAGAAGTTATTTCATGTGCCTGCCACCAAACTGCATTAGCGGGCCCGGCCGTTATCACTCAGCCTCTCTGTCTCTCAACAAGACAAGAAGATATTTCCCGGCCCAATATTGCTTTCTCTTTTCTGTGCTGTCACTTAATACAATGACCATCACCGCATTCAATGAATATTATTATTTTCTCCCGATTCTGTCATCGGGAAGACAGCTTTGTGAAAGTACATGTTTTTTGTCTGATATCTGAGTTGCCTTTCGGAGAATAGTCTTGATACTAACATACATTCTGTAAATGTAATTATGAGGCAGCTGTCGAACGTCCATTATTGGCAGTCATTATCAAGAAGTCACCTGACTCAGCAGATTCAAGCCACTGCCGTTGTTCTGGTTTGAAAGGACCTGACAGAGGTTAAGAGAGTGAAATAACTGCTGTTGATTGAAAGTATACAAAGAATGAGGATTAGAGGCCTGAGGAGGGAGCTGTTTCTGGAGAGGGGTCAATAAGAAGCAGGATTGTAAAAGACCTCTAACTGAGGGATCATGTGGACCATTGTGTCAGCCAGGGAGCAAATCTTAGCATCTTCATCTTACCAGACAATGTGTGACAATTCAGAAGGAATGACTGTTCAGTGTAGCAGACAGTGTAGTGATATTGTCCATTCTGCTCAATGCTGTTTGTCGTTTGTCAAAATGTAATCTGTTTTATCATTATTTGGTGGTTATTGAAAAGGCCTGTTGGTCAGCAGGGGTTGCAAAACAAGATTACAGACTGTGTTTAATGGATTTTACTGCAGAAAAGATGAACTAATCATACCTGTAGCTCATTGGATCAGCCGTACAAAAGATTCCAAGATACTAATGTTATGATTTGTACATTGTTGCTTTTTGAAGCTGCAGTAAGTAAGACCTCCTACATTTGAGTATTACTTAACCTAGAATGTACACTGTTACAAATTAGCTATAACTTAATTTCGGCTGATTATTTAAGTTACTATTGACGTTTTTTTTAATATTAAAAAAAAAGAAAGTACTTTTTTGCTTTTCAGATAATTTTTTAATGTCACTTCTCATTTCCTAAGAATGATGGACTTTTTGTCAGGATCCACACAAAAGAATTACGAATACCCTTTCAAACTAAAATTAATTGCATATCTTTTTTTCTGTCCTGTGTGCTTCACTCTATATTGTATCAGCAGACAGAACAAATAATCATATTTTTTAATTTGCAGCATCTCCATAATCTTTATAATCCCCCTCCTTTTTTATTTGGCTATGAGATTAATACCCATTTATTTTGTTGTCAGATTTCCGCCTGGTTGGGGGAGAGTAGAGCGATGTGGCAGGATTTGTCATTAAATCGAAAACAATTTTTTTCACCCTGTTACTAATGTGAATGCAGTGGTGGCTGTCCCAATGTGATGGGTGTTGTAAAGGCTGCTTTTACTGTAAACCCCCCCCCCCCCCTCCCCTTTTCGTTATCTTATATAAAATACCTGAATGCTTTTTATTTGTCTCGCTGTCTCTCACATTCACTCTCATCAGTAACCTAACCCAGACAGCTTCAATTAAACCCTGTGAAATTGCCCCAGTATCTGTTTCCCTCTGGGCCATTTAGCTGTGTTTAGCTGTCTTTAGACTGGGCCTGTTGCCAGGCAGACTTTAGAGGGCTTTTCATGTTCCCCTTTAAAATGTAGGCCAACCTAACCCCCATGTGCCACCTGGCCAGCCCTAGAGCTCTAAGTTAACCCGGGTGATACTTTGCTAAGTTTTAAAAAAGCAAAATGTCTACTCTTCTCCTACTGTGGTAAATATTACTATTATAAGAATTAATTTCTTCAAAAACATTCCCCTTGGATCTTGTTTAACTTGAAACACATCATAACCGTGCATTCACACCAAAAGCAATGGAGGCGATGAAAGCGTCAAGCTGCCATTCATAATCAATGTAAATGACGCAATGTCACTTCGGGCGACGCGTTCCTAGCGATAAGAGCGTTGCGATGCAGCAATGATGCGTCCATCGCGTCTATTGCATCATCGCATGTGTTGCGATGGATATAACTATGAACTGTGGATGGCAGCGACATGCTCATTGGAGCTGAGGAGGAGACCGGGCAGCTCCTGTACGACTTCAGAGGTTAAATCACTGATGGCCTGATCTCACTACAACACCACGGCTCTTTTAAGAGCCACACACTTCATCTGAGAGCTTATTTCTGTCCTTTTAAAATCATTCAGATCCCTGTTAGCACTAGCATCACTTCCATTTAGCACAACAGCAGAGTAGGCTGAGCCCGGGGTTAGCTTCAGTTAGATAGCCGCCTTGGCTGCTACATGCGATACACACAAATGAAGCGATGATCAAAAATGTAACAAATGTGAGCAAGCGACGCGATACTCGTGTTCCGGGCGATTTAATCGCCTCCATCGCTTTTGGGTGTGAATGCATGGTAACATCTAACCTCAGTATGAGAATAAACTATTTTAGAAAGAATAATAACACTCGAAAAAATTAATAAACAAACAATAAGGGGAAGGTCTCCCCTTTAGACTTGTTTTGGAAACTATCTTACACACTGTGAATCTGTGTGGAGGCTTGTTGCCGGTGTTCCTGAGGCTAAATGATGCTGGGCCACCCAGATAGGAAAATGTTCATTTGATGGATTCATTCTGCCTTCATGTGTTGTTAGGTGACACATTTACTCAACACAACACACACCAAAAGTGTTGCAATTTCTTGTTGATGCTATTAGTTTGAATATTGTGTGGGTGCATGTTTTTGTTTTATAAAAAGAGGTTATTTAAAGATTGGCTGAGACCTCCTCTGAGAGACAGCACTGGAAAACAAAGAGTTGCCATGGTAACAGTCAAGGGTGAAGGAGGAGGGTGTGTCTGGTGTTGTGCTTGAAGTGGCAAGATGGACATTGGCAGGCAGAATGGCGGGGGAGCGAGCGATGCGTTTCTGTGGCCCTTTGCCATTCCTGCTGCTCACCAAGTCTCTGCTTTCCCTCTCTTCCCGTCTCCCGCTTCACTCTCTTGTTGTTGTCCTGAAGCAAGTGGGAGGCTGTTAGGAGAACAAACGCTGAATCTCAATGAGCCAGCGGAAATGGAACTCATTTTCTCGGTCTGTCTCTCTCTGATAGTGCCTTTATTCTTTATTTACAAGCAGCACAACTCTAGCATGGCCGGGTTATATTACACAATTTATCAACATATGTTTAACGATGTAGAAGTGCTGCAAGGGTAGTTTAATGTTGTACAGATGAATGTTTACAAGATCACGTGATCAGAGCTGACCCTCATAAAGATGACGGATGGCAGCTTCATGAAGGGCAGCAGGGATTATTTCATGGATCACAAAGTATTAACTTCACCATACAATATCTCAGAAATTCAAATTTCCCCCCATAATGCTCAAATTGATTGTTTTGGTCTGTCTGTCGGAACTTAAAGCAGATGGTCTTTGGATAAATTATATCAATATGCTACATAAGGAAGTGAGTATATGGCAGATATGCTGCCACTAGTATAGGAGAAGGTAGGTGGCTAATATAATAATAATGGTTAATATTTGACCCCCAGTTGAAAGGGCAGAGGCTTTCTTCTTTTCCAGTTTGGCCTTATCAATAAAAGGAATGCTTGGTTCTTCTATCAATAGAGAAAAATAGTATTTTCTTCTTCCAGGATGAATACATTAAATCAAACTAAACTGAATGTATTGCTTTGTAATGAGGCTTAATACCCTGTCAGATAGTTTTTTGTGGTCCTGAAGACTGATTCTGATTAGGTGTCTTATCTCCAACCCTTGATATAAATGAGAATCAGTTTGATTCACAGGAAATGCTTAATATCAGTCATTTTTCCACTGTACACAACACGGTCACTGGGAGTTAAACTTAGTCATGCATCACACCATCAACCACTGTATTTTAGGGAACATTCAAATCAATTTGCAAAAGAAGCTCAATATAATGAAAATGTGGCTTTTTGAAGCTAAATGCAGATATCTCAATTTCACACAACAGGGAGGTTTAATTGACTCCGTAGGCAGACAGTCCTGTAGTGTCAATTGCAATCAAAATTAAAAAAACAACAACAGTTGAATGAGTGATTTCTTTTTTGTGAAAACAGTTAATTACAGTTGTCTGTTCTCGTGTTGTGATCCTATTGACTTTAATTGAAAATGAGATTTGAAGTAATGTAAGAGGTTCTGACAACATCATCATTGTGTCACAGTTTCAAGGGGTTTGATGTTTTTCCCAGCAATTTATCCCGCACCCATGAAATGTGTTTTTTATGAAAATCTCCTTAGAAAACCAGGATATTAAAGCCTTAATTAGTGACGTTTGAGCCACCAGGCTATATCTCTGACTTGTATTTGGTTTGTGGCTCTTTTTGTTGATTTTTGGGCATATTTTCATTATCTTTTCTTAGATGAGACTATCTTCCATTATATCCCATTACACTTATTTATTCAGGCCTTTTTGTGCATTATTATTCTTTTAATATGATTTTTATGCAATAAGTTGTATGTTCTGTCTTTATTTATCCTCTGCGAGTCTTTGTGTCCATATGTGGAAAAGAGAGAGAGCACCAAGCAGAAAGCACACTTCAGTTGAAACGGCAATTTCCCCTGTGCTGAGTAGCAGCAGGTGGCCATGTCTCCAGCTTTAAAAGAAATGAAATAGAGAAGATTCTTTCTCTCCATTTTCACTTTCTCTACAGAAACTCAGTGAAGTTCTCAATATTCCATCCCTTTTAACTTTAAATTTACAAAACAGGTCTCATTTTTCCCCGAGCTGCAAGCAGGGGTAAGACTTGGTAAGACCCCAACGACATCATTTAGACCAGTGTGCACGTACAGGCACAAATATAGCTGAATGTGTTTGTTAACAGTTACCACCTACTGCCATCACAGTTTTATTGTATTGTTAATCTGTAGTCTGTGCTGGTCCTATCAGGTTTCAGACAAAAGAACAACTTTAATTGTGCCAAATGGCATGACTTGAATACTTGTTGCACTCTTATACGCATGCTTGTTGCAGTTTCTTTTATTCAGAATGCAACATATTGACGAGGTTGGGCCATCAGTGTTGCATGATTTTGTCAGCAGCAGAATCCGTTTGCCTTCAGTTAGTCAAAACAGCCGCGAAAATATATAGTTTAATTATACTGCAGTTAAGGTTAGATATAATGTATAATACTGCAGTTAGCTGTGTCGATTTAGGGCTTCAACTTTGCAGTGGTTCAACTAATAATTACAGTATTTCTTTAGTCTACAACCCTACAAAATGAAAAGAAGCCACTTCCAACATCTATTTTTCTATTATTTATGTAAAGAAGTAGATATCAAAGTTGTGGTGTGTCTGAATCTGGCAGTGGAAGTGGAAAAGATTGAAATAAGACACCAGAAGAGAGACAACTTGAACACTTTATGGTTCATCCATGTTTCGGTCATGTTTTGCAGAATATGTAAAGCATTTACTTGTTAAATACAGACATCAAATACAGACAGAGTGGGTATCGTATGGGTCAGTAACTTTGAGAAGCTAGTGGTCCAGCTAATGCTTAGAGCGTTTACCAGAAAAATGTCTTTACCACCGCGGTGACATGACACTTGTAGGATGTATCAGTATTGAAATTAACTTCAAAAGAACTAATGTATGCTCACATACAGTATCCTTTTGGAGCACTGTTTTGCTGGTAACATTAAAAAAGTGGGGTTGTGAGAAATTTGTCATTGCTGTGTCATGTATTCACCTTTCCATGTACCCGAATTTTGAAAACCTCTCAGTTAAATACCTCAATGATTGTGATCATTACTGTCCCACACCGTAAGAGGATTTGTTAATTTATAGGCTAATATAATCAATAATGCTACCTATTTCTGTCTTGTTATATTTAATGAAGACTTGAATAGTTATATTACAGTTTGGCCGATAATCTTCCCGCCTCGTGTTTTTTGTTCTTCACACACCTTCCTGTCATTTTTGCCTTTTCCCTGTTGAAGCCTGACTCATCTTAGAATTCAAGGCAGAGAGACATTAGTATTCCCGAGGCCCTTACTCTGACTGAGCCATCTGCTGCTTTCATACTGCTTCTCTTACCCTCTGTCCTCTCCTCAGCCCTTCTTTTCCTCTTCATACACACACTACACACATTCACGCAAACACACACAAAAACACACAACCGTTTTTGGACATATGTCTGCCAAACAAGGGTCTGAGGGTAATTTGAAGCTTTATCTTACTGTAAATGAAGCGTTCTGTGGCAGACATGAATAGGTCTGTCATTGGAGACAGCCAAGTGGTTCCCAGCTGCAACTCAAAACAGACAATTGGGATACTGCAGGCTGGCTGGTATAAACTTTTTGGTACTATTGGTGTGTGTGTGTGTGTGTGTGTGTGTGTGTGTGTGTGTGTGTGTGTGTGTGTGTGTGTGTGTGTGTGTGTGTGTGTGTGTGTGAGAAACCTTTTTTTAGCGATGAAGGTTATGGTTTGAATCAGTGCCTACATTTCAGAGCATTTATGTGAGACAGGGATACTTTGTGTGTGTGTAGGTGGGATGTAGAAATAAAATGCACAGTGATGGAGCCAGCTGGATTCTGATTTCTTTTTCACCAATCATTGATTCATTTTCTTTAGCCAGCCGTTCTATTTTTATTCAGGTTACCCTGGGGCTGGATTATATCCCTGCATACAATGGGCACAAGGCAGAGAAACAACTGGGATACACAGTCTTTTAAACTCACTATAGAGGCGCTATAGAGATCTTGTAGGAAGAAACGCAAAAATTTTGACACATTTGTGTTGAGGCTAGGTTTTTAGATACTGACCATGTTATAGCAATGTCCTCATTTTGTGTTTTAAAAAGGTTCTGCCCACTCCCTGCATGTAAAATATTCTTAAAAAAAGATTTGTGGAATAAGAACAATTACATTTATGCAACTTTTCAAAAGCACAGGGTGGACAGAGAAGGGGGAAGAAAATAAAATCAATCGTCAGAAGAAAATTTGGGATTAAAGTGACATTACATTACATTACATTACATTTTATTTAGCTGATGCTTTTGTCCAAAGCGACTTCCAATAAGTGCATTCAACAATTAGGGTACAAACCAGAAGAGCATGTTATTAAGTAAATTTGGTAGCTTCAAATAAGCCGATCTATAGAGTGCTACATATAAGTGCTTTTTTAAATTTTTATTAATCATCTTCTTAGCCAAGGTGCAGACAAAAGAAAAGCGTTTTCAGCCCGTGGCGGAAGATGTGTAGATTCCCTGCCTTCCGAATGCCGATGGGGAGCTCGTTTCACTATTTGGGAGCCAGGACAGCACACAGTAGAGACAGTCGTGACTTAGTATTACAATCCAAAAGATTTAAAATTACCCACAGATTTGTCTGTAATTTATGTCTGTTTATAACTGCTGTTACTGTTAAAAACCCTAAAATGTTATTTAAGACGTGAACAGATGCAAATAGTTTTTTGTTTGGTTTGTTCTATGAGAAATTAGATGAAGTGCATGGTCAAAAGGAAAACTGCGTTACTTCACAACGTCTAATATTGTTTAAGATCGTCTAATGTTGCCCGTTTAAAGTTACACACCAGCTGACCGCAGATATTGACATACATTCGACGCCTGCATAAGAGAACAGAACAGAACAAATTAGCCAACCAATCTCATGCCACTATTAATCTAATTAATCTCAGAACAAATGGAGAATATTTTTGCTTAAATAATTGCAAATGGCACTGTAAAGTTTCCACTGATTCAGTGTGCATGTTTCCCTTACGAACTGCCTGCCTCAGCAATTCAGCATCAACAGTCAGTCTTTAGCTGACCAGAGCCACACATGGCCCAATGGTACCAGCCAACTGTTGACTTAGCATTAGGTCCAGAAGATATGTCCACTGAAAAATGTTCCACACTAAAATATTACAACTACATTTAATTGGATTGAACAAACTATATTGCAATTTAACCTAATCACCATGTCCCTATAGGTGGGGAAATGTTTTTTTGGCAGTGAAACAAAAAAAATAAATCTGACAAAGTGCTCATGAGCAAGGCAGTGAGCTTCCAGTCAGGTGAGTGTAACTTAAGTAGCTGCTATTAAAACTCTTCTAAATATCTACTTGAGTAGTAGGCACCATTAAATAATAATGAGGAAACTTCATGTAATGAGAAATGTCATAATTAAGGAATGCAATGTTTGTATGTTTGTTTGTATAGGTATCTTTGTGAGCTAAAATACAAAAAGAAACCCCCCAAATGTCAAAGGAAATATATTAGTATTGTGATCATACAGTTAATATAGGGGTTATGGATATGTTGGTAAACAGACAAACAGATAAACATATTGAAAGATCATAAAATTACATGACATATAGACACATCTTGTGTGTAAAATCATAGTTGTACTATATATAATAATGAATTCTCAATTTGTTCTAATGGGACTAAACAGGTGGGACATATCCTTCATGTGTCCTGGGATGCACAAACAGTACATGCAAATTCAATGAACACAGAAAAATCTGAAATACATGTCAGACAAAGCAGATTTGGGAAAAACCACCTGAATGAGGATTTTAACACAATTACACAGCAGTTTTAATACCATATATAAATACATATATATGAGGAATATATATAAAGAATCAGAAAAATAATAAAAATATGTTATCAACAACAACCGGGCAACCCCACACACACACACACACACACACAATTAAGGAGGCCAACAAAGAGGAGGTCGAAGGGTAACGGTCCCCAGGGGATGCAGTTACCCATAGTTACCAATCCTTGCCCTCAGCTCTGGGGAATTGAAGGAGGCTGGGTCTCTACAGGAGGATGCTGGGATATAATGTGGAGGAAGAAGGAGGGTGGAGTCAGGGAGGTGCATGCTGTGTAGCAGCTGGTGGGGGAAGGGAGGAGCGAAGAGAGATGGGAGGGAGGGAAGGAGGGAGGATGGGACTTGTTGTTAGAGCAGATCCTAGTGCTATTGTATCCCAGACCCCAGCTCAGGACCTCAGGTAAGACATACAGTTACTGCACGTTTCCTAGAGGTTAACAAGCTGAGGTAATTTTTATATCATTAAGTGAAAACCTTTTTATGTGCTGTTTTAATAATGAACAAAATTGCCTCATTAAATATACAGTATATGCTGCTATATTTCATCAGGTGTACAGAACATGTGTGTCCATGTCTGTGCATTTACAAGTATTGCATGATCAGTAACCGCCATGGAAGTACTCTTATTATTTAATTCTAACTTGTCTGAGTTGATACAGAAAGGGCCAGTCAGCCTTGTGCTTTGTGTACACATTTAATCTTAGATGCCTGACTTGGCTACCTGTGGAACAACTAAGTGTGTGTGCGTGAGTGCGCATGTGTGCTGCTTTCTGTATTTGTGTGTTTGTGTTTTCGAGAGGATGTATTTGTGCCAGGGTGTGCAAAGCTAATTAACCAGTGCAATCTCTCTCGTGATGGAAAATGTAATTATGTTGAAGGAAAATGGGGGAAAGCAGCAACAACACCACTCTTGAGGGCAGTTGTTCATGGCAACTGGATGGCACAGCAAAGCGGGGATGGCGACAAAATGGATGATGGGACACAGGAGGCACGCTTGACAAAGAAAAATACTCTGAACTCTTTTAGTTGGTTGGATTACATAGCTGTTGAAAGACTCGCCATAATTTTGTTAGTATAGTTATTGATGTGTGATGATAAATTTCAATGAGTTCTATCACACCACACAGACGCATGTTCAAGTTCATATTGTTATAGTAGAGGGGGAACAAACGTCTACATTTGTGGGTTTTTAGTCAAGCTGCTTCTTCACAGCAGAGAAAGAAACATTTGATTCATTGCCACTCAAACAGGTATTGTGTAGGAGCATACTTTATTGTTTCCCAAGTTGATCATTCTCAGCCACCAAGCTACTAAAAGATCAATCTTCAGTCAGTCATGATTGACATCTGCAAGCCCAATGGTATAGTATCAGGGCTATGTGGAGATGCCCTTGATCTAACTATTGATTCTGTCTCTGGAAGTGTCCCATTAGGTTTATGTGAAGGCAGTATGCTTAGCTGGTCATTGTGTCTGTTGTTCTAAAGCTGAGCCTGAGTGATATGTTGAGCCCACTGTTGTCGTATTTGAAGTTGAAATTGTGCTAAATAAGCTCAAAATAATTCCTCTGAATGTGGATGTAGAAGTAAACCAAAAACTGTCGTTCTCAATTGCAAGAAAATATTAGATTGTCAAGCACTAAAATAATTTTGCAGCTGTATGCAAAGTGCAAAAAAAAGAAATTGACAATGGTGTGTTTGTTAAAGGAACCCTACTCTGAACAGATTTCCCATTTTGATGTTGGGTGGTATCAGTTTCCTTGATCTGCTAAAACACACAAAAACGCTGTTGTACTTGTTTTAAAAATGACAGCATTAAGCTTTGAGCATTGGACTTGTGTGTATGCACTTGCATGTGTGGAGTAACAGCTGTATTTGAAGTTGCTTTAACGCTGTGCATCTGTGTCTTTATCTGTCTCCTAGGATCAGACCAATAACAATGCATGGCCTGTAAGCAGCAAGTCATGGCTCATAGGAAGAGGTCGGGGACCAGCGGAGGAAACATTATGGCTACTCCTGGCCTCGCCTCCTGTCCCAACCCTCATCCTACAGAGTCATGTGATCTGAAAGCCCTCCCTCCTCGGCAACGCCCAGTCCGCTACCCCAAGGAGTCACATGATCGGAAACCCCTCCTCCGTTCCTGTAAGGCACAATACTCTGCTCCCAAGTCTCAAGAAGTGAGTCTCAACCATCCAGAAGTGGATGCAGATACAGAGGTTGAAGTGAAGCGGTACAGCAGCCAAGCGGATGCAGAACTGAAGGACCAGCGGCCAGCAACACCCTCAACGCCGGAACATGACCATGAACATAACCATGACCAAGGTGACCACGACCGAGCAGACTTTCATGGTGGAGCTGACAGCCTGGATGATGACTCCAGCTCTGACTACATTAATAACACTTCAGATGAAGAGGAAGACTATGACAATGGTGAGTACAATTTTATTCATGTAGGTAATTCATATTTGATCATTATCACCCCTCCAGTATCCATTCTTTCATCATTACTATGCTATTATCTATCTCCGATAAAATGTTAAGCGGGACAAAGACACTTATGTTCACACTCTTTTATTTTTTTTCTAAATCTCTGTTGCACAAACAATAAATTCAGAAAAGTGTAACAGCATTTTCAGGAAAGCAGAAAAAAACAACAACAACAACCTAAAAGTAACAGCCAGAGGCTGCAGCATCATCCAAAGTATCCATACTTCAGAAAATGTCGGTGTTGCAGCTCAACTTGAAATCATGCTTTTTTGTTGTGTGAACTGAAGCAAAGGTGCAATTTCAAAAGAAAAGTTCAAACCAGTCCTTCAAGTTCAATCTTTTCCTTTGCAGCATGACTGAACTTCCACATGAAAACAAACCTGGAAACTTTGTGTCCAAGTATTGAGTAGCTGCATGCAACTGAAACGTCAGTAAGATTAATTGATACTAACCAATCAAACCTAAATGAATCACAGGTTTTCTCTGTACAGGTTCTCAAGTACTTCTGAATGTCTAGTACTGCAGTGCTTATTGTTATTATAATGAGGTAGCCCCTGTTAATAAGATACATGTGTTTGTGATCATAAAACCCTGCAGGGCTGGCGGAGGAGGATGAAGGTGTGACTTACTACATCCGCTACTGCCCAGAGGATGACAGTTACATGGAAGGTATGGACTGCAGTGGCCAGGCAGACTGCAACCACAGCAGCAGCCACAGCCAGGGGGACAGCGTCACCACCATGCAGCCGGGCGGAGCCCACACTGATGAATGTCAGGAGGCTGTTGAAGGCTGGGCTGAGGAGGGGGAGGCGGAGGGGGAGGAGGTGAGAGAGGAAGAATGGGTGGAAGATGAGGAGGAAGAGGGGGCTGTGAGGGAAGAGTGGAGAGAAGAGGAAGAAGAGGTGAGGGAGGAATGGAGAGAAGAGGAGGAAGAGGTGAGGGAAGAGTGGAGAGAAGAGGAGGAAGAGGTGAGGGAGGAATGGAGAGAAGAGGAGAAAGAGGTGAGGGAAGAGTGGAGAGAAGAGGTGGAAGAAGTGAGGGAAGAGTGGAGAGAAGAGGAGGGAGAGGTGAGGGAAGAGTGGCAAGAGGAGGAGGTTGAGGTGAGGGAAGAGTGGTCAGAGGGAGGTAAGGAGGCGAGGGAGGAAGGCCAGGTCAGGCAGGAGCAGTGGGCCGGACGAGAGAGGCACAGGGTGGAGGACTGGGGTGATGGAGAAGGCGAGGTTCGCTGCGAGGTTGTGGAGCAAGATCCGGACGAACAGATATACAATGGAAGACCAGAACCCATCCTGGACCATCACCATCACCACCATCTCCACCACCAGCCCTCCATGCAAGACACCCTGCACACCCGAGACGAAGAGGAGGAGGCAGAGAGCGAGGAGTACTGCCCTAACGAGGAAGAAGATGAGGACGGTGACGAAGAGGAGAGACATGGAAGGGCCTACACTGGAGACTACTATGCCCCAGAGGACAATGGGAACTCAGTGCGAGTCTCTCCATACCGTAGCCGTAAGGTGCTGGTGGTAGAGGGGGAGACTGGCGAGGAAGCGGAGGAGGATATTGACCAAATTGTTGCGGAGATCAAAATGAGTATGAGCATGGGGAGTCTAAGCAGCAGCACTGACCAAAGCCCAGAGGAGCTAGCGCAGGACCCTACACCAAGTGACTACCCTCACGCGAAGCCCGACGCAGCCCCCTACCCACCTGCTCACCATCGCCACGACAGCAGGCCCAAGTCCCTGAACCTGCCCTCCATGCACCTCAACAACCCTGACCTCCAGAAAGGAATCAAGGCACATGCACGCTCCCCTGAAGACAGGCACAGATGGCAGCCAGAGCAAGTAAGCTGTCGTTCAAAGGTTATAGCTGTGAACATTTTTATTTTTACCATTTACACACTTACAGTATCAGCGTCCCTCTTTGTTTGTTTTTACAAAACAAACATAAAACCAACCCAATGAGGGAAATTAATAAAACAGAATAGATGTAAGAAAAGACAGATTTGGTCTATTATCTAACATACATTCTCCTGACGAATACTATAATTGTGATTTGATTTAATTGACTGCCCCTAATGAGCCTGTTGACAGCCATGTAATAGATGTTTGAGCTAATGTTAGCTTCACATGCTGAAAGGACAGACTGCTTCACAAATATTCACTCATACTACTCATTCCTGCAGGTCCCACTCTAATCCTAAAACAATATTATGTGTAAAAGTTCCCACTAATGTTTACCTTCCACCTGATGTCAGTCATTTACACTTGACTATTACCAAGCTAGCTACCTTTCTGAAAACAACGTGAGGTGGCAGACAACAACCAAGAGTTTCAGCCATCTCAACTGAAAGTCGACGAATAAACATTTTATCTGTTAGGCATTGTTAATAAGGTGTGATATAGCCTTGTTAAAAATGGCAGCCCTGCAGTTTGAGAACTCCAGTTGATTTCTATTTATAAAATTGTAATTGCACCTTCCTCTTAAAAAAAGAAATAATAATAATGCACCATACTAGGACCCTGAAAAATTGAATTCAGCCATCATTCATTTTTTATTGTTCCCACTTTTCATACTTTGACATTTTTGACTGACACGTAATGCTGCAAAAAGGCCTATACCATCCATCCATCATCTGCAACCGCTTGCTGGAGCTGATCCCAGCTGATATTGGGCGTGAGGCGGGATACACTCTGGATAGGACGCCAGTATAACGCAGGGCACATACTGTAGAGACAGACAGAGACAGACAACCATTCAATTCACACTCACATTCACACCTACGGGCAATTTAGAGTAATCAATTTACCTAACATGTCTTTAGACTGTGGGAGAACCCGGAGAGAACCCACGCAGACACGGGAAGAACATACAAACTTCACACAGAAGGGCCCCACCCCGGATTCGAACCTGCAACCCTCCTCTTGTTGTGAGGCGACAGTGCTTCCCACTACACCGCCCAAAAAGGCCTACGAATTCAATTTAATGCTATTGAGAAATTAAACTAAAACAACAATTTTAGATTTTTTTAAATTCCATGAATGGATCACAGACTTCTTAATTTCTAATGTGTTGAATCAGGACTGCATATACAGAGTAAAACACACAAATGAAAAGACAGAACACACCAACAACAACATCAACAACATAATGCTGATCTGGTCAGAGCCTGCAGAAAATGTACTGTACATTCAGGCTGTTTCAATACTCTGTGGCACAGACTCTTGCCACTATATGTGTCTAAAAGAGCTTTGTAGTGAGAAGCTGAAGATGAGTTACATGACATGTTGCTCATTGCCATACAGAGAATAGCCTTAGCCTTTTCCCTCCCTGATGTTACCTTGAGATGTCCCCCTCCTCATCTCTCTCCCTTTCACAGCCCTGGATGAATGCACACTATACTCTGTACAGTCACACCGATTGAGTCAAACACGTGCAGAGCTCCCCCGCCTTCTAACAGTCAGATGGTTAAAGGAGAATAGGGATCGTCTCCTGTGGGCAGCATCCTGATACACACCTGCTCCACAGTGTGCACATGTTACATTCACTGTGTCGCTCATTTGTAGCACAGAACTGGGTCAGATAGTGTAACTGGATTAAATTGGAAGAATGTAGATCACACGGTAGATTCAGAATACTCACAGGCTCACTGAGATTATTCTGTCCTCTTGTCCTCTGTTATTAAATGTAATGCTCTCTGTACAGCACTTCAGCATGACCTTTACACGAACCAGGACAACAATGAATTCAATAAAAGCCTTGCTGCACAGTGTGAAGTCAAAAGATCATGAATAAAAAGTGTTAAAAAGCAGGAGGAGGTCATCTACACACGTATTCTGTTAGTGTGATGCATCTGAGGAAAGCAGAGTATTTTACACAGTATTGTAGTCTTATTAGAAATGCTACATGTTGTAAACATCAGTATGGCAGTGTTTAACTGTGACATGTTGGTATGATCACCACTGTGTCAAGGGTCAAATATTAAATATTTAGACTGATCATTTCCCATAATATCCTTCTTCTTTCAGGCAAACCTATTTAGAAGAAGAAGAATTATTTTTATTTGTCCCGCAAGGGAAATTCATTTTTTTCACTCTGTTATTATTATACAGGTTACACACACACACAGGCCCGAAATACACACATGCACAAACAGGACCTATATACATGCAATTAATGGAGAGATGTCAGAGCGAGGGGACTGCCAATGGCTCAGCACCCCGAGCAGTTGGGGGTTCGGTGCCTTGCTCAACAGCACCTCGGTAGTGCCCAGGATATGAACTGGCACCTCTCTAGCCACCAGTCTACGCTCCATTCATGGTCCACACAGGGACCCTCCGGTTCCCAGCCGAGTCACCTATGGACTGAGCTACTGTCGCCCCTATTTGCTTACAGTATGTTTTGCGCTGTGATTGAATTTCCCTACCGACTACCAGCATTTTTCTAGGGCTTTCCTCAATAACAGGAAAACAACCATTTTGATATTTATAATGTATACAGTTATTGTTTAATTATATGAGTCCATGAGATTTCTTAAATAGGTTTATCTGTCATTGTGCATTTATTGTGAATTATAATGCATTTATAATTCTTTATGACTGAACTCATAAACATTCATAATGCTTTCTGATGCACTATATCGAGTCATAAAACATTATAGATGTGACTTTTAATGAATAAGATCAAGTATCTTATGGATGTTCTTGACTACCTATAAACTAGAGTTTGACTGATCTTATAATACATTATGGGCCCGATTTAGATGATCTATGGCACATGGTCTAAAGTGCATGGCACAAGTGCATTTAAGTTGTATGTCCAACTCCACTTTTGCTAAGTAGTTGGTGCATGATCTGCAAAGTAAGGCACAGGGGGCTAAGGGGTTCTATTTAGTCTCTTCATTTATCATGGGTGTGTTTTGGATGTAACATGAACTAATCAGAGTATCCTACCCATTTCCTTTAAAAGCCAGGTGCACCTGCTGCTGGCACATTGCTATTTAAACAGCGAATTTATAAATGTACACAGTGTAGAAACAGCACCTCTTCAGCTTTTTTCATATTTTAGACAATGTAATTAATATTTTCTTCATTAATGATGTATTACTTCACCCACCCGCAACCCATCCACTGTGAATTAACTGCAGGGCGGCGGGTATTGCTAATTCTTTCTGTTGTCTCAAGATAGCAATGCACCTGACCACACCTCACTTTAAGACCAACACAGCCATGGGTGCACTGATGGGTGCAAGTTTCCTATTACTAGTTCATGCAGTACCCTTAGTTCAATTCAATTCAATTCAATTTTATTTATAGTATCGAATCATAACAAAAGTTATCTCAGGACACTTTACAGAGTAGGTAAAGACCACACTCAATGACTTATTTATGATTTACATAGACCCAACAATTCCTCTGTACAGTATGGTGGCAACGAAAACCTTCCCTTTAAGAGGCAGGAACGTCAGACAGACCCAGCTCTGTGGAGGATGGCCATCTGTCTTGACCGGTTGGGGAGGAAGAAAAGGAGAGAGAAAGAGAGAAAACACACACAGATGGACAGGGAGAGACAGACAGACACACTTCCAGAGAAAAGTTATAGTATATAGTTAAAATTATAGTTATAGTTATCATTGTATGTGTGAAGTAGAGTGAAACACATATTGATGCATCTAAAACAATTACGCATCATTATGATGTTTACTTAGTAAGTAAAGTGTATAGCATTTATGCATTTAAATACTTTATGCTGCAAGTTATTAGTATGACCCAGTATAACACTATTATGTGTTCTATAGAAAGACCATGAACCACCAAGTCTGTTAAAGACCACTGACAAAAGCCAAAGTGTACCACAAAAAAACCCACAAAATAAGCATATTCATCAGATGGACTTGTGTCTATAAAATTAACATTTATATCTTTAACATTAAAGATTAAATAAATATTTCTGAAGGTGACATGAACTGAACTGTCGTATGCAGTACATTTGAGTGAAGACTACCCCTTGAAATTGAATGCTTGTCATTTGCAATATTTTCATTCTGATGGTATTTTATTTTATCAGATAATCTGTTGAGTCTTGCCCACCTTTAGCTGAAGATGTTATACTGAAAGGTAGGAAATATATACTGTTATTGTAACATTAACTTGAAGCTGATTTGATAAATAGTTGCAGGAGTGCAATATCACACACTCAAGTAATTACAAAAATATCCCGCTATAAATGTTTCGTGTATACATGTTAGCAGAATGTCAGTGATCTTGTAAATGCTGATTTATTGATAATGAACTTCTACATGTAGCCTCTTCAATATTTCCTTTACAGATTACAGATAGGCACGCACAAGGTTTGACTGGAGTCTGTACATGAATGTAGTTTTGTAGAGCATCACAGTTTAGCAATCCATCCCACCAAACAACAACACGAACCGTAATTAATTTAATGGCTGTTTGCTCAACTGAGTTTGGCAGCATGATGAATACTGATCAGGACTTTACGTTTAGCTCTCTCTCTCTTCGCAAAGGAGGCCACTAATGTCATGTTTGTAGTAATTAATTTCAATTCCAGACTCACAACAGCCCGGGCTGAATTTCACTTTTAGGTTTCAGGATTTATTGACAGGAGGATTTCATTACAGCCAGTTATACGATTTAATGTTAATGAGAAGCTGTGGACTGCAAGAAATATGTGCAGTGTGATGGAAATTGATAAATAAGGTCAAAATCATGTTAAATACACAAGTCCTTTACATGAAGGATGGTTCTGGTATTTCTTGTAAAGACACAGGGACATTGTGCGCCTAAAGAGCCTAAATCCTGCATTTCCTATGAGATACTACACAACACTGCTCTTTCTGTTCCCTTATCCTGTGATACAAGTAGGACTATGTTTGTCTGTTTGTATGCAACTGAGAAATCCTGTGATATGAGTGTGACTAATGTTACTGCCTTACCTTGTACGTCACCCAGCTAAACACTGACTTATGTTTTCATGTTCTGTATTCAAAGCGAACTGCCCTCAGCTCTGGCTCTGTCTCTCTTCCAGCCTTTACTCATAGAGAGCTCAGTCTTTTCCTGCAGGAAACTTGAATAAAACCACAGAGAAAAGCCAAACTCGTTTGGTGTCAATCTGTTGACGGTCTTTTCCCATAATACCAGGGATATAAACGTAGTTGTAATCCTCCCTCTGTATGATTATACACATGTTCTGTGTATGTCTCTATATGTGAGGAGAGAGATGAGAGAAAAGGAAGACAGAACTTAACCATGTGCCAGTTTGAACCAAGAAGGCTTATGTTCTTCAGAAAAATGCTTCACCCTCAAGATGATTTTGTTTAATTTTACATTTGTTATTGTTAGACCCACCTTGTTTGCAGCCGGCCTGCCTACACATTCAAAACCTCCCACATGAGTCACATTATTCTTCCTCCAACCCGAGCTTCTGCCTCTCATTTAATTCAGGTTGTAAAGAAAGGAAATGTTTTCCAAATATTTGACTTATTTTATTCATTATGTCCTTTGCTCTCTCAGTTGTATCCTTTTCTAATTCTCATCTGTGCGCACCTTTTCTTCTGTGTTGACCTGCCAGGTTAGCAATGCTGCAGAGCAACCAAGAAAACAGCAGCGCTCCGACCTCAACGTTCCCCTGGAGAACAACAATGTACCCGAGGTAAGCTGCTCTGTCGCAGTTTGTGTGTGTGTGTGTGTGTAACTGAGTAAATGAGTGATTGTGTAATTACAACCTCAGCTTATGTCCTCTGCTTACGGCGTGATGGCGTCCTGATAATTGAGCAGCGTGTCTGCTTTTGCAGTTTTATGAGAGACATTTTTCACTACGATGCTGCAGTGGATGCTTCCTTCACAGGCTCCACCCACAGCTCCCTGTCCTCAGGTGGAGTAAACTTTCTGAATGTGTAGTGAGCAGGTTAGTCAAGTGGGACGAGTGTTTGAATCTCATGAATCACTTTGCATTTCACAGCTCCCTCTCTCTCTCTCTCTCTCTCTCTCTCTCTCTCTCTCTCTCTCCTCTCTCTCCTCTCTCGCTCTCTCTCTCCCTCTCTCTCTCTCTCTCTCTTTCTCTCTCTCTCTCTCTTTCTCTCTCTGAAGCCATCTCTCGTCTGAAGCTTCATCCTCCCTAATTTACATTCTTTCTCTTTTACCTCCCACAGCAATGTTGATGTGTGAGGTGGATGAATACCGCTTTGCACTCTCTCTACATCCACTTTTGCACTGACAAGGTGTAAATGCATAATTGTATGAATGTGGGGCAGTTTTACAATATGTCACTTCAAATTTGAAGCATTAAGTCCTCACACAGGATTTGTTATCATTGAAGTTGCCAACAAAGCAAGAAGGCATCATGTCTTGCATGATAGGAGGGTGCTTCTTTACCTCAACGATTCTCTGCTCCTCTTTGTTTGCTTATACTTCATTTGAAGTAAATCAGCAGGCTTCCCTGTGCATCATCTCAAATGTTTGAGCTGACGTCTTTAAAATGAAATACATAAAATTCTCAGCTTGATTCCACAAACTTACACATGCTGTTTGAATGCAGTAATTTACATTAAAGCTATTTTCCCACAGCATGGGAAACGGCTCCACTCGGTTATACCCGACTTGCTCTTTTTTGGTTTTTCATTGTTTACATTTTTTTTTTTTGCTCGCACCTCGGTCGAGATTCCAAGCGAGCTAAGCTGATACTACAAGGTGGAGTTAAAACACTGCAGACCATTGTTTGGTCAGGGAGAATGGTAACATTAGCATGATACGGGAAGTCCTAAACAAACCATGCAGTTTTTTAAATAGCCATGCTACTGTCAGTAGCAAGTATACATTTGTATTCACTTCTCCCAGATTTTAACAAATTGCATCCCACAAAAGTATACTGTACAACTCTGGTTGCCAGTGAAAGGATTCAGTCAGTGTTGCATTAAAGTCACAGCAACTGAGAATCGGGCCTACACTGAGTAGTGAAAAAATGAAAAGAGAAAAGTACTGGTACCAAAAAAGTAGAGTTGTTCAAATACCAATGCCAGTATCGGAAATGCCTCAGATACAACCTAAAATGCTGGTATCTGTATCAGCGAGTAACGCAAGTCTCCTTGGAATTTATTCCTGAAAAGAATGTACTTTAAAATAGTTTAATTATGTCCTTTATCAGTTATGTGACTGTAGAATAATCAAAGAAAGTTGCATAGCATTCATTCTCTGTATGTATTTGTTCATGTTATACAAACCTGAGCCAGGCAATATAACAATGACAGCAATCATATCACATCCCTAATAACAAAATAAATAATAATGAACATATACATTTTGTAACGCACTGGAATCAGATCGTATTCGATGATGCGATGGAATCGGAACATCTCTACAAAAAAGTGAGTCAAGTCGAGCAGAGCCATACCAAACAGATGAAACACAGCTGAAGAAAAGCAGCAGATGTTAGCCAACTGTAACACCTAATAACATTCACAAACAGAATTAAATTTGATTGCTTCATCTGACACTGTAGAGACATGCTCCAATCACTGCAAACCTATCCACAACCATTAATCCCTCATATCCTGTTTCTGTCTCCCAGCCAGCAAAGAAGGTTGCATCGTTTCCCAGCTTTGTCGATGGTAAGTTAATCTCTCTGCGCACCTGTTTGGTGATGAAATCCAAAATATTGTAATTGCATGGACCCATCCCAAGTATTACTTTGCCTTCAGTCTGTCATTTCACAGGCTTGATATAACTCCAGTGCTCTTTCCCTGCCTCTGGGCAGATGCTAGGCCTAATGATGTGTAAGGGGCTTAGCTGCCTGTCTGCTCCTTCAGATCATGACGGCGCATTGTGTCCCTGAGTGGGTGTCTGAGAGTATACATCTACATATCACAGAAACAGATTAATCTCAGCCCAGCCTCCCACCAGTACTGCACTTCCCTCAGCTCACAGCCAGTGGCCATCTCACTACTGAATCCAATCCAGCCCGTTATCAGCATATCACTATCTCCAGAGCAACAGCGTTTGGCTCTATTTCTCCACACACCGCGTTGACTGGAGTGATTACAACGCCCTCTCCACCACACACCCTTTCATTCGAAAAGCACTCTATCTTTCCCCACATCTCCCTGTTAATCACCATCCTCTCTGCTTCTCCCTGGACCAGTCCCAGGACCCTGCGAACCGGAAGACCTGATTGATGGAATTATCTTTGCTGCTAACTACCTGGGCTCGACTCAGCTGCTTTCTGAGAGAAACCCCTCCAAGAACATACGCATGATGCAGGCCCAGGAAGCTGTCAGCAGGGTCAAGGTAATCAAAACACACGGACTCAAACAAGCAAACACACACACGGGACAAGATATCCATACCCATACTTCTCCTCAATCAGCAGGACACAATTTTTTCAGTTATGCTGTTTCCTTCTGAAGGAATTACACAGATTTAAATGAGGATCTTCTGCCCTTTTTGACCAAAAATTCCCAGGAAATTATCATTAGTTTCTAAAGTAGGAAATTGCAGGGGGAACCAAACACCTTTTTAAGGAACTCAGGAACCTTAGCTGCTTGAACCAGGGACTAAATGTAGGTCCTGTACAATAGTTGCAGGTGAAAAGAGTGTACTTCGGGGCGGTACACTCAGATGTTTCAGGAACCTTTGGAGTGGAGTCTGCAGGGTTAAATCTTGCTTTTTGGTTAAACACAGACACTGCAGCTGCTTCGACTTGTTTACAGCTTAATTTACAAAGTTAGGAAACACTGGGCGCCACTTGTATGAGTGTTAATATGAGGGGCCGCCATTTCTTTCAGAAACAGTGCACTCTTTTAAATCATATCTTAATAACAATTTTTATAGACTTGCTTTTATGTGATGTCATCTTTTTATTGCTTTTGTTATATTTTTTGGATTTAACGCTTTTATTGTTGTTCCATTTGTCTTCCCTCTTCAATGTTCTTGCGTCTTTTGTCTTGTTTTTATTTATCCTAATTTTGTCTTGCTTTTTCAATTCAAGATTCAAGATTCAAGATTCAAGAAGCTTTATTTATCCTGAGGGAAATTATTGTGCAACAGTTTCGATACAAAGGAGGAAAAGGATCAGAGTAACAATAAGCATAAACATAAATCAAATCAAAATAAAGCTAACGTCAGATAAATCAAGCAATGAACCAAGTGTGACAGAGTGCAACAGACGTCGTTGTTAAGTGTAGGTATATACAATATACAACAATACGCAGCGTGCAGTTTAGCAGCAGATTGAAATAAAATAAGTACAAACTAAATAAGTGAGAAGGAGCGATAAGTTATAAGTGTTAAAAATGTTAAAAATGTAGCAGCATGTCCTACAGAACTAACTTTGTTTGACTTTCTTTACTTATATTGCCTCCTAAGCATCCTGCTTTTGCTCTGCTTTGTCTGTCAAAGCACTAAACTATTTCTTTAAAGGTGCTATACGGT
The DNA here is from genome assembly GCF_963691815.1 of Echiichthys vipera. NCBI lineage: Eukaryota > Metazoa > Chordata > Actinopteri > Perciformes > Trachinidae > Echiichthys > Echiichthys vipera. Next base: position 26,018,462 of record NC_139826.1, read on the forward strand.
ATAAATACAGTTATTATGAATGAATGAGACAGAGGGAGCAGCAATGAGAGAACAAACAAGAAAAACAAAACTTAGTTTGAGAATTGTTTCATGCTGGTTATGTTCTTAAGTAGGAAACAATAACTATACACAATTCTCAGTTTTCAGTGTCCTTTGAATTAAATCATTACACCAAACTCAAACATCAAAGCACAACAGGATGTGTGCATTGTTTTTTCCCTGTGTATGAAAATTGGATTTCTAATATTGCTTTTTTTTGTCATTTATCTATTTGTCTATATTTTGTGGCTTTTGGATGTGGTTGACATGCATACAGGAATGCACAAAGGGATATACAAATAGTTTGTTTCTGCTGGCCCTGCTGGCAAATATTTGATACTATTAGCCGCTTTGTGCAGTCCTCATTGAGTCTGAAGAGCTGGTTTGTAATTTGCAGCTGTACGACTTTGAACATATTTTGGAAGTTGGGAAGTATTCAGTAAACATTGATATTAAAGAGTTGAAACTTTTTGAGGATCAGAAAGTAAATTTAGATTGTGCCTCCTGAGTACCCTGAAAGGTCCCTGGGTTACTGGAAAGGTTGCTGCAGTGGTAAACAGCCACTGTATTTTACACTTGAGTTCCCTCCAACTTATTCCAGGCTTTCAGAGGTGATGCTGAGATGAAAGAGCATTTTACATGAGGGTTGGTTCTCTCTCTTCTCCACTGAGGTGCCAGCATAATGTTACAGTTTTCCTGTTGTTGTTCAGGCTGCATTGGTAACACCCTGCAGGAAATATGTCCAGTGGCTTTACATGGCTGGTACTGCATGTTTGATCATATTGTCATATTTGAATTAATTTCTAACATGATTGTACATATTTCCAAGGGAAAATAGATCAACAAACAAGTGAAACCCTGCTATGTCTGCTTATTATTTAAATGCTTCATCATTTGCATACTACGTTTGAGGTAGTTTAACATATGGGCCAGATTCCTCCTAATGAAATTTACGTGGACATCAGTGCTGTTTGCATCTAGAGATAAAAATAGATAGTCACATATAAGCCCTGACTGGTCTTTTAGGGTAGCTAAAGAACTTGGCCAGATTGGGCGTAGGCTCATTGTTCTCGGAGCTGGCTGGATAATGGGACGGCTGGAATGTGAACCTAATATTTTCCCCTGTTGACACTTTCTACCTGCTGTTCACTTATGTTGTTGCGATGATGATATTCCAGAGCAGATTGAGACGGTAGCATAGCAGCCTAGAGGAGTCCTATTATTCTTGATTAACTTGAACGCTTTGTTCACCCCTGTTTCTCTGCCCAAAGTGCTTGTGTCCGACAGACAACAACTACTCAAAATAATAGACTTTCAGAATTCCATTTCTTAATCGTGACTTGTGTGCAAAGAAACTAGTTTTTTTATGGGGTGACATAATGCAGCACTGATGTTTTGGTGCACATCTACCCAAACACAAGTCTCTTTTATCTTCCTCTCATGTGAACATAAGCTTGGCTGTATTTCTAAATATTAAATGACCTCCCATGTAGTAGTCTACTTTTAGAAAGTGTTTGTCCAGTGGGGATACGTCAGGAATTGAAAGAGTGGAGAAAGACAGAGAAACCTACTGTACTGTATGTGTCTTTTAAGTCTAAAACATTAGGTCAGGTTTTCTGATCAGGTCTCAGGTGCATGATATCAGCAATGAAATTGCACAATCTGTGCCAGTGAGGAGACCCGCTCTAACCACACTGTCTTTTTTAGCCATATATTGCAGGTTCCTTATGCTTGGTAATGGTTCTTAAATAAACATACGTATACTGTGGTCCTTTTATTAGGGACATACTCAGAAGATTAAGACTCTGCTCTTATACTTCAGTAGTCCTAAAACGCAGCCCTATCCTTTCCTTTGACGTACTTCAGTGTAGTGTAATTTATTACACATGAGGGTTAGTGGTCCTGGTGCAGGCTCAAGAATGTGTATTAATGTCATCAAATCGTGGCTGAAGAGGGCTATGCATGCTACTGATGCCTGCAAGTATGTATATAATTATGCAAAAAAATATAAAGGTAACATCTGTTGGAATATGATGTGTCTCGGCCAATACAATACTAGGGTTTATGTACAGATACTAAAACAATACTTGTTTTAATTCCTTTATTTGAGGAAGAAAAACATCATATTCTTCAACATTACATTTAACCACATAGTCACTTTTAATTGTTAATATAAGTTATTTCCTGATCAAAAATAAGAAAAACAAAATTAAATTGTAAATTTGAATAATTAAATGTCTGATTTAAGGTTAACAAATCTGATGAGGATTCAGTGCCACCTATGTTATGTTATGAATTTTTTTGTGATTCGCTACTGGGACCAACAAGTGGAATCACATTTTGTAGTCAAAGATTCAACCCCAAATCCCCAATAACTCTACCGTGAAGGGTCACAACCCAATCAAACGACATTCTCCAACAAAGAAAAAGGGTGACAGGTAAAGTGACGGTGCAGTTGGCTGGTTTCAATCTAAAAAGCCCACTTCCTCACAACGAGGATGTCTACTGGCATCATTTCACTATCTATCCAATCTGCGTTTGGTGCTTTTCTCACTCACTAACTCACTCACTCTCTGTCATGCACAGTTGCCTCCCCTTTGCAAAAAGTCTTGTCAGGATGAAACCATGGCAACAGTTAGCTATCACCTTTTTTAGTGCTCTCCCCTGCTTGGAACAGGTCCAATGAACTAGAAGTCGTCCATTATCTGCTTGATATGTCCCTTGTGGGCAAATGAAAAGCTGTACAGCAAAGCGAGATTTTTATCTCTGACATTGAAATGGACACAGCCTGCTGCACACAGACACGATCCACACATGCAGTAACGTGCAGCCACGTTTGTGTATTTGTTCAGGATCAACCCGACCAAGCACACATGTAGTATATATACAAGCGCAGGAACACACTGAGACCCTGTAGTGCTGAACTGAGCAAAAAAAAAACGAAGTATGTCAGGTAAATTGTAGCAAGCAAGGCTGTACAGGTTATTTATGCAGATATTTTTTGGCATGATGTTCACTCTGTTTGATGTAATATTTATGCAGCTTCAACCCCCCTGACTCACTCGTTCTCGCTGTCTATCCCCTCCCTGCTTAGCTTCTCCTCTGCAGAAGAGCAGTACATGCTGCTGAAAGCCTCAGATGTCTGTTGAGAGCTGATCACGGAGGAGGAAACTTTACAAAATCCAAAAAGAGACTCTACCCTTTGGGCGTTTTTTTCTCTTTTATTTATTTATTTATTTATTTTTAATAATGCTGTCTTAGCGGTCACAGTTCTGCACAGCGGCTCAGGCGAACATCCAATCTGAAATGTAATGAGGGTCAAGATCATTTCCTCTGGTCGATGGCAGATGGAGAGAGAGGACAGTTGCTTAGTTTGATCCTTATATAGCAGGGATGAGAGTGCTCCAGAAGATTATTAGTGTAAGTTCAAGCACTTTTTTTACTGATGAACTAATCAAACACATGAGCTGTGTAAAACTGCCTCAAAGTTGATCCAAGCTGTTTAATTCCAAACAGTGACACAACCTTGTAAAAAATTTTTTAAATGCAGCCCAGAGAAAACAAACCCCAAGGGCACAGTTTAAATCCTTGCTCTGGGCTTTTCCCCCTCCCTTGTCTCTGTGAGTGTTGATTGTATTCCAGAATGTCTTTCCTGGTAATAATGTTAAGACCGAGATGTGAACAAAGAGGTGGTTAGAGCAGTGGCCACACACTCAACCTGAATTTTAGACTTTGTTGTCTTTGTTAGCTGTGGTGCTTTTAGAAATTTAGGTCTCACCATCTGTTTTTCTTTTGGTTATTATTTTGACCACAAAACTGACACTTGCAAGCTTAAAATTGATAAGAATGTCTGAACAACATTCCTCCAGACCCTCTTAATAGAGCTTCATATAGAGGCCAAGATTGCAGGAACAGTGTCAACCCATATCTGCCTTTGATTTACTGTGTTTAAAAGAGAAAAGGCAATTAGATTTCCTCTGTAATTGCTGTTTTGATTTGTGTCTGATAACCAACACGACTGTGCGAACGTTATCTCCACAAACACACACACACACACACACACACACACACACACACACACACACACACACACACACACACACACATACTATTCAGTCACACACACTTCCTCTGTCTCTGTCTCTGTCTCTCTCTGAGAACAACAATAGCACACCTGTTGTTTGGTCTGGGGCTTTACTGTCTTACCTTCTTTTATTTACTTTCTTTATTTCCCCCTCCTCTTCCTCCTGTTTTTTGTGCTCCCGTTTCCGCTGACCTTGTCTCGTCCCAACGCCCGCCTGCCCACCTGCCCGCCTGCCAGAGGCTACAGAAGGCTGCCAAAATCAAGAAAAAGGCGGTGTGTAATAAACAGAGCAAAAGGAAGACCCTCTGGCCATTTCCCCTCCACTCTCACCTGTTCTTTTCCATTTTCATTTGTGCCTGTCACATTGTTGTGTTCGTTAATTTAGTCAATCAAATCTTTTGTCAGGTTTTCCAGAACTAAGACAAACATGTTTTATGTTTTGCATTTTGGCAGTAAGAGTCTTGCATAAGCCTAAATGTGTGTTGTATGGCACAAGATGGAAAACTGCTAAAGCCAAATTTAATAACCACATATTTAAATACAACCACTGTGACCACAAGGTAACAGAAAAAAATGTCAGCAGGACACTGCTTGAGAAGCTCCAGGCTGTAGGGTGGCTTGGGCTCTCTTAATATGCCGTTATTACTGTATATGAACCTGTGCAATAATCCGCGTGAAAGTACGCAATAACACTGTGATTGATTTATTAAAACTTTGTATGTTTAAGAGTGTGAGATAAGATAAACTTTATTGATCCCACACAGTGGAAATTTACATGTTACAGAAGCTCAAGGGTTTAGAACAGCAGTGAAAAAATTGAACAAGATAGAAATACAAATAAAGTACAAAAGAATACAATAGAATAAAGCTATATGCATTAAATAAAATTTTATAAAAGCTATATACACTATATACACCCTTCACTTATATAGATATACATACATGCTGGATGAATTGCACGGGAACTTTTATATGTGCGCCTATGTTGTAAAACACACATGATGTGTAGCATTGTACATGGAGCATTCAAAAAATGCTCCATGTACAATGCACAACATAGAGGCAGAAATTACACAGAATAGTCTGTTATAAGTGGTAGTTGATGGAGACAAGCATCTGTGTTACATTACTGATATTAGTCACAGACATACAACTTCATTTCAGTGAAGAGAACAGCAGGAAACATCACTCAACTCACTGCAAAGCCTGTGTCACCAGCCGCAACTCTAACAAGCATATGCAAATACTTTTTCATATTTTGTTCTTACATTGCTCGTACCCTCAAAGGAAGTTGGATTATGTATTTGAGAGCATGCCTCACCTTTTGGGTAATGGTCACTTCTTGATCCAGTGAGAGAAGGATCGGCTGTAAACAAACATCAGCTATGACTGCATGTGTTTTAGGCTCAATGAGCTGAAAAACAACGGAGGGCTTAGAAGAAAACAGCGTTATCAGAAATGGTTGTTAGTTGGATGTCTTATATTTCTGGTCCCATTTTGTTTTTTGTTTTTTATTTTTGTACAGCTTGACATCGTAGTTCGGCAACATTTTAGTGGTAAACATCAGGTTTTAATCATACAGTACATGCACAAGTCTGTCATAGAAGAGGCTGTATGACTGCAATCATAAATACTCACCGAATGAAAATAAGACAAGGGGAAGAATTATATCTATTAATCTTTGGTTAGTTTCCATGAAGAAACTTGGTAGGGATAAAAATGAATGTTGCAAATCTCCTTCCATGAAATATTTAATTACAGCTTTATGCTTTTTATTTATATTTTTTGCCTTATTACAAATGCATAAGGCAATTTCAATTAGGCAAAATCAAATAAAATTTTATTAGTCTGCAGTACACAATGATAAGAGGGAAATGTGCGCAGGCTTGTTCTGTGCTAAGTGTGCATTGCTCTCACTGGCAAAACAGCCAGCTGGTAAGGGTTTAGTGTTAAGCTGTTTCTTGTTCCCGTGCCAGCTTGCCGTCCTCGTGCCAGGCCAGTTGATGTACACTAACACCACTGCCAAAAGCTTTCTTTTTCTGCCTTTTCCACCTCACCTTTAGACTCAACAAGCTTTCCATCTAACAAGCATTCCCCCCGAGCTAGCTGGACCCTAAACTATACATGCATGCATTTTGGATATCTGAACGTGTACTTTCCGACATTTAACGCAAACACCATTCAGGCAATTGTAAGTCACGACGACCAGTCAAGTTTGGTACACAGATCTTGGACAATCAAAGTCGAAGAAAATTATGTGACCAACTCCTCTGTTGTGCTTTTTTTTTTTTCATCTTGCCGCAGAGCGCAGACGGAGATGCCCAAACACTCACTGAGGTGGATCTGTTCATCTCCACCCAGAGGATCAAAGTCCTTAACGCAGACTCACAGGTGAGTACCAGCGACCACACATACTTTTCGCCATGTTCCTGTCCAGAGTTTATCACCTGTGGGCGCTAAAGCTGTTCGCCCTTGACAGTAATTCGGGCACGCACTGAGCTTATACAAGGCCTTGCATCAGGGGAGAGTTGTTGTGTCATGGCTGTCATAAATGCAGCTTAACTGTTGACACAAACTGCTTCTTATGAAATCCCACCACTGATTGCTATGTATTTTATTTGTTTAATCTCATGATGCCACGATTCTCTTTGACTGAGGACAAGAATAGACTCGGCAAAGCCAAAACATGCTGCATGAACATCTGCGCAGGGAGGGTAACTTTGGGAGCATGCACTGTGCAAGCTGCACAATCTGCCCTCCTTGTTTTTAGGATAAGAGTGTTTCTTTATAGCTGAACATTAGTATAAATATCTAAGCCACGATTTGGGATGGGTAAATCAGTACCCTTAAAGGGATATCGATGGCAATAATAATTTTCATATGTACCTGTTCTTCTGTCTTTTGCTGTTTATTGCTTTGCATTTATGTCAAGGGTAGGGTGTTTTTTACTGCTGTCTGTCTGTTTATTTCTTTTTTTTGTACATGTAAGGTGAACTTGAGTGTCATGAAAGGGGCCCATAAATAAAATGTATTATTGTTATTATTATTATTATTATTATTATTATTATTATTATTATTATTATTATTATTATTTAAATACACCATGTTCAACTTCACCCCACCACAGACTATGGGTTGTAGTTGCTGTGGTTATGGGCCAATCACAGGTTGTGTTAAATCGCTTGTGGTGATTGGCTGCGAGTCCATTTTTTATTTTTCTATATCTGGGTACAAAACGGATCAAATGCAGGTATCATTTGGCTGGAGAAGTTTGAATACTAGGTACTGGATTATTTAGGTCAGTTAAGGTATCGAGTAGGGATACCCATCCTTATGCATGACCACATCACACCTGTACTCAATTAGGCATTTCTTAAAAGGCTGTCTAAGTTATAATACACATGTGTTCTCTTCAGTTGTTCTACAGACTGTCAAAAATTAAAACAATCAGACTGAAGTTTGACTTTCTGAAGGTCTTTATAAATGAAAAAATAACATTTATCCATCAGGTTTTTTGCAGAGGCTTTGGTCAAAAGTTTTCTTTTAGCTCTACAGAAAGCAGCAGAGCATGTCTTCACAGTAGGAGCAGTCTTTGATAGTGGAAATGTTTCTGCTTCAGTAGAACTTTGCGTTCAAAGTAACAGTTAAACGTATATTTGATAAATTATACATTTGCAGTATTTCAGTCTATTTCTGTCTGGCCATCTGAGTCTCTGTGTGTGTGTGTGTGTGTGTGTGTGTGTGTGTGTGTGTGTGTGTGTGTGTGTGTGTGTGTGTCTGCCTGGCAGAAACTAACATGCTGCAATGCAGTTTATATCTTCTGCCCATTTTCATATGGTTGCCTCTGATCCTGGCATTCTTAAAAGAAGAGATTCAGGCTTCATTATGCAATCAAAAGGCTTGATGCAGCTTGCATGGGGGTTTCCGACATTGATACATAATAAGAGTGACTCCAAATGTGGGTTAGACAGCAACAATGATAATTAGGCTACTGTAATAAAACCACCGGGCCCAGTTAATAAGGTGAAGTTAACAGAAATTAAATTTAGCGTATTATCATAAAACAAATAAGTTCCTCTAAGCAAACCTGCAGATTCGCCTTCAAAGTCCACATCGTCCCTAAACCGCAGTTCCATAGTTGTTCAGAATCAGTACCTCATAAAATCTACATAATGACACAGGGCAATTATTTGGCTGAATAAACATCCACAAATCACTTTCAATACAAACACTAAACCTCCAAACCCGGTCTGAGGTTTTTTTGCACCTGTTCATAGTTTTCGGAAGAGCGTCCTGATTCATGGAGGCATTATTAGGCTTTAATCAGGTCATACAGTAGTTTTGAATTTAATCCAAAGAGGACCTCCATGTTTTCTATCAACAGTACTTTCACCTCACCCCACATGCAGCTTTGACAAAGAAAGAAAAAAAATATGTTGCACACTGGCACTTTCATTCTCAAAAATGAAACCCACTGTTGCCAGAAACAGGATAATTACCATAAACAGTTACAAAATATTTCTTAAAGCTATGGTAGTATCAGAGAAACATAGATAGAAAACTCCCTGTGAAGAAATATGTGTTATTAAAGAATTTTGTTTCTTTAAATGTACAATTGTATTGTAGTATTTTGTTGGCTCCAGCACATGTATACTGTTTTACTACCCATGAATATTAAGGTCCAGTAGTATTTTACTTTTTGCAGTTTAGTGGTTTACTTCACTGAGTCGCTTCAGCACATTTAGAAAATAAAATGTTAAGTAGGATTTACGGTATATCGCATCTCTGTTGCAGTAAAGTAAGTAAAGCTTTATTTATATACACCAGCACTTTTTACATACAGTTACACAGTACTTCACACAGACACATAAAATGTAAACGAATTAAGAAAGAAAAAGTACATTAAAACATTCAGCACATTGAGAGACAGAACCAATGAAAACAAACCAAACCAAAACACAAGACAAGGCACTGAGATCTATAAAAAAAGGCTTGCCTATAAAGATGTGTTTATTCTGTAAATTATGAATAGGTCATAGAGTGTGGGCTTGACCTACTCTATATGTAAAGTGTCTTAAGAGAAGTTTTGTGATGATTAAGCACAGTAAATAAACTTGAATTGAATCGAATAAAAACCGTATAAAACAATCCAAAGATTCAGCAAATGTGATAGATTGGGGGAAGTTGATTCCAAAGGGCCGGGGCGAAAACAGCAAATGCGCCGTCACCTTTTGTTAATCTCATTGAGATTAGGATCTCTGGAATTAAGTGAGAAAAGGGCCTGCATTGTTGCTATCACCAGCTTTTTGGGAGTTGGTCCAGAGACTTGCATTGTTAAAGACAAACAAACAAAAATAGGTCCAGGTCGGGTTTATTGGATTTTAGGTCTCACAGCTGTGAATCAAAAATGCCTTTGCACCTGAAATTATTAAAAGATATGATATATTAACTGACATACAGTTACAGGAGTTGAAAACTCGTTTAGCTGTAGGTATTATAAAAACAACACGGTTGAAGTTTGAAGGTTGACGTATGTGATTTTGGTCGGTTTGTCTACAGGAAACAATGATGGACAACGCCCTCCGTACCATATCCTACATTGCTGATATTGGGAACATCGTGGTCCTGATGGCGAGACGCCGGATGCCACGCACAGCCTCACAGGACTGTATTGAAACTACGCCCGGCGCACCCGAGGCAAAGAAGCAGTACAAGATGATATGCCATGTCTTCGAGTCTGAAGATGTAAGTGCTTTGTGTGTTTTCAAGACCACAAACCTGCTGTGTGTGTGTGTATTAGACAACTTTAAATCCCCATGGCTGTGAGCAGGCGAGAGCTCCCACAGTCACACAGGTGTTACTAAAGGAAGTTATTTTCCCGTCATTATGTAAGAGGACTCATTTGTTAGATGAATCCACCGACATGTCAAGATAGGAAAGACATAACATTTGTTATTGCTTTCTAAACGTTATTTGATCGCAGAATATTATTTCAGCTTTCCAGTTATCACCAGTTTTCTCCATTTGGCTCCAAGACATTTGATTTATTTGTTATTTATTTAGTTGTTTATGTTTGCTACAAATCTTTTCACTAATATATATACATACATATATTCGAAAAGAAAATGTTTTGCTTCAATAACCGATTAGACAAATGCTCTGACATGAAATGGTGTAAACTGGCTGTGCATTTGCAATTTTGTTGTTTGGTTTTTTTTCTAGCTCACAGAGCTGCTGCTTGTCTTGTTGAAGCAGATTCAGCAAGACTTGGCAACATGAACAATAATGCACAGAGGAGCCAGCTGAGTGTCTGTTCCAGTCAGTATAAAGGCTGGACTCCAATCTGTCCTCTCTTGGTCTAATTTTTGTTGCCAGGATTTAAAGGCCGGCCAGAGTTATAACAGAAGCATTCATTCTGCTCGTCCATCAACTTATAAACTGTTTCTGTTAGTGTAGCACGGCTGGCTGTATGCAGTGTTTGCTTGTTTTTTATTTATTTTTTATTTTTTTGCACTGTATATTGATTTTGAGAGTTTTGGCCATGAATGTCTGCAAGAGATTTATATTCAAGTATAGAATTCAATTAAAGAGAAGAATAGGGAGAATACGCCTCGTAACATAATGGACGTTTTACTGATTTAACTTTTGGACCTTCCTCGGTAGAAAGTCTCTTTTTGTCTGTGGAGGGTGCTTTTTGTAGCAGCGGCTCCCAGTTATTTTTATACTCAAGCCCCACAGCCCTAACAGATGAGCTCAAATCCCTGTCATCAATACCACCTGTCATGTTTTGTGTCAAGTGTTTATTTAAACCGATTTTTAGCACTTTTTATTATAGAAAAGAAGATATTGTTACAATTGCTTTTTTGTTTCATATAAGACACATTGATCCTGGAAGTGTTGATGTTTAGATCTCTCTCTCTATTTTCAACAATTCATCCATTAATTTAAGAGATCTCTTTCTGCTCACTTGTTGACTAATTCTTTCCACATTTTCAGTGACAACACGTTTTGTCCAGATGTTACATTTTTTTTATTCATCGTTTGTGTGTTTATTTTTCCCTTAAAAACATAACATAAACATTTTTTTTTTAGCTGAGCTAGTCCACAATCCTTCTGTGTATTTAACTACTGGAGTGCTGAATTTGTGTGGAATACTTATTAACTTATTTGATGAGCGTAAATTATAAATGTAGTAAAGACAGAAAATAAACTCAGGATAGATTTTGTTCTTCAGTAACCTTCACTCCTCCTCCTCCTCTGGGAAAGTCCACCTGTGTTTTTTCTTATTATGTGCTCCCCTCTCTCAATAGGAACAAATAGCTTATGACAGTGAAAATCAATTTGCATTATGCCTTAACATGTTTCTGGCACCCTCAGTGCGACTATTGTTTGATGCCACCGAATGCTCCTTCCCCCCATTGTTTTGTTAGTTATATAGCACTCAGTGAAGATAAGCCTCTGTGAGCTAACAAAACAGATCACAAACACGTGATTGTCATGATTCACACTTTTTTTGTTCGCAGGCCCAGCTTATCGCCCAGTCCATCGGCCAGGCGTTCAGCGTAGCTTACCAGGAGTTCCTGAGAGCCAATGGCATCAACCCCGAGGACCTGAGTCAGAAGGAGTACAGCGACATCATCAACACCCAGGAGATGTACAATGACGACCTCATTCATTTCTCCAACTCTGAAAACTGCAAAGAGGTTGGTCTAAATTTTTGCATGCAGCAGTATGCATATATTTCTTGTACCTTTTTTCTGCAGATGTTTGTCAGTTTGTGTCAGTGCAGGAATAAACAAGAACATAAACGCAGAGACTTTACATGTGCTCTGCAGGGCCATTAGTAAAACACAAGTATACAGTAGCTGTTCACTAATTAAACAGATTAAGAGGCAGATGGTACAGTAAAATCTTCTCGGAGCATGTTAACTCTAGCTGTTTTTCAGCATTTCCGCTTTAGCTAACACTGCGCCCCGAAAGCATTACCAGAGGCTTTTCGAGAATTAGAAACTATAAAACTATTTCTGCTCTATGAGCAGAGAGGCAGCATGGGAACCACCACACAGAGGCACATGAGTCATTTTTAGCGAGGAGGAAACAGGGTTTTCTTGAAGCCTAATGCTTCCTAACCAACTTCATTGAGGTCATATTTGTTTCTCCAGGCTTCATGTGCACGATACTTGCATCTGCATTCAGAGTTGGAGTTGAAAATTTTATCTACATTAAGAAAACTGTTGAGATATGCACACATTTGTGAAGTCAAAGGGTGGTGTAATAAACAAGTTGTATTCTTTTAGTGTTTCTGTATGTAATTAACATATTCATTCACATTGTCACTGTTCACTGAGAGAACACCAGGTGGGGGTTTAACATGAAGATTTAAAACATCATTAAGATGCTTTGGATATGAATGTCTAATAGTTTGACATAATCATTATTTATAGAGTACTTATTCACATCTAAACAAACGTCAACGTGCTTTACAACATATTGCCTAATGTGATTGTTCAAGTATTTCATACTAATAATAAACAACTACCAACTATATTCACGGTATGCTACGTATATACAAACATCTGCTCATGGCCTCCAGGATAAGACACAAGTTCACTAAGAATTTGTTACAACACTGATTTTCATACATTTGAGACAATCAGGGAAAATTAAACAGAAAATGTCCTTCAGTGTCTGTCATTTGTGTTGCAAAATTATAATAGTATAGTACATTTTGTTGAACTTCAAGAGAAAATCCATTCAAAGTATAAATATAAATATATAAATATAAATAAATATTCAAAATATAAGGATGTTCTGTTTTTGGCTAATCCAGTAAATTTAAAAGATTAAGGTACTTCTTCACATATTACCACGAAGCTGCTCATTGATTTACAACACAGCCTTAGCCTAATGCATTCGATACATTAAATGGATAGGTTCATATAAACATTACGGAAAAATCTCTGATGGTTGATGGTTTGTACAGTCACAAGTTACTGTATACATCATGCTATTTTTCGGCCCTATCCTCTGAGCTTCAGGGCCGCTGTTAGACCAGTGAATTTTCTGCCACTTATCAAAAAGAACCAATTGTTTTAAGTGAAAGTAGGTTGATCAGCTCTGATCAGCTACAGCAATATGTTGAGGTCAAAAAGACTGAAGCACACTGATGCAAACAGACTAATGTTTTTGACAAAAAAACAGATGGGGACAAAGTGGTGTTGAAATGTTATTTTCTTTGCACTTATCACTCATGTTGTTTTCATTGTGGTCAGTTTACGTACTTAATGAAACATAAAGACGCGACCAATTTGTCTCCTCTTCACAGCTGCAGCTGGAGAAGGGTAAAGGGGAGATCCTGGGTGTGGTGATTGTGGAGTCTGGCTGGGGCTCCATTCTGCCCACAGTTATCTTAGCAAACATGATGAACGGCGGACCAGCAGCTCGCTCTGGCAAGCTCAGCATCGGAGACCAGATCATGTCCATCAACAACACCAGCCTAGTGGGGCTGCCACTCGCCACCTGTCAGGGAATCATAAAGGTACAGAAACACCCGAGGCTGTTAAATAAATGATGATTAAAGGTTGTTCTATCATTTCTGTGAAACTCAACAAGCTTTTTGTGTTTGTGTGTTTCCCTGTTAAAGGGCTTGAAGAACCAGGTTCAGGTCAAAATGAACATTGTCAGCTGCCCTCCTGTTACCACTGTCCTCATTAAGAGACCAGACCTCAAGTATCAGCTGGGCTTCAGTGTCCAGAACGGCATTGTAAGTATCCTTCTGACTTCTTTCTGTCAACCAGGGCCCTGTTTCAAAAAGCAGGTTTAAAAAACTCTGAGTCTAACTCTGAACTCTGAGTTAACTAATCCTGAGATGGGAGATTTTTCAGTTCCAGTGCAGCTGATCATTAGCCCTGTGAGCCCATCTTCATCTTGCAAGCTCCATTGTATTTTACTGGCACTGTAACGTGCCACGGAGAGAATTTGGAGACGTTTGTACAAGCGAATGTCCGATCAGTGTTGGTTTTGAGGCGGGTTTAAGTGCGACACAAGGCATGCAGAGCCGACCTGATCTAGACACATTTTCATTCTCTTAAATCCTTCTGTTGGAATATGGACCGGGCACCTGTAATTGTGCCTTTATCTGTAAATTTGCGTTACATACTTTGTCTGAAGAAACACGGTCATTTGCAGCATTGTGATACATTTCTGTTTCGCCTTGAACCTTATTTATACATCAAATCCTTGCTTAAAAAATCCTATTATCTTTAGCAAGGATATTATGTGCAGTATATAAGTTAATCTTTTTCTTTTAAATACAAATCACATCTGTCCCATTCTTTACAGCCTCAGTTTCAGATGTCGTCATCGTTATATCACAGCAGACATTTTACCCTTTCAGTGTCATTAATGTTTTATGTTACTCTGTATTCTTGCAAAATGCTTTAACACCAGGACGTTTTGTGTGTGTTTTGTCAGATATGCAGTCTGATGCGAGGAGGCATTGCTGAGCGAGGTGGGGTCCGTGTGGGTCACAGAATCATTGAAATCAATGGGCAGAGTGTGGTGGCCACAGCACATGAGAAGATTGTCCAGGCCCTCTCGAACTCTGTTGGCGAGGTTAAACACACACACACACACACACACACACACACACACACACACACACACACACACACACACACACACACACACACACGACAATAACGTACTATATGAATGTACACAGTTGCAAATATGTAAAAGATATCATATTTTTACTAGAATAGAGTGCAGGACTTTTACGTATAAATGAACGTCCTTCACATTCAAGCCCACACAATGCTGATTAAGCCTATCGCCGTCAGGGAAAGCTCTCTGTATTTCACAGTATATCAGAGTTGTTGTGTCTATGGCGCTGGTACACCGGAAGGATGTGGATACAGATTATTTGTACTTTGGACAACAACAATGTTGTTACATGAGCAGTACCAGTGCCATCAACCAATCTTCTCACAGCCTAGCTGCTTATTCTGGTTCTCTGATTGGTTACATGCTATGTCAGTCTACCTGTATTACCCAGTACCTTGACAGGTAGGAAGAGGGGAGAGACCATAGCCGTGGAGCAGCAGCTGGGAGTATGGTGCGAGCTATGACAGTTTTTGTGTAAATTACTCTCACTGCCAGAGGGGTATGACAAATGTTCCGCACTTCAGCTTTAAAGTGAATTATACTGTATAGAAAACTGTTTTCTAATTGTATGCTCTAGAGAAACGTAACCCTGCAGCAGATTTTTAACAGAAATTGGGCTGTTGAGTTTGAAAAAATGTAGGCATTTACCAGCCAGGGGAAGCCAAACAAAAGATTCAGTTTGGCAGCATTATGGGAACTGTAGGATCCAGCGTGTGAAGGACACTAAAGTCTGCCTGTGCTGAGCCAATCATGTTGCCCTGCTAAAAGAAATATCAGAAATATGGATGAAAATTTCTGATATTGTTGAAAGATGGAGGATAAAAGAAGGTTTAAATGGAAACAATTAATCAAGTTATTTTCTGTGTGGAGCGAGAGACTCTGAGGCTCTGAAATCATTTACTACTCACTGTAGAGGGAACCCTGTGTGGTGGACTATATATTGTATAAGTTGGCAAAATCAAAGCCTCCACTGTGGTCATTCCTCTCACCCAGCTGCCATATAAATTTACCTGTTTGGTAAATTAAAACTGTCTGCATGTTGGTCGATATATCTTGTTTAGTGGGCATCGATTTTACAGTACTTTTTTATGTTGCATTATGGGATAATTCAAGTCTATAAATTGCTAAATAGAAAATGAACCAAGATTTAAACATCAGAGAAAAGACCCAGGACAGATTCAGCGTTGCAGTTTTTAGCTTTCGCTTTAAATTTAAAAACTGTCATCTGGAGCAGGCGGAGGTGTCAGGAAGTTAATAAAACAGCTAATAAATACCAGGAATGTTAAGCAAAAGTATATCCAGCAAAACATGTGTCAATGTGAAGCCGATTTTAGATACTTTGATACTACTGGGTAAATCAGTAGCAAGATAAGAAGTATAGTACTGCATTATATTGTAATCTTTTCTTTATGTAGAGTTACTTTAAGTGTCAAAGAAATGTAGTGGTGTTCAAATTCCCTACTAAATATAGGAGAAATATAATATAGTGTGGAAATACAGAGCAGCATTAAATGGAAATACTTAGGTACAGTACAAGTACTTTGAAATTGCACTTAAGTACAGTACTTTGTTAACTGATGAAAGAATATCAACACGTTATAATTCTGTATGTTTTTACAGCATTTTTTGATTGGCAAAACATATAATATCATCAGAAATATTAGCTAAATCAAACACTTGATGGTAGGGCATTTGTACATTACAGAGAGGGGGTATATTTCGTGGCAGACTACATGTCCTTCCTGGCATAAGTACCTAATCGCTTTGTGCTATGAAAAACTCTACATTAATTATAATTGTATTATATAGTAATTATAATGCAACACATTATGATCACGATGAATATTAATAAAGCTTTAAAGATGGGGGATTCTACATAATTGCTGTCAGTCGGTTCTGGCGTTCTCCTCGTAGCTGGGAAACCAGGCGAATCTGCCAAACCCGTGTTTTCAACCAATCACTAATACGCATTTGCGACTTGTCTGGTGATGCCAGGCTAACCTGATAATGGACATGTTGATGGGCATTATATCTTAAATAATAACAGGATATAATAATCCCACTAGACATTGGAACAACAATGCTGTATGGTGAACTATATAGTGACTAGTGGACGATTTAAAGTTTAAATTTACCTTTAAAACATGTTAAAATGAATTAAAATACACTTGTACAACATGAAATATCTATAAGAAAATGTTTGTCCCTTTTAATAGAGATTGTTGTTTTTTGCCAGATTCACATGAAGACCATGCCGGCAGCCATGTTCAGACTTCTAACCGGACAGGAGACACCTATGTACATATAAACGATGGCCAGGGACCGTTCCACAAGACGGGCCGTCAGCTGTGATTGGTTATCTCACAGGGGCAAACCAAGATGACCAGAGACCGGGGGGAGGAAGATTGCTTCTCCCTTTCAATTCATTTCTCTATTTTTTTTTTTCTTTGATGACTGAATCAGCTCTGAATCTTCATCATTGCTCCCTTGTCTGTGCTTAACATGCAGTGGCTATTTTATTGACATGAGATGACTTTCCATTTGACCACTTGAAGAGACAGAGAGTGTGTGTGTGTGCGTGTGCGTGTGCGTGTGCGTGTTATTTAATTGTCCTGTCTGTGCTTCTCCGTGTCACTTTTGTGAGATCGTGTGGATGGACTTATCAAGCGAATGTGTCACAATTTATTTTTTTATATTCATGTAATGCAATATGATACTTCTACTATACTTCTTGTATAGTTTCATTTTTGTTCTCTATTTATTTCTCATGTAAATACATATTTTGCTAATATTGCGAGTGAAGGCGGCGGGGGAGGGAGGGGCCACAGCTGCATTGTAAATATTTATTGAATCTCGCTGTTGAATTAAAATGGTCCGTAATGACGGCAAAGACACAATTAAATGCCGGATATCTTAGTAGTTGCCAGTGAAAAGGGGAATGATAAGTGTTTGAAATGTTGGGTTTTAAAATATGCTATGTTGATATATTGTACATGTGAATCAAACCAATGCTCGCAGCAGGGGTTTATGGGAGAAACGCCATATCCTTTTGATTTTCTTCATATAACGGCAATACACAAGTTCCTCTGAAGTCTTTTCTAAATCTCATGTACAAAGACTCACACACATTTAAACAACAAGCAACCGAGAAAAAACTAATAACATGCATCAATTATGCTTTTGATATCAAAGTCACATGTATGAAAAATGAAGTTTCTTTTGTGTGCAACTCTACTCTATGTTCATCTTTAGTGTTCCTGACTGACACTCATGCAAACTATGAGTGGATTGTGAATGTAACTGTGTTGTGCGAGCTGTCCCATTGCCATAAGCAGTATTAGAATGTCTGTACATAAAAAGAGCAACTTGTCTGGTATTGTGCTCATGTTAGAAAAAGACAAAACACAGAGGTTTAGTTACCGCAAACAACTCCCCACCTGTATGTTGGCATTCAGTCTCGAGAGGGAAAGAGAGAACTGTGAATCACACACTGTGACAGAAACAAGCCTTACCACCGGGTGAAGGTTTTACAATGCATTGTAGTAACTTTTAACCATATGAACATTATATGTGTGCATGCCTCGTGAAGTAGTTTCATGTCATTATGGCAAGATAATAAAATCTGAGCTGAACTTGGCTGGTTGTGTTTCTAAAAAAACGAACAAAAAAGGTTGTATTTGCTTTATGAAAGGGAAGCCTGGGCACCGACTGGAGGTTTTTCTCCTGTAAAAATGTACTTTCCTGATTAGCCTGTTTCGTATGGAAGCCTATTGCTGCCAGCAACAGAAAACAAAAAAGAAAAATAGATTAAAAAAAACAATATTTTTTTTATTTTTTTTTACTTTTAGTGAATTTCAGAGTTCAGTTTAATTATAGAAGTGTCTCAATTCCACACTACATATGAAGTATTATTAAAATAAGCAGATGTAGAATGAGGAGCCACCCACAGGTGCATAAGAAAACAAAAAAAATTAGGTCAGATGACTTCAGAAAAGTAAAACGCAAAAACATATTTAATCCTTTTTAGTGAAGTTTTCAAATGTGCATACATAGTTCAGTTTTTTTTCCTTTCTAGTTTAAATCAGTAAATAAACTTAAATGTAAGTAAGTATCCTTCCAGGTTTGGTACCTGCAGAGCCCAGAGGTATACTTTCTGTATCCCTCGCAGGTGCTTTATTCTGTCATTCCAGTTTTGAATGACTTTGTCAATCGATGTGTTTTTCATTTTAATAATTGCTCTTTGTAAAAATACCAATGTATTGGTTTTAGGGGACACCAGTCAAGAGCACAACTTTAAATATAACATATCATGTACTAATAGTATCTAGAATAGAAATGGGACAGGGAAGTGCACTGCTGTAAGTTTCCACTGAGTCTCTAGTTCCCCCTAATGTCTGTATTTAGGTAGTGAAGGTTCTGTGAAAAAAAAAATATAAAAAGCCACCTCACATTTTACTTAAATCTTTTTATTTCAGGATTATAATTTTTTTTTACTACAGTAGCCGTTTGTAAAATTATCAAATTCAAAATAAAACAAATTCTATATAGCCATAAAATAATTAAAATGTTGGTCACATAACAAAGTTAAGCATCATAAAATAATTACTCGTACCATTTGATGCTTGTTAAATCTGTGGCCTGCAGGCAGTACTGCAGTCTGTCCTCAGTGCTGTTATTAGTGTGTCACTTTGAACCTCTCTGTTATCACTCTCAGGGTCAATGTCCAGTTTGTGTTTATGTCTGCCTGTCATGCTGAGTGGCTCTCAGGCGGGTCAGGTTTGTTTCACTGGAGCGGGTCGGTTCAAGGCTTCTGGTCATTCTGGTCACACTTTAACATGACCTTTACCCCGAGACCCTGACGTGTGGTCTCAAAGGCCTGGGCTACCTGCTCCAGGGGGAAACGGTGGGTGATGAGGGGTTTCACGTTCACTTTACCTGACGCCAACATGGCAATGGCCATCGGCCAGCTGCAACACAGCAAGACAAACATTTTACTCAAGAGTTCAATTTCTGTGATACCTAATATATTACATGAGTTAAGCTTCAGCAAAGGACATAAAGGTCTAATTATTACTCTCAAATAGAATTTTCTTCCAGCTTCGCTTTAAACATCTGCTTATAGAACAAAAAGAGTAGTTCATGGGTATTTTCTTACGTGTTGCGGTAGCGGAAAATTCCTCTGATGTCCACTTCTCTTATGGCAGCATGGAGCAGAGGAATAGTGGCCATTTCGGAGCCCATGCCAACCAGCGCCACCACGCCTGCTGGACGCGTCGCCTGACAGGCAAAAAAAAGATGAATTATTAATTTAATTATTTTATGGTTCTGCAAATACTTAAACTTAAACTGTAGTGGAAATGGAGGAGAAAGTATTCAGATGTTTACTTAATTAAAAACAGTATAAAATACTCCAATACTGTATGTAAGTATCAAAACTAAAACTGTTTTCTATTGTTCTACATCTGAATACTATTACAGATTCCCTGTTTTAGTAGGTTGAGGTGGAGCTAATTTTAACTATTTTAATTACTGTTACTGCTAAAACACATTTTACAATCAAGTAACAAGTCAGGTTAACGCAGTATTGAAGTATAGTAGTAAAAGTATAATGTTGCATGAAATGGAAAAACTTAAGTAAGGTACAAGTACCTCAGATTAGTCTATAGTTCGTACGGAGCTACTTCACATTTCTGCATACATCTTTAAACAGTCTTCATTGAGTAGTCACATACATAGATGGCAGTTTGAATGCTGCTCTCCACACCAGAGCATTCAATTGTAACATGAGGCTGAGCGCCCAGCATGTCCTCTACACTCTTGGCCAGCTGCTGAGGTCCATCTCCTCTCTTCACCGTCAGCTGGAAGTCTGCACCCAACTCTTTGGCCATCGTCAGACGCTCAGGGAACAGATCTGAACACAGCGAAGGTGGATTAGAGATGAACAGAAAGAGCTAAAGAGAGGATGTTACCACATGTTGTGTCACTTCAGTTGAGATAGATGTTGATAAAGTGTGTGTGTGTGTGTGTTTTACCGGTGATGATGACCTGCGAGGCCCCCATCGCCTTGGCCACAAGCAAACAGACCAACCCAATAGGTCCTGTGGAAAGACAAGAAATAAACAAGATGTCTACTGTCGAGAATGTGTTAAATATGAAGTGTGCTGGACCGCTCAGTAGCTCACCTGGTAAAGCAGGTGCCCCATATCTATACAGGGACACACTTTATCAGTGGATAACTGATTATATATATATTTATACTGTATTTTCTTTTTTATGGGGATACCTAAAATACAAACATTGTAAATGTGCCCTAGTTTGTTTCCTGTCGCAGTGATGTGAATGGCATCAACTGACAGGAAGTCAACAAGGACCCTAGCAATGGAATTACGTTGAAAAGGTCTATAAGTGGAGTGAGAACTTTTAAGTGATTTACAATTGTCTTCGGTGCTGAGTGAACTGTTTTCAAAGTCAGTCTCCAACACTGACTGCAAAGAAGAGGCTCATCATTAATCAAGATTTGCTCGATGTGCACAAGCACAATGGGTTCTCTGGTTATTTTACAACAGTCTGATGCTGGTTGCACAAAATCAAACCTCGGCTCTGCGGTGCATAATTATCAGGCGCACCGTGCTGTTTTACCCAATGAGCTTTGCCACAGTGTTTTTGAAGCAGCAGGGCCTGTAGCGACATGTCTCTGTGTGATTCCTCCCCTTAAAAAGGTGAGTTTATTCGCCTCGGATCAATAATGTCTTTTTAGAATAGATAGTATTGCTTAATGACTGGCAGGAATATGGGATGCAATTTATTTTTTACAGATGACGCAGGAATAACATATCCTCGCTGGGGATAAAAAAAGAAAAATCTATAACCACAGGGGGGACATCAAAACCAGAGCAGTTAATATCAAACACTTAAAGACAATGACTGAGCATGATTATAAATATGTTTTGAAGCTTAACATTTTAATGTTCTGATACAGAGAAAAGGAGTCATTATGTGTTCCCCCTGAATCTACACTGTATAGCTTTACCTTTATTGGTATTCTCTAGTATTACTCCATTGTTCTTAAGCTTGTTTTTGCAACAGAAGGGATTTGTTAAATAAATATTAAGTTAAATATTAAGTCTCTTACAAGGGGTTTTAAGGTTCACTAGTTTTTCACTCCCTCACAATGATTCACCCACTGATGTGTGTTAAACTAGATTCCTTACTTGCAGGAGCATGTTACACAAACAGTGCAATCACCTCGTTTTAACTACATTTGCAGCGTGTCCTGTAATGCAGCATGTAGTATCTTGTTGATGGAATTCTCCTACTAAAAGTTTTGACTTGTTTTATTGTGTGAGTTTTATCGTTTTGAGTCATTTTTTTACCTGCACCGCAGATGAGGACGGTGTTGCCGAGGGTCACGCCGGCTCTGCGACAGGCGTGGATCCCCACAGACAGAGGTTCGATTAGCGCTCCCTCCTCAAATGTCACATTATCAGGCAGCCTGGGTGGAAAAAGAAGACACATAAAAAAAAAAAAAAAAGACATAAAGAGGAAATGAGGAGAAAAAAAGGATACATGCAAAGGTTAGGCAACAGAGACAGTCTGCAGTCAAGACATCAGGCAGTTATTTATGTAATCTGGTGCAAAGCCACGCAATCATAAAAAACCTGTTACTTGTAACAGAAGTTGGCACTGTGCTTGTAGTATCGGCACAGATTCCCATCATCGGGGGGCGTGGCACAGAAGAAGATGGTAGGACTCAAGTTATATTGTCCGTTTTTGAAGAACTCGTCCATTTCCCGGGGCACTCCGGGCTCAATGGCCACCCTGTCCCCTAAAAAAACACAGTGAATTTGAGTTTGTCCAGATAAAAATGTGGCTGAGAGTGAACATGATGTTGATATTATAACATTGTAAGTGAGACATTGCAGCAGAATAATGAACGGTGTTTGACACTACAGTGCCATGAATGCACGTTTTAATGCAGGGGTACTGCGTATAACAGGAGTCAACAGAAGTAATATAACCTTTTTGTAATATAACCTTTATGAATTATAAATATTGTTTGAGAGGTTTCCTTTAAACAACATGTCAGATTTCTGCACTGCACATTGCATAAGACACTGCCTTTGGTATTTCCCAGCGCACACACACAAAACTCACCTACTTTAAGGTGCTTGACGGCAGATCCGACCTTCACCACCCGCCCTGCTGCCTCGTGCCCCAACACCATCGGTTTCGTGACCACAAAATCCCCGATTCGCCCATGTGTCCAGTAGTGAACATCTGATCCACAGATTCCTACAGAGTGCATCTGGAGCAAAACCTCTGGGTACAAAACATTAAACGCAAGAGAGGGGTCCAGTACGGATTAATAAGAGGGTATGCATGGTTGGTCACCTTTGTCACAAAAAGACACTACAGACTAGAATGATTGCAGTCTTCATTTGTTCAGTAATTAAAATACTGTGCAACAAAATGGCCAAATCAGACTAAACTAGTGACCCTAACAAAAAGGAAACCTGTTACAAATATCTATTTGTGACACCAGTCACTGTAAGTTGACATGCAAGTCACAAATATTCACAAAAAAATTAAAACATGTATAAAAAAATGTCAAAATGTAGTTCTGACTCATATTAAAATACATTTCAAAGCCATAAAAGCTTTTTTCTCTGCAGTTTAAAATGTATTCCTCTAGGAAAACAAATGGAGATGAAACAGAGTAGTAATTGGGTTAAAGTAAATGTAATTAATTCAACTTATAGTAACCTTGCATAACGTGCACACCATATTCACATATTTCCAAATGCATATCTATATTTTCATTAAAGTAAACACACATGAGCTCCACCAGGTGAACACATATAATACCATTAGGTCCTGGCTCCGGGATGGGGCGTTTTTCCTGAGAGAGATGCACAAAAAGCAGAAAAGGTTGCAGTTTAATTCACACGGGCTGAAACTAGTTGTCGCATGCGCATGGTGCACGCTGTCGGTCGGTCTCTTACCAGCCGGAGGTCTCCCTGCGCGTACAGCACCGCGGACAGATTCTCCTCCGCCATGACTGATGCAACACGGAGCGGATACAGGAGGGTGAAGAGGAACCAGACAGACGAACCAGAGACCAAAGACAGATTTCTCTTCTGGTTCTGTAAGTGTCAAAGTACAGCAGCGGCAGCAGGCTTCCTGTTAGCGGGGCCGGCACCAAAACAAAGCCCGTGATTGGTCGAAGACCCGCGGAAGAGTCCAACATGTAGGGGTGACCGGAAACTCTTTCTTTATTTTTATTAAAATATTCAATTTATACAGAGAGTGTCAAATACTAATATATAACACAACACATGAGAGCTTTTTCACATAAAAAACAATAAAATAAATACAGCAAGGATATCTTATAAAATAAAAAATCAATCAATCAATCAATAAATAAACATCGTCATGTCAATACATGGATGTATGTATTAATCTCTGTTATCATAAATTTCATTTAATGCCAAGGTTTATATCAAATATCTTTTCATGGTTGCCTTAAACTAGTCTTTTTTTGTTTTTGACTAAGTCTAGGGGTTTACAGTGGATTGAATTGAATTAAAAAATGAGAAAAGGTTGGTTTGGAGGCTGAAAACTTTTGCTTGTGAATAAAACATTTACCAAATAAAATGAAATAATTATCTAATTACTGAAGACACTTATTTCCATAATAACATCTCACACCTCTAACGGAAAAGCAGTATGAATTGTTAACATGGGGGAAGATATAAAAACACAAGTCGACCAAGATTGCATAGTGACAGTACATTTAAAAATATATATTTAAAGTTTCTTTAGCATGCTCACAAAAAACACAAGAGCTGTCCACATCCACAGAAATGCAGCTGCGCTTATGACCTTGTGACCTATTCCTTTTTTATTTAAATGGATATAAATTGTACTATATATTTATTGCTCTACTTTTTTCTATACTGTGGACCTTCCATTGTGTCCTGAATAAAGTCGTTATTATATCATGTGTATTTTACATTACGTTTATTGATTATACATTACTGCTTTTTACTGGTATGAAATGTTCAGCATTATAAGTAATTAAAATAAGATATTTACAGGGTCCGTCCACCTTTTCCAAGGTTTCTACGTATACATATTCATTCATTCATTCATCTTCAACCGCTTGTCCCTATGATTATTTCACCTTTTTGTATTCCATTAAAAGATATGGTATTGTGCTAAAATTGTGTTTTGTAGCACCAAAGGGATAAGGAATTACATTTATATTCTATAGCTTTTTGTTGCAAAAGAAATGCAATACAAATACAATTTCAAGCACTTTATCCAAAATTCAAGCACTATTCAAACCTTGAAAACACAACATTAAAATTCAAGCATTTTCAAGGATTTCAAGCACCTGTACGAACCCTGTATTTATCAAGATTCTCAAAATATGGCAACAATACATCATGTAATTAGCAAGAATACATTGCAGAGAGATGTGTGCCTTAAATTTCTTATTGAAATTCCCAAACTCTGTTGTTGGTTGTAAGGATATCTTAGGAACCAGAAAATGATTCAATAATTCTCATTAAAATATGATAATTATTATTATTGTTATATATAGAATGTGATTTGTGAAAGAGAGCGGATATTTTTTGAAACATTTTTATTCATGAAAATAAATCAGTAACCAGTGAAACACAGAAACTTAACCACTGTATTGGATGATTCAAAAACACAAAACACTATGTCTATTTCTTAAGACTACAGCCTAAGTTAAAGCATGTGAGTTGAGCACAAGTTTAATTCCCGGGACTGCTACACTGTCACAGATTCCATAGATGTGAGAAACTATGTATTTAAAACATCGACCTATGTGCCCATTTCATTGGATAATATGAAAAAATGTGGACTATGTTAGAGGGAAAAAACTATAAGAAGATGCGTTGAAATGATGTATAAAATGACCAGATGAGAGCAGCATTTGCCATGTTACACTGATATATTCATTTAGTCAGTGTATACAACTGCAGGTAGGCAATGGAGGCATAATAAAGAAACATAATAACTCATTTGACAGAACATTACCTACAGCTTGCATCTGTGAATAGCACAACTGCTACATGTTCTTTGTTAATGCGCTGTTCTTTCACTACATGTTTGTTTACGTGTGCGGCAGGCAGCAGTGGGCTTTACAGCTGGAGCATTGGAAACATCTGGAACGGAAATCACACAGATCACCTGAATTTTTCTGCAGGTATTCCATGCTGACGTACCCTGTAGGTCAACAGTCAACAGAAAATAGGGCGAAATGTTAAAACACTCAACTACACAGGAAACTTCTTCCAGCAGATGTTAAACATTGTCTCGTAATCTAAATACGGATTACACCAGACCTTCAATAATCTAGTATTATCTAATTAGAGACATCACAGACATTTTCTCAAATGACACACGGTAAATAATAGTAAACATTTCACCTGTGCGCGTGTCACTAACTGGATAAGGAGAACATGGACAGGCTTCACTTTCTGATGAGTGGGTGTCAGATGGTTCAGAACTACCAAAAGAGTATAAGGACTTAATTAATTGGACACTTTACAATTTACTGAGATTTAGATAATATTAATATCCACAAGGATAACTTAACATACTTGCTTGTGCTGACTTCACTGCAATCATCTTCAGTCTGGCAACTAAAACTCTTATGGAAACCCGGTAAAACAAAAGGCAAATTTAAAGAATTTTAGACTTTAAATCACATCAAAACACACTGGATGACGGAAAGATTAACATCTAAAAGGAAACTACAAACCTTGAAATTCTTAAAGGGATGGGAACAACTAAGTCATGAGGGAGGATGGGAATAAAAAAGAATAAATAAACAAACTAAAGGGCTTGTGCTCTCCTCCCCTGCCGTCTGTTGACATACGGACGAAAAGGTCACGGAGGATTAAGAGAATCTGTCAGGAAGTGTAGATCTTATTATGACGCTCGATTGTGTGTGCATGTGCGCAGGTACAGTCACAGGTATCTCAATATAAACAATCAGCTATGCTCTGCTGCGGAGGGTGGTTGGGGGCGCCTACGTGGTACCTTGGTCCTGTGCCCAGTGGGCCGATCTCAACAGAGTTAGGACATTGTTACACTGATGAAGAATTATTTGTCTATTTTAATTATTATTATATGAACAACAATCTTTATTCATTTTACTTTTTTATCAATCTTTTTTTTAAGACTTATTTTAGTTCATTCCCCTACCTCTATATTATACTTAATCCGATTTAATAAAACCGCATTTGTGTATGTGTGTGTTGTTATGTATTGCATTGTTTGTGTTGATATTTGAGGTTGTATGTAGGTAATATTTGTGTATACGCTGCGGTAATTGTTGTGGGGAATTGGATCAGTCTTTTTGGTTGTGACATGTCGTGTCTAGAGTTGTGGTAGAGCTTTGGCCTGACATGCATCGTATGTGCCATATGTTGTAAATATTATTTGTCTCAATAATTTGTGATAATGATATTGATTGGTGCACTTACCGGTGCCACTGACTGCTCATCTTCACACTCCCAAATCAACCTCCCAACCACGTATCTCACAGCTTAAATGATAACAAGAGGAAACATTTTATGAGTTATAATACATTAAATTGGTTGACTTTGAAATGAATCAATCATTAAGCAAAAGATAAATTAGATAGATTGACTTAAATGTCCACATTGGTGTAAATTTGTCTTTCAGCAAGTTGATTAAGATGGTTAAGATTATAGAATAATATGAAAAATAAACAATGTGTGTATCAGAAATATGTTTGTTAGTGTGTTTATTTCCCATGACTTATCTTGGGACCTCATTTCAGGTTCTGACCACGGTTGGGAACCACTGTATGCTTCAACCTTCAACAAATCATTAAATGTGTATAAGTCCTCACCATCCTGTACTGAGGCTGGAGGCAGCACATAATGACCAATGCACGCAGACCTCACACTCTGTCGCTTCTCACAGGTGGACAGAAACAAGCTGTGAAAAATCACCACCTTGTTCCAGAGATAGTCTTTGCTCTCAAATATCCTGAAAAACATCACAAAAATATATAGCTTGCAGACGATTACACCAAAATACTCACAATTATTTGCTTTATGATAAAAAATGTGTAGCTTTTCCATTTCTTCACCAGGCTCACCTCAGAGTATCAGGATATGTAGCATCCTCACTGAAAAGGTAATCCGCTGTTCTCCAACCAGCAGTGGTCCCACCCTCCAACACTATAAGACACACATTACATATTTTGACCAAAAAGCAGGATCAAAGCACCAAAACTAAATGTGTTTCAAATGCAAATGTATGTCCAACATTGTGTCCGTATAGGTGATGTATATATTCTCTTTTTAAACATAATACAAGTCTCTGTTAAGTAAAAAAAAAAAAAGATTGTGTCAATTTTAGGTTGAATATGGAGAATGAGCAGAAAACCGCCATCTAGTGTCTCAAGATCGTAGTCGCATATAACAATAGAAAATAATTAAAAGCACTCGGGTTGCCAGGTTTGTCAGTAGCCTACAGGAGACAGGAGTCTGTTTGAGCCTGTTTGAACCCATCCCCTCCGGGAAATCGCACCATAAAACAAGTATTGCAGAGGAGTTTGACTGACAGTTACAGTTAGCTGTTACAGCCAAGTAAACCTGAAAGTTGGCTTACGGATCAAGGAGAAATCTAGCCATTTGAGCGTGTGTTTAAATGCCAAACTTCTTTATCTAAGTCCATCCAGTGAATGCTTGGCCGATATTGACTCTCGTTTTTTGCCCGTCTCTGGGGCAGTTAAAGCAGCACCAGTGCCAGCCTACAGCAGCTGCACCACACAATAGACAACCCTGGCAACCCGCAATGCCGACACTATTGGCTGGTACCATGGAAACAGAACGTGACAGAAAGACATTGTTAAACCCATAAAAAATGTTTTAATTCAGGCTAAATATTTTTTTATGGAAAAGCAATACTTTCATTCTGTATCCCTCAAACGCCCCGTGGGTGTATCATTACTTTTTTAAATATAGCTTTTAATAAAGATTTTACATATTCAACCTTTATTTATTATTTTATATATATTTAGCTATATTTTTACTGTATTATTTGCACACTGGTCTTCTATTTTTGCTAATTGTCTCCTTGTTCTTAATCTGAAATAAAGATATTTTCTATAAAAAAGAATAATATATCATGACCTGCTAACTGATAGCTAAAGCATGATTTCGCAGGTGATTAGTTAACCTGTGACAAACATTGACTTGTTAATAGGTAACTTACTCCAAAAGTTGTGACATGGCTGGGGCACACTCGTTGAAAACCAGGCAGACTTATTCCTAAACATGACTACAGTTCTATCTTTTGTAAAGTTGTTCTCTTTTGAGCTAAAGTAAGTTAACCGGCTCTGTTTTATCTTTGTTATAAAACACCAGGATTTCGTTTGGCGCTCAAACGGCTCTGCTGCATTTACATGCTGTCGAATACGGTCGGAAATATGGAAATTCGGCGAAATCGACGACTAACCAAAACAACCAGAGCTACCGGTAATATTTGACCGTTTGGAGCATAGGAGGTGGGGTATATGGCTGTGTTTGTACTTAATGTTAAGTTGTTATGTGTTACAAAAAAACATAAAGCCTTAAACACGAGTACTGTAAAACAAAGCCACACTTTGCTGTTTTGGGTAGTTCTAGCCTTGGTAGCTATGGTAACGTTGATGATGACGTCACATCCAGGCAGTGGCGGATTCAGGGGGTCAGGGGCCTGGTTTGCTTGGGCGACCTAGATTAGAAATTATGCTTTATCAGAGAGAAACCCCGCCCCGCTAGAACAGAAGAAGAGTCCACAGCCTTGAAAAATCCTGTCAATTTAGGATTATGGTGGATCATGGTCCCGTTGTTCTTCCAGTCGTTGTGCTTTTCTTTTTCGTGCTCCCCTATCACATTTCCTTTCTGACATTTTGCCCCTTGGGTAAATGTGTCCCATGTCTGTCCAATCAGTGACTGTTTTTAATGTGTCTAGAGCCCAAATAGGAGGCAAGTTTGTTTTTTTCCCAGTGAGGTAAATTATAAAAGAAATTAAAATAGTGTGGCCAGTTCGGGGACCCTGCACACCTGGGGACCCTAGGCTACAGCCTAGGCCAACCTGTGCATCAATCTGCCTCTGCAGTCTGCAGCCAGGTCAAACATTACGAGTATCCTGCCTAACCGTCTTATTTACATTTTTAGCGCTGAAGACTTCTGTTCCTCAGTAAAATAAACAATGTATTAATTGTTTTACTGCACTGTATCTTCTATAGACCTTTTCAAAGATGTAGACCTAACGCATGAATTCTGAATCTGAATCAGCTGACAGGAAGTTAACAAGGACCAAAGATTTTGCCGAGCAATGGCATGCCATTGAACATTCCTTTGATATTCTTGGTTTTATTTTTTATTCTTATTTTATTTGCTTTTTGTGTTAATTCTTAAAATTATTTTATCTGAATGTAATTGTATATGTGTTTCTTTCTAATGTTTTAAATGTTTTATGTAAACCACTTTGAATTACCTTGTTGATAAAAGGTGCTATACAAATAAACTTGCTTTGCCTGTAGCCCCCTGCGGGAAAACTAGTGTTATGCAAGTTCTGTTCTTCAATTTGTTCTTCTTATATGTTTCTTTAATGTGTCTTTGTCAGACGTGGCCTCTGTGGATGGAGAGGAGCGAAAAAGAGGATCCAACAGCAAATGTCACACACAAGAGGTTTGTGAATGAACTGGGTGACCACAGTATTTATCTGATGTTTTCTTTTCAAAGGTCATTCAACCCTAGTGTTTTGGAGCTGCAAGAAGATTGATTAACCTAGATCCTTTTTTTTTCTTTCCTTACAACCTCCACCTGTTGAAATGAGATGAGATGAAATGGTGAAAAATATAATTTCTAACTGACATACACATAAAATAATAATCCTCCTGACTGCACATTGTATTGTGTGCCCCCCCTTTTTTTATATCGATAAGATGTGCGTTCCTCAGGGATCCATTGTGGGCCCTGTTCTGTTCACCATTTACAGAAATGTATATTTAACATATCGTATAGAGCTGTGGATTTAATCTCTGTGTGCCCAGTTCAATTATTCAGAGAGTAACAGAATATTCATACCTTGGCCTTTTGCTTATTGAGAAATTGACAAATATATTTACAGACAAAGGTGTGGGATTATCATAAGAATATTATTGAACACAGGACAACCCCGCATTCAGTCTAAAACATTGGTCCAAAATCTCACTTAGGTGTTCAACTGGACTGAGATCTGGTGACTGTGATGGCCGCTGTAGCAACTTATTTATGTCATTTTTACTCTAATCGAACCATTTATTGTCACATGTGGAAGAATCTGTTACATTTATCTTGCTGTTTATTGAGAGTTTCCATTTAGTCACCTAGCAGCAGTGTTGTTTGCATTACTACAAATTCACCACCAGATGGTAATATTTTGTAACAGTTGATCACCAAGTCATGGCCCTTTTATATGGCATATAACAGTCTGGTCCAACATCACATTTATCATGTGTTGATCGAGCCATTGTGACTTTTTTTTTTTCATTTCATCAGTGCAGCTGCCATTGAATACATTTTAGTCTCTACAGGAAGTGTATTTCCATATCTTCAAAGTGTACCTTTTGGAAAGCAAAGCTATGTTCACTGTAACATTGAGCTGGTGATTGAATAATGGTGCAGCTTTCAGTAAGGGTGGTAATGTGTCCCAGCTTTTAACTCATCTTTTTTTATGAATTTGTTAGCAGAGTTTAATCTAATGTTCAGCAACCAGACATGTTTGCTGGAGATAAATTAAACCTCTTACTGCTAAAAAGCTGATACATTTTTTTATTTCAGCTATTATGTTGTCAAATCTTGTACACATTAACACCCGGGTCTGTGCACTGGCTTGTAGATTCACTCACATGTTGGACAGCAGTTTATGGCAGTGTGTAGACATCAACACAATTGCTTTATGTTCTATATCTTCTATAACATCCTCAGCGGGGTTGTCTGCGGGTCAGGCACTCATTGCTACCACACCGACACACTCACACAAACAGAACCCGTTGACTCCTGTTTACAAAGCTCAATAATGTCATGTAACCTTGTGTTTTATAACAGCGGCAGGCTATTAAGGGAGATATTGCTGTACAGCAGGATTGCTGGTAAAACTGATGGGCTATGCTTGTTTGAACTCTGAGAAACCAGAGATGCCTCACACTGTGTCACTGAAGGGAATGGTGGATGTGTCTGAGGCTATTACAGGTCTAAGGGATTGCCTAGTACACCTGCCTGCTGGCGTGAAAGGGGGTGATATTTATGTGCAAAGGCAGATACTCCACTGCATGAATGTTTGTAATATTTTCAGCAGCTTTCCTGCACATATACCATCATTTGATGGAGACAGAGTTCAGCAACAGCAGCGAAGCCACACCCTGTTTCTTACACCCAACCCCCCAACATGCTCCGCTCAGAACAAAGCACTGGAGAGAGGGGCTGGTTGGTGGTATATGCACTGAGGTTTAACATCAGCAGGAGGCAAAATTAATCATCTATCTGTTATTTATTGACCTTAGAAGAAGACAAGACCTTTTATAATATTAAGATTGTCGTCATTTTAATATACTTGCAAACGAAACATACTGTATGGTTACATATATTGCTAGAAAATGGATTTAACTGTCCACAGAAATGATTTATGTTCGATTTCTTTCTGGCTAATCATTACCAAGACTTTATAATGTAGGTTATGTCTTCCAAGGATAAATGAAATACTGTAAATATTAATGCTGAGACAATTAGTCGATGAATTGATTAGTGGATCATTTATCAAGCAAAAATGCAAAATATTCTCTGAATTCAGCTTCTTAATTGTAAGGATTTGACGTGTGTTATTGTCTGTTTTACATCATTGTAAACTGCATATCGTTGGGTTGTTATGATGGGCATTTTTTAGTTATTTCTTAGTCAAAAGACAAATCCATAAATAATTGTTAATTGCAGCCCTAATTAAGTGAAACCATTAGTTGATGAATGAATCGATAAATTGCCTGACTTTCTCTGGTCCTGGTCTCATGGGATAATAAATGAAATACCTTTGTGTTGTGGGTTGTGTGGCTGGACAAGTTTTTCAAATATGTCACCTTATGCTCTGTAAAAATGATGGGCATTGTTTTCACATTTATCAATTAATCAATCCAAAAGAAAATGATTGTTAGCTGCAGCTCTTATTTAATGTTCATGTTGCAACTGGGCCGTTTAGTGAATTCATATTCCATCTGTTCCATTTTACATGTCTCTTGCTCTTTTCTTTGACTCTGGCCTGTTGTGTGTTTGTGTTTCCTCTGATGTCCAGGAATAATTCATATAATCTGAATTATGTAAAAATGACAGGATCTGTCCTCTTCCTCCCCTTTGTTTTCGTTGTGCTGAATTCGTCCTTTCAGCATCCCTTCTGCTGGACAGAGTAAATGGCCTGCGGTGGCAAAGCTGGCTGCCCCGGGCTCATCCATCTCCTCTCTGTCTCTTATGATTTTGTTCCATTGTGTGGTAGCCTAGATTATTGTATTGCCATTGTTGTTGTATGATTGCAGTTGGTGGTTGTATGTTTTAGTGCTGCAACTAACAATGATTTTAGATTTAATTGATAAATGGGTCTATAAAATGTCTGAAAATATGGTATGTCTGAAAAACCACATTTTCCCAGGGTCCAAGGTGAGATCTTTGAATCACCAGTTTTGTCCAATCAACAATCCATAACCCAAATGTATTCAATTATAAGTCATAGAAGACTAAGGAAACCAGAGAGGCTGACACCAGTACAATATCTGCATGCTGCATTAACATACTGCGTATCTTACTGCCTCAAAAATGTGAGGTGCATCAGTCGAGCCAAAAGCTGAACTTTGTTAACTCAGGGAGCAGCCGTCACACCCAGTGACAATAACCTAACCCTTTACCACCATTTGGATAATGGTGATAATTTTGTACTCTGCACGGACTCTTAAATAACAAATTTGTTTCTGTACATTTTCTTTTATTTGACTCATTTATCAGCTAATCGTTTAAACCCTGATATGTTACCGTAGAAGTATAATGCGATAACGGTATTTTCATTATATAGACTTGCCTTCCTTTGAGATCAAACTGTAATCCTGGAGTAGAGATGCTGTTTGGGTTTTCCTGGAGGCTCTGACTGTTTCGATTTGTCTTGGACTCCTTTGGTTTTTGCTGTGGCTACGTTTCAGATGGAGTGATGCAGTAAGAGGAGCTGTACTACATATGTTTTAATTGGACGGTTTGGTGAAGCGAAGGCTATATTCACAAGGGAATTAGAGCTGATTCATCTTCATGTATGTAATCTCTAATGAAACGTGTTCACCAGAAAGCGTAAATAATGAGCAGCGTGAACATTACACAGAAAAAAACACAATTTTTAATGATTTCCCAACTATATAAGGATTGTGGAGACATTGGTGGGTTGTTGGGGATGATCCAGTTCAGGGAGGTCTGGATCAAGGAAAAATCTTTATAAATAATGTCCAGTGCTCCCAGACATGTTCGATGACAACTGGTGTCTTTATGAATTGCTGCTGGTTTTCAATTTTATATATTTACTGCTTCCAGACATAACCAGATAGCCAGTCAGCATTTTCAATACATTCAGCACTTTGTCAGTGAAATGGAGCAGTAAACCTTACTGGAGTTGCATCATTGAAGAGTTATAGAAGTGTTGATTTGTTATCCGCACCAATCCGTCTCCAAACTTCCACTTTAGTTCTGTGTTAAACGAGCAGTGTATTTCCTCCCCATTTCTCTCTGTTTCTCTCCCTATCAAGTCTCTTTCTCTCTAGCTGAACCAACAACATCAAAGGAGTGTGCTTCAAATCACAGGTGTTGAAGGATTAAGGCCACCGCAGTATGGGGTTTTATTCTCAGCTTCATCTTTGATGTAGTGTGTCTCTAACCGGTAACACAGATTGGGAGCCTAGAGTGTCCATTACTAAACTGAAAATATGGAGTGTCTTCAACCTCACATAGCTACATTAAGTAAGGATGCACTCAGAAACCGGAAATTATGTCCTAAAGTGATTAATGTCAGTAGTTGCGAAAATGAGGAGAGCATCTGAGCTGTGGTGATATGAAGATATATACTGATATACTGTACATGGGCCTTTTGTTGGAGATTTCACCATGCCGTTTATAATGTAGCAGCTATCACTTTAATGTCTCTGGGTGAACTGGGTCATTGAGGACAATATTGATTTTTAGTCATGCTAGTGGCTGTATGGATGTTAGTCAGTCAGGCTGGACGGTCCACCGCTTTGGTCCATGCTGAAATATTTCAATATCTGTTGCCATCAAATTTTGCACAATCACTTGTGCACCTGTAGGTTGACGTTTGTGGCATTGAGTAATATGTTTTAGACCACTATTGCATGGATTGCCATAATATTTCGTACAGACTGCTAAACAGTTTCGGTTTAAAACAATACACATAAACCGTCACTGTGGTATTTAAATATTATGTTATCCACCTTGCACCTTATTCATCTTACTGGGGAAATCTCTACAACCAAAATGTCAAAATTACAAACTATACATCCAATCCTTATCTACCTAACCTACCATTGCATTAAAAGCTAAAACTAAATTGAATGTGAACATTTCAGAGGGAAATATTTTTTTCCCAGCTCTATGAGCTCAAGCTTGTAACTCTGTTAAAGTGAAGCAGAGGAGAAAAGGAAAGTTTGCCAGAGTGACCGCTTTGATGCTAGCTGTAGGCTCTATGCTGACTTTTAACCCTGGTTGGGTCACTGGGGTGTGTTGGTGTGCTGAGGAGGGACAGGAGGGTACATTGCTCCCCAGACCGTTAAGAATCCATGTAGGGAAACAGCTGAGTAGCGCCTGACAGTAGGGTGAGAGGAAACGTTGCAGGCTCCACAGGCTTACCTTTAGGGTAACAGACTCATTTTGAGGCAGGCATATACTGTAGACTCATATATGCATCACAGCCACGTGCAAATTCACATGCACTTGTTTATACATTCGCAAGGCCGCACAGAGGTTAGGCAACACACAGAGTGAAAGATGTAGTTGAACAGAGGGCACCTGCAAGACAAAAACTGTCAACAGAATCAAAGTTTTGACTGACTGTAGAGAAGTTTGTGTCTCACCAAGGATTGTCATGCTGCCATGCCAGACCATGTGTGAATGTTGTTTGCCCTCTTAGTTACTTGGGTCCACGATGAGTCATCTTTTGGGGTTTGGAGGATGTAATCACTAAGAAATGGCAGCTCCCTGGAGTTAGCACCCCACTGAGCACCAGCCATCTAGATTAATGACCTGAATTTCCTTTCTTTTTTTTACCTTTCCTCCCATCATCTTTTCTAGCTGTCTTCTCTGACTTTGCCTGTTGAGTTTACGAATCTACAATTCATCCTACTTTCTATGTTTTTCCTGGGGGGACAGAAGTGAAAGATGCATTTATATCCTTCTCTTAAAGATGCCCTATGGAGTCAACAAACAGAAGTAATGGTCACATTCAGTGTTTCTGAACAGTGCACAAGTGCAAACATCTGTAAGACACTCAAAGAGAATACTTTACCCATTTTAATATTAGATATCTGCGGTGCTCTGTGGGGACTTCTGCCAAAGAGATAGGCCAAACACCGCTCATCTGAACGTTGCCTTGATGCAGACCTTGAATGAAATTGGTAAAGTATGTTTTAAAGCAAACTCTTTAAAAACCTGCATTGCTTGCATACATGTGCATACAGGTACAAGTCTTCCTCCTCTACTTTTGTTGGCACATTGCAGCTTCTATTCTACTATTCGAACAGGATTAGTTTAATGTGGGGACGTGGGATAAAATAATCTTACTTCAGGACATCTGTATTATAACTGACCAATTTGCACCAGAATAAGAAATCCCTGTATTCTGCCAGAGGTCGGAAGTGGTTACTCAATTTATGCACTTCTTCACCTCCCTTTCCCCATGTGTGTGCTGTGTTTTTTCTAGATATCACAAAATTAAGTAAACACGAAACTAAAGGACAGAATCAGTTATCTATCTAGTTTTACCTGAGGTATTTTTTACGGACCGTTTTACAGAAGGTGAAAATCGCTGTCCTTTTTTAAAGAACATTCTCCAGAATAATTACTGACATGGCACGTTCGGACAGGATTAAAACTTCTGGTAAAAATGACCGTACCCCACGTCCCAACATTAAACTAGTCCTGTCCGAATAGGGCTATAGTGTGACATGTTCGGCAGCACCACCGGTATGCACATGTGATCCTTTGTGCATGTGCACAAGACAAACAAAACAATCACTCACGAACCACTCATTTAACCACTCATTTAAAAAAAACTGTTCTACAGTGCCACTAGTAGTCAAAAACATGATATTAGCCTGAGACTATAACAGAACTAATGATTAATATCCACTTAAATGTGGATATATAAAGTTTACATACAACATTACTGAAACACAAACTGACTGCAGTGTCAGGTTTTTCCATTTATCACAGATCAATGTAAACAGCGATGAAGAACTTAACGAATATTATTGGCCGTCTGGCTTATTTCTTATTCTCAGAAGACCTGTTCCTTCTTGTTTTACTAGCACAGGATGCCCCTATCTAAACACAGGCCCTGTCCTCTTCGTATAACACTCACACACACAACTTGTGTTTAGGAAGTATCACTCAAACTTGTAGCTCTGTTTTCTGTAACCTGCTGTCACGGGAACGGAAGGGACAGATCTAAACTGTATCTCTTCAGTTAAAAAGGCCTCTACCATGTAATCTAGTTATGTTGTCCTCCTTGGATGGTTAGTGTGAAACTGGTACAAACGTTTTGTAGGAAATAATATAATTTACAATAATAGCTACATTAGCAATAGACAACCGTTGTAAGTGTTATGCAAAGGAATGTCCAAAGCTTACATTAAAAAAAGTTAGTAAGAACAGTTTGAAATTATGCTCTGGTTGTATAAGGTTGCTTATTTTATGATTTTTCTCTCGATGCCAAGGCCAAAAAGCAGGACTGCTGAG
This sequence comes from Echiichthys vipera, assembly GCF_963691815.1. Classification (NCBI taxonomy): domain Eukaryota; kingdom Metazoa; phylum Chordata; class Actinopteri; order Perciformes; family Trachinidae; genus Echiichthys; species Echiichthys vipera. The sequence goes on from NC_139826.1 coordinate 26,056,340, forward strand.
GCTATCATTATGGTGGCAAATTCTAAACTGTTGAGACTAATCTGCCTGCTTGTGTTACTGTTGTAGATCTCTGCTACGAGGCAATGAGAGCAGGGGACAAGCTGACTGGAGTCATTGAAGTATTTCTGACTGTTGCTGCGCGTACCTCCGTAGGGCAGAAGCATACAACGTGAGTCACTTCACAATCAAAATCCCTGACTGAAAAGGCCCTCTAATTTACATGGAGTATGCTGATGACCTCAATGGTGATAAAGAACCTGATACCGTCGAGTGTGGTTGCCCCAATAATTATTATAATTATTAGGGGCATGGATGAATTGATCTCTGGACTGGATATTTTGGAAAATATGCTTATTCACTTTCTTGGCAGGAGTGAGATGAGAAGATCCATATCAGTCTGGACATTAAGATGGATGATGCGTCTCTACTTTCTCCCATTGTACAAAAATGAAGTCAAAATATCCCATATACGTGGTAGATGCTAGTTGATACCCACTAGATGTAATGACATGAACACAGGACTGTTTTAGACTGACTGTAGTGGAGTAAAGTGGCACCTTTATCACTTTTTTACAGCGAAAAATCACGAATAAAGGCTTCTAAACCAAAAATGACAGAATATCAAACATTTTCAAGCAGGAATAAGATCTGAAATTGGGGAGAAACTAACAACATCTTGTGCTGTTGACATCATATGGAGCCAGAGTCTGCACAGTAGTGATCGGGGTGTGGACTGAAGTCAATGACAGCTGTCGATCATGATGTTTCATCCTGTTTTTATAGCATCAAACTAATTCAAACCAAATGTATCAGAAAAAATTAAATGTGAACATATCATCATGATCAGAAGTACCTAAAACGACAGGAACTATCTTTTGGAAAAAAATATTTGATGTGTACTTTTTGTAGTCTGAACCATCTGTTAACATAGAGGGGGCGAGATTTATGCCCTATACTGCAGCCAGCCACCAGGGGCCATCAAGAGGTTCTGTCACCATATAGACATGAGGCTTGTATCGATCTTCTCACTTAATTCTTGGCAAGAGAGCTAATGAGCCTATTTCTCCAAAAGTCATACTATTCCTTTAATCAATTAAGACTTTGGTTTAGAATATGGTGAAAAATGCTGGCCACAATTTCCTAGAGATGAAGGTGACGGCTCCACTTGCTTGTCTTGTTTGATCAATAGCAAAATCCCCCAAAATATTACCTTTCCAGTGCTATGAAACTGAAAAAGGTATTACTTTTCAATTAATCGACTATCGTTTCAATACTAATTGAGGTTGTGGAGTGTTTTAAATCTAGTTTGCCTTCTTTGCTAGGGGATCTGTGATATGCTCATGAATTTTCTAATCTAGTCTTCGTGTATTTTATGGGTTTAGAGAAAGCTGTTTTTCACATGCTTGCCATTCCATATCACGTAGAATGACAGGTGTGTTCACTTTCTTAGCACGAAGTCAAAAATATCCAACCAGCACAGGAGTCTTGATAAGAGTGCTGAGAGATAAGTGACATTACGGTAGCATCTCTGCTATTTGTGGATGATGTTGTTCTGGCTTTACTGTAATCTCCAACGTGTAGTGAGGTTGTTCGAGCGTGATGCTGTCAGGAGGAGAAATGGCACCTCCAAGTCTGAGGCCTTGGAAATTTGACTAGTCCTCTTATCCAGCAGCTACCTCGAGAAGAGACTTCCACTTATCTAAGCAGCTTATACATGAGTGAGAAAAAGAGTTGGGACAGCCCGGCCCTGTGTGCTGAGGTTGTCAGGAAGTCCATCAGTGAGATGGCTGACACCTGTACTGGCAGACGTCTCAGTTATTTACTGTCTCTTTTCCTTCCTCCACTTAAAGTATCGCCGGAAATAACCCAGTACCAAGTAGTATAGAAACATCTCCATGCATTCAATCCCTTTTGTACCCAGATGTAGGAAAAAAATATGTTTTTTTTATGGTTTTGCTCGCAACCTATCAGCCCAAACGTCCTTCGATTTTAGCGATTTGTGTGATTCACCCACTGCTGCAGCAACTACAACCCATACAGTTTGTGGTGCGGTGAAGTTGAGCGTGGTGTTTTCGACGGAGTTGTCAGTTCAATATGGACAGATGTCCATATTGATTGATGCATTAACTTGATTGATTTTGAATGTGGTAAAAAAAAAAAATGGAATTAAGTACTTATTATTACTTTAAAGCCCCAATGAGATGAAAAATACATTTTCCCAGTTTTGATCCGGTGTCCCTTTGTCAATTGTTCACTTATCTCTTAATATATGCCAATTATATGTAAAAAAAAACAACAAAAAAAAACGTCTTCTAATCTTTCGTCTTTTAAAACAGTTCCAAATGGTACCAAAATGAATCCACTCTCATGAGAGTTTGGCGACTAGCTAGCCACAGCGGTCATATAGAACCACACTTCAGCGTTTGTTGATTGACTGGTGCTCGTACTAGCTAACAGAGCGAAATGGAGAGAGACAAGAAGAAGATGTGTGTTTGAATATCACTGGGAAAAAAATATGTTATATTCATAGAATCTGTGGTTACAGTATGAGTACGGGACGTAGGCATTTGACTGAGTGCACCAGGAGGCTGGGTGCCGTTCAACTGCGTGTGCTGCCAGTGAGGACACAGAGCTGGTTGAAAGTCCCTGTCATCTCTCCCTTGTCGTCCGTGGGGTGTGTGTGTGTGTGAGTGTGTTTGTGTGTGTGCGTGTTTGTGTATGTGTGTGCGGAGCTGACAGTCCTCTGCTCGCCTGTACTCAGCTCTGCAGCTCTGTACCATGCTTAACTCTAAGCCTGGACACTTTTTAGCAGGCCAATCAAATGCGAAGGATTTTATTTAAATCCCTCACCGCTGTACACCGCTCAAATATCCTGTTTCACTGGACGATACCATTCCATAGGCTACCATACTATATTCACAGTACAGAAGCTAAACACACTCCAACTTCCGTTTCAGGAGGACATGAAGGCTTCTGGTATTAGCACTGGTCACAGTTTTTTAAACCATACTTAGCACCAGCTATCGTAATGAACGTAGTGTTCACATTAATATCCAAGTCGTAATTATAACTAGGACACTCAGACCTTCTTGACAGCTCTGATGTATCTGATTCAATAACACAAAAGTGCCTGAAAACCAAACAAATATTCCCTGCCTCAAGACAGCCAAAGTCTGTTCAAGGTGAGGGTTCGGGTTCATTTGATGTATGTACAGTAGTGTAATAATCACACCACAGTCTGCAGTTGGTCTGATAGTCTGATAGTGTTGGTTCAGTGATTCAGTGGAACCTTGCTGTAGAGCAGATGCTTCTCCACACTGAGAGGAAAAGGAAAATGTGTTTTGGGCATCTAAGAGTAAATTCTTGAGTGAAGTGATTACACCTCACACACACACACACACACACACACACACACACACACACACACACATCTTTTCTATGAGCACAAAAGAACCCCCAAGGAGAAGCTGGAAGAGGTGTCTGTGATAAAATACGTCAGGGCTGAACATCACTTAGAGAAAGATGGATAGATAGATGTGTGTATGTATTTGCTTGTGGATTTTCCAGGTTAACAGGTTAATGTGAAACTGAAATATGAACAGACCAGTTAAGGTTGACTTCAGTTACTATTACGTTTTAATAGTTGATATGTTTTACTAGGTCCAAATCTGAGTTCTGTTTCACAACCAAACTTTGATATATTTATTGCCTCACTCGCCTGAGGCACACTGTCATCCCCCTTTCTGCCTCTGCCTCTCTAAAATACATTTTGCAAAAAACTCTGCCCTTTCTCTACACATACAAGATTAAAAGAGACATTGTTTAAAAGTTATTTCTGAGCTGATTCCAGCACTGCTATAAATACAATTGTAATTCACCAGTCTCCAGTCTATCAAAGTAAACTGCTTATGCCCTCTCCTAAGGCTTTGCCTTTTAGATGAAAGCAAATAAAGGAACTATTTATTAGCAGCAGTGCATGTAGAGCAGGGCTGTTGAATTAATTATGAATTGGGGCCGGTTGATGAAAATGATCCAAAATGAGGGGTCGGAAAAATATGAGCATCACATTAATGGATATTGTAAAACAATGCAGCGACATAGGAGTGCAGATATTGTCTTTATTCTAATCAGTGTAAATATTATAATAGGCCTCAAAGTGCAACAAGCTTGTCAAAAACAATCCTTATGAATCTAACAAACCTGTTAACCAGAGGTTTTCACTCAATTATTGGACTAAAGTAAAGTTTGAGGCTCTTGTCCTTTTACTTGAGTATTTTATTTACATGCTACTTTATTCTTCTACTCCACAGAAATCGGTGGAAATCATTTATCTGATTACTGATTACTAGTTACTTTACCAGGCTTGCAAGTACATATGAAACATTAGTTTATTCATCAAAAACTGGACTGGAACAAATGAACGTAACATACGTAACATAAATGCAGCGTAGCGTGATTTTTCTGAAAATTCCTTCCCAACGTATCCACTTTACACTCAGATATGGCTGCAGAGTGAACACAGGCTTCACAGAGACAGAAACAAAAACTTCTCTGTCCTTTCTCTGGTGAACTGACAGTTTTCTGTGTCAACCTTTCATTTTCAGAGTAGAAAGAGACATTGATGTGGTGATTTAACCACGGATTTAACCAGACTATAACGATTGGGAACAACAACAGAGCGGAGCTAAGCAAGCTGTTGTCAAGAGGATTTAGAAACCCACGAAGAAGAGCATAGCAGGAGCGAGCGTAGCGTTGTGGCCACGTGCCTACAGGGAGCGTGGAGCAAGTCTCCCAGCATGCCGGGATTTGACGCACTGAAATGGTAGCACTGAGGATAAGAGAAAAGGACAGCGGCCATGAATTACTTTTTCACACAGGCTTCTACTCAAGGGGCCAGGAAATATTCCCTCGTGGGCCGGATCCGGCCCGGGGGCCGCCAATTGAATAGCCCTGATTACATATGCTAATTGTTTTACTGTGTGTAATGCATCACTCTGAACGGTGCTACTACTTTGCACACAGATGAGGAACTGGAAGTTGTTAAACAGGGTTACGTCTGTGCCGTTCAATACTGAAAAAGGTGATACAGGCCTACATGAGGTTTATTTATGATTATTTCATGACTTAATTGGCACATGGAAGGGATCTTGTCTGTGTGTTTGTAATTCACATATCTCGAGAACCCTTCATCTGATCTATTTCACACTTGGCGGGTGTATTGCCAGGGGCCCAATGACGTGTTTTGTGCAATTTAACCAAACGGTGTTGCTATAACAACAAACCTTACATTTTGGCCTGTAATTTTTGAGAAACTTCTCAGAAATAGATTTTTTTTTCCTTGATTCTGTCGGTCCAGAAGAATCTTTCCATATAAGCCACGCCCATTTGTGTCAAGAATGATTTTCCGCCACTTTGAATTGTGTCCAAATCTGTTTTTTCACGGCTCCTCACCACATGTGGTACAGAATATTCTTGAACCTGGTACATTTTTTTCAGATTTTTGCTGTTCAATACAGTTTTTCTGTAGTTGTCTCTCAGAGTTTGCTCAGATGCTGAGGGCAGGGCTTATTTTACAAAACATGTCATATCTCCTGAACTCTTTCCACTATTGCAACCACATTTGTTGGATATGTATAGATGTGATGTGTGAGTGAACATGAAGAATTTGGTGAAATTACGGCGCTGTACCAGCATCATCTAAGGAAGAAATTTTCGTGTATGTATGCATGTATGTCTGTCCTTCACATATTTCAAGAAACATTCATCTAACTGACTTCACATTTGACAGGTGTATTGTCGAGGACCCACGGGAGTGCAGTGTTGAATGTGAAGTCAATCGGATGAGCGGTTCTAGAGAACGCTGCAAGCAGCACTTGAGGGTGCCAAGGTGTTTGCCCTCTTCGGACGGGCACATATTCCTTTTGGCATGCACTCCAAACAGGCACTGCACTAGTTTATTATAATTTAACAAAGATATAATTTGCAAAACTACTGATAACATCACTATGTGGAAAGCTTGAAAATCTACTGAAGGACAGTCGTCTCACACTGAAAAAAGAAACACATGACCTTACCTATAATACAATCTGATCTGTGGACAGTTTGAGGACAAAATAAAAGTCCTCTTGCCTGCATGAAACCTGCATATGTTTTCACAGATCTCCATCCACACTAACACAAGGGCAAGTATTTTTTATTTCACACCCAGGCTGGAGATTGTGATGGCTCTCTTGTGTTGCAGTTGTTGGTTCAGGTTACCTCTGCCTCTGGCAGGAAGTAAGCCTGCTGTGACCTTGACCTTGGCCCTGCAAATTTGCTCAGTGCAGCAGAATATATCCCCCTCTCTCTTTCTCTCTCGCTCTCTTACACGCTCATGTACTCCAGCCACTCACCCATCCCTGTATACACTTTATCATTTTGTTTTCTATATTTGTTGCATACTTTGACACTTTTTTAGCATCATCATGCAGTTAAAAATATGGAGGTTTACCTAGTGCTGTGAGTTGGCAAGAATCGACATTGTGTCGCATCAGGCTTAGGATTCAATATAATGTGATATATTGTGATACTGTATATTGTAAGCAAGGTGATGCATTGCGATTTTTAATAATCAATTTTAGGAAAATTGTCAAAGCAAACAGTCAAGCAAAGTTTTAAAAAATGGTTTCACGACAATTAAATGGCTATTATGACTACTAACATCATCACGCATGATGAGAATTGGACTCATTGATTCCATCAGAGTCTCAGCTTTGATGGAAATTTCTACAATTACAAGACTCTTTAGCGACCCCCAGATTGTAGCAATGTTCAAATACTCCATTAATACAGAATAAACACACTTGTACTGCATGCAATAGCGTTTTTTTTTTGCCCAAAACATATTTGATATACTCTTCTCAAAGTAAGATCTGACCCCAAAGTGATCCTGTCATAACACTGTCAAACAGAAATTTGGTTTCTGTATGTTGGAACCAAAGCTAGTATTTATCAAAGACAGCAGTGAAAGTTATTTGGAGAAATAATATAGAATTGATTCAACTAGCAGTAGTAATAGAAGTAAGCAGGAAGTATATGCTTTTTCATAACTTAGACTACAGAGATTACTGAACCGCAAGCTTGCTATAATTAATCAAAATGTTGATACTTGTAACTTTTAGTTACACACAATATTTTAGACACTACTGATGTGACTTGACAAAAATTGATGAAATACATTTGGCTGAACAGAGCAGACTGTCTCCACTGTACAGTATGTGCACAGAAAAGTATGACTCAGTGTGACTCCAGGTCACAGTAAAATGCATTTTATGCATTTTGCCACTATATTATAACAATATAAATCAAATAATAGAGAAATTAACTAGGGGTGATAGAGATAAAAGCTCAAAAGTAACCATTTTGAAAGGTCAGAGTTTTAGATGTTGATGCATCTTTTTACTAACTTGACCAAGGACTTTCTGTGTCACAGGTGCAGGAAGACATGTTTCACTTCAATTCAATTTTATTTACAGTGTCAAATCATAACAAACAATATCTCAAGACACTTTACATATACAGTAGGTAAGGACCAGACTTGATTATTTATGATTTCTTGTTTTTACAGCAATATGCAGTTATCAAACACTCTATATATCATTATCCACCATTAGAAAAGCCCAGTGCCTGGCTGCCAATCCAACAGGCGCGTTAGTGTACATTGATATCTGTGTTGCCTTGTTGTACAGCATGGCTGGAGAAGACTGCTCCTGGAAGAGTGTGTTGCTCCCTAAAGCGCATCAGCTGTGTGTATTAAGGAGTGGAGTTTAAAAGTTTGTGTTGTTATGTAATGAAATGTATCACACAGTTCAGCCATAGCAATAAAAGGCAAAGGACTCTTTGAAGCACGCACATACAGTTGTGGAGACACACAGGCGCGAATGCTTGCACACTCCTGTCTAGTGGACTTTCACAGGACTGTCTGATCTCTCTCCTCTCGTGTTTCATTCATGACATGCAAGCTGACTTGCCTTGCTGTGGTGTGGTTTGCCCCTTCACTGTTAATTGGATGCCCAACCACAGACTTGAGAACATCAAAGCACAACTTGTGTATGTTTCGTCAACCTTGGGTTTTTGCACTCCAAAGAGAAACATAAATAACTTATACAGCACTCTGTTTTCCCAGTTATTTTGCTTTACACATCAGTTTTAGGGAATTGCTAAAACAAAGGTTGATACAAGGGAGCACAGGGTATACACAGTTCAGAAACAATAACTCTTTTTTGTAGATGATACAGCTAATCATTGACCAGAAGAGACAAACAATATTAACAGAGGTCTACAGAGGTCAAAATGTCACATTAGTATTCATGCCTTAACTTCTTTTCAAAGTCAAAGCTGAGTCTAAAACCTCCACTTAAAGTTACTTTGTGGTATCATGAATAATGCAGTCGGTTGTGACTATGACCCAGCAAACTTCAATAGACAGTAATTAGAGTGTACATAAATAGAAAACTCCGACTTGAATGTTTTGACAATAGAAAGCTTTGTTTAACTCTGATGCACAGTGATATGACTATGAACCTGTATTTTTTTCTTGCTTTTGGTACTTTCAGTAAGTACCCATTATGTCAGTGTTGTAATATAAACTTCATTACATTAAATTACTGCTCTTTGGCTCATCTGTGTCTATAATACAACATGTATTTGTACTTTTACTCACATGACTACATTGTCTTTGACCAGTAAAATTAAAAGTACTAGGATCTACTTTTGGTAAAGTTTGGGCTATTTGTTCTCATCTTTTGGTCAGAGACCTTCAGCAGGACACAGCCCTTTTACGCCAGCAGGTTTGCACTCTATATGCCTTCCTTACATAAACGAAGGCATAATACACAGATGGTGTAATATTCTATTTTCACTCTTTGCTGAGATTTCTGTGACAAGATACACAGCGACAGGCTACACAGCCCACCCATGTAAGGCTGCATGGCAGCACCTACAGCACTGTACTGAATACAAACACATACAGTCAACTTCATGCATGATTAGTAGAGAAAAATGTGAATTCATTTGTAACTGTGCACCCAAGAAAAGACCAAGTGAATGTGCCAACAGATAGTTTTCTCTGGTATTGTTGTCATGAACGGGGGAATTAACATATAGGGAACAAAATCGTTTTCTTTTTTTTGCACCAGGTTGTAAAAATGTTTATTTCTTCTGTAAAGTTGAGATTTTTAACATAATCCCTCTATGGGGATTCGCTCTGATTCAGAGCCAGCCTTAAGTGGTCATTCAATAGACTTCTGCTTATATTTATATCTATCAAGCTTATACCTTGCAGGTTTGTTACCATGTATGCATTCATTTCCTAAGTAATATTTCTAGAAAAACACTTATACTCATACTCAGTATTGTAATGTAGTAAACAGTGTATATTGCTGCTACGTGTTACCAATAAAGTGTTTTTTCACAGGTGAGAGAGCTGCTCCTTCCCAAAGGCCCCGTGTGCCTCTGCTCATCACTTACCTCAGCAAATCTGAGGTTACAGTGGGATACTTAGGAGAGAAAGTCTCCACCTGGCAGACTGTTAATAAAGGTGACAGTGGGAGGGCAGGAGGGGAGGAGGCTTCTGGTGTCAAACCCTGCTGACTGGAGGAACAGAAGCACCAGCTCTACTTACTGTTGGGTAATACTGTCTACTGCGTATAAACCCATACTGGTACATAGACCCGTACGTAAAGTTAACATGAAAATTCAGTTTTCTCTGCAGCTGTCAGGCAGAATACCTGTTCACATATATATTCCGCTTCATGTGGAACCACACTTGTTTTCCTACCCTACACCTCCCCACACCCTTGAAGCAGCACCATAAATCACTGTCCAAGCAGCGACAGCAGCCATTGAGTATCCGGGGCTCCTGGCATAATTTCCCAGTCTCTCCCTCTGTTTGTCTTCCGCTCTACCTCCAACACCTCACGACCTCCGTGAATTACCCTAAAACTGTGTGATGTTGAGTATATTAAAAAGTCAGTTCTCACTTGTTACTTAGCAACAGACATAGGGACTTTGGGGCTAACATGGCTGCCACTGAAAACAGTTTTTATCCACGTTTCTACCCTCCTCCTCTGTATCTTCAAACCTGAGATTGAGCCAAGGCATTCACAGTATAGCGTGCGCATGTGTTTTCACTGAGTCGTGTTTCATGCATTTCTCATGCATTTTTGTAGAAACAACAGCAGGCACATTCACTTCAACAACTGCTCTCATTTACATATTGCATTACCCTTGGTTGGGTTCATATGCTTTATGCATCTTCTGCAGCTTCCATGTCTAGCGGTCCATGTATGCCTTCTTATCACATCACTGCTCTCTGGCAAGTTTCACACACGTCACAGGCGTGTTTTTATCATGCAGATACTGCTGTGGTTAGCTCTATTTCACCGTGCATTGCAGCGCAGCTCTGCGCTTCTTTGTTACATTCTAGCATCAACAATTTGTCTTTACTGTATAGATTTCCCCTTATCCTACAAAACAGGGGCAGGCACTGCAAATAAGATTTAGACCCCCTACATGTATCTGTTGCTTTTCTTCATGTGACAGTTTGTATCTACAGTATATGGTATCTATAAAATAAATAAAAAATGACTATAGCTGCTATAAAAAGCACTGTATTACAGTACAGCATTATACCATTAATAGATAGTCATGCATCCCAAATTACTTTGGAAATGGACCCAGTGGCATCTTAGATCTAATTTTAGTTCACCATTTACAATCCAAATTGAAAGGATGTTCTGCATAGTGGCATTCTGCCACTGCTTATATTATTTAATTCAGTGTCCAATTTTAGCAACACTTTCCATGTTCTTGAAGCGCCTTCCAAGTTAGTCTAAATTAAAAGAAAGCCTGATTAAAGGCATTATTATTAGGATAAATGTGATTCACATTTAACAGCATATGAAGGAATGTTATGAACTCCTCCATATATTTCATTATAATGTAATATATGGTGAGTTTTGCTTCCACTTGGAGGAACAGCAATTTTAGTAGAAATGGACAAATCATATCAAGTGGTATTAGTTGCATTGAAAAGCATGCTTTCAAATTATTAATAATACTTGCACCTGTACAAAATTCATGTTCGTATTCAAGACCATAATATGAAAGTTGGGCTGCAACTTACAGTTATTTTCATTATCAATTCATCTAGTGATCATCTTCTTTATTAATCGACTAAGAATTTCGATGACGGCCCTAAATAATTAGTTATGGAAGTAGATGCCAATTGATTGTTAAAACTCTATATTTTTCTGTTCAACGTACATCCCTTTTGCTTTAGAAATGAAATGAAAGCATATCATGTGTGAGGGCCACCTTAGCCAAGCCCAGAGCCAGTGTTGCCGTGGCGATGCAGGTCTGGCATTGAGAAATTAAAGCTCTGCAGTCGAGTGTTGAGTTACAGGATGCATACAGGGTCCACTTTGCACCGAGCTGTAGCCTACAGACAGTGTTCAGGATGATAACTGTATATGTAGTAACAGATAACAGGTGGCTGAAGGCACACACCAGCCACACAGTTGCTAATTTCTACAATGACTCACTCATAGTTGTAATCTGCTTATGTGTGTTACTGTATGCTCAGGTGATGTCACTCGTGCTGTGTGCTTGTTGATTATTTGTATGCCTCGTGCATGACAGGGAAGCAGAGAGAGAGAGAGAGAGAGAGAGAGCGAGGAGAACCATCCAAGGCTACAGATTTAATCTGGCTGCTGTGGTCATGTGATTAATCGTGGCCAGGGGCCAGGGGATAGTGTAATTTATGGTGAGGGGTGGATCAACACATTTGGATGGTTGCTGCTCCTGAGGGAAATCTCACTCTTAACCCAATCCAGTATTCCTCTCCATCTCGCCCCTAATATCGCAACTGTGACAGCTGGGTTTTAGGCAGGTTAGTCATTTATATGTGTGACTGTAAAGAAAAAAACCCTCCTGGTTTAGTTTTATTAAGTGGTCGTCAAGGCGAATGTTTGAGGGCAACGAATTAGCAGAAGGAGGCAAATGCCACGTACTTAACACTTTAATAACATAGTATGTTATTTTAGGGAGATAATCTATGTTGAGTATTCGGGCTGATGGAGTCCATTTGCAAGTTAGTATCAACATCAAGTAAGTATATTATTTTTATTACCAGAGATTAAAGAGAATATTGACAGTCTGCTGAGAACTGTGCGTCACAGTCTACACTGGTCCTTCTGTCTTAAGACCATATCAGTGCTGTGGTGACCTCACCATCCTCTGTCTCCTTCAGGCCACTGGAGTGCCTCTGTGTGTGTGTGAGTGTGTGTGTGTGTGTGTCTGTGTGTGTGTGTGAGTGTGTGTGTGTGTGTGTGTGTGTGTGTGTGTGTGTGTGTGTGTGTGTGTGTGTGTGTGTGTGTGTGTGTGTGTGTTTACTAAATCCTCTTTCCAACTCTGAGAACTGTAAATAAAGACGAAAAGTGTGGTCGGCAATGTTGACGTCTTTTTGGTGGATTTTCTGTTGTTTTGATAGCGGCCAATATCAAGCAGTGCTGATAGCAGCAGTTTCCTATACTGACCTTCCCCACCAGCTGCTCACCAGCTTGCCTCATCCAACAGGAGTTACCTGCCTTTTGCACTGGCTGTCTGACTTTTTTTCCATGGCAATTTAATTGTGGTGTTATTCATTCCTAAAAGAGTTTATATCTAGATTTACTTTTTCCGGTGCATGGGCCATCTCAAGAGGACCATAGTTTATACACTGCAGTTCTCCCTTCCTTCATTCTGTTCAGTAGTCTGAACAAATATGTAAATACAGTGACAGTAATGTGCTGTCTCACCTCATGGTGCTGTTTCACTGTCAAAAATGTCTCCAGCTTCTCTGCCAGCTTGTTTAAAGGTTAATGGTCCTGCCCAATGGGTTTACACGGAAATAATCTGTGCATCATCTCCTAATCACTCTACAGTCCTAAAGAAAACACAATTTGCCCTCTTTGACAGAGGCCTCACACACATAAGTTTACCAGCATGCAGGAAGCCAAGTTAACGTTATCTTGTGCACATGGACTCCTCTGGTGTCCCCCTTGTCCTTGAGGACTCACTAATGAGTAATGTTTACTGGGTATTTTAATTTGACGCTGAATCAATCCCTGAATTGATTAGCGTCTTCAGAGACACTGTAAACTATCAGCCTTAAAAGGTGAGTAATAGGTAAGTAAAAGTAGCCATAACCTTACATTTAGGCAGTATAGATAGCATAAATGAAAAAGAAAATCATGGTATTATAAAGTCCTGATAACAATCGAACAACAATAGAGGTGGGCAGCAAGTTTATTAAACTCTCAATCACCTTAAACATCCCTTCGTATACGTGTGTCTTTTTACTGTGCAGAATTATTGAGCATAATAAAATGAATAACAAATAAAAGAAAGACAATAAATGAATTGGATTGTTTTTCACTGTTACTTTTTCCTATCAGTGCAGTTTCTTAATGAGCTTTGCTTGGCTCAGTTTCACTGAGCTGCCAATGAGATCAGGTTGACGCGCCTCCTCGTTCAGTCAAACCTGCAGAGCGGCGCTGTGTGGCTACTTAAGGAGATTTAGACTTCAACAAGGTGAGTAGGTTTAGGCCTTTTCAATGGAATCCCATTTCTAGGCAACAACCAGGGTCAACTTTTGGTAGATGTTGGTTAATTTCCTTTTCGACGTGTTCACTGCTACTGCGCAGGCGTCATCCCTCGACGTGAGAAAATGCAGATAAATATAATATAAACCAAACATGTTAATCAAACATGTTCCAGCAGGAATGTGGTCCAAAATGACAACAGCAGACATCACTGCAGTGTTGAGGCAACATTTTTCACACATTGCTACACGTAGCTAGCTACATGCTAACATCAGGGAATGCTGCATCTTGGTTGTGGATGTTGTTAATTTCTCCCAATTTTTATTTCACATACCTGCTGGAAAATGTTCAATTGTGTCGTCTTTGGTTGAGAATCCTTTGAAGGTGATTTCTTGCTGTAAAACAGAGAGAAAGGTGCAGCTATACTACGTTACAGTCAGTTTCAAACAGTCTGTTGCATGTCATTGAAGTGTTTACGTCAACACATGTAGCAGAAAATAACCTTGGACAAATTTGGACTGTTGATGTTTACAACTGTGAAAAGGTCTTTAAGAGATGAAAACCACCTTTTGTTATTATACAAAAATAACATATTTGTGACAAGATGCTTGACACAACGTGAGATAAATATGACTACGGAGTACGGGCAGAACAATATTAGATTTTTTTTAGGCTGATACCGACGTAGATATTTGAGATATTTTTGATTTTAAAATAATTGAACCAAGAGAATATACTCTCTGGTGGACAAACTATTAACGGCTAATGTATCGTATTAGGTCTAATACATCGTACAAGTATACTATATATAAGTACACTATCAGAAAATATACATATTACAATAAAATAAATAGTAGTACAAGCTGAAAAAAAATAAAAATAATGGTGCAGCAGTCTTTTTTACAATGTTCCATGATCTGTACAGAAAGGTGCATCTACTATGTTATTATGTTACCATATATTAGTAAAATACGAAGAGAAATGTGCGTCTGTGGATTTATAAACAGAAATATAGGTGGCAGTATAAATAAACTACAATTAAAAAAACACATTATAAAGAGATGATTGCACCAGTAATGTAAGAATATAAATAGGATAAAGGAATATTCTGTGTGATACATTGTTCAGTTGCTGTTCATCAGACTTCAGGGTCCAGGTTTTCTATTTGCAGCCTGTAATCTAATCTTTAAATTTATCCCCCGAATTGGTATTGAATTGTTGTTGTTTTCCTTCATCCTGGCGGTTAAGACTATTAAAGACTGCGTTGGTTTAACTGCTGCTGTGCTCCTCTCCATCCTCTCTTTATCACACAAGGGGTTTTTAACACCTCTGAATCCTGAATTGTGCCTTATGGACCAATCAGGAGAAAAACATCATAAAAACGCCTTCAATTTTACAATAGTGAGGAACAACTCAGCAAACGTAGGTTTTCCCCCTCTTAAGCCATTGCATCGCTGCCTCTCCTCCTCCTCCTGTCACCCCCCCCCCCTCCTCTCTCTCTCTCTCTCTCTCTCTCTCTCTCTCTCTGAACACAGGCGCGCTCTCTTTGCTACCTCGCAGACCTTTGGGTGCCACCGTCGCTTCACCCTATATCTCCGTCTCTTTTTCTAGACTGTTTTTACTCCACAGAGACAAACCGGGGGTGGAAAAAACGGGGGGAGGTAAAGACAGAAAAAAAGTTGCCGCTTATACGAGGGCGAGCCAACAACAATGACCCGGTCCTGACTAAAATTGAATGGATTAGCCAATCTATTCTGAGCTCTAATGAGATTAGAGACATGGGTCGCGGCGGCGTGGTACCTTTCGTTGAGCTCCTCGGGGAACATTTTCCCTGTCTACAACAACAACAGTCCTCCAGACGTGGAAATGGCGTTTTTGATAGTGAAGATGCCGCGGGTGCCAGGGGACAATAACAGACATTTGAATGCGCGCTCACCTGTGCCGCTTTTGTGGCGCGCGGATCCCTAGAAGTAGAAGTAGTAGTAGTGAAAGAAGAAGAAGCAGCAGCAGCAGCAGCAGTAATAGTAGTAATAAAGGAGGACAAAATGAAGTACCAGAAATATATCACGGTGATGCAGATGGCCATGGGAGTGACAGCCTCCAACAAAGACTGCCTCCCGACTAAGAGACAGCTGTGGTGAGTAAGGAGGTGGTGGTGCGTGTGTCTGGTTGCGTGCGTGCGTAAAAACAGTGGTAAACAGGTATAGTGTATTGTCATGTGAAGAAATACAGCTTCAAAATTAGTCTCTTAGCTTTGTTGTCATGAGAAGCTCCCCCCTTTTTTTCCTCCCCTTGTGTCTCGTGTGAAGTTGGAGCTGAGCAGCTGTTGTGCGGAAGTCGGCTGCCTCCGCTGCCTGCAACAACTGTTTCATCTTCACTCCGGTCATATCCAAACATATACAGTAGGCATTTAGCCAGGGTCAGGGGAGAGGCTTGAACGGTGGCTCTTCTGTGCAGCCGTGCATGGTGCCATATGAGTGTGCGTGTGTTTTCGCTTGGTGGACTCCTCTGTTTGTTATGATCCGCCGGTGAGGGTGAGTTTCACATGCATTGGTCGGAGAAGCGGACAATATACAGAGCAGGTGTATTCACAACAACAGTGTGCTGAGAGCCGTCCGATACAGCGCTTTGAAATGATTTCAGTCGCAACTGCACTCACTCGTTTCGTCGATTTCATTTCATTTGAAGCTCCTTGAGTGCAATTTTGGTGTGTTTTTTTTTTTTTTACCCAGCAGTTCTCTGTTCTCAGTTCTATTTCTGTGAGCTGATGTAGTAAAAAAAAAAGAAAAAAATGTCTGCTGGTTTCTCCACTCTCATAACTTATTCAGTAGCTTCATGCCTCCTGCATTTAGATCACCATGTGTAGGAGTGATGCTAAGTGGCTGCTTATGTGTCTGAGTGTATGTGATGTATGAATGTTTTCACCTAGTTATCAAAGTCTGTCATTATTTACCCATTTACACATTTTTCATCCGGCTGCATCCACCAGATATACCTGCTCTCCAATTTATAAACTGTCCCTCTTATTTCACTTTATAAACATCTGTTACCATTTCTCTTTTTCATTGGTTGTACTCTACTGTTGTGCTGCCAATCCATAAGTTGTTCAGTCTATAAAATGCTAGATATATTTAAAATATAGCCTACGATGAACTGCAACATCCACAGTGGTTCAACCAGGGACCTTTGTTGCATGTCGGTCCTCATCTCTCTCTCTCTCTCTCTCTCTCTCTCTCTCTCTCTCTCTCTCTCTCTCTCTCTCTCTCTCTCTCTCTTTCTCTCTCTCTCTCTCTCTCTATCTATCTCTCTTTTCATTTCCTGTCATCTAATAAAGCATAAAATACTCCAAAATAACCATCACACTTTCCATGAATCCAATCGACAGGCCGCAATTTGAAGGATGTTCACTTTTTAACGATGAAGTAACCTGATTATAGTCGATTTGTCGGTATTAAATGAATCGACAACTGCTTCGATTTTTAGGTAAAGGTCGAACATTCACTGTTTCTTTCCAGTGTGAGGATTTTCTGCCTTCCTTTTATGGTAAAGTAAGTATTTGGGGGGGTTGTACTGATGATCAAACAAAACAACATTTTCTGACATTTTTATGGACCAAATATGTAATCGATCCTTTGAGAAATCATTTTCAGATTAATCAATAGTGAAACTTTAGTTTATTTGTGGCACAAACAATGCTATGAAATAGAGAAAAAGCAGACAATTATTATGTGTAAGAAGCTATAAGCAGAACATGGTTTGGTGTCATTGCATTGTAAATCTCTTAGAATATTAGCTGTATCTCAAAATTTCATTATTCTAATCAATGAATTGTATGTCAGTCGACTTACTGATTAACTGACCCATTGTTTTGTACATTTTGTACATAAGTTGGTTTATATATGAGGGAACAAGAGGTTGATATTAATGTCTGTAACCTTATTTGGCTTTTGGCAACATGACCAGATGTCCTTTATTATGATAGGTGGTATAGTAAACTGTATGCCTCCTCCTTTTGCTCAATAATATAAGGAGCCTTATAATTAAAAAAAAAAAAAGAAAATCCAAAAACATTACACAGCAGTGTAGTGTTCGGTCTAATTATAGGCTCTCATTACTCATACAATGGGCACATGCAGTTCTTCTTCTTCCTCTGTAATCCACATAGATAACATTAAGCACAAGGTATAATCCTTCCAGATTGGCATTACTTTACAGTGAGAAGACAAACACTGGTTTATTGAAATGAATGTCCAAGCTGGTTCCTCTGGAGGTACTTCCTTTATATAGGAACAAGCGTGTACGAGCACACCTGACCGAATCAGAAGTCATCACGCAGAGGAAAGGATGGTTTTCTCCTCTCAGCTCTTGGCCGCTGCCAAATGTGTTGCAAAGGACACAGTGGTGACTTGGTTTTGACACTTCTCCCTTAAGAGAGGCGCGGCGGTTTGTCTGGGGCCATCACATCATGGTGGGGGAAGGGGCACGGCCATTAAAACAGGATTACTGTATCGCCTCCGACAGCCACTTTAACGAAGGGAAGCTGAGCCAGCGTGTGCCTGCAGTGTGTGTTTCATGGAGTCACCGCTTGCATGCCATGTCTGTCTTTATTCAGGGTGAAGTCAGAGCCTAGTTCAGTAGGCTTGCATGCACACAAGTAACTCAGTTACAGTGGATACCCAGATCGAGGTAATACTCAACAATGTAACAAGACTGAACACAGGAAGACTTAATAAAGAATAATCCAAGTTTACATTAATTGTTCAATAGTCAAGTTTATTCCTGCATGCGGGGTAACCTTTGAGGTAATGGGAGTAGCAATATAGTTTAAATGCTGGATTTTTATGGATTTGTTTTTAGACTTATTCATTCTTCAACCCTTCTATCCCTCCATTTGTTGTGACCACCTCTGTCCAGGAAAAAAGATTTTTCGCTGAAACTTGAAGTGTCGTTGCCAATTTTAGTCACCTTCTATTTTGAGTAATTAAGATACTATACAGTTATATGCCAGCTTAATAATGAAAATGTGAACCAAACAAAATATCTTCTTTAAGTTGCTTACACAGTTAAACAATTTAATTTGCTTTGTTGTTGTTGTCTTTGAAACAGACGTCTGATGTGCGCATGTGAATAAATAGAACAATACACATGCAGCGATTTCTGGCTCTGGTTCTGACTGTAACATCCATCCATCCATTTTTTCGCTGCTTTTCTGGGGCCGGATTGTGGGGGCAGCAGGCTAAGCAGAGTATTCCAGACGCCCCTGTCCCCAGCGACACTTTCCAGCTTCTCCTGGTGGACTAAGATGTTCCCAGACCAGACCAGATATACAATCTCTGCAGCATGTTCTGAATCTACCCTGTGGCCTTATTCCAGTTGGAAACCACCGGACAACCTCTTCTGGGAGGTGCCAAGGAGGCATCCCGATCAGATGGCCAAACCACCTCGACTGGCCCGTTTTGATGAGAATGAACAGTGGCTCTCTCCGGATGTATATGCGCATCATCCTATCTCTAAGTCTGAGCACAGCCACCCAACGAAGGGAACAAGGTTTTCCACACAAAAAAGTTATTAGGCGGGGTGGCCGGTGGCACAGTGGTTAGAGCAGTCGCCCCATGTAAAGAGTCGGAAGGTCCTTGAGGGTCCTGAGGAGGTCCTGTCGTGGATTCGACTCCGACCTGACTTTCTACCCTGCTCTCTCACCCTATTTCCTGTCTGTCCTATATAATAAAAAGGCTTGAAAAGTTGCTAGTATGGCGGCCAAGTTTAGGGTGGGGATTGGGGGCACGGAGCAGTACTACAGGGATGAAACAAGGTATGCTTAAGGTGGACTAAGGTGGTGCTGAGCAAAACTTGGAGTGGCTTGTCATTAAAATTAGAATAGCTGGTCCACCTTAAACGTTGGAGAGCCTGGACCGTTGTTGCTAGCTTTGGGGCTAACCCCCTTCACTTTAATCTGCCGGTAGAAAACAAGAGGGGACTTGGCTTGAGTCTTGAGGAGTTGTAGTATTGATTAACTAACAGATAAACTGTACACTCACTGTACGGCTGCGTTCACAACATTACAGCAAACACTCCGTCACTCTCACTGTTGCTGAATGTGTGTGAATCTTCAATACAGAGAGCATTGAAGCAGTGTGACCAGAAATTACACCAATTTACCTTAGGGTTGTTTCTCTCTCACTTATTATTCCTTAATGTTATTCCTTAAAGGAGTTTGCTATACATGGTCCTGTCCAAAAAAACACAGCTCTCACTTTGGTTGTACAAGCACCTTTATACATAAGATAAGATGACGATGTTGTTTGATAGATTGTTGAATAAGTGCCCTAGTACACCAGCAAGCTGTTGTCTCATTTGAACTGTTATTACTTATGGGTAATACCTTGGATGGTTTCTGTGAGGGGTGGTGCCTGGGTAGAGCATGCAGGTGGGATGACATGGCATGGATTACACCCCGGTCACGCAGCCGGTTCTTTACAATTGTCTGATGATTTTGGTGTCTGCCCCTACCGACAGAAGTTTGTGTAAATCACCCTTCGTTCTAACCTTCGGTTGTTTGTTTTCTTCTGGATTCACACAAGCTGCATGATTGAAACGTCATGAACACGCCCACTCACTCACTGCGAATTCTCACACTTTGGGCTCAATCATGCATTACACTTCAGGGTTTTCCTGACTCAGAATGAGCCTTTTGGGGTGTAACTACGTACAACAGTACAAAATATAGCAGTTTTCGATGAATGGGGGGTTGACTGCTGCAAGTCGCTGTAAGAATTCATATTTAAGTTTATCTTCATCTTGTTCAACAGCTGTTTGATAAATTGCTATTAAACACATTAAGAAAGGAATTAGTATTTTTATTTTTATTCTCAGTTCTTAGCATTTTGATGCTGATAATTTTTCCTTTGGCTCTGATTTAAACCTACAGTACTACAGTAACACAAAAAATACCTTTATGCCGAAAAAACCCTGCTTTGTACTAAGGAGCTGGCGGGTACATGAAACTGCATTTAACATTTGCATTGTTATGATTTTGCATTGCTAAATGTTACTGAGACAATAAGAGTTACATTTAAATAATGTGAAAAACAACAACAATCTCGGTAGATCCTTGTATATTTAAGGAGCTTATTCAAAAAAGTGTCTTTCTTATTGAGTCACCTGCAATGTATTTATCTCAAAATTGCTTCATCTTGTCGAGGTTGAAATTCTAAAAAAAATATGAAATATTTTTTCATATATATTGAAGGTGAAAACAACATGAACTCCGAGGAAAGATGGAGCTGAGGCGGGCCGGATGAATCCTACAGTCTGTTAGTCAACTGTGATGCCACCCACCTGTCACTCAAAGCAGCATGTTTTTAATTATGCATAATTCAAGCTTTAATATAATTTTAATGGGTGAATTATATAAGAATTCACTCCCCGTACAGTCAGTTTGTGGAAATTAGCCATAGTTCAAAGCTGTAATTTCTATACCAGGCTGTAAACGTTTTTATTTCTTCTGTGAAGTTGGTTATTTTAACATTAACATCAATGGGGATTGACTCACTTTTGAATCCAGCCACAGGTGGCCATTTGAGGAACAGCCTTTTCTGGCACTTCTTGTGCGTTGGCTTCATTTTGCAGCCCAGGAGATTGCCCCTTGGATGAACCCAGCATTGTTAATCAAGTTATGCGTGATCCGATTACTTTAATGTCAGATTACTAGGTTGGGGTTTTTAGCCGTAATAAGCTGAGTATTGTTTCATTCTGATTGAATTCAAATTGATGAAGGCATTTAATAACAAACAGAAGGCTCCCTAGTATATGACTCCATTACACTACATAAAACACATTATTATTATTATTGTAGAAAATACACAGTGGTGTGTAATAACCACAGCACTGCAATTAGTTGAAACGATCCATAAATAATAATTAGCCTGATGACGTGTGTTTAAACTGGTCGCAGCTCTTCCTAACATGTGGGTGTATTGTTCTGTGTTGTGTGCCAGATGTCTTCTCTGCTCCCAGTGACAGGCCACAGAGACAGCTCCGCCTGGTGTTCTCAGTCCACCTGCTTAATGATGCATAAAGTCAATGTCCCTTCACACACACACACACACACACACACACACACACACACACACACACACACACACACACACACACACACACACACACACATGCAGCAGCCCTTCTGCCCCCTGATTTTCCTGTCCACACTTCCTCCCTCCCAGCTCATTCAACAACTCCTGTCCTACCCCCTCCACTCTTCCAGTTCCACTCATAGAGGCCATGATGCGTAATCTCACACAAACTGACAATGCAGTGTGCACATTAGTTAACTCAGCTGGAGCCCAAGTCCAGGGTGGGCCTGTCATGATCATCAGTACTTTTCTGAAAAACAGGCAGAAATACTCTTTTTTCTCCTTTACTCTTATCATGACTCTGCCTCGCTCTCCTTAAAGGAAAAAAAAAGCCTTTTATTTTTTAAAATTTAAAGCCATAAAATCTGATCTTTAAATCACGTGGCCTGTCTTCATGACAGTGTTTGAACACAATACTCTTACTGTCTGCAGTTCTTTATAGAGTATATGCGAAGGTGCACACACGTGTTTGTGTGTGTTTTTGTATTCAGTGTTTTTGTCCATTAGGAATTTGCATGTTCTTACTTTGGCAGAACGGTTGTAATCTCCTCTCAGATGGTTTATGCCACTAAAGGGAACAGATTACACAGGGTTTATTGAATCGTGGCTCACCCCCTCACCCCCCCACCCACTCTCCGAGCATCCTGTGGGTGTGTGTTTACGTATTTTTTGGTGAGGGTGTGTGTAGATTTT
The DNA here is from genome assembly GCF_963691815.1 of Echiichthys vipera. Classification (NCBI taxonomy): domain Eukaryota; kingdom Metazoa; phylum Chordata; class Actinopteri; order Perciformes; family Trachinidae; genus Echiichthys; species Echiichthys vipera. Next base: position 26,078,787 of record NC_139826.1, read on the forward strand.
TGGGTGTCTGTGCCTTTTTGAATGTGTCTGTGTGTTTGCTTTTCTATGAGTTAGGGCCTTAACTTGGGTTCAATTTAAACACTGATACTTGGGAGAAAAACAGTAATATGTTTTTTTTTCATAATTGAAATATTTACTTTGTTTAATGGCATGGCTACTGTTTGATTCAAAAATGTCATCTCTAAGAATACAGTATTTTGCTCAGTTTTATAGTTTATCCCTTTTACTCCATACGCCCCTGAACAACTGTATACAGCTACATTGCAAAGCAGGTGATATCACTGTGTGATAGGTGGTATCACCTGCTTTGCAATGTACCTGGATTTTTTCATGACGCCGTGTCCTTTTATGAGCAAATTATTAAAAAGGCAAGTCTAATCTATCAGTAAATATACGACACGTTCATATTCATGTTGCTTTCCAAAGCAGTAACAAGTTCCACATGATGCATCTGCAGGCAGAATAGTGGGTGGAAAAATGTTGCTGCTGTCTTTTTTGTTCTGTTTGTTAAATACATGTAAATGGCAATTGATTCACAGTTCACAGTTTTTGTTGTCATCTTTGCCTTTGTGAGCTTTGTGTTTGACACTTTGAATGCAGAAGAAACATACCGTATACAGAGAGAGGGAATTACTTTGGTGATTAAGTTGGCAAAAATATGCATATCTGCCATTTTCATGCTATCACAACCTACACTAAAGTAAGGTTATCTATACTAAAATATAGTTTTAAATTGTGTAGTCAATGAGAAATCTACAAGAAAATAAAAGTCAGTATGTCAACAGTCTTAATTACAAAGCACTGCACAGACAGAGACAGACGCTGCAAAGGATTTAAGATGTTTGATGTGTTTTAGAGAAGTATCCAACTTTGATTAAACATCAACACAGTTTCTGTCCAGTACTGTTTGTTCAGTGTTGCTATAATTTACTGAGAAACCTAAATACTCCAAGAGAGAAGATCATAATGATAGATGAAAGTACTTAAGCTCTGGATTCTCATGAGTTTTCACTGTACAGGGGCTGTTGTTAGCCTGATGTTAGCCTGGTTGAGCAAGCACTGCCGAAACTTTTATGGTGCTAATTGCGCTTTCAGTTTATGTTCTGCGTGTTCCAAGAAATGTTAGTAAACTCTATCAAACTCATGATTGCCGTAGAGCGAACCTTAATACTTGTTGCTGACCGAATTGTAGAATCAAGTGTTTAAAACCAGACAAGTTTTGAGAGTTGTTGTTGTTTACTTCTTCTTTCTTGTCTTTCTTGAGTCATTTTCATACTACAAGTATGGTATAAAATATATATATTGGCTATATACTGTATGTAACTATTTAACTTTTTTTTTTTTTTACCAAATCTCAAGTATTGCATTGACACTGATATTGAAGTATATGATGATTTCAAGCCATATTTGGTTAAGAAAGTGTGTATAAAACTGAACTATCTGCACCATCATGTTACGACTCGGTGAAAATGTGACTTTGACTCTGCAGCTGCTTCCTCCTTGATTCTGACTGCAGCTCGTACACAATCCTGGTCTGGATTCATGTAATGGGGAGCCTAAATAAGGGTCTGGTAATGGCTGCTTAAAGAGCCTGTTGGCGGCAGTGAGGGTAACAGAAGCCTATCAGAGACTCATCGTCTCCACTCAGAGTCAGACGCGGAGCAGCAATGACTTTTAGAATCTGTGAGTCACACGTTCTCGGCCTCTGGTGACTCTCGACTGTCACGATGGCTCACAGTGGGCTGACAAGATGGAATCCATCACTGCCGTCCCACAAATAGAGAAGGACACAGCAGAGGGGATCCACTTTTGTCTGACAGAGATCTCAATTTATTCTTCTTTCCCTCTGCTTAGCAGATTTATCTCTGTCCATCAGCATTAATGTTTTCTAACGTTACATAATTCATTTTTCTTAATGTGACGTAATATTATTATACTGTGTAGTAAAGCGTCTGGAACTCAAAAGGTTGCTGATACTGAAAGTGAAATATGTTGATGTGTTTGCCCTCTGGAGCACCCTAAGTGAATATCTCTTTTTTATTTATTATGTCCTCTATTCCAATAAGATTGAAATTGTCTTACCGATCATATGATTTATGATTGGTTACAATACCTAAAAGTTAAAGCCCACTAACTGAAAATCACATATTATTGCTAACCATTATCATTTAATATTCCATATGACTTAAGATAGGTTTTCCATCTTCAATCAAACATTTGAGAGTTGGCTACAAAAAGCATTGCTGTTGTTGTTGGACAGTAAAAAACAGTAATAGGCAAATATTAGAGATGCACTGATCCATTTTTTCCCAGAGCCAATCTGATACCGAAACCTGGGCTGAGCATATCAGTCATAATCATATCATAAATTGAAAAAGTTGTTCAAGTACTTAGATGTACCAGCAAGAGAGTTTTTAATGACCATTTCCAAGAAATATGGAGCCACACTAACTGCTAATTGAGTTTATTACCACTGACGGTTATACAGTACACATTCAAAGTATTTCCTGTTTCCTGAGAAATATAATAACAGGAACAAATAGTTACCAATTGATGTACAAAATATACATACGTATATACTATAGACGCAAGTCGGAGTGGCCACAATCAACTCCAGCGTCCTCAGCAGTGCCCAGTGGACTCCAGGTCGACACACACCAGCCGTCTCTGAGCTCTAACAGAATATGGAATCCGTCTCATCTCCGTAGAATGACTTTGAAAACGCCATTACAGTAGCTCTTTTAAGTCCATAGGGACTTGGCTTTGGAACCGAAGGGTCGTCGGTTCAAGTCACCGTCAGGATCAAGTATGGAGTGTGGACTTGTAGCTGGAGAGGTGCCAGTTCATCTCCTGGGCACTGCCAAGGTGCCCTTGAGCAAAACACTGAAACCCCAACTGCTCTGGGCATCTCCATTTAATGCATGTATTCAGGTCCTGTTTGTGCGTTTGCGTATTTCGGGCCTGTGTGGATAAAAGGAATTTCCCCTGTTTGTTTATAAAGTTAACAATGGTCAAATAGTACTTCTGTGATGCTTTTCATATTCCTCGTGGCAGCATGGGAAGTTCATTCTTATGTTGATAAATATAAATGTCATTTGACTTAACGATTATGAATACCACCAATTAATACACCAAGGCGTTCAGATCGGGAAACCGTAGGTTTATTCATATATTCTTATCCTGGTTGCATTTAATGTTGCTTGAAATATGACCTTCTCTTAAAACCAAATCAATATTTTGGGATTCCCAGGATAGTAGTAGGCAGCATCTCAGGCTACTCTCTGCTTTTATCCCAACTTGTCCCCACAGCAGACCTCTGCTCATACATTGAGTTTTCATGTGCCTAAAGTTGAGTTTGTGCAATGTCTGTTATGCACACATGACCTGCCTGCTACCCTCCTCTCCCCAGGGGTCAGACAGCACTCGGACATGGGTGTTGTCCCGCCTTGTTTGATACGTGTCTATATGCCTAATCTGGTCTGCCCATCTGTCAGGCCTGTCTGGCCTAATCAAAGTCTTGATCTCACCACCGATTTCCAGTCGCATCCTCGTCTGCCCAGGTGGCTTTCAAAGAGCTTACAGACTCTGACTGGTAAATGAAATGCTCTGACAAGTTTCCTTGTTTTCTTCCTCTTTTCTCAGACGTTTTCAAGGATGCTATTAGCCAGCCAATAAATTAATCATTTGATTCATTTTTCTGTTAGGCAGGGTCAGTGAGGTTATCTTAATAAAGTAGGATGTGTCATGCATCCCCTTGTCACCACTTGTCCTCTGATGTAGGAGGGGAGCCCGTGAGCAGAATGATGCATGTTCATCGGCTGCCCCCACTTCCAGCTGAACAGTCAGGCATTACGAAGCAGTCGGGTGACCTCTGAGCCATACTCTGACAGTGTCCCTCTGTCCTTTGTCCCTTTACATTACGGTCTTTCTCATTTTGTCTTTGAGCCCCTTTTCTTCCACCTCTGCCCCGCAGCCCCATGCTCATTCATGCTTTGTTCACCTGTCTCCTTTCTTTCCTGCTTCTTGTCGTTTTGCTCAAACTTTTATTTTTCCCACCTAATGGCCCTTTAGTTGGTGTGTGAGTTTATATGGTATGTAAAACAAATGACTAACACACTGGCAGTGTAAAAGCTTCTTTGAAAAGGTCTGACAATATAAACAGAGACACTTTTGCTCGATGAACTGGAAGATGTGAACAAAGGCCAATCCCAGGATCAAAAGGTCTCCCATCAGAGCTCTGTTTAGCATTTCTCCTTTGTTATTAGATATAAAAGCAGTTGAAGAAAAAAAATAGTTAGAATCACCTGGGCAGAGAAAAACAAAAGGAAATCTGTGATTGGATTGTGGCTCTAGTGTGTGTGTGTGTGTGTGTGTGTGTGTGTGTGTGTGTGTGTGTGTGTGTGTGTGTGTGTGTGTGTGTGTTTACCAGGAGCATTGCTGCTGAGGTAGAAGTGTCCGGATTGCGATGAGACCCACGTGCTTTTGTCCTTGTAGTCCTCACTGAGCCGAACCAATTGCTCTGCAAAGTGCTGAAGATCTCATAACCTAATACCTCTGATGTGACAGGATGATGTTCTCTGGTAGCCCCCAGTTGAACTGGTGTCTACATGTTTACAAAAAATACTCCTCTGATTTAAATTTATCTATGTTAAATGTACAGTAATTGGCCTTTCTATACGTAGGTGACCTTGGAAATAGTATTTTGACAAAATAATCCTTCTGAATGTAAAACATCTTAATAAGATAAGAAAGCAGGGAGACTTTATTGTCATCCATCTATATAGAGTTCAGTACAGTGCATAGAGGAACAAAACTGTGTTTCCCTGGTCCCCTTAATATGTGGCTTTACAGTAATGATTATCTGAAGTATATGCTGTAAGGCAGAGCTATTGATTACAAATTCAACTGGGACAGCTTGTCCCCTTCGCTTAGACACAACTGACAATAGTGTGTGGAAAAAGTATGTCATTTAAAAGACACAATCACAAACAGCAGTGATACTAGGCTATTTCTAAGAAGTATAGTACATGGGCAGATGCAGACAAAAGGCATAGGCTTCGCGAAGCATCAGGAAGCACTGCCTGCTTTCTTTTGGCGCCCATGTTAACCAATAGGGTTTCCGTAAAAAAATATGTATGGTCGTGAACGGGGAGAGACAAATTATGTTTTGATCCCATTTGGATTGTGCCATGAATTACACATATGATGTTTAGTGTTCGGTTTAAAACATAATGACGTCTCACTGAAGTGTGATGCCTGTGCATGTTTTGTGTATTTCGTATCGGGATGTGTCGTTACTCTCAGGAGTTGCTGGATAAAATACATCAGGTAAGATAATGTTAATGTGTTGTGGAACATAGCTATCTAGCCACCTGAGCAAGCAATGTAATGATTATTGTGCAGGACGAGAGATATAGTTCACTGAATGGTTTCACGCGACACTAAGTGGTACTACGACAAACTACGATGAAGTGAGGTGCGGCCGGTGGCTGAATTTTTAGAGCAGTCGTCCAATGTAAAGAGGCTAAAGGTCCTCGAAGCAGCAGCCGTGGGTTTGACTCCGACTCGGACCTGCTGCCACATGTCTTCCCCCCCTTCTCTCTCACCCCATTTCCAGTCTTTCCTGTATAATACAGGCTTAAAAAAATGCCAAAAAAAGAAACTAACTAATAAAACCATGTGTGACTTTGAAAATTATCGTTTAAATTGGCAAATATTATATGTGTAATTCATAGCACAATTGATCAAAAAGTTATTTGTCTCTCCTCGTTCACCACCATTCATAAATTTCCCTAATGTGGTCCCTTAGGATCCACCGGAAGGGGCGGGTGGGGTCTTGGCTCTCTACAAGATGCCATGACGCGCTGCTTCCCATTCAGCTCACGATCTGCAGCGATATTTCGGCGCCTGGTCTATTTTTTCTGCGCACCACGAGCTAATCTGGCAAGAATTTAAGATAGCCTTTAACATGTATTTTTTGATATGATAGGAACATTCAGAACAGCAACTAAATGGATGCTGTGTTGACTGTTTTTTCGACTACTGTACCAAAAATAAACTTTCAGAATCTTTTAATGATGATCTTATCGTGTGAGGCTGTAGTACTGCAATTAATGCCTCTTTTCATTCATTATTATTTTAGATAAATTGATTTAATTGTACTTTATATCTAACAATATAACTGAATAATGTATGTTTCTGTACCTTCATTAATCAATGAATCAACTAATGATTTTCTACTATTAGGCTCCAACATTTACACGTTGCTGCGATGTGTTAATCTATAAAGCTTTGCTAATGACCTCTTAAATCCAGGTCTGGAGGGAGATTCTCTATTTTGGGCAGAAGTCTCATGTAATATTCATAAACTTCACCTCTCACTGCAGTCAGTGCATAATGTTTCTTGTTATTTTTGTACTGTAAGATGCCAGAATCGTCTGTTGTTTGCACTAAAGGGGTCACTTTGGGTACGTATTGTAAGTGCACTCCAGCCTGTTTATGAGTTTCTCCATATTTCTCCAGAGGCAGTGAAAAGTGAAACTAACTTCTCTGCACAAACAGCCAGACTGTGTCTAATTCACTGGCTTGCACGGCTTAATTTAACTTTCATCACTGATGATAAATCATTCATAGGCGAACAATGAGTAACAAGTCACACTTTTGCTCCTTCTGGTTTTCTGTGTATTTGATGTTTGTATTAATAATATTTGTACGCTGATATACTAGCGATATACTATACTAGACTTTACATCAACAAAACCCAGTGTTCTGTCTTTCTGTTTTTATACATGGCTGTTCTGCAGTTAAAAAGAGAGAGAGAGAGAGAAGAGAGAAGGACAAAGGGCATTAAATTAAAAATTATTATCGTAACAAGTCAAGTCAGAAATAGCTCTTTGGATATACATACACCAACATACACCAAAATAACACTTGTTTACAACGCAGCTTTGCTTCTTTCAAAGTGATTTTAAATCAGTTACTTTGTTATTTGCTTTGATCTTAATAAAATGATTCACATTGTTTCAAATGTTGTTTTGTGATTCTGGAAAATTTTCCTTTTAAGTTATGTTACAAAGTGCTATTTCCCATTTTGACTCATTATCATGGTTGACAATATCAATAGATACAGTGTAAAGGGAGTGTTGATGTAAACAATCCTTGAGACAAATAATCCATGTTTCTTTGTCTCTCTATTGTCCTGTTTCTCCTTAATGATGTTATCTGTTAGTAGATAATTAGTGCGTGAGCTACAGGTTGTGAAGGCCCCTCCTTTAGTCAAACTGATACAGTCCATGTTAGCACTCCTCAGTTTTAGAAACAATGTTTAAACCCATGGAGCTACATAAACTGTTACTCGATGTGTGAATTCAATCCCCATGTAAAAGCAACACTGGGATTACATCGACAGAGATTCAGTGTTTGTTTCTAAGCTGTTAGTAAATACACGCATATCTGGACGTTGTGCACAGGTCAGAATCAGATTCAGAAATACATTAAAAATCCCAGGGGGAAATTGTTTCAAACTCCAGCTAAACAAACAACATATTTAACAACAATAGAAATATACAGAGTATATATATATATATATATATATATATATATATATGTATATAACTATATACATATATACTATATACATATATATATATATATATATATATCAGCGTGGGCCAGCGTGTCGCAGAGAGGGAGGGAGACATTGTCCGGGATAGACCGGAGCCTGGACAGCATCCTCCTCTCTGCCACGGTCGTCAGGGTGTCCAGCTCCTCCCCCACGACATCACCGGCCCTCCTGATCAGTTTGTTCAGTCTGTTGGTGTCTGCGACCTTCAGCCCACTGCCCCAGCATGTGACAGTGAAGAAGATCGCACTGGCCACAAAAGACACATAAAACATCCTCAGCATTGTCCAGCAAATGTTAAAGGACCTCAGCCTCCTCCGAAGAAGAGTCGACTTTTGGCCCTTTCAGCCACTTTGGCCCTTTTTTCACCACAGCCTCGCTGTTTCTAGTCCAGTTCAACTTATTATTGAACACCGTATTATTGGTCACTGTAGAGAACAAAGATTGAATGAACCAATCTCAGAGCCCATCAGCTATGATTTAGCATTTAACATTTTAGCAGCTAATATTCCGGGCTTTCCGGTGTCGCCAGCAGATATCCGGGCCAAGACTTCCTGTTCCGAGCAGCAGTCATTGTTTACAGTCCAATTAGCAACCTGAAATGTGAGAATGGAGTTGGAGTTGAGAGATGATGTCTCTATAAACAGATATCTGCATATGATTGCAGATTAATAATAACAAAAAGATAATGAAAAGCTATATTGTTGTCAGACAATAGTGGATGGGTCCTGAGATTACATTTCAGCCAATGCCTTTCACTTTTGTTCTCCACACGGACTGTTTACCAGCGTGCAAATCATGCTATAATGTGATTGGGCAATAGTATTTGGGCTACAAATGGAAACCAGACCACTTCCGCTACCCAAATCTTGTCCCGTTGTCTACAGATTCTACATTCATATGATGAATCTTTTGTAACTTATTCATTGACCACTGGGTTTCAGCTCTAGCTGGCTACACTGAGTTTATTCTACAAGACAATTATGCATGTTTTTATCTGCTAACCCTAGTCATCTACGGTATGTAGGTTTATACACTTCCATCTCAAAACATTTTCCTTGTTGAGGAACTTTTTATGAGCTTTTTCAGGCATGAGGTTGAATTAAAATAGTGTTTTTCCCTTATCCACCTTTAGTTACCTTGGAAATGCCCTCCTTTTGCAGTCGTGCATTTAAGAAGCAAAGCAGCTTCATTGTCTCCATCTGCAAGCTACCCGCTGACATTCAGCCCAATTATTCACACATGCTGCAATGCAAGCACAGCCAACAGGAGAGGATGTCCTTTAAAAAGTAAAGACAGCAAGAGGGACGTTATGTCACTTAGATCCTCCAGGCATCTTTGTGTTTTCCCTCAGATATGCAGCAGTGCCTGTTAGCAGCGTGGATTTTTCTTTGGAGAAAACGTGGTCGTTGTGAATCATGTGGTATATAATGGATGTGGTTACATCACGTTGTTGAGCCCACAAGCTAAACAACATAAGAAACATCCAAGAGTTTAAGATGTACACAGACGTGCCGAACGTGTTTAAACTATCAATTAAAGCTTTGAATGAAATGTAACAGGTGCATGCAGGTGGCACACAGTACATTTACACACACTTACAGTGCATCTTCATTAACTGCTTTTTTGCCACTTTTCGGACAAAAACAGCTGTAAACTCAACCAGGACATAATATTACATTGTGAAACTCTCAGGTCATTGTTATGGTGTTCACAACCAGTGACCACCCAGCAGACCCACAGCAACATTGGCATTTGTTTTAAGTCAGACCACATTGCCTTTTAACTCAGTTTTGGTCTCCACCAACTCCCAAAGGAAATATCTGGCTCTTTAGCAGCTTAAAACTAAATATAATTGCTGCTTGAAACAACACTGGCGCCGCTTTAAATACCCTGATTGGCAACTTTTTGCAGCAACCTGATTTCAGTAAGGGCTTAGGTAAAAGATTAAGAGAAACTTAGTAAACACAGTTACATTTCTGCAAAGAAGACTGGTTTCCTGACCATGGAAATTTGAAATTGTATTTTTTTATTATTATTTACGAGAGAGCATGTGTGTGACTCCTAACAGGGATGCCAGTATGCCAACCATAAATTTTTTATATCATCTATGTTTTTCTGTTGTTTCTGCTGCAGGGTGACCCCGCAAGATGGAGAAACATCCCCCTCAGGTGCGCCCGGATGTTCAGATGGGCCTACAGGTGCTACAGGTGGCGCTGGTGCTATGGCAATGCCTGCCACCTCCACCCTTTCGTTGCCCATGAGCCAGGGTAAACCATCCCTGCGTCGCATCAAAGGCCGCATTCACCGCAGCAAGAGCCTGGACAGCATGGACCTGCTCGACTCCAATGTAAGACTCACAACTGGATTACACCAACTTAACATGTACACATATGCTGCAACTCATGATCATCGATTATTCTGCTGATTATTTGCTCAATCATTCGATTAATTCTCAAAATTCTCGCAAATATTTGGCATTTAGACTCAAAAATCACATAACAGTTATTTGATTATCAAAAAAGGTGATTTTTATTTCTCGTTTGTGTGCTGTCTCCGTCAGCGAGATGTTGAAATAACACAATTTCGTGTTTATTCGATCCACTTATCTAATAATAATAACATACTGTATACTTCCTTAGAGGGGGTGCTGGAAAATATCCTTATCTGTAAATCTCACTGTTTTTGTTGTTTTGCAACCTGCATTAAATATAAGCTGTGATTATATTTACTAAATTACAGTTACTGTGATTTCAAGGGAGAATAAATGACAGAGAAGTCCTGCCCCCGAATGGTTTAATTCAGATTTAACTTTTACACATGCCGCAGCACTAATACTCACACGCACACGTACACACAAACGCAGACGCAGCATGACCTTTGGTTATGCAATATTTCTTTGATTTTCAGATGAGCACAGTTTAACACATTCCATATGTCTCTCTCTATGACTGGTTTATTCTCATGAAAAGTATTAATCTGATAAATGATTGGGTAAGCTGCTTGGACCTAAAAACCCTTAATAACACTGGGATTGTCCATTGAGCCGAGAACTGCCTTTGGCCCACTCTCTCTACCGGTCAACTCATGCGTGTGTGTGTGTGTGTGTGTGCGTGTGTGTGTGTGTGTGTGTGTGTGTGTGTGTGTGTGTGTGTGTGTGTGTTTATGACTGATGTGGCTTTTGGGAAAGCAACCAACGGTTTATGATGTAAAAGCATGCCAACCTGCTACTAATGCATGCTTGGTAAGGCTGTTTTTTTGTGGCATGGGACCACAGTGGACACACAGATACAGATAAATCTCTCTCCTGCACAGCACTATTGAGTGTCTCTCTCTCTCCCCCTACTACTTTCTTTTTGTCTTGACCCTCTGTAGATGTCTCCTTTAATAAATATTCACAGTGTGATGTTTCCTCATCTGTCCCTGTACTTCCTCTACATGCTGACAGTCTGCAGTGTGGGAATGTGTGTATATGCATGTGTGTCTGTGTACTCATTGGGTGTTCAGTATTTTAGCTGGCCTTAATTGAGAGCTGCCTGGTGTGCCCGTGTAAGGACTCATTATTCTTCCCCTCCACGGCAGCCAGTCTGTCCTCAGAACAGGAGAGGGACTCGTTAGCATTACAGTTCACACACATTAGCCCGTTATTATTGACGTGAAGGAGAGCTGAAGAAGTCACAGGGTGTGAGGTTTACGGTCAGGGATGACACAGCAGAGCAACACAAACCTGGATGATGCAACACACACACACACACACACACACACACACACACACACACACACACACACACACACACACACACACACACACACACACACACACACACACACACACACACACACACACACACACACACACACACACACACACACACACACGCACACACACATCTGTTTGACCGAGTTTGTCATTTTTGATTGACTGCTGGCATGAAGTTTCCTGTCAGTTTCTAATTTTGAGACAGGCAAAAATATCTCATAGATTTTTAAAAGCAACCTTGAGTGCTCTGCTCCATAATCCTCGGCAATGAGTCGTCTGGCCTAAATCAAAGTCGATTTTTCTTACCTTTGCAGACATGATTGACGTAAGAGCAGAGGTGGACTGTACTGGAGCTGCAGAGGCAGATGGTGAATGAACGTTAGATACGACTCTGCTGTTATGTCATCTGCAAAACCTTGTAGCAGTGCATGGTGCACTTTGGGTTGAGTGGGAGATGTAACCTTGTTAAAAATAGGACTGAACCATTTGAGGAAAATATCTAGTCCAGTATTGTGGTTTCAGGACTCGGCACTCACAGAGAAGGCGGAATTTAGAGAGAAGCCCAGTTTCTACAAACACGTTCACCTTCTACTTCTACATCAAATGAGAAGATTCATTTCCTGTAAAATAACATTCTACTTGATTTAATCTATTACGTATGGCCTGTGGCCAATTTACTGTTAAGATTAGAGGAAAATTGTAGAAAACTACAGTCAGTTCAACCGAGTTGAACTCCACGTAACTTTTCCCCTTACGAGAGAAAAAGTAAACAAACCTACGTAGCCCACATGTCATGGTCAGACAGCTGGGTTAAAAACAACAACTTTTTTTCCATTGAACACAATGTATTTTATTTCCCCAGTGGATGTTCATTCAACAAGCTGACGTTACTGCTAGGTTTAATTGGCGGTATAGATTTACAGGCCTTTTTCACAGAAGACATTTTGACATGTCACAGTAAGAGAAGTACATGTGTAAATAATAAAATGAACAATGGCTGAATTCCATAGCTGCTTCAGTTTCAGGGTCCTGGTATTGTGCATGCTTGCTCACTCAGGTCCGAAAGTGACAAAGCAGTGTTCTGAGTAGCCTAAGTTATTAATAACGCTACAGAAACATTGCATGCAATAGTTCACTGTCTCTTCCCCTCTCTCTTTCTGTCTCCCCCCTCTCTCAACCACACACACAAACATGCGTCTGAGGGTCCCGCAGCACTCGGTCCATCTCTGTCCTCCTTTCTACTGAATTGTGCAAGTAAAATTTAGAAAGTTGGCCGTTTGTGTGTCAGGTCGGGTTTGAGCGGTTGATGGTAGATGATGGTTAGGCCGCCTTTGCTTGGTTCTATGTGAATAAACAAAGCTGGTGCAGCAGCGGACCTTCATTATGGTGCTGTTGAGGAAACTGGAGCGACTGTTGCTGCCTACTGGGGCACTTGAACAGAGCCACTGATTAGTAACACCTGTGGTTTTCCTAATTACAACTCAAAACGCCTGCAGTAAAAAGGTTCATTAACCAGACAGCCAAGATTACACAGTTGTCATTGTTGCCCGTGAAATCAACGGTCACCAACTAACACTTTCATCTTATACTGCTTGTTAAGACCCTGTTGATTATTTAAGTAATGAATAAAACCACAGCTTGCGATTTTCAAAATATTATATCACTATAGCAGTTTTAATATAGGTACAATTAATAGTGTTGCCAAAAATAAGAAACGAGGTGTGATTTTGGCATTTCAGACATCTATTACAGAGCTGTTGTTTTAGCCTTACATCTCCTAATCTGTGAATACATAACAAACACTGATGTGAATACCGTAGAAAGTATTTCAGTCATCACTGTAGCAAGCCAGAGTTGGAGAATGAGTCAGAGTCAAAGTGATGCTTCACAGTTTTATCTTTAAAGACCATCCATCAGCAAGGATAGTCTTCAAACACAGCCTTAAGAGAACCTGTGAATTCCTTCAGAAGTAAACCTTCTTCGACCTTTTTCTCTCCCAAGCAAAACATTACATGCTAATAATAAATCTCAGTGCATATACAACATGCCATATCTATAGCTATACCTCTCCTTTTCCATCAAGAATATCAAAGATGCAGACTAAAAATAGTACACATACACAAAGTATCCATTTCATTCCACTGAGCTCTCACTCTATGCAACACTATCAGATGCTCGCAGTATGTAACGCTGCTGTGGACCATCACGAGATGTGCATGAGTGTAAGTTTGAAGCATGAATAATAGATGGAAGAAATTATCTACTTAATAATGCAGTGTTTTCTTTCTTTCACTTGGAGCTATTTTTGTGTGATAAAAAAAACAACACTGTGAAGGCTCTAGTAAGAGAATCTGGAATCTGTGGTTAGACTGGAGAACTCACCTGGGGTTTTAGCTATTATTTATTCAATAGACACTGATAGCTCCTCCATTTGTCTTCTGATGCAAAGTAGATGCCACTGTGCACTTCACTGTGGAGGATTTATTCCTTACAAAAATGTCATTGAGTGTGTGTGTGTGTGTGTGTGTGTGTGTGTGTGTGTGTGTGTGTGTGTGTGTGTGTGTGTGTGTGTGTGTGTGTGCGTGCGTGCGTGTGTGTGTGTGTATGTGTGTGTGTGTGTGTGTGTGTGTGTGTGTATGTGTGTGTGACCTGATATTCTGAGTCATTGAGCTGAAAGTACACACTGTTGATGATCCATAAGGCACAGCTCTGGTTTGATTCCCCGTAGATCCTTCTGCATTGTTGCTTTCATTCTCCACTTATTGTTCTGCTTTCATTCCACGTATCCACTCATTCTGTCCACATTTTTTTTTTAAAACATGTATTCTGGGGGCTTTGAAATGGTGTCATAGACCTGGTAGCATAGAATTTCTCAACTTATGTTACGACAGACCATCAGAGGTGAATACTGATCATTTTCACAAGTCAATCTTTTCCCTTCAACAAGTTCTTATACCTAAATGACATTGGTTAGTACCTTTCAAAGACCTGTTTCACTGTTCCAAAAATAATTCAGATGTGCGCTTTTCTTTTTCTCTTTTTTTAAAGACAGTTAATTGAATTTTATGTCTCTCTCTCAACCACAGTCTCTCTCTCAACCACAGCGACTTCCAGGTTGATCGAATACGGAAGTACCAAAAATTGCAGTTTGCTGAGTGGCCACTAGGGGCAAGTTTCAAAATAGAGCAATTTCTCATTGACCCCCATGTTAAATAGTGCCATTTTTTTTTTTTATACCTGGCTAGTTTTTATTTTATTGGAGATTAAAGTTCATGAATAATTGGGGGCACACCCTATTGAGTGACAGCTAGTCTCTGACCCTCACTTCTCCTTGGAGGTGTACGTCAGCCAGATGGACGCATCTCCCTCCCCCCAACGTTGCATAAATGCCCTTTGTTGTTGAGAAGAAATGAGGCGGAGTCAAAGTCTGACAAGATGGGGACTCCCGTAGGCGAGTACGATTGGATCAAGTTGAGAGAACGGACTTCGACGTAGAGGCTACATCCATTTTTATATCCAGTCTAAGTCAAAAACCTATTTATATTTCCAAAGAATGGGTTTGAGGTCCAGTTTATTACCCTACCAATCTAACACTGCGGTTGAGGGAGTTTTGCTCTTCACAGCCGTATCTGTATTCACTAAGCTATGCCCACTTTTTAGCTATCCAGTACAAAGATATCACAATGTTACGCTACTACATTTTAGTTGTAAAGAGTAATGTTTAATTCAGTTAATAAGCCTTCCTTTGGGTCTAAGAATAAAGTCATTATCCTCACAAACTCGCATTTCAACAAACAGCTGAGGCTGTTGTTTACTCTTCGGGCATTACTGTGATATCAAACTAAAGGTCTGAATCTGACTCAGTGCCAGAATTGCCAGTCAGGTCATATAAACAGATCACACATCTTGGATGGTAATTTGGTACGCTTCCCATATTAGTACTGTAAAGTGTGAATGGAAGTTACAAGTCAGTTTCAGAGAGAACTGAGAGTGATTTTGAGCGTCTTTATCTGAACATTTCTTTACTGCGTTTCACATCAGTCTACACATATTGCTAATTCACAACAGTTCACTTGAATTTACCATGTAAGCATGTTGAAGGACTGTATTACACCTGCTGTAACCACGACTGCACTTACCCCAACACGCCCAATAAAGGGCCCAAAACATAAATAAATAATATAAAAATACGTGTATCTCCTAGTATCTACATATTTATTCTCACACAGACTTGTATATACCTACAATTCAGACGTACTCCCACACATATACTGTACATCCACTGTATGTATAGTGTCTGCAGGAAAACACAAACACTTGTACATGCTATTACCAGCACACCTACTCATATATAGACCGTTTCAATGGAATTCCATTGCTAGGCAAAAGCTTGGTTTCTTATCAACTTCCTGTCAGTTGATGTCATTCACAATCACTGCAACAGGAAATAAACTGGGACACATTTAGAGCGTTTATGTTTACAACTGTCGAATGGTCTATAGGCATGAGTCCACCTGAAGACCTTGGGAAAGGGGGAAATAAGATTAAAGAGGGAATAAATAAATAAAAACACAAAAATTTGAAAATCGAAAAAAAATACTTTCAGATACTATTTCATTTTTTTGAATGTGACCGCAGCTGGGTGTCTTTGCTGCTACACTCTACTGTACTTTACTGTAACTTAGTTCTGTAGAAATGCTGCTACAAGTTTAACACTGTTATCACTTATAACTCCTTATCACTATACCTACGTTTAACCACAAT
Organism: Echiichthys vipera; assembly: GCF_963691815.1. NCBI lineage: Eukaryota > Metazoa > Chordata > Actinopteri > Perciformes > Trachinidae > Echiichthys > Echiichthys vipera. Next base: position 26,094,932 of record NC_139826.1, read on the forward strand.
GTCCCTTGCACTCTGTCACATTAGTTATTGTTTGATTTATTTTATGTTAGCTTTCTTTTGATTTGATTTACGTTTTTAATTCTTATTGTTACTCTGATCCTTTTCCATCTTTGTATTGAAACTGTTGCACAATAATTTTCCTTGGGATATATAAAGCTTCTTGAATCTTGAATCTTGAATCTTTGTAATTGTTGAATTTAGAAGAAAATAATTGAAGTGAAGTAACTTCAGCAAAATCTATATTATTAGGTGATTTTATTTCTGGTAAATGTCCACTTAAAATGTAATAAAATTAGGGCTGATCCTTCTCCTTATGCATTTGAATGAAAGCAGCTATAGAAACTTTCTTGATGCTTAAGCAATAACAAAATATTCCAAGCTTAGTGGCAAGCAGTCATTTGGAGAACATAAAAATGATTTAATTAAATCTTTTTGTAAAATACCAAATATGTAAAAATCTGTTTTGGAAACACAGCAGCTAAATGTTATTAAGTTCAGTAGGACACGCTGCACCCATATTGTTGAGTGCAGTATTACATATGTCATCATGTACCCCGGGTTGAGGTGGACCACCTCTTGGGTCTCTACTGGGCTGATGGGCGCAGACTAAAGATGGCAAACACTCAAACACAGACTGACATGGAGAGTAGAAAAGAGAGACTACAAAATGGAGTGATGCATGTGAGGGAGGAGTTGGGGTTACGACACGAATGGCCGTATGAGAGATGAGAGAATAGTTTGACAGCAGGGTGCAGAATGTTCCTATTAGATGAATATATTTTCCCTGGATAGACAGGAGGCTCCTCAGACACCTTATAACTCATTCTTTTCATCCCTTGTTCTCAAGGCGGCACAACGGGGCAAAATTGCATTCCACGTGCAAGTCGTTTATCTTATCTAATCTTGAAACAGGCCACTGAAAATTGTCTGTTTATGTATGTGTGCCTGTTCTGTGCCTCAACCTTTGCATGCGTGTGTGTGTCTGGGACCGGATGTGGTGTTACAGCAGCAACAGTGCTTATTTCTGACAAATTATTAAATCCACAGTTGTACTAAGCTTCTAGGATCATCATAGTCATCATCAGTGTGGAAAATTAACACCAGACATCAGCCAAAAGCTGCTGAATCTGTAAGTTAAATTTGTCCACCGACTTCTTCTCTTTGGAGGAAAACAAGGCTTTCATATACAGTTTGTATATTTAATATATAAATATATATGCTTGTGTCTGTGTGATGCGTGTGAGGCTGAACTTTTGAAGCAATCAGGTGCCATGGCTGCAGGGCTGCATGGTTGTTCTGAACACATGGACACACACACACACACACACATACACACACACACACACACACACACACACACACACACACACACACACACACACACACACACACACACACACACACACACACACACACACACACACACACACACACACACACACACACACACAGGGAGGCTGTGGATATAACTTCTGCAGATATATGATGCAATAAAGAGAAAGCGGCACATAAAGTCAGCGGTTCATATCTGACTGAGACCACAGCTCTGCTCCGTCTTTACCCTCCTCTAGGGGCAGCACTAATACATTTATCATTGGACGTGATACACAAATCAAAAGACAGGCTGGTTGTATGTGATATGTAAAGATGTTGTCAGCATTGATTTAATAATCCCGTCAGTTCCAGTGTTGAATGGAATAAAATAAATAAAAAATTAGAGTAAGAAAAAAGAGCAAACTGTAAGAATGATATTTATGTGTGTGTGTGTGTGTGTGTGTGTGTGTGTGTGTGTGTGTGTGTGTGTGTGTGTGTGTGTGTGTGTGTGTGTGTGTGTGTGTGTGATAGCATTTCTTCAGCATAATAAATCATAAGAATAAGCTGTATCAGAAAGCCAAGTGACAGAACATTAAAATGAAAAAGAAAAATATAAAGACTAATAATGAAAATACTGAACAGAGAAATGCCACTGCTACCACATTCATTCTAACAAATATTTCTGAGATTAATTACTGCAATTAATTTTCAGTGATGTTACTTTTAGTTATAGTTTTGCTACAAAACAAAATGTCTTTTTACCCACTACTGTAAAACTTACTGATGCTATTACTACGGCTATTACTGCTATATGTGCGTTTACTCAAGTACTGTGCTTCGGCACACTTTTGGAAGTGCTTGTTTGTTACTTGAATGTTTCCATTTTACACTAGTTTAAATTTCAGAAGGAAATTCTGCACTTTTCACTCCTCTACTTTTATCTAACACCTGTTACTGTTACTATTTATTTTGTTTCAAACAGTATGAGCAGTCTATAAATGATGATGCAGTGTTACAGATACTGTAAAACCCAACAGTGTATAAAGTAAAGCAGTTAAAATCATCTCTGCTGGCTTAAATATGTTACCATTTCTTGATGGAATACTGAGATAGTTTAGTCATTATATTAACATTAAATAACCTTTAATTCCACCACTGACTGCTACATCGAACCATAATAATGATGATCCTGTCGGAAACAGTCAATAATACAAAAAACAAAATTAAAAGAGTTGCAAAAAAGTCTCGGAATAGTTCAATTAAGTCCGTGGTTTTACATTCCTGTTTGCAGTCTGTACTTTTCACTGGTCAGTTGCTTTTCCAGCTTATATTGATTGATCACTTCTTCTACAGGTTCACGCCTGCCATCCAGGGACAGCCGATGAAGCCACTCATTAATTGCATTCACCAATAACCAGCAGCAAATCTATAGGCTGTATCTTTCACGTTCCCTATGGCTTTGATTTTGATCGCAGTGATTCATTATCTGTTTAAAGACACGCAGCCTTCTGCATAATGACATGCTCCCTGCCCCTCGTGTTAGCTCATCCCACGGCACTATGCATCCGTAATGTCATGCAGGAAGGACAGGCGGGATCAATGTTGGTTCTATAGATAGATGAAACAATGATCTATGACATCCACAGCAGCAGCCTGTAAGTGAGAAAGCCTTATTTTACACAGGGTCATATGGAACAGTTCACATGAGATTAAATTAAATTAATCAATCACTCTTGGTTTGGAGGGTGTGTATGTGCATCACACATGTGTGTTTGTGTGTGTGTGTGAGAGAGAGAGAGAGAGAGATTGGCTCAAGGGATGCCTGACTGCATACATTGCAGGAAGTGTGTCTTCATATTAGTATGTCCGGCGGTCTGATGTCCTCTGTGAGATATTGATTGGTTGCATTAGGGAGTCCGCAGGTCAGCATTTCTCAAACTGGGACAGAAGAAGAGCAGGGTGGAGGAGGGCACAGAGGAGGCATGGAGGAATCACGCAGATAGGATGAAAAAAGTAAGGACAAGGGCGAGATGTGAGAATGTAAAAATTAAAAGAGTACAGAATGAGGGGAAGATCGACTGAAGGAAAGTACCAATATTGGTGTTATTTTGCTCACATGGCCACAAGCTCAGCCCCACAAGCTCCCTCCTCTATTTTATTGATTTAATGTGCTACAGCTGGTTGAAGATGACCTATTGTTCTCGCCTTCAGGCTCTGTTTGTTTACGTGTTTGTTTACAGTATATTAATACTAATTTTTTGCTCAACACAACGTACTGTAGGACGCTGTCAATATTGCATAAATAACATTAAGCACCGTACTTGCCCTGCGATGTTTAGTTAACGGTGCAGTGGAATTAATTTTATTGATCGAATCAGACCAGCTGACCCGACAGTGGTACATTATACTGTAGCCTTCTCTTGCACTCCCATGATATACAGTACCAGGGTGACGCTCCTAATCAGCGCACTCTTCAAGGAGCTTTAATTAAGTCATAGCAGCGTGTAATTCTCTTATTAGACATTTAGTAGTCACTTGCAGCCTCAGTGACTGACAGCGTTTCCTCAGTGACTCTCTGGTGTTTTGATGTAATTTTAGCTCTGCTTTCACATCCGTCCCTGTTTTGGTTTCATCTTAATTTCTTGCACAGGTCTCAGGTCTGAAATGTTTTGCTCTGAATAATTTATCTAATTTAAATGCAATTACACCTTGTAGTGTGGAGTGTTTTTTTAATTTTTAATTTTGTTTTATTTATTTGGCTGTGGTTCATGCGCCGTGATGAAAACCCTGTTGTTTTTTTCCCCCGCTGTTGTTGGCTCATGCATAAGATGTGTTGGATTTATGGAAGAGAAGATTGGGTTAATTTATGACTTCAGCATTCATCTTGTGCCACGTGGCGGCAGCAGCAGCCTCGTCTGACGAGATGGGATGGATTCTCAGCTGCTCAGAATTTAGGCCCTCTCCTCTGTTTCCATGGCAACACAATTACTTTGCCCTGGGTGTGGGAGGTTAGGGTGATAACACACATAGGTTAAAGTGATGCGAATGGACGGTTTTCATGTTGAGAGGATGCTGAGACAAAGGAGGTTGTAGTGTGTGTTTATGATGCTTATATTTAATATTTACCATCTGCTTTTAGCCACTTTATTATTGTCATATGTTACTGTTGAGCTTTACTTTGCTCTATTAATTCAGCACAATGAAATTAGTGTCATTATTGTGAAAATATGACTCACTGTTTGTCTCATTATCTAACGTCAGTCAGTTCAGCGTTAATATCAGCAAAGAACTGTAAGCATTAAGTTTATTTAAAAAGCAACTAGGGCTGCAACTACCGAATGTTATAGTAATTGAGTATTCTTCTGATTATTCCATCGGTTAACTGCGTTATTGGATAAGAAATCATTTTGCTATATTAAAGAGCAATAATGGATATACAACAGAAAAAATAACACAGGTCCCTTCAAATGAACAATGAATATGTTTCTTTTTTTTTGAAAAATTAACTTAATTTAAGTTTAAGTGACATATTACAATCTGTGTTTTAAACCGCGGAGATCTGCAGCATTAGACTTTACTTTTACAATAAACACACTGGACAAGGTTTTCATTTTCAGCTTGAAATGATCCTAAACTTTCTGTCGTTTTCTCTAGTCGGTCTCTTCTCTTTGCCCTCTGCACCATAAACACATCACGCCGTCCAGAGCCCATTGTGCTACAGTAGTAATCATCCATGTGAAAAAAAAGCAGCACGCTGTATATAACTACAATCAATAAACGAAGCATCAATGTAAATTCAATGATTTTTAGTAATCGAGTTGCTCGTTTAGGTCCCAGAAACAACTTTTTTTAACCATTGCATTCACAACATGAAACAGAATCTCTGTACTCGGGCTACAGGCTGCAAATGGAAATCAAAGGAATGCAGAAACAACTATATCTCCATTAGGCGATAAAAAATATACATGAATGATCAAAGCAACGCATCTCAAGTTCCATAGAATACAAGTTGAATACAAGTTGTTTTTAGATATTCGTAGCCTTCCCCACTATTTGAACTTCTCTTGTTGATAAATGAGACTTATTTTTTTCATTGCCTTTTAGTCAAATAAATTTGTCAAGTGTTTTTAGTTTATTCAGTATTTTTCTCTTTTCTCCTCAGCATCTAATGAAGCATTATAGTAACCGTATTTCGCAGCTCGTGAAACAGCATCTCAGTTACTACCTCAGTGTTTGCTGTAAGAGATTTGAGATTGCACAGTTGTTATGATGAACGAAGCTGCTGTTCGATATGGTTTCCCTCCTCCCATCTCTTCTGCCACAGATGGCTTTGACTTATTTCGCCTCGCACACATGAACCGGCTGCATGTCCCCATTCCTCAACAGAGATTCTCAAAATTTAGTGAAAGTTTGAATTCACAAACAGACTATGTTTAGTTACAGAGTAGTTATTTTCTTTGTTGTAGTACACTACTACTGATCTGAAAGTAGGCTGAGAGAATCTTTAGTTCGGTCTGTGGCGGATTATAAATCTTGAAATAAGATCAAAGCAGAGTATCCAGCTGTAAAGTCTGACGTAACGCCCTTTCAAAATACGATTTCCGGGTCCAAACGCTTCTTTGAAACAGACAACAACGGCCGAACTTGTGAACAATTACGATCACCTCTTAAGTCAGTTAGACAGATCTTTCATGAAAAGCTTAGATGACAATTACGTTGTTTTTTAAAAACTCAGGTCCGTTTAAACAACGGGGAATACGAGGCTCGGAGCGGCTTGGCCCCAGAAATCATATTTTGAAAGGGTGTTACGTCACGTCTTAATAGCTCCTACTTATCTGATGCCTTTGTCATATCATTGGTAGTGTAGGTCACCTCTGTTCCTGTACTTTATTTTGTGTGTTGCCCTCTTCTCTCTCTCTCTCTCTCTCTCTCTCTCTCTCTCTCTCTCTCTGTCTGTCTCTCTCTCTCACCTTTCTTTCGTGCAGGCACCTCCAGGGGCTCTCATTTCATGTTTGACTTTTATTTTCTCTCTCAACTAAATTGACCACCAGAAATGTGAAACTTTGTGAGATGCCCCGGGGAAGTCGTAATGGCAACCTGGCTCCGTGGCGTCCGTCTGTAGAGAGGAGTAAAGCAAATGATGAGAGAAAAAAGAGGAGAATAAAGAAACAGGAGGAAACGGGTTTAATCAGAGCCGACAGGTGCATGGAGATTTGTGTCTGTCTGTCTGTCTGTGCGTGTGCCTCAGGAGGACTGCTTGCTCGGGGACACAGGGGCTCTCACGATGGATTCATCAGAAGCCAGGGGCAGTGCTGTGCACCATTAGGATCAAGGTTGCTATTTCAGGATGCTACCTGCTGAGAGATGTACTCTGCTCACAGTTTTGATGTTGATGGCCCTCCGCCCAAATACATTAGGCAAGGCAGAGAGGGCCTGTGCTGCTGCTAAGTAACCAGGATGGGACCTATTTTCAAGAAACTGACCAGTTATTTTAGTCCAGATATTTATATGTTTATGACATCAACAGCTGTATATTTTCAGAACTAAGTTTTCTATTGTTATCTAAATGTTATCAGTGATCTCCAACAGGTCTGATTATAACACTAATATGCATTTGGTACAGTTTAAAAACAGCAAACAGTGCAGGGAGTTGAGCTACATCCTCTTGTGGTAATGCTAATAGTGAGATAATAGAAAATAAATAATTAGTTTAAGTATAGGTTCAGTTTTTTTACGGCTTTAAGCCTTCCAAAACACACCGAGGGAGAGTGACTTCTTTCTCTAGGCGCCATTACTCCACTATCTTTACATAGAAAATAGTTGTATGACAGTGCGCGTGTGTGTGTGTGTGTGTGTGTGTGTGTGTGTGTGTGTGTGTGTGTGTGTGTGTGTGTGTGTGTGTGTGTGTGTGTGTGTGTGCGTGTGTGCGTGTGTGCGTGTGCGTGATTGTGCCAGCCTGTTTGTGTGAAGAGAATGAGTCAGCATTCTTTTTTGCTGATTGACTACCACAGCACAGAGACACAAAGTGACCACTGTGGCCTTTAGGGTTAAAGGTCTCATCCAGCAGAAACTAAACTGCAGATTCATGCATGAAACTATTTGAATCGTTGCTTTTGATGGTTCAAGTTACATATAGGAGATGTATGCATTCATCCTAAATATGGACATTAAGTTGATTTTCTTTGTATTAGATACATGAACTGAAGTATTTACTTAACGGGATATTTCATCTTTTTTGAAGTGGCGTTGTATGAGGTACTCATCCATAATCAGTCTGTTACAGACAGTTAATGGCGGTGAGCACGTCACCAGTTTGGAGTAGTAGACAGGAGTCCTGACACAGAAGCTAAGCAATGTACTCCTGTAGCCATACCATATAGCCATAAACCTTAGTTGATCAGAATAATACAATGAGCATACAATGACTAACCACTCAATTAAAATGCAGTTTTGAAATGATTTCTGGTTTATTAAAATAATACAGAAATAAAAGCTACACTCAAGAAACCTTTGCCATATTCCTAGTTGCAAACCACTGTAAAGCTCTTTCTTTGGAAAGATTTAACATAACCATACATTTTTGCTTCCTTATATTGTTATAAACACACTGACTTTATGAATGAAAGAAGAAACTCCAGGCCTTGTAAAACTCAGGTATTTATCTAACAGCTCTGTTTATTGTTTATTTTTTCTATGTATAGGATTCAACTCAAAAACTATTTTTTTTATTTTTTTTAAAGTTCTGTGCAGTACACCTGTGTGGCCACTAATAGTGCTCTTGTTACGCAGAAAGGATTGATTGAACCTGTCTGAAAAACAGGTCAATGAGAGTGTTTATCCTGCAGAGGGCAGAGTTTTACCACTAACAATCTTAACACACTGACCTCCTCAGCCCTGGTCTCCATTTTAACTGCCTGAATGAGAGATGAATGCTTTTGCTCTTCAGTATTATTGGATATTATTATGGATATATTTCATATTCTAGTTTTCCTGTCTTTACGTGTGCTGATGCTCAGATTTTGAAAGAGACAAAGATTGTGGATGGTAAAGACTCGGATAGATAAATTGAGAATTTTTGTCGATTGAGCGTTAGAGCTGCACAAATAATTTCATTTTAATTATAATCCCAAGATTGAATTAAAGCTGCAAGCAGCAATGAACGGGCCCTTGCACCCAGTGCATGTCGGGGAGATGGCTGGTCGCTGGCACACACCGCATTGTGCTTTCGATATTGAGAATTTCATATGATGACGCAGATGACGCCACTAAAATTGTGCTGGCCGAACTGCTGCTTGACATAATACAGTCCCTGTCAAAAGCCGTGCTGAGAGCTTTCGTGGGCCGAACCGAAGTGTCTGAGGAGGACATACATTCCTAAGTGGGGGCAGTCTCTCTCTCAAAGTTTTTCCGATGTTCTGGACTTCAAGAACCCAATCCAGGGTGTCAGCTCAAAACGCTTGTTGATATTGCTCAGCAGAGACATTTCAGAACATGTCAACTCTTCTCTATCAAGCACACACCGCATCACCCCCCCCCCCCCCCCCCCCCCCCGCAGACTGAATACTATGGTTGAGTACGTCTGCATATTGTTATAGGCCCTCACAGCCAGGATAAAAACACCTCTAACAAAGAGGAGAAGGATAAATCAGACCACCTTCCAGGAAAAAGTAATTACGTCATCAGCACACCACCACAGGCAGGCATCAGTTTCACCAGTGGATCTAGACAACCCAGAGGATCAGGAGCGTTGGCAGACACCAGTTGCACCTTTTGATCCAGAAGACCCAGACAACGACGACCATAGACACAATGCAGTTATATTTTAGGAACCAGAAGACCCAGACAATGAGGACCACAGACACACAGCAGTTACACCTTTGAAACCAGATGACAAGATTAGAGACATGATCCACGATGAGATGACTCAGATCTTTGAACCTCTTTTGGATGAAGAGTCATGTTCTGAGTTTCTGCTGCAATCCCAAAGCTCTTCTGACATTGAGGCTGTTGTAGAAAACATTGCTGACGATGTGAAGAATTTGAAAACAGACGCCCCAACTCCAAAATCTGAAAAGGAGGAATCTGAAAAGGAGAAAAGGAGGGCCAGTAGATGGTGCTGTGTCTGTGAGTCGATATTGGCATGTAGTTGTCCTCAGGCCTCGGAAAAAAATTGATAATAAAAATAGATAATTAATAATAATAATAAAAATAATAATAATAACCATTCCAATTACAAAAGGGTCCTGGCTGACTTCGTCAATGCTCAGGCCCTAATTAGGCAATGCATGTGTCAAAAAACCTTTCTGACTTAAGTATTGTGTTACTGCAGAGATGTCCTGGCATAAAGTGGTATACTACAAACTAGAAAAAAATACTTTGTTTGGTAAAGATCCTAAGAGAAAATAAAGGATATATTTTTTAAAAGCAGAAAAAAACACCCCCTCCGATATTTCAGTTGCAATATCATTCAAAATACACAAAAAGATTGATATTTTCCCATATCATGCAGGCTTAACTGAGATTCCATAAATCAACAAGGTCCAACTCTACCTTTTGATGGACATATAAGTAACATATGTGGTGAATTTTTGCAGCTACTGAACTTCAATAATTAACCACATTCATTTCGTATTAGGGCTGAATATGTATATTTCATTTAGAGTAAAACTTGTGATGGATCCTCTGCAGATGTCTGTACTATTGTGGCTGCAACTGTGGCTTCATGGGCAAAGCAGATGCCAGAAAATGTAATTAACTGAAATCGACATTCCAGAAAGGCCCACTGGGGATCTCACTGGCAAGCAGAGTGGCAGATCTGTGCAGCATCAGAGAGTGAAAAACAGAGATGGGCACAGATTAATCTACACTTCTTTGTCAAATATTTGCCAATACAACAATTTAAATCCTCCTTTTATTCTATTGAATGGCTGATGTGAAGGAGTTAGAAAGTACGTTTTCAGCACAAGAATAAACAGCTGAGGTTGGTTTAAGTCTGGATGTTGTTGTTGGAGCCAAACATCAGCATCACCCCTGGAAATAAAAGTGTTTAGAGATGTTTGCGCAGGGAGCAGCCGAAAAAGACTGTGGACAACGAGTTCATGATGTTCTGATGTTTTGTTCTTGTTCTTGTTGATGAAACACAAAAGGGAGATATGAACTCCCCTGCACGTCTGCTCATATTTATGAGGTGGTGTCGAGTCTTAGCTGGAGACATTTCATTAAGAATAAAAGAGGGAGAGAGAGGAGAGCAGCGGGGGATGACTGACCAGTCAGGTGATAGGGATTTTGTCATCCATGGGTCAGCGCCTTTTCTTGGAGCCTGCCACAAAGCTTTAAGACTCCTGACCAAAACAATGCTCTACTCCTTTTTATTCTGCTTTGTTCTGTTCTATTGTAGCCTTTTTGTTTCCTCTTGTAAACACACTGAATGTAGTCTGCCGGGGGCCATCCAAATTAAGCTGGCAGTTCAGTGTGGCTGCAATCAATAAAGGTGGTGTTTTGTGTTTTTCTTTTCTAGTTTTCACCAATGACCATCATAGAGGAGTCCAATTCAGTGAGACAGACAGTATATCAGTGGACGCTCCCTTAGAGCCTCAGTGACGTTGCCAGCAGATTAACTGTCCTCATATCCCTGCATCCTTGGTTATTTCTCCTGCTTGTTTTCTTTTAATAAAGCTGGCTGCCCTCCTTAGTCCTGAAGCGGGCAGGCAGACAGACAATCAGACAAGGAGCCAAGAAGGTGCGTGTAGGCAGCAATAACAGCTATATGGCTTGTCGGGAGACAAACTGGGCAGAGAGGGAGACGTGTCATGTGGAAAAGGTCAAACAAGAGGCCGCAGCACTACAGCGAGTTGGCACAGTCACAGCTCCGTGACAGTTCCGTGACGTTGTCGCTTTTGATCGACTCTTCCCTGTGTGAGGAGACTGGCAGCCAGACACACAGTCATGCACACACACACACACACACACACACACACACACACACACACAAACACACACACATACACATACATAAGTCATTGAGTGTGGTCTTTACCTACTCTGTAAAGTGTCCTGAGATAACTTTTGTTATGATTTGACACTATAAATAAAATTGAATTGAATTGAATACACAAACACACAGAAGAGTCAAAAGGGAAAAAACATCACCTGCTTTTGACTTCCTCAATACCATATCCAAAGCAGGAATTTTGATCTAATAATTGTTCAGGGTTGAGGATTAAAATCCAAGTGTGCAACCTAAAATGTCATCGCTCGTGTGATTCTCAAGGGAGGCAGCTGGATGTATTGGTGACACCCCCCTCCTGGCCCACCGAGCTCCCCCTCTATGTAACTCCGTCATCATAGCTGCTTATGGTTGATCCCTAATGGCGACCCATAAATAAAGCAGTAACCAATGGAGAGAATTGATTTCCAGAAACACGGATGAGCGGTGGAAATTTACGCTCCGAGTCGGACTCTGCTCCAGTGCCGTATATCACTCTTTCTGATATGTTTTGCCCTTCATCTTTTTTTCCAGCCCATCTCTCTGCTTCAGACTGTAACGCCCAGAACAGAGTGTTCCCTGCGTTTGCCAAATCTCTTCCTTTTTCCCTTTGATCTTCTCCACTTGGTTTATCTTCTCATTTTATACACCCATGTGCTCTGCTCACCTGGCCTCTTGCAGCTTTATTTTTCTCTCCGCTCTGGATCTGTCTCTCTCATTCTCTTTGTATCACAAACACCTTATAGTTGTCTGAGGGAAATTGACCAGACTCTTGACTTTCTGGAATTTACTAAATTTGCTTGTTTGAGCGGCTTAGGCTAAAGATCAGAGTAGTCTTAGGGTAGCGCTTCCAACTTAAGGGGCTGCATCTAGAATTGTGGCAAGAAGAGTACTGTACATCATTAGGAAGAGCATATATCACAGAAATACAAAACACTATTTCCAAATGAGATGTAAATACTTTTGTCTTGTCTTGCCAGTTCTTCGACATTTTAAGCACTACATTCATGTGATCGTGTCTGCATGTTTAAAATATCCCATCATTCCCTGTAATCCAGCCCTCTGATTCACTTACATAGTTAATCCAGCTACAAAGCTACATATGGATAGGCTTGCTCCAGATTTACACATTGTATGGCAGATGTTATCCCTGCTTGTCTGCGTGTATGAAAGTGTACGTGTGTGCCTGTGTGCTTGCATATGTGCCGGTCCGTCCTGCAGTGGGCATCCAGGTGCTCCAAGCACCAGGAGCCATAACAGGCCTGAGTTTATTAATGTTGTTCATTTCCTCTCGTCTGTTCGCCTCTGGTCGCCTGGCTGCACGGCTCTCCAGTCCAACATTCCACACACTCCGCTGGAATTAAGGGAGAGGCCTGCGGCAAGGCAGGGAAGGAGCTTAGGAATGTCTCTGTTATCACAGGGAGAGAGGATGGAGGGAGGAAGGGGACAGGAGGTCATGCCAGAGGGCCCCTGGGTTGTTAGGTTGACTTTAGTCAGGACTGCTGGGGTGAGTCGTAGAGGTTTCCATCAAAGCTTTGATCACTACTCACAGCTCTGCCCCATATGCTCATATTCACACAGAGGTGCATGCCTCTGGTGCAATCAGAACACATAGGAATCTAATTTTAGAGATGCTGCTTTTTAAATCAATATCTTCACTCCTATCAGTGACAGTGTCATGTAGATTATTTCACGGCCTTCACGGATGTCACACCAGGTTGGCTCTGCTCTCAGTCCACAGTGTGAGCTGCTGAGGATCGCCCCACATCCACTCACTAGCATACTGCTCGTGCATGCAGAGGGACGCATACTCGGGCAAAAGCATCCCTCTGGGTCAGCCGTAACTGGAGTCAGACTGTGTGGGCAGGCATATGCACGCATGTGTGGTGAGTGAACAAGAGCGACAGTTTGATAATGTATGTCGAGCACGGAGTTAATTAAGTGCCATTTTTGAAAGGTTACGGCTAAGCAGTTGTTTTATGGTACCAGCTTGATATATTACAGTATTTGTCAGTGTTTGATGTCAATATGTTTAATTGATGCTGGTCATGTCTAAATGTTTGGTCTTCTGGGGAAAGATGAGAGGAGATGTTCTTTGAAGGAAGATGTTGATTGCAACATAGAAGGGTATTTTTTTTTCTTGTTGATCATTCTCTGCTCTTAACAAGGTTTTAGAAAAGGGCAACTGTCGGCTGTTCTTTATCTCTACATTTTGAACTGTAACTTTTAATTCAGTGTGTTATTGTTAAGGCGGTATTTGTGTGCTGATTGATTGCATTATCTTACGATCATCTTATCTTTGTTGTGGAATCTGAATGAAATGCTGAAATGAAAACAGTATCAAATGTAACACAGTATATAATCGACAATTATTCAATTACAAAGTTGGACTTTTATTTTCTTTGTGATGCCATTACAGTGTATCTCTTAGCAAAAATATAATGCATAATGTCTATTTTTCTCATAAAGCTCGTATATAATGCCTACAGTTCAGTGATTCGGTGTGAACTTCCAATGAAAGAATTTCAGTGCGAAATCCATTTAATCTCAGCCATGCATAATGTTGCGTTCCCTAGCCAATACATAAATGTAAAGGATATTATTTTCATCCTTTTACTATTCCTATTGTAGATTTGAGACCAGGCTTACCACATAACATGTCACATATTTTTAAGACACCTGAATATTGTCTGCAGCATTAATTTCCTTCAAACTGGATTACCATACATTTTGCTAAATGTGGCTGAATTTATGACGAAACAATAAAGTGTAGGTTAAGATTAATGATTGACGTTACATAAAACTATTACAATAGCCAGGTTTGGTTTCTCTGAGACCAGGGTTAACAGTATTTTGTACCAGAATGTATCTGTTACAAAATACTGTGTGCCCTAGTGTGTCATACAGACTGACCTTCCCGCGGGACTGCTGCTCTTGCACATTACACACTGACTAACAGCATGAGATCAGAACTAATCACAGCCTTGTAGCTGTGGTCTGCATAATGTTCCCTCTGATACACTCTGTAATTAAAGATATGCATGTTCCATTAGTTACATACGGGGGATGGACAGCAATGACTCCATATATTTATTTAGGTATCATTTTATAGTAGTAATCGCAGTTGAAAGGTGGAGATAGGTCTGGAGGATAAGTCGATACATTCTTCCGAATGGAATCGTATCGTGATGAAATCATGATATACAACCATATAATCTAAATTGATAAGAAACATATACTAACTTAAAATTCTATGGAAATCTGATGCAAATGCATGCAAAGTGTATAGCTGGAATTTCACTTGAAACTGTTCATTAATTCGTAATAAAACGAGAAAATACAAGAAAAGGCTACTTTTCATTTGTCAGTTATTTAATTCACACAGAAGTATACAAAAATAGGCTTTACCATGTGGTATTTTATATAGAGTACTGAGAGAAAGGAAGGATTTGTGCTACATTGTGATAGATATCGTTATCAAGGTATGAAATAACCTGTACATTTTGGCCACATCACCCAACCCGAGGTCAAGGTGTATGTTCATGTTCATATTGGTTACATATAGGGCTTGGTGATATGGCCAAAGTTTTCTTTCCTAATATAGGTCATTTCATATCTCAATAACATGTAATATATATCCTGATGTTTTTCTGGTAATTCAATAAATACATATTTGTTTGAAATAACCACATGGTAATGCCTATTTGAGCGTACTCCTGTGTGAAATTGATATTTGACAAATATAAAGTACTGAGTATTTCCTCTTTTTATTAAGAACTATAGTGCAAAATTAAAATTATGTGCATGGATCAGAACGTGAAGCGTTGTCCAAATGATGCAAATACTGCCATGACACAGTTTGGCTGCTGTTTTTTTTAACATGAAGATGGCAATGATATAGAAACATATATATGATAGACATTTATATGTACAGTATATTTTCCATCTTCTATCACCTTTCATATGGCCCAGCCTCAAATTATGATTATATCATGGGTTATGTAATCCAATTGATGTCAACAAATTGAATTGTGCTTTACTGTGAAGTTTGATTATAAAACCAAAGCTGCAATTTTCAAATTTTATTCCCTTGGGTATTTCAGATAACATTTTGCATTTATATATGATCTCATGAACATTTAGTTAGGATAATGTCCGAAGCGTGTGCAGCTGCTACCTACTGTGTGTACTCATTCTGCAGTAAACTAACTTTTCTCTATGGTTTTTAACATTGCTGCGACACCTGTAATCATATCTGAAGAAGCCAAGCTTCGTCAGCTTTGTCCTGTGTGGTTGACTGAGGCTCGGCTAAGCAGAGTAAAACCTATAATATACATGACAGCAGGACTTCACTGCCTTGACTGCTTGGTATAAACATCAATAGAAGTGTGTTTTTACTGTGTGTTCCCTGGTGTTGCTGTCCCAGCTGTGTTGCTTCTATATGCTGTTTGCCATACATGTCACATGGTTAATCCAGTGGCACTAGTTCAACAGAGGGGGCCCCAGGTGATACAAGAGCTGAGGGCAAACAGAGGCAGATAACATCTCTACACAAACCTCTGTTCTCTGTTGGTGGTGCAGCAAACATACCCACTCTGCATTTTATTTTATTTTATCTGCATTGTCATTTTTTTTTTATCATGCAGCTAACAAAGAATAACAAAGCATAGACAAGAGAGAGAGACAGATGACATATGATAAATTTCACAGCAGAATCTGAACCCATGTCCATGTGGCATGGTTTGTGCCTCTGCCAACTGAGGATATCCTGTTGACTTTCATCTTGAATGCTACCATTATATGGTAATGCCAAGAGTAAATCAAGGAGTAAAGCAAGAACTGCACAATGTGACGTCGTAGTGACGTATTTTATATGTCATTGTTGGACGTCCAATTTCGGTCCACTGAAGGGGTTATTTTGTCACGCCAGGCGACATCTTTTTCCAACGTTTACCAAACATAACATTTTTACGTCTGTCGGAACTCCATGTAAGGGCTATTTATAGTCCAAATGTGGTCGCTATTGGACATCTTTTCAACATCAAATTTAGACAAATTCTAGACTACTTCAACAATAATAATAATAATAACGTAGCACTTTTCTAAGGACACTTCAGGGCCTTTCAGCACCTAGGGCCCCTCAAACCACCACCTCAAACATACAGCATTCAGACAAGGCAAGGTGGGTGAAGTGTCTTGCCCAAGGACACAAGGGTCATGACCCAAGGCAGGGCAAGTTAAACCACCAACCCTCCAAATATTGGCCACAGCAACAGGTTTTTTGCTGCTAGCAGAGGAGCTAACATTAACTTGTTGCTCCTGACATGAATTTTCTGGCTTGGTAGTATTTGACTGTTGGAGAGTTTTGTCATAATAAGGTGGCTTGGCTACTAATAAATTATTTCACACAAATTGTTACTTCAAATAGAAAAATAAACAAATAAATGCAAAAATACATATATGCATGAATAAATAATTTGATTATTCAAAATAAACCAGTTAAGGAAAAAACAGGAAAATTACAAAAACATATCATGTACATTTCCTGCACCTGTCATAGATGTTCAAGTGAAATAACGATAGCAGTATTGCCCTCAAAAATCCAGTATTGGTTGGGCTAGTTAATCTTTAAGGTATATGGCTTGACAGTAACAGTTGCCAGGCTGCCATTGGTAACCATTTTAAGAATCTGCCGACCTATTCTTGATCTTTGGTTTCCATCAGTAGCAACCACTTTTTGACAATATGCACATTAAACAGCTCTTTATGTTTGCTGCATTAGTAATATTTAAATTTTGCTGCTGCAGTCAGAACCAGAACAGACCAAAATGCACATGACAACACTGCACATGTGCTGGTGCATTTACTTGCGCCAAGAGAAGAGATATTCAGACATCTTTTTATCCTTACCAATAACCGATACATGATCTTTAATATTGATCAGTCAAACATAAATAAATCACTTTCTTTGGGTCCTATGTTGTTGATCGTATCAAATAACATTCAAACACAAGTCACGTTCAGCTTAAAGTTGTATTTGGTTCCAGATTTCCAGGTGAACGCAGCATTACCATAAAAATCTATCACCACAGACACGCAGATTGAAATACTCTGCAAAAAGGCAAGTAGAAGTGCTTTCATTAGTGTCCCAGTATGACTCATTAGTGTTAGTATGATCAATAATATGATCAATCACCATTGTTTTAACTCACTCTTTGATAGATAGGAACTCAAAGGACCATTAAATACTTACATTACAGAATACAACTTTAAGGAATTTAATTGCCTAATTGTGAGAATTTTTTTTTATAGACCAAAAGATTAATTGAGAAAAAAAGTACTGAAATGATCAATAGTAAAAATGAGCAGCAATTTGTAGCCCTAAAACTTTTGTACACATATTGCCCAACATATACCTTCCCTTTCAACGCCCTTGGTGGCAGTTTAAAGCAAGCAAATCTACATACTTTACAAACCATAACCAAACCACCATAACCTTGCATTTTCCTGCCTCCTTGACATTCACCCTTCCCCTGGAAGTACTACTATTAACTTTAAAATCAAACCAACACCAATGCATATCTCTGCCCAGCATGCAGGAAAAGGTTAGATGTGCACATTCAGTGTCTCGTCACGTATGAGCTCACAGGAACTGTCTATATGATGTATAATAGGGCACTGTAAATCCCTGCCCAGCGCCCAGCTCAGGCCTGACCCAGCTCAGGCCCCACAGTGCCCACACTGAGAGCGGTGGCTTAGACTGGCTTTTTGGTCCGCTCCCTTTCTGCTGAGTTCATCAGGCTGGTCCTTTGAGCAGGGAGCCGGCTCACTGCCTTGTGGCTCTTTCTTTCTTTTCAGGCGACAAATGTGCTAAAACAGCACTCCATAATCACTTGGCATTAGGGGCCGTTGTTTTGGGCATTAGTGCTTAGAATTGACCAGTGGGACGTTATAAAAATGAGTCTGACAAGAGAACACCAAAGCTGATGAGTCTGGATCCTGGCACTGGACGGCTAAAGGATTAGTCAGCTAACACACTGGCTGGGGCTTCTGCAGGGTCCGGTCCCATCGCATCTCATCACCACCGGGCTTGAAGCAGCCCCTGTGGCTGCTGTGTCTCCATCCGCCTATCTGGCTGGCTGGCTGGCTCTGGTTCCCATCCTCCACCGCGTCTCCTTCCTCCGTTCTAGCAGACAAACACAACATCACCTCCTCTTGTAGGGTCGAGCTTTCATGGGTGGAGCATACGATGTCATACACTCAGGAGGACAGGGTGGGTTAAGTTGCAGTGGAAGGGCCTGTTTCAGTCCAGAGAGCTGTTGATACAGTAAAGCTTGGTTAAATGTGTCTGTTTTGTAACACAGAGAAACATAATGTGTGTCAAATAGTCTTGATTCATTTAAGGGTATTCAGTTTTTGAAAACTGACGTGGCATGATTTGATAATGTGACTGAAAACACAGCAAGCTATTCAGTTCAGTTCCTATTTTATCTATTTGCTGTATCATATCAAATTGAGAGCACAAGGGTTGTTTTCACAGTATGACCCTTATCATACTGTGAAATATCATATCTGATATTATCTGCCAGTAACAGTTACCAGAAATCAATTTACCTTATTGTTGCTGAACCAAGTTTACTGCACAGAAACTAACCGCTGCTTTCGCTTTAGGGGCTAATTTATTCGATTTCTACAGAATTATAGCTGCTTTTGTCTGACGGGCACTTCTCAGCCTGCCTGTTTCCCTGGAAGCTGCTGCTGTTTCCACTCATATTGTTGGAATTTAGCAGTAACAGGCAGTACCATGGGAAAAGTCACTGACAGGGAGGGGGTGTGGGGGTAAAATGCATGTCCTTCATTCAGGCCAACTCCGAGTTCACTGAAACAACTTTGTGATACAACATATTGTAGTTTAGATCTTTCTATTCTCTATTCCATACTCTCAATCTTCTTTCCTCTTATATTCACCTTTATTTCCTCTCCTTTTCATTCCAAATATTCTCTCTGCTCTCCTTTTTCTGTCTTCTTATCAACTCTTCTAATTACTCCATTCTCCCTCTTTCTTCTCCCAAACTGCTACTCCCACCGCTTTCCTCCTCTCTTTTCCTTTCTTCCTCCTGTAATCCCTATCCCCCTCATCTCTCTTCCTCTCTGTTCTCTTCACTTTGCTCCTGCTCTGATTTTTTTCGTCTTTCTGTTTTTATTTTTTTTGCTATCCACTCTAGTCTTCCTTGGTTCTTTCCTTTCTTTTATCGTCTCCTTTGCTCCCCTTGTCACATCTCTGCATCATTTTCACATCACAGTGCTGTGGAGGATGTAGACTCCTGACCTCTAGGCTGTTATTTTGTTACGATTTTTCCAAACCTTTGGGTTTTGTAGACCTACCCCTAAACATGTCAGCCTGCAAAATATTGAAATCTGTAATACTATACAGGTATATTATCTATTTTATTGAGGTCTGAGACGTTCACAACCCAGCAGTCTAACATGGGAAGTTCAAGAAGTCAGCTAAGCCGTTTTATCTCAACCACAACTCCACACTGTACTACGGAGAAAAACATTTATCACTTTATAAAAACTGATTGGATCTCTTACATACTTTGTATCTTCTGGTGTGATTACATGTGACAAAATCAGAACAAAATGTTGTTTGTTACTTGTTGAATGTAGCTTTGATTTGTAACGGGGACAGTTTGGAATAACTGTTTGTCCTCATTATCAAGAGAGAAGATTGATGTGTCTGTGAGGTAACATAAATATATTGTCTGTAATTCTCTCATAATATAGATTTTAACCATTTAAAGAGCTTGTTTTTGCTGACCTCTAGTGCTTTAAATTCTTACCTTGCCACAGTAATGTAGAAGGGGGCTCCAGGGTGAGCAAGTACATTGTGACGTCACTGTTGGGTGTGGTTACAGGGGCAATAAAGCACAAAGTGATTGTTGTTATTGCAGGTAAAACAGACTTGAAACATTAAATCAGAGACAGCAGTGTATCACTGCTTTTCAGAATAGTTTTATTTTTTTTTTTTTTCAATATTTATATTACATATATTCATTCAGTAGAGTTATTTTGTAATTATTCATTAATTCATTCATTTTCAACCGCTTGTCCCTATCGGGGTCGTTGGGGGGCTGGAGCCAATCCCAGCTGACATCGGGCGTGAGGGGGGGTCCACCCTGGACAGGACGCCAGTTTATCACAGGGCACATAGAGACAAACAGAGACAGACAATTAAACTAAAAAAAAAAAGAAATGTAAAGAACAAGGGCAGGGCGATATGGCCAACAACGATATATTCCACTATATAGCATGTTTAATTTGATGAATGGTCTAACCACATTGGAAATGCCAATGTGTGTGTTCTCCTGTGTGAATTAAATCCTTTAATTCTATTTTTTCACCTTATTACGACAACAACAAAAATGTTCAAACAGAATGCAATGATTTGCAAATTATTGAAAACCAATGTTCTTTAATTATAAAAAGCACAACATTTCAATGTTAAAACATTTAATTGTTTTTGAAAATCATATATCCATTTAGAATACGATGCCAGCAACATGTTTGGGACAGGGTCATGTTAACCAGCATCAGTTCTTCATTCAACAACTCTCTGTAAGGGTATGGGAACTGAGGAGACCAATTGCTGTCATTTTGAAAGTGGAACGTTTTCCCGTTCTCACTTGATTTCTTTTTCAGCTACACACTTACTAACACTATACACATGCATCCACATACTCAAAATAAGATGATAGTTTGATATAACTACACTGGCATTCCCATAAGCAGAATTATTGGTTGTAGGCCATAGATAGTAATGGATAAAGTCTCTACGTCAATGTCAATTATTTCAAATTGGTCCACGCCTATGGACAGTGTCATCTTGTCAAATTTTGTCTCCGCCTCATTTCCTCGTACCAAAAAAGGGCATTGATGTGACATCGGGGGGAGGGAGATACAACCATCTATCTGTTGTATACCGACCTTGTGACTGGAGATTTGCCAGTTAGAGTCCAGTTTGTTGATCACATTGAACTAAATGGTAACGTAAAGTGTGATATAAAAACAAAACCGCAATCTCCAATTATATTCCCAAACTTTTTTTTACAATGATTGATCATCAGATTTTTGGAAAAATTTGAGTCAGTCTGTGTTATTATCAATTTAGACAACATAATTGTGTATCATAATATCTTGATATATGATTTCATCAGGATAAAAATTCAGTTAAAATTGATAAATTATCAAATTAAAGATCAGATCTGAAAAGGTGTCAGTTAATCTGAAACCTGTTTGAAACTGAAGTTGGTGTTGAGATATGTTGCTGCGTGCCGGACAGCTGAAAAATAAATCTTCACTCGGACAGAAGTTAATTGTGCTCCCAGAGCATGGCAGCCTAAAATCTGCAGTTGTTGCCTCTATTAGACTTGTAAATCTTTAGTCTTCCTTGAAAATCAATTACATGCCACTTACAGTATGTGTCAAATGGCATTTTAGTGCCTACTGCTCGCTGTCGACACTAACTTGAGGTGCAGCTGTTGGATTTACCAAGACATATTTCTGTCTCTCAATTTAAGTGGAGCAGCTTTTGAGCCTTTGGGTCTGTTGCCTATTTATTAAGCTAAAGATTCACACCATGCTTGGGCATTCACACATGTTGGCCCAGGCCCAGACATATTAGCACCTGCACAGGCATAAAATTGATGCCTTTTGGAGAATAAGTGCGTCTATAATCCCTTGCCTGTTGTAATCTGAGCTCTTTAGCATACAGTACAGTTAGAAAGTATTGGGGCAGTGATAGGTTTTTCATTGTTTTAGCCATACTCAGCACATTGGTTTTCAAGTGAAACAATAACTGTAACATTAAAAAGGTGAGTGTTTCCATTTTCATCATCTGAACAGTGTAGGACACAGCCCTTTTTTATACTGTAGTGTTAAGTATTGTTTCCCAATTTTAGGAAATGCAGCAGAACAGTAAAAGTTTATACTATGTTCCGTCAAATCAGAAGTTTAATCCTCATCCTTCAATCCTGAATGATTAGATTAGATGACGGACAGGTGGCAACTTGCACGACAGCCTCTGCCATCAGTGTATGAATGTCTGTGCGAATGGGGGAATGTGGCATGTAAAGTGCTTTGAGTGGTTGGAAGACTTTTTTATATATATATATATATATATATATATATATATATATATATATATATAAAATTGATGCCTCCTCCTCTTCAGCTGGGAGGAGGCCTCGGGGAAGACCCAGGACTAGGTGGAGAGATTATATCTCCACACTGGCCTGGGAACGTCTCGGGATCCCCCAGTTAGAGCTGGTTAATGTGGCCCGGGAAAGGGAAGTTTGGGGTCCCCTGCTAAAGCTGCTGCCCCCGCGACCCGAACCCGGATAAGCGGATGAAGATGAGATGAGGTGATAATAAACACATTAAAAGTAAAGATGGCTTCAATACAGACCTAGCAGTGAGACACCAGAGAATGGGGTTTCAACCAACTGTTAGCGGCTTTATTTAAGTTAATTTCTTTCCCCTAAAATGGATAGACTTGGACTGTGTATGAAAAGGACTCAAATTCCTCCTGTTCGTCTGATATCAGGACTAACCCTAATTGTCATTGTGTCATTTCCTACATCCTATGTGCTGGAGTTGAGCTGGAACAATGCAAATCATCTCACTGTCCTCCTTTCTGACTGCTCTCTATCTCGATGTCCACATTGGATTACAGAGCGCGGTTGTGATTCATGCTGATTTAAAAGATAAGCGTTAATGTTTCATCAGCGAACATGTATAGATTGTTTCTGCACTGTTATTATAGCCTATGGTGGACATTTACCGTAAGTGCAGCCTGTCAGTTAAACTGCTGCTTTTATTACACCCTCTCTTACTCTGTCTGAGGTGCCACAAAAACCTGTGAGAAGTAACAGTGCAGAATAATTGCTGCTGATATTTCTGTGGTTTGTTTACAACCGGTGTTAGTGTTTTGTTTTTGTTTTTTTGGAAGCAGGTAATGCCTTAAGGTAGAACTTTCTGCGTGAGGTACCTCTGTACAGTGTTTCGTAAAACCGCATATCTAGTCTCTTTTTTTCAAGCACATGTTTGTGAGGCGAGAATGTCAGTAACATGTGTATCATATGCTGTGTTTATGTTGGTGTGCAAGCAGTTTTGTCATCTGCATCAGGTGCTTTCTTCAATCTGTTATCTTTCTAATTCTCCCAGCTGTTTCTGTATAGTCACAAAAATATAAGTCATAGAATTGGGCCTGTGAATGTTCTCATTTGTCCAGGTCATCATTATCCTCAAAGCAATTTCAGTCAAAAGCAACTGGACTTGGTTATTTGTCTAGGAAGACGCTTCACCTCATCAGGTTCATGTACGTATCAGTGTATGAATGTACGCAACTGACCAGGCTGGTCAGATGCGTACATGAACTGATGAAGCCTCCTGGATGAGAGGTGAAACGTCTTCCTAGACAAATAACCAAGTCCAGTTGCTTTTGACTGAAATTGCTTTGAGGAGAGTCAGAGAAATGGTTTTTGTTTTCTTTTTTACACTTTTTTTCCTTCTCAGCTCCAGTGTAACGCACAAGCCCAGGCAATTTTCCATCCTTGACTTGTTTGAATTTGGTCCCTTTATTGAAAACTTGAGCTCATGTTTAAAAAAACAAACAACAATGTCTTAATGAAAGCACGACAGCAGCATTGTTCATGCTAAGGGCTCTGACATTTTTCTGAATGTGATATCATGGTTTTAAAAGAACGCAGAGAAACACTGGTAAATCACACACTAAACAGCACGCAAAAGGAGTGCTGAAACAGCAGTGATAGAAACTTATTAAAGACTCAATGATATTTGCCTTTAAATTCATGTCTACTTTACTTATTCTCAGTTTTCCCACATTGTTGAATTGCTTACATGTGCAGTAAGGCAACTCAGCATGTTGAAATATATCCATGCACCCACCTGTGACTTAATTGCACCTTGGTGTAATTGGATGATAAAAATCACGTATAAGTGCAGCCTGGGTACAAGTTATTTAACACATCCCTGCAACAACAACAGATCCCCCCCCCCCCCCCCCTCTTTTCCTTACAGCTGAAAATCTCCTTAGTCATGGCACTTTCCTATAGTATTTTCTTTTGCAATGATAATTGTTTTCTTTCTGTTTTATTTTTTTGTCAGTCAATTGTTATCAGTCTTTGAAAGTGGACCATTATCAAACAAACAAAAAAAAAACATGATTATGCATTGACTGTGAGAGTTTGGAGAACAGTCTGTACTGGCGCCGCACAGACACATTGTGATACATTTATCTTAGACAAATGATAAAATTAGATGCTGCTTTAAGTTACATTTGTATTGCTATCACAATAATGAAGGGAAAAGGTACAATTGTTTTTCATGAAGTCTAGTTTGCAAAACACACAATGCACCATAAACACACACACACACACACACACACACACACTCACACACACACACTATAATGAGCTAAGTGCCTTGTGTATTGTACTTTGGGATTTGCGATATTTTTAATTTACAGTCTCATTCTGCAGCAAACAATGGGATCATCACGTGGATGGAAAGCATGACGTAATGGGTCATTTCCCCTCACTAGATTTACTCAGTATATTGGGTGCTGGTCTCACACACTGCACAAAAAAATGTAGATTCAACATTCAGTATTCAGGTTGCTTCAATGGAGGAATAATGAGAAATAATCACAGATGTAGGAACGTGATGGAATTTCAAGTAGCTATGGTGCTCTGCAACTTGGGCCATTTCTTGTCAAGCTACTTGAGATACCACTGAGAAGCAAAGTGGAGTCAACCAGGTTCACTGCAGAGTCTATTCTCTGGCTATAAAGGGCTCAGCAATCCTTGTCTGTTGTAAAGAGAAGGAGCAAGAGAGAGAGGCAGAGAAGGAGGAAAATGAGAGATTTGTTTTGGTTGGTTGATCACAGGCTGCCTCTTGGAGTAAATGTCTTCAAAGATTAAAAGAAGCCTGGTTCACTATCAGTGTCTGAAGACTTTCCATTGTAAATGTAGCACTCTGAAAAAGCTTTCCTCTTCATCACGAGAACTAAGTGGAACTAAAAGTGTCTCTCCAAATAGAATGACTTCACACTATTCTTATTTACTGAATGCCGTTTCTCTTTATAGGCCATGAAAGCATGCCAGTGTGTGGATTCTGTGAAACATGATGAAAGGAAAACGGTGTAAGATGAAACCATAAACTCAGAATGGCCAATTTAGTTATAGTATCTCAACTGTTAGATGAGTCGCCACAAAATTTTGTACAGACATTCATAGTTCCCAGAAGATAAATACGATACAGATTTTGATAACCCTGACTTTACCTCTAGCATGTCTATCAAATATATCTCCAACTAGCAAATGTAAGCATGCTAATGAGCTAAACTAAGATGGTGAACAAGGTAAAAAATAATCGCTGACGTTAGCATTTATCTTAAAGCACTGCCCTATTGTGCCACGAGCATGGCTGGAGACGAGTCTGGTTTATTCTAAGCCTCTTTTTTTCTAATCCATCAATATGTTGACCATGCTGAAGTGCTCAGTGAAACAGCTCACCTGCACAGTGCTGCTGGAAAGGGGTGTGCTTACTCTACAATGACGGAGGGTCTGATTGAGGAATCGCCTGCGCTGTGACTGAATATTGAGGAGGACCGTAAATTTAGGAACAGTCGAAAGGTTTAGTGGAAGGTCAGGTTCAGATGCTCTTTCGTATGGGGTAGAGACCGGAGTTATCATCATGAGGATATGTGTGACAATGTGTGCGTCTTGTGAAAACCCTTTCTGCAGTGGTCAGGGGAGTGCTTGTACAGTTGATATTTAAGCTGATATGGGGAAAGTATGATGGAGGTTAACAGCTTAATTTCAATGGTATGGTTGGAATGTTTTTAGCCTCTATATTTTAGGTTGACTGTGGAATATAATCTCATGATTTTTTATGTTCATTCAAAATGTTTGTGGATTGTCCATGTCACACGTGATGATTTTATATCCAGAAGGTCAAAGGTCAACTTCACTGTGACATCATAATGTTTCAGTCCATTATTCAGCGCCGTAACTCAGGAACAGAAGGGGAGACATTTGGTTGGGCACTGAATTGGTCACACTAGTCTTGAAAATGTGGTGATTGTATAGATCTTCTGTGCTGCTGAGTTCATCAAAAAAAACCAAACACTTAATACCTTTTATTACTGTAAATTCCCTTCAAAGACTTCACTAAATGTATTTTATCAGTTTGAACAGTTTGGATGCAAACTGCAACTGGGTGGCAGAGGCATACAACCACAAGGTTGTATGTAGTTATTTTATGGTTTTATTTGCAGGTATTTATTTCCCTCCTTTTACGGATGAATAAATTGTACCTTGAACCATGTCTGGGGTTTATCACATCCCGAAACCAGATTTGTGTTTACTGTTTAAGTCCACACAAAAGCCTTAACAATATAGACCTGGAAGGTAGGGGGTGAAATTGAGGGATGCCTGCTAATCCTGTCATATGATACTAATCTGATCACAGTTTGCCTCTTAAGCGCAAATGTGACATTTGTATACCGATCATTAGCGTTTTACACCACAACCCGTGTAGCTTTTATCCAAAAGTATATTTTTTTCGTCAGTGAAAGTTTCTCAATTTGAAAATTATACTTATAGTGTAAGCTATGAACTATTCTATATAATGTAATGTAAACAAATCCTATGAAAATCCCAAACCAACAATGAATTGATCCTAGTAACAACAAGCAGCTGTATGAGTAGCCAGCTTCTTCCTCAGTACCAAAGAGCTATAGTACATCGTTGTCCAAAGACATACTCCTTAGTGTTTACTCATATTTGAGTAATTTTGATAAAATGGACAATAACAGGACCCAGCTGTGAAGGAAATTAACTTAACAAAATTAAAAATAAAAGTAAACAGTGTATTTGTCACACATTTTTACAGATTTATTCTTGAGTAAGAACAAATGGAAGACAAAAAGTGTTTTGATGGACTAACTCATGTTGGTTTTTATCTTTTAATGGGGTTTTATGACAACAAGAAAAAGAAAACAGAAGGCCAGTCTTACCATTTTAACTGGTTATTTCACTAAGGAAGACATACTAAAAAAAACATAATACCTCAAGTCAGATGAATGGCTTCATGGTTTAGTCATAATTTACCAAGTCTACAATAATGTGTCAAGGACTGATTGAGAACTTCATGTCCCAGACGGTTTTCATTAGTTTGTAGAAACAAAAAGGCTTTGCCGGACCTGCAGGGCAACCCTGAGTCAACAGGGCACGGGAGGGATCACGCAGTCTCTCACAGCCGCTTAACTCAGGACAGATGAAAACAGGGAAACCTCATCTGCTTCAGAACTTTCACCAATGCAAAACAACTGGTTCCCATCAAATATCATTCATACACTCTTCTTTATTCATCCTCATGTCATTGTGTGTTTGCTTACGTAAACGCCTCTATGCGCCTCAACCGCCAGCTTTACATTTTTTCAGATGTGCACATTATGCTGTTTCACTCTACATTAGTCTTTTTGCTGCAGGGGAAGCTGGGTTGAGTGAACCTTGTGATGCACTCCAACCAAATGTAGGCCTCCATGTTCGCCTTTGTTTTCCATGTGCCTGCTCTTCCATGAGCACACCTGAGCTTTGAAGCTGCCCATTGCCTGGAAGAGCTGTTTGTGTGTGTGTGTGTGTGTGTGTGTGTGTGTGTGTGTGTGTGTGTGTGTGTGTGTGTGTGTGTGTGTGTGTGAACGAGAGATAGAGAGAGAGAGAGAGAGAGAGAGAGAGACAGAGAGAGAGAGAGAGAGAGAGAGAGAGAGAGAGAGAGACAGAGAGAGAGAGAGAGAGAGAGAGAGAGAGAGAGAGAGAGAGAGAGAGAGAGAGAGAGCATAGGGGACAAAGACAGCTTTGATCACATTGGAGTGTCACTAATGTTTGGCGTTTGGCTCCTCTCTGCCTGAACATCTGAGGCATCATCACAGGTGTGGATGAGAGTGAGAGGCAAGCAGCACATATAAAAAAAGCTTCTCTTTATTGTCATTTTTAGAGGCGATTAGTTCAAGTTTGGTTATTTTTTATTATTAGTTGACACCCAAGTGATCATGTTAAACATCCTGCTGTCCGCGCTGATCGATCCTGACAGGCGTTTGAGAAGCTTCAGAAGGAGCGAACGACTCGCATCAATACTAGTATGTATCGTCTATGTATCTCGTTTTGTATATGCATGACACTTGTGGTAAAAACTGCATGTCCAAGTCGATGGTTTCTTCAAATAGAAAAAAGCATGTTACACTTTCTGAAGTATGGCTGCAGGTTTTAGAGTTCTTCATCTGTCTTGATCCTGTTTTAGGCGTGACCTGGCCTTTCTGGAGGTCATCCTCTGCTTGCAACCCTCAAGTCATGTCTGCTGCTTCTGACTGGCAGTATTTTATCCTCGTAGGATTATGGCTGGTAGGAATTAACCCCCTTAGACCACCTACGCTGCCGCCAAGCCCTCCTCCACAGTTGAGCGAGAAAGACAGAGGAAGTAATCATCAGAGGAGCTAGATTGAGGGAATGTGATTGCTTTGTTTGTTTGGAAAAGATAGGGGTTGTCTCACATTACTAAAAACATGGACACTGAAAACTTTCATAATGTCACACTACTTCATCATTTTTTGTTTCTCCTGTGGCCCACTTTTAATGTAGCCATAGATTGTTTGCTGGAAACAGAAGTAAACTGTGAAACAATAAGCTGAGATTGTTGCATCCTGTGGGTGGGTCCGAGTTAGGAAGTCATAGGAACTTAACTGAATGGCTTTTGTGGTTTCCTGTGTGGTGACTTGCCAACCACAAACACTGGACAATTTCTCTGTGCTCTGAAATGTTTTTCAAATAAGGACCTTTTAGTTTATTGACTCATTTTTTAATCTACAAAACGAGCCCCACAAACACAGAGATGGACATATAGTTTAGGGCATTTCTTGTGCAATAAAGTTTAAAAAGAAAAAGAAAAATCTGTTTACTAATAGTATACTACTATTGTCCTTGCGTAACATACCAACAACATTCACCCTCCTCATCACACGCAGTGAAAGTGAGCATTCAGCATCAGCAGGGACAGCGGCGTCGCTTCTCCTTATTGTATCCCGGACTGTTTATTCCATGGGGATAAAAGGGGTGGGTATTTTTATAGCGGCGATACAAACAAATAATAAACGGCAAGTAAACAAGATTTTTAGGTACTTATATATACTTAATATTTTTATGAAAAATAATAGTAAACGTTAGGTGAGAAAGTTTGAGGTAAATGGACAATGCCCCCGTTTTTTCCCAGTCTCGCACCCCTCTGTGAATGAAGTGGTCCGCTCCGCCCAGACACGACACGGCCGTTGCTCGCAGAGCCGAGAGCAGGGAGAGGTTTACTCAGCCTGCCATTACTGCCGCTGCACACCGTCCGAGTGATGCAGACTCTTCTCAACTTTACAACCAGCGGTTAGCGACGAAATATCAGAAGCAAAGGTGGTCTTATTTCCCTTTTTTTCGCATCGAGTTTTCTTCTCCCATGACTCGATAACCTGACTGGACTAACGAAGATAAGATAATGAACTTTGGACTTTCCAAACGGCTTTTCGTGACATGTTTCCCGTCGTCCTGGATAAAATAAAATAACAACGTAGCCCGGCGTGGCGGCAGCTGGGCGAAAAAAAAAAATTCAACTGGGAAGGGGAACTACGAAAGTGATTATCAAAGCAAAAGACACCGACAACTTTTGTTTTAACCTGCCACTTTTTAAGCGGAATAGGAGTGTACAATGTCCTCCAAAGCTAAGGATAAGGTGGGTAACCTGCTGCCCTGGATACAACTCAAACTGTGAAGTGTTTTTGTCCCATTATTATGCTGCTGCTGGCCTCTGTGGCTAATGTGTGTGATAAAGTGAAAAGCTAACACCGGCTAAATAGGCAACAGAGGTCATTTGTGCTGTAGTTGGGCTATACGTGTAGACTGTTGTTAGTAGTAATATAGTATGGCTAATGGTGTGTGTGTGTGTGTGTGTGTGTGAGAGAGAGAGAGAGAGTAAATATGTGTCTGTGTTTGAGTGTGTTTGGCTTTGGGCTTGTTTTGAAATCTACAGCCTACAACCAGCCATGCTGTTTTCTATAATAATCTGATTTAAACTGGCTTTTACTGTTGATAAAGTGTCACAGATAAATGACCCAGCTCTGTTCATGTTGTATGTTTCAGCTCAGCTACCTGTTGATATCTAGTCTTAATGGTTTATTTAGAGAGTGGCAGGAAACCCCCATCCACACTAACCGAGCCTTTCACACGTCACAGATCCCAGAAAAGAGTGGATCTCAAACTATATGTGATCAAGTTTGGGAATATTGGTAGTATTTTTATGAAAGACTTGTTTAGTAATATGAGGATGAGCCACCTGTTACCCAACGTGTAATTTTATTGAATAATCTTATTGTAATGACTTTGAGTAAATCAACTTGCACTAAATAAAGTGCATAGTATTTATAGAGTATAACTTTTCTATTCACCATTTTTCACTCACTTATCAAGTCCCAGTTAAGTCCCTGAAGCCTATTTTGGAGAAAGTTTACTCTGCCTTTTTTTTGTTTTCACCTGCAGCACTGTATCAGCTATGTGTAATCACCGTCTCCATTCATAAGTCTAAAACAGCTGGATGAATACCTGTCAAGCCTGGCATATTTTCAAGATTTACATAACATATTTTACACTGTAGATCGTCGAGGAAGCATTCCTGCAGAATGAGTTGAAAACTGTGTCAGGTGTTGACTGGCAGCTGGACAGTCTTGAAGAAATGCTGTACGTTTTATTGTTAGGTGACTTTTGTAAACTTCTACATTTCCAAAATACATGTGAATGCAGTATCTTAAAAAAACATGACTTCTGCACATCCTCTTGCCTCTGCTTTCAGACTTTAGAAAATCTAGCCCGTGACGGGAGACTTTGGTCAATCACAGGTCATTATGGTCCTGTCTAGATGGTAACCCAATATTTACGAAATTATTTCAAGATGGTTAAGCTTACATGTTTAGGGTTAGGCATCAAAATTGAATGGTTAAGTTTAGTATTAGGTGGCCGGGAAGCAAGTGTTTGCAAATCTAGGGTTACCATCTAGACACAACTGTCATTTCTCAGAGAGAGAGCACTCCTATTGGCTCAGGACAGAGAGGGAGAGCCGCGGGAAGTTGTCCCACTCTGCTTCAAAGTCTGGTTGTTGTTTTTTTTACCTACTGCAGCTTTAAGTGGTTCAGTCCTCAAATTAGACCTAAATATTTTTACACAGTGTATTCAATAGTCATTTTCTATGAAGGGATTTCTTTTTTTCAGTTTGACAATTGAGGAATGTGCTGTGTTTGTCTAACAGAGGTGGTGATATTCAGGTTTGGTCGGTTGTTCCAGTCAGACGAAACCAGCTCCGTCATGTCAGCTGGTGATGATATGCTGTACTGTATATGATGGCCTCGGTCACACTGTGACATATAAAATTACTACTTTATTACTATTCTATGCTTTCAGTTGGTATTGGGCCAAAAGTGTTTCCTGAGCTCATGAGTAATTCCAGAGTTTCCTCTTTAATTTAGTATTATTTTCTATTTTCTTTGAAATCTGTATTTAGTGTTTTATTACAACAGGTAGGACTAGGGCACTTGAACATTGTTGTCTGCTTTGAATTAAAAGTGAAACTATATATACTATAACTGGTCAGAGCCACACAAAAAGTGCTGGAAAAAAGCCCGGCCCTTGATGTAGACTTACTTTGAGTTTGCATGAATGGTCACTATCTTTGGTACAGTACAGTCATTTTTTAGCTGTAATGAAAATAGAACTTCTCTGTGGATTTTTTACTGATTGTGCACCGACACAGCAACGCAGAGGCACTCAGAAGGCTACGTTCTTAAACAAATAACTCTATTAAAGAATATTGTATATTTTTATACATTACCCATACAATGTATTACATTGTCAACCAGTTCTTAAAATAAAGCTAAATAAACATCATGTTTAGTAGACCTATCAGTCCATTGCTCATCATTTAAATAAATAAAAATGAAATAAATGAGATTAAGTGATAAGACATTTCTAAATCCCCCTAAGCATCGTTTTCTGCATTATGCGTTCTGTAAACAAGGTTTTCATATTGTAGCATATCAGAAAGGTGTATGTCGGTACCGATAGATACAGGATATGTTTGTGATAGGCCAAGTTTGCGATCTTGGCTCTAGTCATGTTGTCTGGTTGGTTGAAGGGCAGCGTTGGCAGCTTGGTTGTGATGGGAACGTACCTATGTATGTGTATGGGAACATAGGACCCTTTTTTTAAAAAGAAGTCAGATGTACCCCGCTTTTCCTAAAAAAGGTCCTATGTTCCCCGCTTCGTTTATGACCGGGAAACAGTGGACCTTTTTTAAAGAAATGCTGAATTGACCGGGGAACATAGGACCCTTTTGGGAAAACCGGCCCGGGGAACATAGGTACCTTTTGGGGAAACAGACCCGGGGAACATAGGTCCCTTTTTGGGGAAACGGACCCCGGGAACATATGACCTGGGGAACATATGACCTGGGGAACATAGGGATGACCCCATTGTGATTAGCGGACAGCCTGCTTACCAAGTTTTAGTGATACTGTTATGGGGGTGAATTGATGTCTCATTCATTTAGCTCAGCCTTTTCTTATGTCAGTTATAGCCAGCGTTGCATACACACAGACAGACAGACAGAAGTCCTGTACTCTTCCAAAGCTAAGCTCTGGTCCACTAACCTTATTCGCTCAATGTATATTTTCATAAAGGGTTTCTTTCATCAATTTTTCTGAAAGCAGGAATCATAAATTAATAATAAAATGTTAATATGTTATGAGTTATCAGTGAGTATTTTGTTTGCACTGAACAACTGGGAGATCATGGAGATTTTAACACAAACATTTGGTTAAAAATAACTATCCTGAAATATCTCAAAATCATTAGAAGGTTCTCTATGTTTTTATTTTATCTTTTCATCTTGGCCAACCCTAGAAGCCTAGTAGAGCTGTTTCTCCTTAAATACATGAGGCCTAGTGACTTCTTTTCACGGGTCACTGCACTGATTAGCAAACAGTAAAGACAGTAGTCACATTAAGCATCCAAAGCTGCTCCTCGTGAGACAGACTTCCCCTGACTGAATTTAATATTAACAGACTCATCATGCATTGTCAGAAATAATCCGTGAAGCGAGTATGACTTCATCACTCATTGTCCGAATATAAACTCCCACCTGATAGGTTGTGGTAAACTGACATGACATCAGTGTTAGTCACATACCACGTAAAGCTACAGTTAATGATCAACTAGAATAAAATGTGGCAGCCCTGTTTTTCAGGAACAGAGTTACGTCTGCAGGTGTGTTGACTTCATCTTACGGGTCAATCATGTTATTGTGGTGCAATATTGTGTCAGTAGGTTAAAATTATGTGTCAATTGTGAAGACTTTGGCAAAAAACAAGGTGAACATTAAGAAAATAATTTTGTCTAAGTCAATGTTAAAGCTACCTTTCAGTTTCATGTCATGACAGACCTACACTACAAAATAACATTTTGTGTTAATTGCTGTTTAGAGGAGGATGTGATGGAAAAGGGAAGATCTTTCTGTTTGGTGAAGTTCCTGCTCTGGCACCAAGGAGAGAGGAAAGGATCAGTGTTTCAAAGCTAGGAGAAAAAGACAAAGAAGACAGTCTGGCTGTGCAGTCATATGACATTTCATGACAGGATGACCGTTGTGCAGTGGAGTAACAAAAAGTTACATTTGATTAAAAAAAGGATCACCATATAAAGACAATACAATGTATTTGACTTATTTGGCAATGGTAATAGTTATTGTATGGCATCTTTACTAAACATATTTTTAATAGTGCTCAATACATTGTTTTTTTGTTTAACTGATGGTTAAAAAACACTTTAATCCAATGAAGAGTTGAAATTAAGTCCTCCTCACTACAGTTAATGCTGGCCTCATTCTTCCTTGTGTTTGGCCTTCAGCCATTCCTGTTTACTTTTTTGAATGCAACAGTGTAATAACATAACATAATATAGCACAACAGCAGTCCCACTACCCTTGCGACTTGTATTTCGAGAAGACAGACTGAAATAAGTGGAAAATGCATTTGGATGAAGGAGGTTGTATTAATTAGAGTTTCACAGTGAGCCATAACAGCCTCTGTTTTGCTTTGATGATAACACATCCCCATTTACATCAATGAAAGAGGGAAATGTAATTAGATACCAAGTGCTACGAGAGGAAATGTGTCCTGGTGATGTTTTTGTTCTGTGTCCTAGGCTCCCCTTCCTTTTTGGAGGATCGGGGCTGATTTGGCAAGTGATAAACAGAGGATGGAAGAGCTTATGTCTGGCGTCTGTGACAAGGACTTCAGATCATAAAGCAATTGTCTAATATTCTGTTGGTACACTCTTCAAAGGGCTGCATATGCCTTCGTTTTAACACATTAAATTATAAATCTTAAACATTGTTCTTGTATGATGCACATGTGTGCAATGGGCAGTATGACAAGGGTTATTGATATTAATGACATCGTGAAACTGAGTCAAAAATATCAAGGGGAACACTCCTGGGCACAATTAAATTCTTTTTGAGACCACACAGGGCAAAGAGCAATCAGTGTAGTCTGGGTTACTGTCGTCAGCAGCTACGGTCCAACACGTTAGAGAAGGATTATTCAAGAACAACAAATGCGACCAGTTGCAGCCTCAGCATAAAAATATGAGACGCAAAATGCACCTATACTATAACCAGCTCACCAACTCATTCCTGTCTTCACTAACATGCTAGTCCTTGGTTTAAGCCCATGATTCAAAGTCATCCCAGCCTTTAAGGAGTGCAGGTGTAGACTGCATCTGTGTATAAGATGAGAGGGCATCCAGTTGTTCATATTGACGGCAGCAGCCAGCGGTCTCTTGCCTCAGCTGGGCTTCAGTTTTTGACTGGATCTTAACACAAGTGTGTCATTCATTTTGTCAATAGCAACTGTTTAGGCATAGGTCCATGGACCATGAGCGACATAAACTCACTTATCATAAGCACACACAGAGTAAGCTTGATGTAAGTACAGTTATTTTCCAGATCCCCAGATAAAATTGTCAATGTCGACCAGTTTTGAAAAAGAGAAGACAGACTGTGATAATCGAAAAACTAGCTCCTCATTACTGAAGTACCACCTTCTGTTAGTCTGGATAAAAAAATTGAGAGAAAGCAGCTGGTTGTGTTGTTTGAATGCCAGGAGACTTTGGAGTGCGGCAATTATCAAGGACATCTGACCTGCTTATCCTCTCATCCCTGGAGGGAAATCCAGGGCAGATACTCACAGCAGGAGGCAGGTGGATGGCAGAAAGAGGAAAAGAAAGAAAGCAGAAAATTCCTTCCGAGGGAGGAGGTGACATGAGGAGCGGTTATTGGAGGGGTGAAAAGGAGAAAGGAGTGGGAGGGAATGATGCACCGGCTATAGTCTGAATCACATGCCAGATTTTAAAGACTGCCTCTTTCTCCTATAATCATGGCTTGTCTATGTTAAAAAGGAAATAATTAAGCACAATAATATTTATTTCTATTTAATTAATATCCAACAACACACAAGGGTGGAGTACATGTTCTTGCCTAGTGTCGGTCAAGAACCTAGGAAAAGTCCAGCAGTAGCTTTTACAATGTACAAATATTATTTTTCTCATTGTGGTTTGGTAATGCCATGCATAGCATATCTTAAGAGGGACATTATTCAAAGCTGGCTGTAAAATAGATGATTGACAACTATCTGCCCTTCCTACACTTTGTTGGATGAGCGCACAATTTGCTTGGCAGTCATTGGTCTCTGGCTGTGATTTTCTGGAATAACATGGGTGTGGTTCAAATTTCTCCACAACTTTTAACAAGAATCAGATTCTGAAAAAAAAAACAATGACACAAGAAGTGGGCTGTGTTGTGAAATTGTCATCATTTATCATTCTTCAGTTTAGAGGTCTGGATGTTTGTTGAGGCAGAAATTCATGCAATTCATTTGTTGGTCATATTTTAATCTGACTGGGCTGAATTAGCTTTCAAATGGATATTTCTAGAATTGAATCTATAAAGCCCCTTTCACACATGCACTGCAAATCTGAAATATGCAGACATTACCTGGCTGAGCTGTGTGTGAAAACAGAAATGTCTGAATCGGTTGGATTGAGCATCAAACTGTTTAGATTTAGAGACTTGGACTTCTCTTTATTGATCTCTTTGGGATGACTCCCACAAGGAAATTGAATTTCCAGCAGCTTACAAAAACACAAGGGAGGTATAAAAAAACAAAACAAAAGCTCACCTCTCCCAAACGGGCCGTTGTCGGCAAGCGTACCGCGCCTAGATGCGGTACGGTTGCACTCACACTGTCCATTCATACCGTGCCCAAATACGTTTCACGACTTAAGTCTTCTTCGTTTGAGTGCAACCGTCCATGGCCCGTTTGGGAGAGGTGGGCTTTTGCAAAGCATGTTTGCACATGTACGAGCACAAGCGTACGCACGTGTACGAGCACCAGCACGAGGCCTACGGCGGTTCTGACATCAATCAATGCGTGTGAGTGTTACGGCATGATGAATTATAGGCAGGCAAGAAGCATTATTGTATCTTATTGATACATTAAGTACCATTCAAATCCCCCTGGCACTCAGCTCGCAGCCCATTTCTTCCCCGTTCGCTTTGCAGGAAGAGCTATTAGGGCCGCTAGCTGCTAGTGTCGCTGTAGAGCATTTCTATTTGTCTGTCCAGCAGAGATTTGTTGACTCGAGATTTGTCGAGAACAATCTTTGTATTTATGTACTTTTTGGAGCATTACCATCAGGGGCAGAAAGTCATTCTCTCCCACAGAGATGCGTGAGCGGCCACACTCCGCAGATGACACGGAGAGCACGTCACCTGCTGCCGCCCGGTCTGCTGCTGCAGTTTCATTACCGTTCACAGCCGACACAAAAGAATCACAGAATGCAACATCTGTGTTAAGCTCAGCTGCATAAACCATCAACGTTAGCTTGCTACTAATATAGTAACTGTTAAACCGAGAGAAATTCACGTTAATTATAAAACCAGCCCAAAGCAAGTTTATGTTACAGGTTTATTGTTGACCACATAACGTTAATGTTACTGCGTTATTAGCTTTAACCATTACACCACGTTTGAGAGGCTGGGTGATTTTTTATTTATTTCACAGAAAGATCTCGCTGGCATTAAACGTCTGTTTTTCAGAGTGCCCTGAGACCGACAGCAGCACGACTAAATAAATTAAATAAAAAGCATGACTATAATACAATTAAAATATATCAAATAACAAGTGAAATCAGCAAATATATATCTAAATCTAGCATAATCATAAATATATCATGCAGAATATCTACAGCCAGATGTGTCTTCCTCCAAGTTATTATCAAATGTTTTAAAATCCTCCAATGAGAGCAGGACCTGGAGTTTCAGGTGTGTCTGTAATTAGTTCCAGGTAAAGGGAGCAGCAAACTTTGTTTCTTTACACTAGATTATAAGGTGTCATTAGTTGGGACTTGTGTGTAATTTTACAATACGGTTGCACTCTAACTCTATTTTATTATTTATTTAAACTATTAGAAACTATATTCGGACTTGCTGCTTCCCTCAGAGACTTGAGACTTGACTTGGACTTTCAAAAAGTGACTTGTTACCATCTCTGCTGTCCAGTCAGAGCCATATTTTGTGTTGTTGATTCTTTCAGTTTTTATTAATTCAATCCCAGTCAATGAAACACTCACAAGGTGCCACCAAAATCACTGTCCCTTTAAAATCTTTCAGTAAGTGATGTAAGTGTTTCGTTTCAAATCGAATCGTATTGTTGGCTGAATATCGTGATATATTTACACCGTATATTGTATCGTGAGCTGAATATCGTGTATTGTATCGTGAGATTAGTGTATTGCCCTAACAGCCCTAGTCATGTCCTCTGGCACACTCTACCCCTCGCCTAAACCAAACAGAGTATTTCCAGTAAGTGAGGCATTGCTGAGGAGATGGATGTCTGGAATACTCCGCTTATCCAGCCCCAGATAAGTGAACAAAATGGATGGATGGCTGGATGGATGGATGGATGGAGAAGGCATCTGACTCAGACAGCCCCCTGTTGTGCTACATGTGTGAAGAGGAAACTCTTTCAGTACCCGGTTCTCCTGACTTTGTTATGAGTTCATACGTGAAAACGACATTTCCAGATATAGTGTGGCTGAGTGAGGCTAGACCAGTATGGTGTGGCAGGCATTACCAAAAACACCTTCGACCTTGGTCTGCCAAGAAAGTCCCTGTTGTGTGAGTGGTTGTGCTCTGACATTGACCTGATAGCCTATGTCTAAATATTATCTCACGGACCTCCCTCAGGAAGACCAGCCTGGCACTAGCCCTTCATTATTCGTTTTACCCACAATTCTGTTTTTGCAGAAACATTATGGGCTGCTGAAATATAATGATCCACCCCCTTCCACCCACCTGCAGTTGTTTTTGATTGTGGATGGATGGATGGAAATGTAATTTAACCCTGAGTCTTGGTTAGTCTCTTGTTCCTTATCAAACAGCCAGCCTATCAAAGCTAGGACACTCCAAGCCACCTCTGCATCCTTTCTGGCAGGGCAGGGCAGGTCTCTGCAGGGATTTATCATTCCCACTGCAGGCATAGGGGATTTGACACAGGGTGCTTTGTGTGTGTGTGAGGCAGAGAGAGCAAGTGAGAGATGGTGAGAGAGAGAGAGTGAGGTTAAGCAGTGAGGGACAAGAGAGAGTGCATGTGGCAGCCATGGCTCAGCTGGTTAGAGAAGAGAGAAAGAGGCTGCAACAGATTCATCCCAAGGCTGGTTGCCCTACATGCCTTTCCACACACACACACACACACACACACACACACACACACACACACACACACACACACACACACACACACACACACACACACACACACACACACACACACACACACACACACACACACACACACACACACACACACACACACACACACACACACACACACACACACACACACACACACTGCTATGTGTTCATTTGCTTATCTTTTGCAGTGTTGGGAGTACAGAACTATCTTTTCTGTCTGGGAAACAGTCATCAGCCTGTGGGAGACATTGTACAAGGCATAATCATCACTAGTCGTATCTGTGTGTAAATTTCCCAGATCTCTGACTACTGTCAAGGGAATTTGTTTCTCTTTTATACAATTTAATGCATACACTGTCATTTTTGTCTGACAATAGAAATATTGTTCCTGCTAAATATAAATCTTGTCCACATGCATCTGTCTCCCCCAACCTTTAGATAAAAACAGCACATCATTTGATTATGTTTTCTATAAACAACTCTGCGGTCATCCTTATGTCTAGTCTCCGGTTCTTTCTCTATATGTTTATTTGTCCCTAGAGGGGAAATTAAAAAATTTCACTGTTATTTTTGCATGTTACACACAAGGGCCCTCATTATACACATGCATGAACAGGACCTCTACACATACATTAATGGAAAGATGCCAGAGCGAGGCACCCTGAGCAGTTGGAGTGCCTGTCATCATCTCAACCTGATGTTTTCTGCTTTGCACAGTGATTTGCATAGTCCGTTTTATTGCCCAGGACCTAAGACCTTACAGTGTAGTTCAAATGAATGGCCTTCGGACACGGTCAGAGAAAAAATTAGCTTTGAAAAGATCTGACAAGGTAGACAGAGCTCAAAGAAATGCTCAAATATCTCAGCACTCAACACAGTTTGAGGCGCCCACCCAAATTAAAATAACTGCAACCTTTTTGTTTTGATTGATTGTCCTTGTATACAGTAAATATCAGCACATTTTAATTTAACATCTGCGTACATACTGTATATGGGTGGCTAATTTTCAAAGAAAACTTCCATTGAATGTCTAAAAAAGTTTGGAAACCATTCAAATAGAGCATCAAACAAGGGTGGTTTATGTCACTGATGAAAAAGATCTACACTCTACACTATAAATCTGATTATATTTAGGTTTAGGGCATACTTTCTCAAATGCCATGTAAACGGTTTTCATACCTCAACAGACCAACTCTTTCAGTAATCGGAGTATTCATGAGTATAAATATATAATAAGTTGGTCATAGCTGTCCTACCTCACTTCACGGCAGTGGTTTTTGACCCGGAAATAGGATAAATTAGTAAACGGCGCTGAAAACAATGTGGAAAAAAACAACAACACAAGCTTTTCTTTAAACCAACTGAGGACTATAAGTATTTTTTTTTACTATTTCAGCACCAGTATGCAGATACTTCACACGTCTGAAGTGTTGCTTTTACAACTCACAAAGCTTGTCTCATCACATATAAATTAAAGAAAGCTTTGATGCACGTTGTATTTTCTTAATACAGATTTGTTCAGCTGTCAGTCCTATTTAAATTGCATTATAAAATTCAGAAGCAGAAATAGAAATACTTTAAAAAAAGGTCACTATTGTAAAATATCAAATTTACAATAGTAATATATACAGATCAAAAGTAATGTAATAATGTGCAAAGTACCGTACAAATGTGCAAAGAACAGATTATGATTGAGTCCATATTACAGAGAGGGTATGCGTTGTATAGTTTTAATGACCACAGGCAGAAAAGATTTTCTGTGGTGCATCTGGGTGCGAGGAGTCTTCTGCTGAAGGTGCTCCTCTGCTGGGCCAGTGTGTCGTAGAGAGGGTGGGAGACATTTTCCAGGATAGACCGGAGCCTGGACAGCATCCTCTGCACAAACTGCAGTTTGTTCAGTCTGTTGGTGTCTGAGACCTATGTGGGCCTAGTTGATGATAACTGTGCACTACTCAGCTCTAGTCATTAACAAAACTGACTTGGAATCTGCAGATACTGTAAAGGATGTGCACGTGTTACCTTCATTCCTCTAGCCTTCAGTTGCCTGCCTTCCTAAAACAGCGTAACGATGTTAACTCACTTACTGTATGTACACTACTGAATAACAAGATGGTGAGGCTTCATGACAGATTTGTTCTTTGCATATAGTAATTAGTTCATTAGGTGCATTGGGGGATGTAAGCTTCCTCTCTAGTAGGGCTTCTGGGGAGTTCTTTTTTTAGATGTCATTAGAAGTCATTTATGTATTATCTCTCAGTGTTTGTGCATCTTGTTAAAGAATGCATGCACCCCCTCCCTATCCCTCATCTCTTGGGGGAACGGTAATTATGTTGCCAGTTAAGTGCTGGGAACATGGCTGCTCCAACAGTAACTCATTAATTCACTATAGATTCTGCCCCACAACATGCCTATTGTAGCAAAGTCCTCAGAAGGCTTGGGAATGCCGTTGAGTGGGCTTGGCCCCAAGTTTTATGGGACCATGTGATTGTGGAGACTATGAGTTGTGATTCAGAGTTGCGTAGTTTGAAAGATGTTGTGCAACTTGAAATTTGAAAGTCATAATGTTTTTTTTTCTTTCTGTGTCAATAGTCCAACCACCTGGTCCTGGTTTATGTTTGAACATTCAAATTCTGCTCTTATCACTGTTATCATGTGTAGTTTTTGCAGTTGCATTATGACAGAAGAGACTCTCTACAATTTGTCCTTGTTGGTAGTAGCACATTTTCATCCTCCTGTGTGCACTGTGGAGACAGGAAAACATGAGCAGACTTAAAGGCCCCTTGCTGAATCACTCCTTTTGTTTAATGTGTGTGTGTAGTGCCTGCTTGTGTGGTACAGTGAGTTTCTACAATCAATCCCAGCTATGAGAAGAAGAAACATGATTTAAAAACCACTAGAATCCAGATGGTTTCACGATGCTCATAACACAACAAGGACAAACCAATAACCCATGATTGTGAATCCTACTTTGCTTGTATTTTGTTCTTTAGCAACTTGTTAGTCACCTTTTATAGTATGTTGCAATGAAAAGTTTGCATTTCCATGGGCGGTTCCATGCTAATAATTGCTGTAACTGTAACTTATCCACCAAGGAGGTCATGTTTTTCATGAAACTTGTTAGAAGGATGTAGCATGTGCCAAGGCAGAACCCATTAAATTTTGGAGTGGATCCGAATCACGTGGGGAATACACAAATTAATTTTCACCTCCGTTAATATTGCAAGATAGAACTTGTGTTCTGCATTCATGTAGTCTCGGAATAATTGGGAAAATGAGTTCCTGATTATATTTCATGGCTCACCTGACCGAACCACGTCAGGAGAATAGCTTGCCAATTTGGGAAATGGGACCATCTGAGGAGCATGTGAATGCACCTTTGGCCTTGGCAGAGGTCTGCGCTCTCTGAGTGGCATTCTAGTTGTCAATTAAATGCCAGTAAACGATACAAAACAAAGGATTTAGAGCCAACCATAGGTGTTACAACATCAAGATGTACAATTTCCTTCTTTTTTATTTGCTTTGATGATTAAATGTACCTGTGGCTATGCTGGGACACTATGACCTAAACATGATTAATGAATGCTGTACTCAGGGTAAAATTGTTTTGTTAAACTTGTGGTGGGATGTCAATAGTTGTTGTCGCTAACACATTTAATTTTATGGGATTCTATAAGAGTAAATTTAGGTCAGTAAGGCATTCATAGTGTTGGTAGTTTGAGAATTTAGTGTCGAATTATAAACAGAGCAGTCTGATGTATGTAGAGGTCTGTATAATTTTACTGTAGCAACCTTGTGTTGTTTTTAGGCGATTTAATGAAGATTAACACAGTCAACGGCCATTTTTATTGCCAGCATTCTCTTGCGAGGCGCTAGCTGGCTTGCCTCTACAACAAATATTAAAATAACAACAAATAAAGAAATATTTGTTGTTGATTAGAACCAAATGTGGTATTTGGGAGAGCCCTAATCACAACACATGGCAACATATGGCGTCTGTTAATCGACAGTCATTTACACTGTAGTAATTTCTCTGAAACTTGATCAGCCACACAGCCAATCACTGTAATCACTGAAATTATCATTGCCAGATAATGCATCTTTTTAGGGCGCCTTCACGGTCACTGACATTTGTTTATTTTTGTTCTCTGATATTAACTCGACCAAGTCACATTATATTATCACATCTAATTCACTTGTGGTGTTGTTCTCTGACCTTGCTTTCATTGTCAGTGAGACAGAAGAAGGGAAAAGGAGTCAAAATAAGACACAGAGGGAGATTGAGGTAGAAAGATCCAGAGCGTGAGGCGAAGAAAAGGTAAGGAAAACCGTTTGGAATGAGAAACAGGCCGAGCGAGAGAGCTGGGCCTCGTCTCCTTATCTGCACATTCCTTGTAGAGTGCATGTGTGTGATGGGAGTGGTTGGGTGGGAATACTGATAGTTGTGTTTGTGATGATTGGCTGAATCCAAAGGTTCCAGTGCTGGATCTGGTTATCTCTCTCAGTACCTTGGCTTACAGTTAGTTTCCACAGACTCAAAAACAAAGTGTGCGTGCATGTGTGTGTGTGAGAGAGAGAGAAAGAAAGAGAGAGACTTTTGCTGATAACAGTAAATAAGCCAATAAATGATGTGAACAGCGGCTGTTAACGGATGATATATAGGTCAGGCTCTACTCATGAAGTAATTTCCATTCCTTTATAATCAACCAAGACATCAACCGAATGTGAGTGTGAGTGAGTCTTTCTAGGTTGTTCATTTTGATTTAATTATTATTGTACAAGGGAGAATAACCATAGTTTCAAAAAATGATAGTTTGCATTAAGTAGAGATGTTAATCGATTAGATTTATGTTATTTGGTGTCTTTTCCAGCCTTGGACCTTTTACCACCTGCACACCCGAAAAGAAAAAGAAAACATCTTCCAGCCCTCAAATACACTC
The DNA here is from genome assembly GCF_963691815.1 of Echiichthys vipera. Taxonomy (NCBI): domain Eukaryota; kingdom Metazoa; phylum Chordata; class Actinopteri; order Perciformes; family Trachinidae; genus Echiichthys; species Echiichthys vipera. The sequence continues at coordinate 26,139,140 of NC_139826.1, forward strand.
ATATCTCTGGTGAAAGGGTATCCTTAAAGCCCAAGAGTGAGAAGCGCTGCCCGAGAGGCTATTTAAAACTTTGAAGTTTGAAGTGAGAAACCCCCAGCTTGAACTAAAACCAACAGGAAGGATTGTGGAAATGTGGAAAGTCAGAATCCCACCAAAAGTTACCACTCAGTGACCTCAACTCCGCCTGCTTGTCTCTCTAGGCAGAGAACAATTAATGTGGTTGAGCTCGGATGACTTTGCTGCAGGGTAAGCTGCACATTAGATGCTAGCCTAGCCTAGCTGTGTGTCTGGGTCAATGAACAGCAGAGAACAGCCCGCTGCACATCAGCTGTGTGGAACTGGACTGTGGTCAGTGAAAATAATCAGAGCTTGCTCCTGACCCAGAGGCTCCAATGAAGCTCTCACGTTATTCAAGTGTAAATACATTACCTACATTATAGTTAAAGTTAATACAATTGACAGTAAAATCGAGTTAAATGTTGAGTGTATGTCTTTGTGTGTGTGTGTGTGTGTGTGTGTGTGTGTGTGTGTGTGTTTGTGTGTATCTTAATAGACAGTTGTCATGTAATAAATCAGCAGGCTCCTAAGTCAACCCTGCTTAAATCGTAACTTAATGGACTAGAGCTTTATAAAGTTCTTCATCTATGGGGAAGAAAATGATGAATATGATGATTGAATGTATCACATATATTACTCTTCTTATGAACCACTATCAAGAACCTGGGATGCACTTTATATTCCCCAATTGACTGCCTGCCAAACAAGTAGTTCCTTGAACATTAATTTAATGAAAGTTAATGTCTATTCATTCCTTACAACATCTGGCATCTCTACTAAGCTCATCTAAATGGGACAAAGTATTTGTACCGTGTGCACCAGCTATCAGCTGGTCACACAAGAGTTGTATATACCTCAGAGATAACTGGTGGGCTTGACATCACACTGTTCTCAGTTATGCGTCCTGCCATCCATCCGTCCATCCATCCATCTATCCATCCATTCCTCTGTTTGGTTTCATGAGACAGCAGCAGTCTACTTCAGAGGGAAGCATGGCTCAGCTTAACGTTTTAATCCAAAAGCCTGGATTATAGGTTTTGTATTTTATTTCTACCCTCACTATTCAGCAGTGACTCTGTGTCAGATAATTTTCAGAGTTGTGTGTTTAGGAGACTCCTGATTGAGGGCTTTTAGGGAGCTGTATGACAGAGTAGAGCTGCTGTTTGAGACTAATTAACTCAAGCATATTTGAGCATGTCAGCACAACAGTACATCATTGCTGACTGAGGCTCTGCATCATCATCATCATCATCGTCATTCTGCCTATTGGCTACTTGCCCTCATCTGCAAACCCATGTGTGTGCACACACTTCCAGCCCTCTCTCCTTACATCACAGTCACAACCTGCCCTAAAAATGGCTACTGCTGAATTAATCTGTTTAATGCTGAAGGTGACAGCAGCTATTTTGTAATTTCATGTGTGCTTCATGGGGCAGCACAGTGCACTACACACTAAACTGAAAGACAGAATGTAAAAGCTTACATTAGAGGCTTTGATGTGTCGTGTGCTGTTGTGTGCTTGCCCTCCAGAAAGAGCGCGTGTCTGTGTCTCTAATTATGTGTTGTTTGAGTGTAGCGCTGCTCCACTCTTTCCTTTGGGTCCAGTAAAAAGGGAGATACAGATACCATGGATACAATTGCCCCAGTGACAGGTGTTGCGGGTACAGGGTGGTGTTGACATTCTAAATGTTGATCCCAAGGGTTCTTAAAGGTGTAATTTTTTGCATGGATTAACTGTTTTTTATTGACAATAGGCCAACAGGTTGGAACGTGACTTTTTAAAAAGTCAGACCTTCCCCTAACCTGTGAATATTCTGCTTTGTGCAGGTCATCGTTATCCCCAAAGCAGTTTCAGTCAAAAGCAACTGGACTTGGTTATTTATCCTAGGAAGACATTTCCCTTCTCATCCAAGAGCCTTCATCGGTTCATGTACACATCTGACCAGGCTGGGACTGGTGATTTGGGGAGACCTTCCCCTTCTTCCCCAGTTGCCCATAACAGCCTGTGGGCTGACTTCTATGTAAAGGACTTGGGACTCTGTGAAAATCCAAAGGATGTGACATTTTGCTCCTGAGTCCCTTACATCTCCTCAGCTCATACAGCTAATACAGTACATGCAGCTACCTAGGTTTTGTTGTGGTGTTTTGGCCTCTCTGCAGGACACCATAATGACATGTTAACTGTATTTATTCGTGCAAAAGTGTTTCTACCTTTTACAGATGAGTATTTATGGTGCCTTCTAAGGACACACACACTTGCCATTTTTACCGTGCACGAATGATGGCTAAAGTCTAGTTCATTTAACCAGTGTGAGTACAACTGTTCCGCGCCTGGGCACGGCACGCTTCTCAGCCGTGAGAGGTGGGCTTTAGTAAGGCATGGATGCACATGAATGAGCATGAGCATTGACAGCGGTCCTTAGACTATTTATATGCGACTGTTCCCCGTGACAGACATTTAAAAACCAAAGGGTTCGCTGTGGTCTGATGCAGAGATGGAGTGATTGCTGCAGATTTGGTCAGATGAAAATATTCATAAAAACAGTAGGACAACAAAAAAAAAACCTCTGAGGTCCGATGAAGCAATCAAGCAAATGCTCAGACAATTTCAAGTAATGAGTGCAAGCGGGCATGAACCCCAGGGGAAGAGGGAGGGGGGACAATCACGCTAAAGCATGGCACGGATCAGCAGGGCCAAGTGTGAGTGCGCCCTAAATCTTGAGTAAGACTTTAAGTTACATGTTGTGAGATGAGGTGAGTATACCAAGAGGAATTTTCAACAGTGTGGACAGGGATTTTTTTCTGGAATCTGAAGCTATTTCCTGCAAACAGGAAGTGAGTGTTTTCCTGTGGGTGATGTGGCTGTTCTTGCTTGCATCCTGCCTCAGGCTATCAGAGAAGAGCAGGCACACTGACCTAAAGCTTTGTCAGAATTTTACCTCACACTTGTTGTCATCTAGACAGTTGCTGCTGCTCGCCTCATTACTCAGTATTTCTGTCTTTACGTAAAATGATGTGATAAATAATGAATTGTTCTTTTGCAATGGCAGAAATGTCGGTCCCCACATATTCTCTCATCTTTTCTCTCCACTTCTCCCACATCTCACCCTGTGTTCTTTTTTTTAACTCAAAAAACTGCATCTTAGACTTTGTATTTTATACACCCACACTGTGTGAAGCATTCCTGTGGTTCAAATGAGGGGAATGTAGATGAAGGGAGGTGGTGAGTAATGGCCTGCTAGACAACCGTTTTATTTGTAAAGCACTGATAAAGAGCATGTGTTACTCTTCTTTCAAACCTCCTCTCAGCGCATGATATTACTCTTAAGATGGCCATATTGTCCCCTGCTGCTTTGTCAGTTTCCCTCCTAAGTTGATTCAGGTAATTCTATTGAATGGGTTAAAACTAGAGGTAGTTAGGGATGAGTCCGGGATTTCTCTGTGCTTTTATTGTGCACTTGGCCCGCCAAACTTGGGTGTGGGACCCATGTCCACACGTCTGTGGCTGTTTCTGGCTGAATACTCATACTTCCCAAAAGTCAAGTGAGGCTGATCAGCTGACTTTTCATTTGGTTGCAGAATGGATGGGCTTAGGATGCACAGATTCTTAAGATGTTGGCAACATGTTTGATTTCTATGGAGACTAGAGAGAGGCATGTGTGAAGGCTTGCATGCTTGACCTGACCCTATTTATCATAGCTTTCAGCAGTAGGTTATTATTGTCTGTCTCAGTGCTAATTTTTCCAGTCTGTTCATCACTGTGCCCCAAAGAAGTGGATTAGTCTTTGCCTTTGAAGAACCTGAATGAGCTGTTATCTTCTGTACTGGACTCTGCGTTATGGTGGGCCAGGCAGGGCCAGGCTGGCTGCAGCTTGAACAAAGAGGCCCTGTAGTGTTACATCATTGTGTGTGTGTGTGTGTGTGTGTGTGTGTGTGTGTGTGTGTGTGTGTGTGTGTCTGTGTGTGTGTGTGTGTGTGTGTGTGTGTGTGTGTGTGTGTGTGTGTGTGTGTGTGTGTGTGTGTGTGTGTGTGTGTGTGTGTGTGTGTGTGTGTGTGTGTGTGTGTGTGTGTGTGTGTGTGTGTGTGTGTGTGTGTGTGTGTGTGTGTGTGTGTGTGTGTGTTGTGTTTGGTGGCAGTTCTTTGTTTCCCTGCCCTGGGCCTTGCTGGCCAAAGCACAAGCCTGACTAATATGGATGTATAAATACACTAGGCTGCCGTCAGTTTGTGCAACATCAAGCACACCATTGTTTCACACAATTCTGTGACTTCAGAGATAAACCGCATCCTTTGTTCACGTCAGTATTTTTATTATTTCTTTACTCCAGAAAAATGAGACACACATGTGTTCATGTTTGTTTTGGCCCGACATGTTCTGTGATCTTTGCTTGTGCATGATCTAAAATGTTCCTGTAACAAATTACATGAGATAATAAAAGTACCATTTGATACTAAGATACAGCTTTTCCATACAGAAAATTCCTCTTTTGTGGATTTTTGTTTAAGGAAAGATAAGACTGCATTGTCCTCCCTCACCCACATCCCATTAGGATTAGCTGTTCACTCGATCAAAGAAAATAGCTGTTTCCTCTCAGGTCATAGTAAAGCTAAGCTAAAACATGACTTGAGCTCTGTAACTGTCCGCTTCCTACCCTGCTTGAGTGCTGTCAGTCAAATGTGTCTCGCCATGGTTTTATTATGAACCGAAAATAGTTTTGGACTTGTAAATGGTAAATGGACTTATACTTATATAGCGCCTTTTTAGTCTTCTGACTACTCAAGGCGCTTTCACAGTGTTTGTCACATTCACCTTATTCACACAGACATTCACACTGATGGCAGTGGACATCTACATACCATGTAATCTAATGTAACCATTCACACCACATTTACACACCCATGCGCAGCACAGGGAGCAATTCAGGGTTCAGTGTCTTGGCGAAGGACACTTCGACATAGGGACTGGGGGAGGTGGGGACAAACCACCAAACTCTCGAATGAATGACGACACACTCTGCCACTGAGCCACAGCCGCTCCAATAACATAAAAGATCCTGTGTTTTGTGCCGTTTCTGCAGAAAGGCATCTCCCAGTCAGCCCCACACACGCACGCGCGCGCACACACACACACACACACACACACACACACACACACACACACACTGGAACATTCCTGGCTGCATCCACTCCGTGCTGGCAACTTATAGTGACTTAAGTGACAATTTAGTGACTTTTAAGACGTTATTAACAACAAATGTATCACTTTTGAAGACCGTCAGGGAAAAGGAGAGAAATATACTGAAATATATTGTAAGTTCCTCAGAGTAATTGTAGTGACCAAGGCTTCTGCCAGCTGAACATGGTCTCCCTTTCCTTTTGCGCCGTGTGCAGGCAGGCATAGGCACGGTACGGTTGCATTCACACTGGTCAAACAAACTAGACTTTAGACGTGAATCAGGCTTGGGAACGGTACAAATGCCACGTGTAAGTACTTCCTCCGTGTAGGGGGCTGCAACTCTCGCCTTCTTGGCAGTGCCTGACATCCATGGCTAATCCAAAAATCGGCAAATGAGGTGGACAGAGCAGAAACAGGCTGTATGAAGCCTACCCATCTGTCACTCAAAGCTGGCCACCCTTAATTATGCATTACTTTAAGCCTAAATATAATTTAAATGGGTGAGTTGTATAAAAATGAACCTCCCGTACAGTTTTCATGAACGGCGAATTTAGCAAAAGAGACTCACACAATTTTTTTGTACCAAGGTGTATATGTTTATTTTTGCTGTAAAGTTGGGCATTTTAACATGGGGGTCTTTGGGCATTTACTTGGTTTTAGAGCCAACCTCAAGTTGCCATTCGAGAAACTGCAGTTTTTGGCACTTTGACATTGGCTTAATTTTTTAGCTCTGGAGTCACTAGGTATCACAAAGGCTGGAGGATGCCGCAGGAGTGGGAATTTAGTGAGTTTCTACGGTTACACTGATGCTATTTCTCTGGATAAGGTTATTCAGAACAAATAATATATATATATATATATATTATATATATATATATATATATATATATATATATATAATGAAATTACTTCAGGTATCCACTTTTGTTTCATTTCTTTGATAGCCCAAATGTCTGCTCTAGTCGATTTGTGAACTGTGAAAACTCTTGCACCATGCTTTTGTGGGTGTGACTTTTTGTTGCCCCAGGATACCCCTTAAAGGGCTGAGGTTATCCCACCACAGTCCTACATTCTATGAAAAACATTGCTGCTTAAACCTCTCACTCAGTCAGCCAGCTCACTTCACATTGCAGTGATTAATTACTGTAATAATCTCATCTGAGAGACTGAGCCGTAGTCCCAGTAGAGTAAACAGTCTAAACAGAGACAGACGGGTTCTCTCTTTTTAACTGTCTTGGCTGTCACCAGTTCACCTGAGTTTAGCAGTTTACATTGTATCTGTCTTAAACACCACCCTGTTTTATTCTTTTGAGAGGCTCTCCTTCTGCGACAGAACTTTTCAACAGTAGAGAATTTGATTTTTTTTAGATAAAAAATCTTTTATGAAATGAATTACTGTCCTACCTCAGTCCTAACTCACAAACCATCCACTGTATTGTATATCTGTAGATAACGGCAAGGATTTTCCACTCACAAGCTGAACACATACTCCATTGCAATTGCTAATTTGTGCGATATTGTTTAATCCGTTTATTTCATTAAAACCAAATCAAACAACAGTGTGAGCAGTTAAATACATTCTTTTTAGCCCTTTCAATGTGATGGGACAAGTGACTTCAGTGCTGCAATATGAAGTATATTTAATAGAAAATCCCTCTATCTGTAATACAATGCCCGCTCAAATGTTAAATAGGAACTTAATTGAAGCCATGCTATTAATCTGTAAGTCTCTTGCCTGTCTTCTGACTCATATTGGATGACCTCTTGCTGTAAGCCCGTCCTCTCTTATGGTCAGTGTGTAGGGGTTTGGGTGTGTGAGACTTTTTTTCAGAGGGGTTTTGAATTTGTTTGAGCAAAATATGTTTTGCACAATGATTTATGAGTCCTTCATAGCCTTAGCTTGCTTTTGAAAAGGGATTTAGTTTAATTGTTGGCATTTATCTGCGCATCAGTGAGATAGGGTTTAACTATTTAAAGAAAATCGCTAATTGTGATTCTTTCGACTGATGTTGCATATCAGATATGATTTGTGATATTACAGGGTTGGATCATTTTTTCATCGTTATTCTCATTTTCATTAACAAAACATGTTAAAAGGATTATGGTGTGATTCTTTTTTTTTCAGGGATCCATACAAAACAAAGTCTGGAAAATATGATGTGGAGGCCAGGGCATGTCTTTAGTACCATAATATTTGACTTAAATTGGCATTTTGACACATTTCACATTTAATGAATATTGCGATTTTGATAGAATTTTGATTAATTGTTCAGCTCTAGTTTTGAGAAATGGAAAGAGACAATTGAGCAGGGAATGAAAGGAAACATGTCATTCAACATCCTCTGCAGTTGTATGTGCCTTGCCCATTGGTACTGTATATATACATTGTATAAGCAGCCCACAGCCTTGCTCTCTTCCTCCTCCCTCCTCTTCCTGCCTATCAGTGAAACCCACAGTTCAAGGACAAGGCCACCTGCCTGCCTGACCGCGTGGTCACATGACCCCAGCACGCTGTTGTTTCTCATGGTGTAGCCCCCCCCTCTGTCTGCCTGGACTGCTGGATGAATGAATGGATGAACGGATGGATGAATATATCACAAAACACTTTAGACGAATGGATGTGTTTTGGAATGTCAGGGGGAGCCTTGGTTAAATGGGTCAGGTCCCTTTTCACAATACTGGCATTAATGTGGGAGTTGTAGGGGCAGACAAGGGAGGGGGAGGAGGGAAGGAGAGGAGGAACACCCAAGCCCTTTGCGCCAATTATGGACATAAATAACATCCACATAGGGCCGGCATGGAAATTAGGGTCAAAGGGTTAACTGTCTATTCTAGAGCTTCAGGCCAACTGAACTGAACAGAGTGAACGGGAAAGATTAAAGTGCAAACAGAGAATAGGAGACCTACAGTAAGCATAGGTTACTGCCTACAGGCCTTTACTTTAGTCTGGGATTCGGACTGAAAAAAGGTCTGGTGTTTGTGTGTTGTTTAGGTACCAGTGAGTGAGACAGTGAAATATGATCCAGGATGTCCGGTTAAGTAACAGATTGATGTGTTTAAAGGCTTATCATATGCCCAAACACTGCACATCAATTTATTATACTCACTGACATTTTACAACTCGGGAAAGTCATCATGCCAACAACTATTTTATCCTTCGTAAAAAGTACTAGGTAAACAGGAGAAATACAGTATTCCCATTACAAAGTAATGCATCCAGGAGTGTGAGATTGTATGTCTGTATTCGATTGGGGAATGCAGGGTCTTGCTGAATGATGATGCTTTGCAGCAAAATTTGAGCCTTGGTTCAACATTTTTGCGGGACGACCCTGCATTGTTTTGCTGCATTTACATGAGCTGTAATCACCTGCAGGTCAGGACATCGCTGCCTGGTTATTTCCTCAGTTACTCGTGTACCTGCAGTTATTGTGTGTATATTCACAATAATCAACTTTATGGCTTAAACAGTAGATGGTGACTATTCATTCATTAATTTATATTTTGATAAATCAGTCATTTTCAATATATTGTCCAAAAATGGTAAAAAAAAGAAATAAATAAACTCTACATTTCCAGAGACCAAGAGGACATATTGCTTGCTTTGCTCTATCAGTAGTCCAAAACCCCAAGATATTACGTTTAGTATATTTTAAGATAAAGAAAAAGTAGCGTTTGGCATTTTCGCTTGGAAAATGACTCAAATTAATAGATAATTCAAAATAGAAGATTGATTTACATTTGATTGAATAGTGTACTAATAGTTGTATTTCTTTCATTTTAAAAGTGAATTCTTGTTTGAACGTCCAAACACATAGGTTCTTTTTATCCTGTGTAGACAATTTTAAGTATCCAGGAAGTCTTTTTTTGTGTTCACTAGTGTCTTTTTCCTAAGGAAACATTTATTTTGTGTCAGGCCATGTAGAAAAATACCAGACACTCTCATCAGCTGGCTCTTCGTCACATGCAGTTGGCAACGTTGCAAGGTGAACCTGCTGTGAACTGTGCAGTTAGGTTAAGGGGATGTGATGACAGTAATGATCATGATGTTGGCGACGATGATGGGTGAGATTGTTTGGGGATTAGGTGATGATTAAGGGGTGAGGGAGTGAAATTATCCAAATGGTAGGGTGTACGGATGACATGTGGTGTTATTTTAAAAAGATAATAATAGAAGTTGTAGTAAATGAGCACCCTGCCACGTGTGGTGGTGTTTATGTCCTTTCCTTCCCCTGCCACATAGGACTGGGCTCAGCACTCTGCCACAGACAGCTGTACCATCACTCCCTGCAGGCAGACAGACAGACAGACAGGACAGCAGTGTTGCTTCATCAGCTGGAGGGGAGGCAGAGTAAAGCTGTAATTTAAAGCTGGGGGACATACCTCTCTTGAGTTTAGAAAAAACAGTGTTTTGAGACACAAATTTAGAAGCATATGTTTGACCTAGTGACATTATCACATTCTTATAGTTTCATATTGGGATTTTCTAGCATTCTCCATGCTTCATGTGGAGTAAATTAAAAAAAGCTCAGACTAGAAGCTAATCATACATAAATAGAAACCTGTGTGATGTAACTAAATCAGAGAATGAGTAAAAGCAAAAGATGCCTGCCTAGCACCAGTTTAATTCAGTGTGGCAGGTCAGAGGAGCTGCTAAATTCCTTCTTTGCTTCAGCTCTCTGAGATGACCCAATGTGAACGAATGTTCACTCAGTCCTGTGAAGCTCAGTCAGTCTCTGCCGGCTGTTTACTCACGCTGCTGTCATTCAGAATCCTTTCACGTGTAGATTTTTAGGACTCCAGGATTTAGTTGTGCAAATAAGCAATAGAGTCTACCTTGCTGTTAGCCAAACAACTACTCTGCCTATTGAAACTGAACAGGATATGATAACACTAAGCGTACATGTCATTTTTGTACTGTCTGTGTTATCTAAAGCTACATATTAATGTGTTGTTTGCAGAGTTTGTGACTCACTGACATGTTACATAAGTATGTCTCATTCGCTGGTTAAATGTGCCTTCATTGAGTCAGTACTTCTCTTTGTGGGAACAAAAAGATTCAGTTCACACTTAATAAAAAGTCCTATAGAGGCAATAATTATTGTCTTCAGTTCAAATTGCTTGAATCATGTTCATACCTTTAAAAAAAATATGAGACTCATCCCAAACAAGTGTAAGATGTAGCACGCTACCTAATACATAGTTTGGTCATAAAAAGCCAGATGATTTATTTCAGAGAGGTGGTGAGTTTACTCTGATCAGTTTTGAAGCTGTTCTTGGAATTGGGGTTGTAATGGATGGTATTATACAGGCAGACATTTCTAATACTTTGCACCACTCGTGTATAAAATACATTCGACCATTCAATATAATTCAGTCCAATACAACGCCACTACACCACACTATTGTCTAAAAATGACAGAGGAGTTTTCTCAAAACCTTACAGTCTCAAAGTCTACAAGAAGTGAACATTATAAGCTTACAGAGACAGTATTTGTTGCAGGATTATTGTATTAGACTGCACATGGATACACTGTACATGTTATGTACTTAAATAAATAAATTGGCCTCAAGATAATATTGATCCTTTCCCTCTTTTTCTTGTGTTGCAGAGTGCAGCGATGGAGGAAACGGTCATATGGGAACAGCACACAGTGACCCTTCACAGGGTAAGTGCTTACAGCTCTTTAATCCACTCTTCCCTTTCTTCTCTTTTGTCTTTTCCCTCTCTGCCTGTCTCTGGTATCCTAATCCTGCAGTAAAACTAGTGTATTCTTCGCTTTTTCCTCTCTGTCTCTCTTTGCCCATCCATCTCTCTTCTTTCTCTGTACTGAGAGGACCAGCTGTAGTAGCAGGATGTGTGGTACTGAAACAATAGTCAAGGAACCCAGATGGCAGGAAACAAGGCTAAGGAAGACAGAAATCAGCATCCACATCCTTACTACTTCATTTCACTTCCTTCCTGTTGGCAGCATACTCTTCTCCTTAGTATAAATCCAGGGAGAATGGAGTGCTTTTTGTTCTGCGTAAAGTCACATGTAGGTATGATAGATTGTACCGGTGCACATTACTGATTACCCCCACTCGCACAACCAGCGTCATCAGGTTGACTATCAAACTATTCAAAGTATTACTCAGAGATAAAGATGATAAATGCATTTTGTCTTATATCCTGGATTTCAGTATGTACTTTGCATTGAGAATGTCAGCTAACTGTAGTTAGTTGATGCCGTTGTGCAGTAGGATTGTATAGAGCACCTGTCTAGACTGGCCTGCTTGCTGTAATCTAATTAGTAGCGGCTTTATTGAGGCTGAAGGAGCAGCTCAGCGTGGCCTGTGGCTCTCTGCCTTGTGGTTCTCCTGTGTTGTTGTGGTTGTAAGATTAGCTATTTACATCACATGGTGCTAGGAAAAAACACAGCAGTCCTCAAAACCTCCATGGAAACTCTAGAAAAATCAGCTCAATACCTTGAAAATGCATAGCTTTGTTTGTGTCTACAGTAAATCTTCCAGTCTTCTAAAGCCTGTTACTTTGTTTCTATTAATTAGCAGTTTCAGTGATAATTAGCCTACAGAGATCCTATTTGCCTGCTTTTGTTTACAGCAACGTCTTGGATACGTTTAATGTACCTGCTATTTATGCTGTATCAGTCAGTGTGTACAGTATATATTTCTGTGTGTGTAGGCCCCAGGGTTCGGGTTCGGTATTGCCATCTCAGGTGGGCGAGACAACCCTCATTTCCAGAGTGGCGAGACGTCCATTGTGATATCTGACGTGCTGAAAGGAGGCCCTGCAGAGGGACTGCTACAGTAAGTCTTTGACTTTTGTCTTAAATATTTTGTAGGTTGTAGGAGCACTGTTACACCTCAGAATAAGATAAACCAAGCTTCTATTAAATTTGTCTCCTCTTCCATAAATATTCACTACCTTGGTATGATTTATACCCATTCACTTACTGTAGATCTACAACCATTTAGACATTGTTAATTGACTTATTTGTTTGTTATCGTTTCAGAGAAAATGATCGAGTGGTGATGGTCAATGCAGTCTCTATGGACAATGTAGAGCATGCCTACGCTGTGCAGCAGCTCCGAAAGAGTGGCAAAAATGCAAAGATAGTAAGTTTAACTCTAAAAGATATTTACCAAACCTGGAATTGTTGTCATTGTGTGAACAGTGTTACAGAGCATGATTTCAGGGATCCTCTCACTTCTAATATCTGTTTGACAGAATGCAACATTAATGATACTCTCACGTGAACCTCAGATATAAGGTAGACCAAATTATTTGCCTCTTTAACACTCAAATCTTCCTGTCTATTCCAAGACTATTCGTCGGAAAAGGAAAGTGCAGATCCCAGTTTCTCGGCCAGGGGACAGGGAGACAATGTCAGAGCACGAGGAAGAGGACAGTGATGAGGATGATGGCTATGAGCATCACAGTGGGCATGGTAGCCAAAGTGCCTATGGAGGAGCAAGCGGAGGCACGGGCACTGGCAGGCGTCAGGATCGTGAGCGTAGCAGCAGCGGCAGGCGGGATCACAGTGCCTCGCGGGAGAGGAGCGTGTCACCACGCTCTGATCGCCGATCACAAACCTCCTCTGCTCAACCCAGACCTGCTAAGGTCACCCTTGTCAAGTCCCGCAAAAATGAAGGTGAGCAACACAGCGTCCAAGCACCCAAAGAGTTGGCTTTGTATATTGCACATATTACAAATTGTGGTGTTTCTCAGCGTTACTGGTATTCACTGTAAAGGTCAATCATAACTTTAATGTTGACTAGTCTGTTAATCTTACTTGCATAGAACCAAGTGATGAGTTAAATTGATGTGCCCTGTTAATATTACTTTGCTATACTTATTAACTATGAAAGTAGAATATGGACTGCGGTTGGCCAGCCACATCTTTGTGAAGGACATCTCTCCTGAGAGTCTTGCTGCCAGAGATGGAAACATCCAGGAGGGAGATGTTGTACTTAAGGTGAGTGAAAATGAGTTTTTGCACAAATGAGCCTATGGGTAAATCAGGGTTTTAAAAGTGGGTAAAACACAGTAATGGGGAAATAAATTGCTGAAAGGATTACTAGAATTAATGTTATAGATATCTCTAAATAATATAATTAATACAAGGAGTGAGGTGAAAGAGAAAGGACTATCATGTTTCACTAAAAACTTGGACTAGTCTATTGAATATACATTGAATTTGTATGTAGTGTGAAGCTGTGATTGTTGGACACAGAAGACCAATTAAAAAAAAACTAGAAATATAATGAAGTTTTGCTTAATATAATATAATATATACAAAGTAAAATTACAATTTCTGTGCACTATCTGTATCTCTGACAGCACTGAACACATTGTAATCTTGATTATATACATTTTTACAGTTTATAGCCTCTGAGACATCATTATTATCAGGAGTTAAAGTGGGATTTGACGGGGTGGGATAACTCAGGATGTTTTGCTTAACGTTATTTTTTTCTGACAAACAATGTTGTCTACATTACCACACTTCCAGTAAAGGTCACAGAGAACGATGGCAAAACAGCATCAACAATCTGTTTTAACCATATATTCTCTGGTGAAGCTCAGCTAAAACAGAAACGCCAAATCCGTCAGCACGTTTGCGTGCCTTTCGCTACTAAGTCTGTTTGTATATCATTATTATTATTGTTGTTGTTGTAGTTTTATTGTTATTATTAATATTATTATTATTTTACAGTATTCATCTGTTCAACTGACTTTAGACACTTTGTTCATGCGTTGTGCCGCTGCAGAATGAAACACTGTATGGATGGAAATGCTAATCAGATAAAGTTACTCATTAATCTGGCCCACTTTAAACCCTGATCATTGTTGACGTCAAGGAGAACAATTCACAACACCTCTTTGCCTTGTGATTATCCAATAGTTTTTAAAAGCACATCGTGGGGTTTACAGAAAAACTGTGTCTTGAAGATGACTTCTTGTTATTCAGTTCTCATGCTGAACTCCTCCTCTTCCTCTGGCAGATCAATGGCACAGTCACAGAGAACCTATCACTAATAGATGCCAAGAAGCTGATCGAGAGGTCAAAGGGGAAGTTGAAGATGGTGGTGCAGAGAGATGACCGAGCCACGCTGCTCAACATTCCCGACCTTGATGACAGCATCCCATCAGCCAATAACTCTGACAGAGACGGTGAGACAAGAGATATGTTGCAGTGCCTTTTTGTACTTAGCTAGCATTTGATGTCACAACCTGTGACCATTTTAATACAAAAGACAAATCTGTCTTTAAATGTCTTATAATATTTCTTTAAACACTGAGAAATAAATGTTTAATAAGATTGTTCTTGTTATTCTAACTCTATGTTGATTGACTTCATCGATTAAATGCTAATGCAGATTTAATTTGAATTTCACAGACATTTCAGAAATACATTCACTGACATCAGACCATTCCAATCGATCCCACGGGAGAGGTAGTCGATCACGTTCGCCTGACAGACCCGAACCATCAGACCTTCTCCGTCACTCACCTCGGCAGATCAGTAATGGCAGGTATGTGAAGTACACATGCACAGGCACACACATCTGACTGTAAATCTGGTGATGGGACCCAGCTGTCAGATATGCCACAGTCAAACATCCATACACCCACCACTCCAGCTTCATACATCATGTTCACGCCCACGGGTTAGTGGGTGCTGAGTAAGTACCTAGCACTACTGATGCATAAATCAATAGATAAAGACATTGCATGCATAAAACATCACACTCCCCCTGGAGCCATCACTGAGTTCCAATAAAGCCTTGATCTGGGAGAGGACTGGGGAGAGAGGACAGATCGACCCACCAACTCCTGGTGGACTTAAGTCAAATTTTGAAAGTGTACTAGAGTCTTTTAACCATTTTCTGTACAGAGAATCAACTTCCAACTGTTTTGTCTTAGCTTTATATAGTCACTTAAATTATGCAACACTGTTTGTTTAGTATTTAACACAAATGTTAATTCTGTTATCATTACTCATGCAGATTACCTAAGCATTACATGAAATCTATATTTTACAATGCATTCAATTAATGCATTACCATTTTCGTGCATATACGTTTTACACATTGTGTGCTGTTCTTTCATTAATTTCTCTCTCTGATTTTAATGCCTGTAATGTTTTTTTGTCTTCTTTTCTTACTGCCAGTTGGAGCTTCCAGTAAGTTATCTTTCCCCGTAGTTGTAGTTAGAGGTTGCTTAGCTTCTTGTAGCTGACAAACACATAGAAAGCAAAGGAAAGCTAGAGGAAGACATACAAGTGACTGTAGTTTCTCTCAGTTAGTGTGTAGCTTACAGTATTGTATGCTTACTAGGTCGGAACAAGATACTGAGCTGGGTTGAATGGGACAAGTAAACTAGCCCTTGCAGACTTGAGACCAGTAGATAAAACAGAACCCAGAAGTGAAACAGGCTTGGCACCTTTTGGAGCAGACCCACACTAATACATTGGCTTCAATGAGAATAGAGAGAGTCTCTGTTGCTGGTTCCTGATCATAGTAAATGGTGGGTATTTAATCATACAGCCTTTAAGCACTTGTTCTGGATTGAACTGTGAGAGTCTCATATAACCAGACTCCCATTTCATTACATTAATATGGGCATTGAGTTGCAGACACAGTCAAACTCATTGCTAATCAAATAGTGGCATCACTTCTTTTCTGTGATGTTGATGAGATGAAGGTCCGATTATGTGAGATATGGGTGTCAACCCTGCTTTTCCTCTTCCTGAAGGGCAAAGTATCTCACTAGAACAGGCATACAAAACCCAAATTTAGCTGACAACCCAGTAGCCTTGTTGAGTTATTAGTTGTTTTGCACTGACCCACATGTACAGCCGTTGTAGCTGCAGGATGTTAGTTCAGTATGCTGCTACTAGTTTAGCTTTTCTGCCTTACTAGTTGCTTTACAGTCATTTCTTATGACTCGATTAACCCCCATTGCTGCCATTTCTTTAGATGGTACATTGTGTCAGACTGGAGTAACTTTACTTGTTTCAATGCAGGATGAGGGCAGGTTCACTGTTGCACAGATTACTTTCAATGTAAGTGCATCTCTCTGATAACAGGCCAGTGTGTGTTTGTTTTGAGCATTTATCACTGAAATACTTCTATTGCTCTGTTTCTGATCCATCTTTTATCTGTGTGTACCACATTTATGTCTGTCCAGAAGTAAGAAAACCAAATGTTCAATAATTTTATCTGTGTGCTCATTTCGTGTGAGTGGTTAATCTGGTAAGAACATGAATTGTTATAATTTACACCTGCTTCTCGTGGTTGTGATTGATAAAGGGACAGAGGAAGTGACAGTCTGACAGTCACAGCACTGTGATGTAATTTGAATGAATGTTTTACTATCTCCCAGTTTAAGAGGGGGGAAAGGAATTTGACATACTTCCCACAGTGCTTTGCCCCAAGCCAGATGGCTCGCTTAACCTGATTGGCTGTAGGGCTTAGAGGCATTCTTCTCCTTAGGGCATGACGCTGTTGCGTGTTATTAAATGCAACACATCATCAAAAACACCCTTTATTGGAAGTATCTCTTAGTGAGCATGAGTATGTTTTGCACACACTGTAGACTCTCTGTGTTGTCTTTCAAGGAATTTAACTCAAAATCCTCTTAATCAGCATCATGGGTCAACTTACAGATACATTTGTGTGAGTAATTTCTGTTTTTAAAATGTTTTTTGTTACTGATATGCTTCATTGTTAGTCTATAAGATAGAAATGTAGCTATTGCACATTTAGTTTGCTTTGCAAAGAGATGTATGTGTATTTAGTCAGTTTTATTCTTTAGATATTTTGGAACTTGTGGATGGATACGAAGTTATAGAAACTGTGACCGCTCTGCAGAGATTCTGGTGTGGCAGTTCCATATTATGCATGGTTTGCAGGCAAATTTCTCCTGCCCCATCACTTTTTCTATCTCTCACTTCCCTTGCTCACTCTGGCTTGTACCCATACTGTAAGAATGTGTAAATGAGGGGCTTGAACAAAGGCTTCTGTCAAATGGAGTTTGTCAGCGTGAAGCCTTTTTTTAGCACCGTTCTGCAGCAAGGAACAACAGATTTAGGCCGCAACACCCTCTCTCAGTCCTCTCTCCCTCTCTTTCTGTCTCCTGCTCTTGCTCTGTTTGTCTCTCTACCCCCTCTCTCACACTCTCTTTCTCATTCATCCATTACACACACAGACACAAAAACACACGCTCTCTGTCTCTGTCTGTCTGTCTCTCTCCCATTACAATTCTGTTATTTATCCTCAGGCTGCAGCTCTCATTTGCCTTTCTCCCTCCACAGCCATCTCCCATACAGGACCTTCTGATGCCGAGTTTGCTGACATATAAAATTGCTAACTTCTCATTCATGTGTAAAACTGAATTGTAGTGAGAAAAAGTCGGGGCCTAGAAAAATCCATGATGTGGTGGGAAAATACTGTTGATAAAATCAGCAGCTACACAGCTGCACAGGTTTAACCCTGAAGGCCAGTCATTGCATCTAAATGGCTGCACATATACTGTTTTGACATGTTTTACCGTGTTTCATTGATGGGTGACTATACTGTACTTTATACTTTCCCAACACTGTATATATTTGTATTGCATTCAGAAAACAAGAGAAGTTAGCCTAGACTGAGCTGGTGGCACAGCCCGCACCTTCACATTCTCCTTCAAAAGGCTTCTGAATGCAGCTCAAGTACTGTGCCAGCAGGCAGTCATGTGACCTGATTGGAATTCAACCATTGTTTTAAGCAGCAGAGCCCTTTCTACTCTATAAGACATAGCCGACTCTCTCTCTCTCTCTCTCTCTCTCTCTCTCTCTCTCTCTCTCTCTCTCTCTCTCTCTCTCTCTCTCTCTTTCTCTTTCTCCCTCTCTCTCCTTCTCTCTCTCTCTCTTTCTCCTTCTCTCTCACTCAATTTCCCCTTGTTTGTTTTATCCAGGTTAAACAGGAACTCGGTCTGAAAAGAGAGTTTATGTTGGAGACTTTGTTTAATTTTTCTTTCGCTCCCTCCGTGCTTTTATTGGATTGGTTAATAAGATGGGAGTTTGCATCAATCGTTCAGAAAAATATAGTATGGAAATCAAAACATTTGTAAACTCTCTCTGCTCAAACTGAAATTAATATCAGTTTCTTGTTGGTATCAACATTCTGCATAGATCACACAATTAAACTTAGGGCACACGGTACACAGTACAGATGGACTGTGTGAGTGTGCCCTTAGAGCCAGTGACAAATTTGCAGGGTCTTTTGAACAGGCATACTTCTTTCAATAGCTTATTGTCTTCTCATTCAATTATCTGTCCACGTGCCCTCATCACGTCATCCATGGTCCACGCTGTTTCCTTTTAGGTTAATTTTAGGGTGTGTATCTGCCTCATGATGTCAGCAAAGAACAAAACTATATAAACACTTAGAGAACACACAAGGTCATTTCTTAACATTGAAATTAGCAAAAATTATGCTGTTATTCAAAGTCTTCATTAAAAGGAATTAGAATTCATTGTTTACAGCACTGACAGTCCACTTTTACTGATTTGCCATGTGTTGTCTTTGTCTATTTCAGCCACCGTAGTCGAGATGAAGATCGCATATCCAAGCCAGGCACCATGTCCACACCAGTTAAAAGCTCTGATGACGGTGTCTTGTCACAGGCCAGTGACCAGGCCAGCTCCAGGGATGACAAACTGTTACCTCCACTGCCTGGTACTAAAACCTCTGCCCATCCACCCTCAGCTTTAGGGATTAGTGTGGCTTCTCTTTTATAGTGCCTATAGAAAGTCATGATACCCATTTGAATGGTCACTTTTTATTTTTTACAGCCTGAAACGATAATACATTAAAGAAAATGCATTTTTACACATTTTGCCTTATAACATTCAATAATTGCTTTTGTTTTTCTGAAAATTATTAAAAATAAATAAATACCCGGGTAAGAAAAGTTATGAGTTTCCAGAATTAATACTTTGTGGAGGCACCTTTTGCTTTAATTACAGCCATCAGTCTGTTTGGATATGTCCCTACCATCTTTGTGCACCTAGATTGGGAAATATTTCCCCATTCTTCCTGCAGAACTGTTCAAATTCAGTCAAATTCTGTAGTATAGTGATGGACTGCACTCTCAAAGTCCTCCGCAGATTATTTGTAGGGTTTTTCGCAGGCCTCTAAATGGGCCACTCTAGGACATTCACCTTCCTGTCCTTTAGCCACTGTGTTGTTTTTATGGCGGTGTGTTTTGGGTCGTTGTCATGCTGGAAGCCCATTTTCAAGTGTCTAACAAAGGGCTGCCGGTTTTCCTCTAGAATTTGGGTGGACTTGGCAGCATCCATTTTCCCTTCAATCCTGACCAACTGGCCAGTCCCTGCCTACAACATAATCCTGCCACCACCATACTTCACTGTAGGCATGGTGTGTTTTGGGTGGTGTGCTGTGTTTGTTTCCACCAAACATTATCACAGTATCAGATATCGATTAAGGTTGATGCTTTCACTTTTACAATTGGTTTCACTATTACCCAGCACTTTGCTAGTTACAAAATACTAATGCTGTTCTGCAAAGTGTGCAAGTTTCCTTGATAGTAAGCATGTCATTCCACTTACTATGTTTGTATTTCTGGCAGAACCAAAGCCAGTTTATGCACAGCCTGGTCAGCCTGACGTGGACCTGCCTGTCAGCCCCTCTGATGCTCCTGTACCCAGCGCCGCTCATGATGACAGCATCCTCAGGTAAATATCCTAGATGCTCTCGTTCAAAGCACCTTACAGTATTGAGTGCAATTCTGCATTTTGTTATTTACATTTATCATTCACTTAAAAGAATAGCCTACCTGCCATATGCTTGACATGTAGTTCAGATACTTTGGTAAGCTTTTGTTCTGGCTTTGTTAGTACACCACACTCTGATAGAAAAGATTGTTTTTTAATCCATGATTTGCTGACATTTTTACTTACTTCTGTCTATCTACCTACGCTCTCCTGTAGGCCAAGTATGAAGCTGGTCAAGTTCAAGAAGGGAGAGAGTGTCGGTCTGCGGTTAGCAGGCGGGAACGATGTGGGAATCTTTGTGGCAGGCGTTTTGGAGGACAGTCCTGCTGCCAAGGAGGGGCTGGAGGAGGGAGACCAGATTCTCAGGGTATGCGTCACTCCATCGCTTAAGCAACATGGCTATTATTTGCTTTCTGCAGTAACCTAGACACATGAAATATAGTTTTTGAAATGGTAGTTAGGGATTAAGAGAATCACACTTTTTTTACGAGCAACCCTGATTTGTTGGCCATGTACTTTATATATGCTTCACCTATTTTCGTGTACATATACATATCAAATATTTCAGAGAGTATCACAAAGGCAGCAGTTTAGCGAGTTAAAAAGGAACGATAACCAATTTGTTGCTTTGTGTTGTTGATGTTGTGGTGCAAAGTAATTAAAGCCAAAGGCTTAAAACTGAAGCCCTCTAAAAAAAAATACAGGTGTAAACCTAATGTAGTGTTACTTCTCCAAGTCACATGCAGATATAGAGATGGTCTGTGGCTAAAGTATATCTTTTCATTTCAATGGATTGTAACTGTGTGTTATGTGTCACTGTGTGTTGTCCCAACATTATGCAGCTTGTAAAATGATTCTAAGATATTGTTCTCTGTAAGAGTGAGATGAGTGAGTATTGTTTTCCATGTCACATGTATGAAAGTGGGAAGAACATCTGGTGTTGTTTTCAAAAAAGATGAGCAGTAGCTGCCCACACTAACTGATTCCATGGCCACAATAGTTTTATTACTGTGTAAAAAGATCTTGGGAAAACAGTACAATGTATCTGTCAGTGCATGAGTCATTCTGGGCTCTGCCTTGGGTCAAAACTCTCCTTGTTTCCAATGTGAAGACACAATAGAGGTTGTTCTTGCACTCTGACCTCGGAACAGTTGACTTTCTGTTTCAATGAACACTGAACTAACATTGTTGATGGGATGATGGAAACCCTCTTGATGTCAGTGTTGGATCCATTCATGTTTATATAGCAGCCAAGCATTACACCTGCTATGTGTTAATGCTCTAACTGTGAAGCTGTGTAGTAGTTCACAGAATAATTAGCCACACAGTTTTTCACCCATGATAAACATTTATAGACAGCATTTATCTTATAGACAAAGCTGTCTATTACTGCATTACCCTTTTTTAATGAATTCACAATGTCTTGTGTTCCTCCCACTCAACTGCATATATCTCTTTTTTCTGCACCTGGGTGTGTGTCTCCATTGTACAAACATACCTTAGAGACTTCCAGGACATTGTTTTCCATCTTTAGATGGTTTCCCTTTGGTCACGGTGTGGTAGTGGAGATAAAGACGTCAAGCCCTCCTTTTTCTGGGAAGGATAAAAGTGGCTTTCTGAGGTTCAGTGACTTTGTCCATGTGTTTCTGGTTCCCATGCTGCCCCTCAAGCAGAGTCAATAAACAGCAGTTATTGTGTTTAGGACAGCAGCAGGAGACTAGGAGGAGGCTGCTCAGTTGTCGGGGGAATACATCGCCCTGCTTCTGTTGAGGAACAAGTTTTTTTTTTTCCTATGTTGCTTTTATTCTGTGAGGAAGAAAATGAGTGCTGCTAGAGTTTTATTTATGTTGTTTCTAAGAAAAAAATAAGAAAATATGTTGAAAGCTACAGCGACATTCAACAGTTATGAAGCATCTGACTGTGATTGTTTAAATTCATCAAGTAAATAAAGTTGGCCTTCAATAGCATGAGATGAAGAGTTTATAATTTACTCTTTTTTATGATAGTTTACTTGTCCTTCAATTTGATTGTAAGCTGATTTCTTTCTTCTTCTGTTCTGCATCTGTAGGTGAACAATGTGGACTTTGCTAACATTATACGGGAGGAGGCTGTGCTGTTTCTGCTGGATCTCCCAAAAGGAGAAGAAGTTACTATTTTGGCTCAGAAGAAGAAGGATGGTGAGTGGCGGCAGTGTAAAATACTGTGTTAGTAGTGTAAATGCATCACACATCAAACCAGCACATTCAAAAGAATGCTGTAATCATCTTTGTTTGTTTTCTGCTTTTTTAAGTGTATCGGAGGATTGTGGAATCGGACGTGGGTGACTCCTTCTACATTCGGACACATTTTGAATATGAAAAAGAGTCGCCATACGGGCTGAGCTTTAACAAGGGCGAGGTGTTTCGTGTAGTAGACACGCTCTATAACGGCAAATTAGGCTCCTGGCTCGCTATCCGTATTGGCAAGAACCATCAGGAAGTAGAAAGGGGCATCATCCCCAACAAGAACAGGTAAAATACATTTCAGGTCACACCTTTTAATACCTGTACAGCTTTTCCTGGCACTCTTAATGGGCAAGGGTAGAGGCAAAAGGATAGAAATATAGTGGACGATCTGAGATAGCAAGGAAGGATTTGAGAACACATTTCCTTTTACCCATTTGTTAAATCTACTGTATGTTACACGTTCATCAGGGTTTTTCAGCATGATCATTTTTTAATGCATTTATCTTTCTGTAATTCTGTATAAGAAAATGCTTTAATTCTTTGCCACAGTCTGCTATGAAGTGTAAGGTAATATTTAACACGGGTAAATGGTTTTATAAGGATTACTGTGTGGGGGTTTGTGAGGACTTTGTGAGGCCTGTGTGTCTGAGGATATGTAGTAGAGCAGGATCCCACCAACGGCATTGTTTTATCTAGGCCTGTCTCCGTAGCCCTCAACAGCCTCTGGCAGTGTTTACACAGAGATTTCTCACCGTCATGCTGACAGAAAAGATGTAGCTTTCCATATGTTTTATCACATACATTAAGCATTGTGAAATATCTCTCTCTCTATCTGCCAATATAAACCAGCCTCCCTGGATATTCTTTCAAAACATAA